>NC_042617.1:219778309-220448243 GCF_901001135.1 Rhinatrema bivittatum | reverse complement strand
TCCCTCCTGGAAGATGGTAGCTTTCAGCAGCAATTGACTCGGGAAATTCGTGAATTTCTCCTTCATAATGATACCGGGGAGGTGGGGGCTGGGACCCTGTGGGAGTGTTTAAAGTGTGTCCTACGAGGCTCCTGTATTGCGAGAGCATCTTTTGTTAAGCAACAGCGGGAGCTGGAGCGCCAGACGTTACTGAAGGCCTTGTCCAAGTTGGAGCGGGCTCATATGAGGGACGGAGTTGGCTCTACGCAGCGGGGGTCCATCCAGGAGCTGTGGGATAAGATTATGGCCCTAGATTCTGCCCGTATTGCCCATCAATTGGAATTGGCCCAACAGCGATTTTTTGAGGGTGGGAACAAGGCTGGACGTTACTTAGCCCACAGCCTTAAACGGAAGCAGGCACAAGCCACTATTTTAAAAATAAAGGATCCCTCTGGGGGGCTCCTTACTGATAATGCGTCTATTCGGGGCTGCTTTCAAAGTTTTTACTCCGCTCTGTACCATGGCGACCCTGATATACAGGAAGCTTCGATTGAGGCATACCTGTCTCGGCTTCCCATCCCTACCTTGACGGCGGCCCAGCGACAATTTTTAGATGGGGACATCTCCGCTATGGAACTTCAGGACGCTATCGACTCCCTCAAACTGGGGAAATCCCCGGGCCTCGATGGGTATACTCCCCGGTTTTATAAATTATTTGCTACGGCCCTAGCCCCTCTATTGTTGAAATTTTTCAACTCCCTGAAAACGGGGTCGTCCCTGTCTGCCCAGGCCAACTTGGCGGGCATTACACTATTACTTAAACCTGACCGGGACCCATCCGTTTGTGGTTCTTATCGGCCCATTTCTTTATTGAATATTGATGTTAAGTTACTGGCAAAAATCTTGGCGAACCGATTGAATTGTTTTATTTCTCACTTGGTGGGGCTCGATCAGGCTGGCTTTATTCCTGGGAGGACTACTGCGGATAATGTTCACAAAAGTTTGGACATTATCTGGTATGCCCAAACACACAACATCCCGGCAGTGGCTTTGTCAATTGATGCTGAAAAGGCATTCGACCGAGTGCACTGGCCTTATCTTTTTCAGACTTTAGAGCATATGGGGTTTGGCTCCTCTTATTTACAGTGGTTGGGTCAGCTCTATCACTCTCCCCGGGCATGTTTAAAGGTAAATGGAGGCTACTCAGCTCCTTTTGATGTGGGCAGGGGGACTAGGCAGGGTTGCCCGCTATCCCCCCTCCTCTTTGCTTTATTTCTTGAGCCATTTGCTATCTCCATACGCGGCAATGCTGACATTTCTGGGGTACCTATGGGCGCCTTGTCTCCCAAGATATCCCTATATGCTGATGACATTTTGTTTACGCTCTCAGACCCAGCCGACTCTCTCGACTCTGTTATTGCTGAGATGGAGGCTTTCGGTAGGGTTTCTGGTTTTGCCGTAAATTGGGAAAAATCAGAGGTTCTTAACATCAATTTACATACCCGCATGGTCAATTTCCTTCAGGAGCTGTTCCCCTTTAAATGGGCCAAAACCCAAATTAAATATCTGGGCATTCACCTTAGTGTAACGCAAGATCTGCTTACCATTAACTATACCCCGCTGTGGACTAAATTAGCAAAGGATATGGAGGAGTGGAGTCGATATCAGATATCTTGGTTGGGTAGAATGGCTGCCTTTAAAATGAATGTCCTCCCGAAATTATTGTATCTTTTTCAGACACTCCCCATGTTGGTCCCTATGTCTATGTTAAAACAATGGCAGCGAAGGTGTATGGCTTTCATTTGGGCGGGCAGGCGACCCCGGGTAGCTTGTAGAGTACTTACACAACCTAAAGGTAGAGGTGGCCTGGGAGTTCCGGATCTTATCCGCTACTATCGTGCTGCTCAATTTAAAAAACTGGTGGATTTACAATCATCCCGTAGGCAGAAACTGTGTTATTATTAACCAGGAACTTCTTGGCTCTGTTCCGCTCAGTAGCCTTATCTGGCAGCCTAAGCACACCTGAACGGTGAATCCGGGGGCGGTGTTGCCTCCCTCTACACTTATGCTGCTTCACCTGTGGCATCACCTTGGTGCTCCCCTGGTGGGAAATAGGGAATACCATGCCAGTACCCATTTATATTACAACAAGGCCTTTCGCCCGGGATGTGAGAGCTCCATTTTTTTAGACTGGAGACGACGGGGCATTACGACGTGGGGACATGTTTGGGGCTCTACAGCTTTACGCTCTTTTGCTGATCTTCAGCGAGCCTATGACTTACCTGAGTCGGCGTTGTACCCCTATTTGCAATTAGCGCATTTTGCTAAGGCCACTGGGCTTAGTACTTCACTCGCTCAGGAACCCTCTGATTTTGAGAAACTTTGTGAGCGGGCGCATAGTTGCCCCAAAATGCTGTCAAGGCTTTATCAAATGTTATTGGTACGGGATCCCCCTCTTTACACCTTCCAGACGGCTTGGGAGTGAAATCTTCGGGTTAGCTGGACCCCTCAGCGTTGGAAGTCGGTCTTTCGCCGGCTGGGCAGGGGACATATTGCTGCTTCTCTTATTGAGAACTCGTATAAGCTCTTGTACCGCTGGTACAAATGTCCCTCAGTTACATAAATTCTTGCCTTTATATCCTGATACTTGTTGGCGAGGTTGTGGGGAGGAGGGCACGTTTTATCATATGTGGTGGACCTGCTCCCATGTCAGTTTAGTTTGGAGGCAGGTGTCCCTCTGGTTGAGCAAGCTTTTCCCGGGTCTGCCCTCGCTCACCCCTGCTCAGGCCCTGCTGGGCTTGGCACCCACTGGGCTTTCGCAGGATTCTAATCAGTTAGTTCAATTTGTCTCTACTGCCAGCTGCTGTGAGATAGCACGTTTATGGAAAGACACCAGAACTCCCAAGATAGAGGACATTCACAACAGAGTGCGGAAAATTTATTTATTATCCAAAATTACAGCATTCAACAATAAGACAGTCTCCCGTTTTACATCGATTTGGCACCCTTACCAACAATGGCTTTCTGGGGGGCCGGGGGGTCCTTTGCCTTAAATATTATGTTAGCGGTAGGGGCCCTTCGCTTTTCATATTTTTTTTTATCTCTCTCGGGGGGAAACCCATAGGATCATATCTATGCTTTTGTGTGGCTCCATGTATGCTCTGCTTTTCTAATTTCTTTTGTCATTGTGAAGCTAGGGGGGGTGGGGTTCTATATTCATTAAACATAAACAACTTGGTTTTGCTATTCTGTGATGTTTCACCTACAGTTGTTCCTGGCTCTGATTGCAGCTTTGTGCAGTTTCTTATGTATACTTCATTTTCTACTTGTATGGTCCGATCTGTAGGTTTCATTCTGTTGTTGTTTCAATAAAAACCTTTAATAACAAAAAAAAACAAAACTGATTTTGCTGAGCCTGGCACTTCCCAGCAGGTTGCAGGAAGGCAACTGGAGGGAGACCTGTCAGTTCCCTGTACGTACCAGGATCAGTCCAGACAGTGGGTTATCTCCCCCTTCCAGCAGATGGAGTCAATTAGAACTTTGAAGGATGCTTGCTTATAAGGTAGTGCACACTCTACTAATCCTCAGTATTCTCTTGACTCCAGCAGATGACGGTGGTGGCTTTCGTTCCCCACTGAGCTGACTAGAAAGCTATTTTAGGAATTTTCTCTGTTTTCCTCAGCTTTCCTTTCTTTTGGATGGATCAAGTCTAATTAAAAAAAAATAAAATCTTTGAATTTTGAATTTTCTGAGGGAATTATTTGGAGAGCTTTAGTGTAGCCTCCACTCCTGTTTTAGTGGAAGCATTCTGTTGCTTGCAGGCAGTACTATTTGCGGCTCTCCCCACTCCTTCCATCTCTGTTGTCGGGGTAAGTTTAATTTTATTTCCTTTTGACAGGTTATTTCCTCTCTCCCTCTCTCCGGGGTGCAAGTCGGTGGTGCCGACCTCGCCCCCTGTGGCTGCTATCTGACCCGCTGCCCCTGAGACACCGTTTTCCTCGGGGCAGCCGGCACAGAGAGGCATTATTCCTCTGTCTCTCTATCTGTGGGTCGCTGAGGGATAGAGAGAGAGCAGGACTTGAAGCGGAGGCTATTACCTGCTTCTTACAGCCACGAACCTGGTGAGCGTGAGGAAGAACAGGCTGAAGCGGAGGTTTTTTTCCCTCTTCCCACAGCTTTAAACCTTGCCTGTTTCTCGCATTAAGAACAGCTGGTTCCCTCGCTGCTCCGGGGTTCCCCATGCCTCGTTTGTCCAGGTGCTGCGCTTGTGGAGAGCCTGGGTCGAGGCTCTCCCGCGAGGGGATTTGCACAGCTTGCCTCCCTGGTGGGGAGGGACCCTCTCAACCGCTGGGCTGCTCTGGTTCTAGTCTTCTGGCGCACCTTGACGCTCAGGGGGCAGCCCCGATCCCGCTGACCGTGGGAACGGCGGCTATTTTGTCTCCAGACTCTGCTGCTCCGGCGCTAACAGGAGAAGAGCAGGACGCTCCTTTTTCATCTCAGCCACCGGTTTTGACACCCGTTCCACCTCTGGAGCCTTTTCCTCCATCAGGGATCTTCCCACTCTTCCTCCATCGGGGCCACCTCTGTCTTCCATGGATTTTGTTCTCCTGCTTCACAATGCTTACCTGGCCAGAATGGGCCAGCACCAGGAATTTTTGGCGGGACCTCCTCCTAAGGTACCCAGAATGGCTGATTCCACTGAGGTCTTGGGAAATGCCCAGACTGTGGGGAGTGCCCAAGAGTCAGCGGTCCCGGGACCAGGGGTACCTCCGACCACCTCAAGCGCTCTGAGGGTCCGTTTGGTACACCCCTCTGCGGGGGGGGGGGGGGGGGGGTGTCCATCAGCTGGATCTGGATGAACCTTCAACTACGGCTCAATTGGAAGGGGATGATCCTAGAGTCCTGCAGATCTTCCAGAGGGATGAGCTGGATCCCCTCATTCCACATATCCTACAGGAATTGGACATTGAGGCCCCTCGGGACCCGCCTGAGCCTAATCCACCAGCGAAGAAAGGGGACCCCCTTCTGGCTGGTCTACGTCCGCCGTGTAGGTCCTTTCCTTCCCATCCCACGTTCCTTCAATTGTTATCCAGGGAATGGGATTCTCCGGAGACCTCCCTCAAGGTCGGCAGAGCTATGGATAAGCTATATCCTCTCCCGGATGACTTCCTGGAGCTTCTTAAGGTTCCCAAAGTAGATTCTGCAGTCTCAGCGGTGACAAAAAGAACTACCATTCCAGTAATGGGTGGTGCAGCCTTGCGAGATCTTCAAGATCGAAAGCTGGAAGTTTATCTTAAGAGAGTTTTTGAGGTGTCCGCCCTGGGGGTCCAGGCGGCCATTTGTAGTTCCTTTGCTCAGCGTGCAGGCCTCCGCTGGCTTCAACAGCTGCTCAGCTCCCAGGAGTTGCCTCCTGAGGAAGCACTTCTGGCAGACCACCTGGAGGCTGTCATAGCATATGGAGCAGACGCTCTATATGACATCCTGAGAGTATTGGCCAGATCTATGGTTTCTGCAGTCTCGGCTACACGCCTCCTCTGGCTTCACAACTGGTCGGTGGATTCTTCTTCCAAGTTGCAGCTGGGATCCCTACCCTTCAAGGGCAAGCTACTATTTGGGGAGGATCTGGACCAGATTATCAAGGCCCTCGGAGAGAATAAGGTACACAAACTGCCAGAGGATTGCCCTCGTTCTTCTAGGTCTTTTAATTCCACTAGAAGCCGATTCAGGAATCAACGTCGTTTCCACCAGGCAAGGACTGCAGCTCCTCGTCAGCCGCCATCTTGATCTCAATCCTGGACTCAGTCCTTTTGTGCCCAAAGACAGCCCTGCTCTGGTCCGGCCCAGGGGACGTCCTCCAAGTCTTCACAATGAAGCTAAGCCGGCCCACTCCCCGCTTCCCAGGATAGGGAGACTTCTCTCCCTTTTCTACGAGGAGTGGGTCAACATCATGTCAGATCAGTGGGTCCTGGATATTCTAAGACACGGCTACGCGTTAGAATTTGCTCGGTCGCTAAGAGACAGGTTCTCTTCTCTCTATGTGGCCCAGTCCAGAAACAGCTCATAGGCCGGCAGACACTCAACAGGCTTCTGGCTCTCGGAGCGCTTCAGCCGGTCCCCCCTGGAAGTAGGCCGGGGACATTATTTGGTATACTTCGTAGTCCCCAAGAAGGAAGGTTCCTTCCGCCAGATCTTGGATCTCAAGATGGTCAACAGGGCCCTCAAGATTCCCCACTTTCGGATGGAAACTTTGCGCTCCGTGATAGCGGTGGTACACTTCGGAGAATTTTTGGCCTCCTTGGATCTGATGGAAGCTTATCTGCACATTCCCATCCTCCAAGCGCACCAGCGTTTTCTGCGATTCAAGATTCTGGGACAGCATTTCCAGTTCCAGGCTCTACCCTTTGGTCTTGCGACCGCTCCTGGAACCTTCACGAAGGTGATGATAGTAGTAGCTGCCGCTCTCCGGAGGGAGGGAGACTTGGTGCACCCATACCTGGATGACTGGCTCATTCGGGCAAAGTCCTCAGCCCAGTGCCACCGGGCAGTTGACAAGGTGTTGACGCTTCTTCACTCCCTCGGTTGGGTGGTCAACTTCGCCAAGAGCAGCCTTTCTCCATCTCAGTCTCTGGACTTCCTGGGGGTGCATTTCGACACAGCGCTGGGCAAGGTGTCTCTGCCCCCGGACAGCGCTCATACACTCATAGCTCAGATACAGCGATTCATCGGTCTGTAGCTTTCCAATGGCGTGGGATTACCTCCAGGTCCTGGGATCCATGGCTTCCACCATCGATCTGGTCCCCTGGGCGTTTGAACATATGCGTCCCTTACAGCGTGCCTTGCTCTCCCTCTGGAACCCAGTGTCTCGGGACTTCCACGCCATCCTTCCTCTCCCACAGGGAGCCAAGGAAAGTCTCTCGAGGTGGTTCAACCTGTCTCATCTTCTCCAGGGTGTTCCTTTTGGACATCCCTAAATGGGTAATCGTCACGACGGACGCCAGTCTCTCTGGCTGGGGAGCGGTGTGTCAGATGAGTTTTGCGCAAGGGAAGTGGACGCCATCCAAGCAACTTGGCCGATCAAATGCTTGGAGACCAGAGCAGTGCGTCTGGCATTGAAACGCTTCCTACCTCTCGTCCATCATCGTGCAGTCCAAATACTCTCAGACAATGCGACCACTGTGGCCTACATCAATTGCCAAGGGGGCACGAAGAGCCGGCATGTCTCTCGGGAGACAGACAGGTTGATGGTGTGGGTGGAGACTCATCTCTCCCGCCAAGCGGCTTCCCACATCGCAGGCATAGACAACGATCAAGCCGACTTTCTCAGTCGTCAACATCTAGATCCTGGAGAGTGGGAACTCTCAGAGGAGGCGGTGAATCTCTTGTTCCTCAGATGGGGGACCCCCTATCTGGATCTAATGGCAACCTCCCAGAATGCCAAGGCAGCTCTGTTGTTCAGTCGCAGAAGAGAGTACGGCGCAGAGGGAGTGGATGCCTTAGTCCTCCCCTGGCCCCGTCACGTTCTCCTCTACGTGTTTCCTCCTTGGCCACTGGTAGGGCAAGGTGCTCCGGAGAATAGAGCCCCACCAGGGTCCGGTAATGCTGGTGGCGCTGGAATGGCCCCGTCGTCCATGGTTTGCAGACTTGATCAACCTTGGAGTGGACGGACCTCTTCATCTGGGTCACCTTCCATGCTTGCTGCATCAGGGTCCGGTATCTTTCGCCCAGGCTGATCGCTTCTGTCTTGCGGCCTGGCTTTTGAGAGGCGCCGGCTGAGAAGGCGTGGATACCCAGAGGCCGTTATCTCGACCCTCCTCAAGGCTAGAAAGACATCTACCTCCATCTCCTATATCAGGGTATGGAAAGTTTTTGAGAACTGGTGTGCCTCCATATCTGTGTCTCCACGGACCGCCTCGGTGGCTCAGAATCCTGTCTTTTCTTCAACAGGAGACACTCTACTTCATCAACGAGAGGAACTTCCCTCTCCTCTCACCCGGATATCATCTGATTCCTCAGGGGGGTGAAGCACGTGAAATCCCCGGTCCACGCTCTATCCTTCGTGGAGTCTCAATCTCGTTCTCCGAATCTTGGTCGGTCCACCCTTTGAACCCATGCATTCTGTGACCCTCAAGGATATCACTGTCATGACGGTTTTCCTGGTAGCTATCTGTTCTGCCCGCAGAATCTCGGAGCTTCAAGCACTCTTGTTCAGAGAGCCCTACCTTCGTTTTACGGATTCGAGAGTTTCCTTGCGCACTGTGCCTGCTTTTCTGCGCAAGGTGGTTTCCAAGTTCCACTTGAATCAGACGGTAGAGCTTCCATCCTTCTCAGCGGACGCATCAGTGGATCTACGCAAGCTAGATTTCAAGCGTATCCTCATTCGCTATCTGGAAGTCACTAATGATTTTCGCTTGTCGGACCATCTTTTTGTTCTCTGGCATGGTCCGAGGAAGGGGGCCAAGGCGTCGAAAACTACCATTGCTCGCTGGCTGAAGGAGGCGATCTCTGAGGCCTACATTGGAGCGGGTCGACAACCTCCGGCGGGTGTCAAGGCCTATTCTCTTCGAGCTCAGGCTGCTTCCTGGGCGGAGATGCAATCGGTCTCGTTCCAGGAGATTTGTCGAGCGACAACTTGGAAATCTTTACATACCTTTGCTCGTCATTTTCGTCTACACATACAGTCGCCTACGTTTGGCTCCTTTGGCTCTAGGGTCATTCGAGCAGGGCTTTCCGGGGCCCACCCTACGTAGGGAAGCTTTGGTACATCCCACTGTCTGGACTGATCCTGGTACGTACAGGGAAAAGAAAATTATTCCTTACCTGCTAATTTTCGTTCCTGTAGTACCAAGGATCAGTCCAGACGCCCTCCCTGACTGTTTTATTGGGTTTGGGATTGCCTCTCTGCTCAAATTGTTCTTCACTGCCTTTTTTCCTTTGGCTGGTTAATGGTTCATTCTGCAAGTTTGTTGTTTGCCACTGTTTTGTGCCTTTTGCACACTGTTATGTTACTTAATTCTATTGTTCTTGATCCATCCTGATTTTCCTCTTTGCTTTGATATACTCCATACTGAGGATTAGTAGAGGGTGCACTACCTTATAAGGAAGCATCCTTCAAAGTTCTAATTGACTCCATCTGCTGGAAGGGGGAGATAAGACTGTCTGGACTGATCCTTGGTACTACAGGAACGAAAATTAGCAGGTACGGAATAATTTTCTTCGTTTTGCCTGGTTTTGATCTCCCCTAACTGGTTCATCAGCAGGGGAGGACAAATCATTGGGCACCAGACCGACACCTGGTGTTAGGATGGACTCTTCCGCCTTCTCTTGGGTGGAATTTTTTCAGGGACTGCAGTCTTTTCTATAGGCATGTTCGGCAGAGCTGGTCAAACCTGAAAGTTCAGGATTGCAGATAGCGGAATCCCGCAAAGCTGGTGCCGTACATAAACGTTGGAAGGTGTCTCTGCCTGTTGTGGGTCAGACTGATGGGGACCTGGATGGTGCAGATGAGGGAGATCCTTACTGGATAAGGGGAAATTCCTCCAAGGTTAGAACCTTGTAGAACAATGTTGCATTTCTTTCATAGAGATGAGTTGCCAGCACTGATCTCTCAGATACTGAAGATGCTGGGAGTACCTGGTACTGATCCCATGTCTGAGTCAAAAAAAACAGAGGGACTACAGGGCAAAAATCAAGCAGGTGGAGGAAAAAGCTGCTGCTACTCAGTACCGACATGTACAGCCTGACAAAATCCCTGGTATTATCTAAAGGAAAATGTGGTTTACACTCTTTGTCTGATTTGAGCCAAGTCTCAGGAAGAGAGGTGACGTGCAAGGTGATCTCCAAGCAGAGGAAATTATAGTATAAATGAGGCAAGCTATTATGGGTGTGGCCAAACTGCTTTAAGGAGCCTGCAAGGAATAAGCCTGTGCAGCTCAGACTGCGTCCCACTGAGAGCCCCTGCTGGAAGAGAGCCGCACAGCAGCCAGGATCCTCACATTGCAATTCCCTCCTCTCTAAAGGGCAGATTTCAGATGCCTCTAAGAGCACCTCCCCTGCCACAGATCCCAGCTGAGAGGGAGGTTTGGGGCATCTGGACCAGGGCCTGGAAAATTGAAGTCACTGCGAATGGAATCTTTGAATCTGCAGGCAAACCAACCTGTAGCCAGATCTCTGGTGCTGCTGCTGTGAGAGAAGCAACCTGGAGAAGAGTCCTTGGTGCTGCAATAGGCAGCGCATGGAATGAAGGTTTGGATGTTGTGGACATAGCCTGGAGAAGAGTAGCAAGAATTGGCATGGCATTGCTGAGATGTGACAAGAACAGCTAGCTCGGCCTGCTGCAAATACTGCTTGGCCTGGACAGCCATCACTAGGTTTGCTGGAGCTGGCTCAGCGTGAATCAGAGTCCGCAAGGAGTGGAGTCCACCTGGAGTGGAGTGGTGCCTGGATTGGAATACGGAACAGAGTCAGAGTCCTGGGATGGTGAGAGACCTAGAATGGAATATGGTAATGGAGACTGCAGAGCTGCAAGTGTTGGTACTGAATCTGAATTCATTGAAGCTAATTGGGAGTTGGTCACTGCTCGCTGAACTGGATTCTCTGGAGCTGTTTGTGAGGCAGGTACCTCTGCTAGTTGTACCAGATCCTCTGGAGCTGGCTGAGACAGCTACTGCTGCTGGCTGAACTGGAGTTGCTGAGAGACAATTGCTAATGCTGGGACTGACTCCAGAGCTGGCTGTGAAACAACTGTTGCAGGTGATGGTACAGGATCTGGGGCTGTGAAACAGCTGTTACTGGTGGAGTTACAGGATCCGGATTCACTGAAGGAGAACTGGAACTGGCCTGCTGGAACATAGGCACTGCAGCAGAACTAGACCCAGCTGGCTAGAGTTACAGCAAGCAAAACACCTTGCAGCAGAATTCCAGGTTTTTTAACAGACTCCTCTTATAGGTTCACAAAGAATCTTGCAGGCTAAAACCTTGGGAAATAAGCTTTGATAAATTACTTATTCTGAGACATGAATACTGACCAGCAAAACACTTTCCAGAAGTTTCCAGGTTTTGTATTAGTCACCGCTTACAGGTCCAGCAAATCTAAAACGCTTTGAAAAATCAGGCACAAAACTTAAACATGGTATACATCTGGTTTGGTGCATTTTCAGTCCAGAAAATATTGAGCTTGGCTCAAGAGAGTTCATTTTTGTCACTCCTGGGGTGTCTGCTGGTCTCTCCTTGAATGTCAGCTTTTGTGCCGGTAATGGGTAACCTCCAGAATAGGGAGCGGTGGGCAGGCTGAAGCAGGGATAGGACAGGAAGGAGTCTTTACCTGTACTAGCTACTACCTCCTCTGGTTGAACCCTTGCTTTCTGGTGGCTGGCAGGACTTGGATGGAACAAGGACAAAAGGACACCCACAGGAGCAGGGCTAACTGCATGAACAACACACAACAGAACAAGGTGCCCACAAGAAATAATTACAAAGGAAACAGGAGGCCATAAACTAAGGCCGCAAACCAAAAAAACAATAAGACAAAAGAAAGTGACAAGATTATACAGAGAAAGGGCCAAATACCAGGTTGGAACAACGGAGAGCCAGAAATAGGAGCAAAGGGATTCCAAGCAGAGGCAATTGTAGTATAAGTGAGGCAGGCTTTTATGGTTGTGGCTGAACTGCTTTAAGGAGCCTGCAAGGCATAAGTCTATGCAGCTCAAACTCCACCCCTGCTGGAAGAAGGGCTTCATAGCAGCCAGTATTTTCACAGAGGAGTGAATGCAGGGGATGCAATAGAGCAGTTTTTGCTGCTGCCTTGATGGCTATCACAGTAAGAGCTACCGCATATTGCAGGGAGACATGATGCATGCCACAGAATCCAGTTTGAAGGAGAAGTAACCTACTGAGCACTGCTGGGATCCATGGGACTGGATGAGAATTGAGAGAGCACACCCTTTTTGCCAGTGCCATACAAGTTGAAGGGCTTGGTAAAATCAGCAAACCCCAATAGTCAGGCCTGTTTTCAGGGCATCAAAGGCTTTCTGAATCTCATCATACCACTCAGTGTGTTTGGATGGTGCTGGAAAACCCTGAAAAGGTACTCCTGGGGGAATTCTGCGCACAAAAACTTAAAATTCTGCAAACTTTATATTGGTCAAAATAACACAATTTACATGACAGTCTTTAAGTAATTACATTGTAAATTAATACAGAAAAAAGTTATTACTTAAAGATGCAGAATTTTAAATATTTTGAGCAGAATTTCCCTAGAAATTCACTGTAAGTGTCCCTTCCACTTGCTTTCCTTACTCCCCTGGCCACTTTGCCCTCTCAGGCCCCAACTCCTCCACCTGCCAGTATCTCTCCCCTCCACCTCTAGGCTCAACCCCTTCCACTCTGTTGCCAGTCCCAGAGTTTGACCCCGTTCTCAGTACTACCCCTCACACAGGCTCCCTTCCTCCCTTTCTCACACATATGCTCCTTCTCTCTAATACACATACACGCACACCCTCATACAGGCTCCCTCATTCTCTAGCACACACACACATCCCCTCATACAGGGCCCTCTCTCTTGCATACACACCCACACAAGCTCCCTTTCTCTTTCACACATACATCCACACACAGGCTACCAATGTGTCTCTCTCATGCACCCCTTCACACAGGCTCTCTCACACATACAGAATCCCTTCACACAGGCTAGCACCCTCACATACACACGAGCTCAAATCTCTCACACATACACACTTCACAATCTCCTCATGTAGGCTCCCTTTCTGAAACCCACACTCAAACATCCCTCCACCCCCCTTTACCTCCCATGTTCTCTCTCACCCTCCCCTCCCCACACCCCCTCCCATCTCTCTCACACACATTCTCTCTCTCCATGGCCTTTATCTTCACTGCGAGCGGAGCACACTCTGTTCGCTGCACACGGGAGCCTTCCATTTTCGCTGCAAACGGCACACCCAGGTCTTCATTGTCGCCGCGGACGGAGCACATTCCACTGCACATGTGGGACGCACTCCGTTTGTGGCATGCCGGGTCTCCTCTGCTATTTTCTGTGCAGAAAATAGCAATTCTGCGTGCGGGAGGGGTTTCTTCGCAAATTCTGCGCTCCGCAGTAGCGCAGAATTCCCCTAGGACTAAAAAGGACCTCTAAGGGGGCATCCGTAGGGATATACTCACTAATCCACTGTCTGCAGTGAGACTCAAGAAGTCTCGTAGCTGCCTGTGGGACCCATAATATAGCAGTAGTTCAATCTGGGGCAACAGCACAGCTGCGTATTGTGATCCTTATGAGCTAGGATAGTGAACCAATGTGGCCAAATCATGGAGGTGTGTCTGCTGGTCCTGGGAGCAGAAGATCATTAACATATAGAAACATAGAAACATAGAAATGACGGCAGAAGAAGACCAAATGGCCCATCTAGTCTGCCCAGCAAGCTTCACACATATTTTCTCTCATACTTATCTGTTTCTCTTAGCTCTTGGTTCTATTTCCCTTCCATCCCCACCTTTAATGTAGAGAGCAGTGATGGAGCTGCATCCAAGTGAAATATCTAGCTTGATTAGTTTGGGGTAGTAGCCGCCGCAATAAGCAAGCTGCACCCATGCTTATTTGTTTTACCCAGACTATGTTATTAGCCCTTATTGGTTGTTTTTCTTCTCCCCTGCCGTTGAAGCAGGGAGCTATGCTGGATATGCGTGACGTATAAGTCTTCTCCCATGCCGTTGAAGCAGAGAGCCATGCTGGATGCCATACTAATATGCCCTTAAGGATATATCAGCCCTGGATACCATACTAATGTGCCCTTAAGGATATATCAGCTAAGTCCTGATTTCAAATAGAGGGGCTTTTTGTGTAGCCCCAAGGTAGATGGTTTTGGCTGCTTATATTAGGGGTACAGCAGCCAGAACCACTGATTTGAGCTCATTTGAAGTGGTTACTGGGTATCCAGTGCCAACACCTCCAGCACCAGGGGTAAACTTGATTGAATGTGACTTACCTCAATTAACAGATTCATTGATTTCATATTGCAAGTTATTAAATTAAGCTATTTCTAAGACATCTCACAGGTCAGTGCTACACTACCAAAATCAAGTGGACATCACATAGGGAGTACAATCTGGTAATACTATTTTGATCTGAAATTTCCTTCAGGGAATTATTCTCAAACCATATTAGGAGGGACCCCCAACAATGTGGCCAAATCATGGAGGTGACTCTGCTGGTCCTGGGAGCAGAACATAAGAAATTGCCATGCTGGGTCCATGAAGCCCAGCATCCTGTTTCCAACAGAGGCCAAACCAGGCCACAAGAACCTGGCAAGTACCAAACACCAAGAAGATCCCATACTACTGATGCCAGTAATAGCAGAGGCCATTCCCTAAGTCAACTTGATTAATAACAGTTAATAGACTTCTCCTCCAAGAACTTATCCAAACCTTTTTTGAATCCAGCTACACTAACTGCACTATCCACATCCTCTGGCAACAAATTCCAGAGCTTAATTGTGCGTAGAATGATAAAGAATTTTCTCCGATTAGTCTTAAATGGGCTGCTTCCTAACTTCATGGAGTGCCCCCTAGTCGTCCTCATTATCCAAAAGTGTAAATAACTGCTTCACATCTACTCGTTCAAGACCTCTCAAGATCTTAAAGACCTTTATCATATCTGCCCTCAGCAGTTTCTTCTCCAGGATGAACAACCCTAACCTTTTCAGCCTTTCCTCATAGGGGAGTTGTTCCTTCCCCTTTATCATTTTAGTTGCCATTCTCTGTACGTTCTTCATTGCAACTATATCTTTTTTGAGATGCGGCGACCAGAATTGTACACAGTATTCAAGGTGCGGTCTCACCATGGAGCGATAGAGGCATTATGACATTTTCTGTTTTATTAACCATTTCCTTCCTAATAATTCCTTAATATTATTTGCTATTTTGACTGCTGCATCAAACTGAGCCGATGATTTCAAAGTATTATCCACTATGATGCCTAAATCATTTTCCTGGGTGGTAGCTTCTAATATGAAACATAATATCGTGTAACTACAGCAAGGGTTATTTTTCCCTATATGCATCACCTTGCTCTTGTCCACATTAAATTTCATCTGCCATTTGGATGCCCAATCTTCCAGTCTTGCAAGGTCCTCCTCTAATGTATCACAATCCACTTGTGAATTAACTACCTGGAAATCCCTGCATACCTTTGCTCGACATTACCGCCTTGATGTTCAGGCGCCAGGTGCTTCGAGCGGGACTGTCTCTGTCCCACCCTTTGTAGGGAAGCTTTGGTACATCCCACAGACTGGAGTGATCCGGGTATGTACAGGGAAAGGAAAATTAGTTATTACCTGTTAATTTTCGTTCCTGTAGCACCATGGATCAGTCCAGACGCCCTGCCCTGTATTTTCTGTCGTCAACTCGAAGCTCTTTTTGCAGGTTACTGGATGTTTTTTTATCAGTGATAATCCTTAAAGGCACCGGAAGCATCTGTTATTGATGACAATGGATATACAAGAGCGTTCACCTACAGAGTCCATTCAATGTTGTTGCAATGTTTAATTTTTGTGAGTTGTCGCAATGTTTAATTTTTGTGAGTTCTCTCGTTAAATCTCTTACTGTTATCTGCTTTGACAATGGTTATACTGAAGGGCTGCAGGGTAGGCTCTGTCCTGATTATAGGATACCCTTTCAGTTTTGGTCTGTCTCCATCTGCTGGACAGGAGGTTCAACCCACGGTCTGGACTGATCCGTGGTACTACAGGAACGAAAATTAACAGGTAAGAACTAATTTTCCTATGTTCTGTTCAGCAGCTGTTTTGTAACATTTTTAGTGTAGCTTTACATTTATTTCTGTGTAGGGCTCTATAGCAGCTTGGCTTATTCTGTTTTCCCAATAGGAAGTGTATTAGTGTTTAGGGCCTGGTTTAATAGTTGTATTTCTTAGATAGGATTGTTACTGGTTGAGTGTTTTTCCATAATATAGATGTAACTTTGTGCAGATTAGTTTGTGTGCATTATTGCAAATCCTGAGAGTCTCCAGGTTCACTCTGCATGCAGAGTGGCTTTTTTGGTGTTCCATTCCAGTTTCTGTCTCCATATTTATAATTTGTGGGTTTTCTGTACTTGGTGAAGTTCCGTTTTGGGTGTGTGACCGTGGTGAGGTATTTTACTAGCATATAGGCATTTGTATCAATCTTATTTGTTGTGTTTTCTCAACATTAGTGGTAAATTACTGTCTTTTCATAAAGAAGGCTATTGTGCCTGGTAGTAAAGGGAGTTTGTTTTGCTTTTACTGAGATGTCATCAGAACCAGAATATCTTTTTTGTATGGCGAGTTGTACAGGGTAATGCCTAAATCTGCTCTGCACTCATTGCTGGGGGTGGAGGGGATTTCTGTGGATGCAGAGTGCATGTTACATTTAGACCCCTGATGGTCACATGTGTCGCGCATGTGAGATCCATCTGTCAGGTGTGTCCCGGCCAAAAAAGGTTGAGAACCACTGGGTTAAGGAACGAGCAGGGGTTGAGGACTCCACTATTTTGCTCTTTCCTAGCGTGTAGCCAGATGGACTCAGGACCAGTGGGTTATGTACTCTTCTGCTAGCAGATGGGAGACGGAGTCAGATTTCAAAGCTGACGTCACTCTAGCTACATCCCTGCCGTAAACTCAGCTCTTCAGTATCTGTCTCCTAGCAGATGCGGACACTGTCCCATACACTACTCAGTGTTAGGAAAATTACAACAAGAAGACAAATTACCTTAAAGAAGATCAAGCCCTGCTTTCCTGCGGTGATACCTAAGGGTCCCTCCCCCCAGTCAAGAATTCCTGAGGTGATCTCAGATATCCCTCAGAGGTGTGCCTTGGTCCGGCAGCCAGTTCCCAGCGTGCACAACTGAGTGCATCCGTGCGCATAACTACATGCACAGCCGCGCTTATAACTACGCGCATGCATACACACACAGACAATGGCACCGGCGCCAAAGAAGACCAGAAGGCGCTCCCTTTGCACAGCCTGCCACATAAGAGCCGCACAGCCTGAACTGGAGTCCTGCCTGTGACGGCATTGCAAAGAAGCCCAGGGGGAACCAAAACCTGGTCCCTTACTGGCGGGGGTTGGGTCCGGAACTACTACAGATGACAGCTTCCCGGATCTGTGCATCTCTGAGATGGCTTCTCCACAAGAGGGCACCTACTCCGACTTCCCCTGGTATTAACGTGGACCCAGGGACCTTCTCCTGGTTAGAACTTTTCCAAGGGTTGCAAGCCTTCGTTCAGGCGTAATCAGCCCCAGCTGCACCCCGGTCTCAACCCCTGCAGGAACACAAGATCCTCCCGGTCCTGCTCGGATGTCTCGGGACATGCCTAACCAAGAACTTCCCTGACAGGGACACAGACACCTCAGATGATGATGGTTACTCCCTGGAAGAAGGAGAAATCCCTCCAGGAATGGAATCATACCAAACCATGCTTCGCTTCTTCCACAAGGATGAATTACCAGCCCTTGTTTCCCAGACTCTGAAGACACTGGGTAACCAGGCACGGATCCTATGGTGGAACCAAAGAAGAACCATCCTGGTATCCCTTCGTAAAGCCTCATGCTACTTCCCAATGACAGAAGCCATCCAGGAACTGATTGACCTGGAGTGGGATGCCCCGGAGGCCAGCTTCAAAGGGGGTCGGGCCTTGGAAGCTCTATACCCTCTAGAACCAGTGACCAAGGAACGCCGGTGTTTCCTGAAAGTGGATGCTATGGTCTGTGCCATCTCAAAGCGAACGATTCCCGCTGAGGGATGGGCTGCATTGAAGGATACTCAAGATAGACGATTGGAATCCATCCTTAAGCAGGCCTTTGCAACAGCAATGACACTACAGATTGCTTCCCACTGCGCACTGGTGACACGTTCCTTCTTGCTCCTCTCTAGAGCGGCAAATAAATCCAGAACATATACCGGTGAGATGATGGAGCCTGCAGCAGCCTTCCTGACAGACGTAAGCTCAGACCTGGTGCAAACCTCAGCCAGAGGTGTAACCTCTATAGTGGCAGCCAGAAGACAACTATGGCTACGGAATTGGTCTGCTGACGCGAATCTCACAAGAATGCCCTTTAAAGATCTCTCTTGTTCGGAAGTGAATTGCAGAAATTAGCCAGCAAATGGGGCGAATCCCCAGTGCCTCGGCTACCGGAAGATAGGAGTAAAAGATCTTAGTGTCCCTTCCCCAGAAGAACCAAGGGCAGAGGTTTGCAACACTTTTGACCTTACAGGAACTCGCAGTTCCAGGCAACTCGTCCCTCTGGAAGGTCCCAGCCGTGCTCCACAATGAGAATGGGCCGACCCATCCACAGGAAGAGGAGATAGGGGGTTCGCTTGCCCTCTTGTACCAAAGATGAGTCGAGATCACGTCTGATAAATGGGTACTAAACATCATTCGAGAAAGTTACTCTCTGCAGTTCTGCAGCATCCCTCGAGACAAATTTGTCACCCTGCCACTCCCACACCAAGAGACTGGCAGTGGAAGCCATTCTGACAAGACTACTCAGTCTGAAGGCAATAACTCTGGTTCCCACTCCCCAACAAAATACGGGGCGCTATTCCATCTATTCATCGTTCCCAAGAAGGAAGGATCATTCCAACCCATCTTGGAACTCAAGAACATCAACCGTCATCTGCAGATATTACTTCCGAATGGAGACTCTTCACTCCGTCATAATGGCAGTACAACCAGGAGAATTTCTAACCTCCCTGGGCCTCGCCGAAGCCTACCTTCACATTCCAGTCCATCAGGATCACCAGCGTTTTCTACGCTATGCGATACTGGGTCACCTTTACCAGTTCCAAGCGCTACCTTTCGGCCTAGCAACCGCCCCAGAACATTCTCCAAAATTGTGGTGGCCGTGGCGGCAACACTTAGGAAAGAAGGGATCTTGGTACACCTTTACCTGGACGACTGGCTGATCAGGTAAAGTCTTCGGAAGAGAGACTGCAGGTGACCAGCAGAGTCAAGAGCCTACTGCAAGAACTCGGTTGGGTTGTGAACATGGGCAAGAGCAGTCTGCCGCTCTCTCTCTAGAGTACCTGGGGGCTCGTTTCAACACCAAACAGAACAAAGTCTTCCTCCCTCCCCTGAGGAGAAGGAAACTGATGGAACAATTACGACGATTGATGACCAATGCACGCCCCAAGGTATGGGACTATCTTCAAGTCCTCGGTCTCAGGGCATCAACCCTAGAGGTCGTCCCGTGGGCAAGGGCCCACATGGACCGCTCCAGTGCTCCTTGCTGTCATGATGGAACCCACTGTCCCAGGACTACTCAATTCACCTCCCAACTACCAGCAGAGGTACGTTCTCAGCTCCAGTGGTGGCTACAGGAAGACCACCTAAGCAGAGGAGTAAGTCTATCCCCGCCGAACTGGATTTTGCTCACCACGGATGCGAGCCTGCGAGGGTGGGGAGCCCACTTTCAGGAGCTGACAGCACAGGGGGAAGGGAACATAAACCACCTGGAAGCTCAAGCAGCCCAGACTAGCGTGCCTGCGATTCAGCCACAGATTCCGAGGCAAAGCGAGTCGAGTAATGTCGGACAACGCTACAACGGTGGCTTACATCAACTGCCAGGGAGGAACCAGGAGCCAGCAGGTGTCTCTGGTAATAGATCCTCTCATGGCATGGGTGGAGATAAACCTACAAGGGATCTCTGCCTCCCACATCGCAGGAAAAGACAACATCTCAGCAGACTTCCTCAGCAGAGGGAGCCTGGACCTGGGTGAATGGACGCTGTCGACCACAGCCTTCCGATTGATAGTAAATCGCTGGGGCCTGCCAGTCATAGATCTACTGGCCACCCATCTCAGTGCCCAAGTCCCCAGGTTCTTCAGCCGCAGATGAGAGCCTTACTCCCAAGGGATTGACGTTCTCGTCCAGACTTGGCCAGAGGAAGACTTATTGTACACCTTCCCCCCCATGGTCACTACTGGGCAAGGTCATCCACAAGATAGAACATCACAGGGGACTAGTTCTACTAGTGGCCCTGGATTGACCAAGACTACCATGGTACGCAGACATGCAAAGACTCCTTGCGGGGAACCCTCTGCGCCTACCTCCACACAGGGACCTTCTCTGGCAGGGCCTGATTCTTCATGAAGATCCGTCTCTATTCTCTCCTACGGTCTGGCCCTCGAGAGCACTCGCCTGAAGAAGTACGGTTACTCAAAGGCCATGATTGACACCCTACTCCACGCACACAGGTTCTCCACATCCCTGTCATACATATGGATCTGGAGAGTATTCAAAGCTGGGTGCGTGGACTGCGGGATAATCCCAAGGACGGCCAAGATCCCCATGATTCTGGAGTTCCTACAGGACAGTATGAAGAAGGCATTGTCACTCAACTCCCTCAAGGTCCAAGTAGCCGCACTGTCCTGCTTCAGAGCCGAAGTGGACGGTATCTGGCTATCAACTCATCTGGACTTGTCCTGCTTCCTGAAAGGGGTAAAGCAACATTGGCCACCCATAAAGTAGCTGGTGCCCCTATGGAACCTCAATCTGGTACTGACTTCCTTGTGGGGGGCTTCCTTCAGACCAATGCACAGTCTGTCACTACACCTTTTAACATTGAAGACAGTATTCCTGGTGGCAATATGTTCAGCTCGTCGCATCTCCAAACTACAGGCATTATCCTGTCGGGAACCGTTCCTTAGGTTCACTCCCGGAACCTCCTTCCTCAGATTTTCATTTGAACCAGGCCATCTCCCTGCCATCTCTGGATGAACATACTCGGAAGACTCACGCCTTCTGCGCTATCTAAACGTCGGCAGGCTCCTGGTGCGATATCTGGAAAGATCGGAACTGGTGCGCAAAACGGATCGCTTGTTCGTTTGTTCTTCACAGCGGGAAGAAGCAAGGAGAAACGGCCTCACGGATGACCATAGCCCGCTGGATCAAAGAAGTAATCAAGGCAGCCTACATAGAGGCAGGAAAGCCCCTACCACTACACGTTAAGGCTCATTCTACGAGGGCACAGGCAGTTTCTTGGGTAGAAACCAAGGTGCTGTCGCCCGCCGAGATCTGTCGAGTGGCAACGTGGTCCTCCATACAAAGCTTCTCCAGGTTCTACCGCCTGGATGTTCAGGCCCAAGAAGACGCAGCCTTCGCAAGGGCAGTACTAAGTGGGCCACGGGCAGCCTCCCGCCTGGTCCGGGAGTAGCTTTTGTACATCCCACTGGTCCTGAGTCCATTTGGCTACACGCTAGGAAATGGAGAAATTACTTACCTGATAATTTCATTTTCCTTAGTGTAGACAGATGGACTCAGTATCCCGCCCACGGCTGCCCCAGAGAAGGAGAACCTCGGAAAGCGAACCTAGACTAAGCAAATACGGGTAAGCCACTGCCTACCCCTAGTTCAAGACACCCACGGTTTGTCCGGGGTCGGCGTTAATTGGTTGAGTGCACTGGCGGCCTCCAGTTTTGAAGTCAGTGGAACCAGTTCATTCAAGTTTTAATCAAGTTTAATCAAGTTATTTAAGCAAAGATGTATCCACAATGGCTTTTCGAAGAGAATACTGAAGAGCTGAGTTTACTGCAGGGAGATATATCTAGAGTGACATCAGCTTTGAAATCTGACTCCGCCTCCCATCTGCTAGCAGAAGAGCACATAACCCACTGGTCCTGAGTCCATCTGTCTACACTAGGGGTGAGAGCTGGGGGACCAGTTTCCTCCCTCTTTTCAGCCTGCAGCCTCTGCCAAGTGTCAGGGAAGTATCCTTTACTTTCTTTCCCTGCTGGTATTCGAGTTCGTTTAAAAAAAAAAAAAAAAATAAAATTTAGTTGATAGGCTCCTCTAGATTTACTGCGGGGAGCGGAGCAGGGGCTGCTTTCCGGGGAGGGACCCGCCCATGCGAGTGATCGCAAGTTTCCTGTCTTTTAGTAGTTTTCCTCTTCCCCCCCCCCCCCCCCCCCCATTTCTCTCAGTGCTTTCAGTGGGGCTCGCTGCTATTGAATTATGCCTCGTGGGAGCCGGTGCTCGGCGTGTGGTGAGCGGCTCTCGAGCAGTGCTGCGGGGGGACTTTGCTCCAGTTGCCTCCCCGGAGGGGAGGGGCCTCCAGTATCGCCATGGCAGCACCACACAGGTGCTGACTGCGAGGGAGCCTCAAATGCCTTCCATGCGGCTGAGGAGAGATCGGCAGGGGGAGGGCATCTCCCTCCAGAGCTCTTTCCTGCTGATTTAAGCCCTGATAGGGCCTGGGGGAGGGGGCTTTCTGACAACAATCAGGACCCCTTAGCAGGGGATGTAGTGTGGGTCCCTCCATATTTTCTCCGGAGTTTGTCCTCTTAACGCCTCAGGCCTTCTTGGCCAGCAGTGCCCGAAAGAGAAGGGCTTTAGGGCCTAGGACGCTTGCAGGCCCACCCAGGAAGCTGGAGGCCTCCACTGCTTTTCGTGTCCGCAAAGTTCAACCTCCCGAGTCAAGGGAGGCGGCTCTGGAGGTATCCTTGGAGGGCTTGGACCCTGAGGATGGCTGTGGTGAGGTTTCCTCTCCTCCTACAGGGGGTCCCTACGCAGGAGATGACAGTGGCCTAGGAGCTCCCCTGGAAGGGGATGACCCTAAGATGGTTCGCTTGTTTAAGCATGATGAGTTGGCTCCTCTGATTCCCCATGTCCTGGTGGAGCTTGGCATTGCGGCCATGGTAGTGGCACAGAGCCCGGACATGGTGGATCCGGTCATGGCAGGTTTACGAGGTCAGGCTACGACCTTTCCCTTTTATGAGTTGATAAAGCAGCTGATGGTCTGGGAGTGGGATAATCGGAGATGGGCCTTAAGGTTGGCAGGGCAATGGATAGGCTGTATCCATTGCCGGAAGACATGTTAGAGCTGTTGAAGGTCTCGAAAGTGGATGTGTTGGCGGTCACGAAGAGAACTACCATCCCAGTCGCTAGAGCAGCAGCTTTGAAAGATCTTCAGGATCGTAAACTGGAAGTACACCTCAAAAGTATTTTTGAGGTTTCGGCTCTTGGCATAAGGGTGGCAGTCTGCAGCAGTTATATGCTGTGGGTGAGCTTATGATGGGCACAATTACAGAGTGCCAAGGACCTCTTGCCCCCTGAAGCGCAGCAGGCGGAACGATTAGTTGCTGCTGTGGCTTATGGAGCTGTCGCCTTGTTTGACCTCCGCACTTCATCCAGGACTATGGTCTCCATGGTCTCAGCTAGGAGACTTTTTTGGCTCCGAAATTGGGCCGCAATTGAAGGCCCAGCTTGGGGTGCTTCCATTTAAGGGAAAGTTCCTCTTTGGAGAGGACCTGGAACAGCTAATAAAACTGGGGGATAATAAAGTGCACAAGCTCCCAGAGGACAAGCCACGAGGTCAGAAAGGCTTCCCGGCTCGCTCTAGTTTCCATGGCCAGTGGTGCTTCCATTAGAGCAGAGCTCTGGGCGCAGGTCAGCGACAGGCTTCTGGGAGATCACAGCCTTGGGCCCAAACCTTTTGTGGAAACAGACCCAACCGGGAAGGCCCCACCCAAGGAACAGGCAATGTTAAGTCCTCACAGTGAGATGCCGCCAGCCCACTCCTCGGTTCCGCTTATTGGGGGCCGGTTGACTTTTTTTTTTTTTTTTTTTACCAGGAGTGGGCCAAAATCACATCGGACCACTGGGTTCTAAGTGTGATAGAGCACGGTTACGTGTTAGTTTGCTCGTCCACTCAAACTTGTTCCTAGTTTACCCCTGCAGCTCCCCTGCAAAGAAGCATATCGTCCAGCAGACCATCCTGAGGCTCCAAGAGCTTGAGGCTGCGAAGAGCAAGGCCAAGGGAGGTATTCTATTTACTTTGTGGTATCTAAGAAGGAGGGAATGTTCCATCCAATCCTGGACTTGAAAAAGGTCAATCTGGCCCCAAAGGTGCACTGTTTTTGGATGGAGACTCTTTGATCGGTGATAGCGGCAGTGCGAAAGGGAGACTTCCTGGCATCTCTGGATCTCACGGAGGCCTACTTGCATATTGGGACACGCAGGGACCATCTGAGATTTCTCAGGTTTATGATCCTCAGCATTTTCAGTTTCCTAGCGTGTAGCAGATGGACTCAAAACAAGTGGGTATAGTGTGCTCGTGCTAGCAGTTGGAGACGGATCTGACGTCATCACGGGTACATATACCCCCACAGGAAGTGTAGCAATTCATTAATTTCCGTCTCCAAAGCAGTTTGGAGCTACCTCATGCTCGCTGAGCGTGTTTCCAAATTCTACAATGACTAAATTCCTAGAAGAAATCTACTGAAGACGAGCCCCGTACTCCTGTGGTGATACCATTCGGTCCCTCACCCAGTTGAGTTTCCCGAGCTGACTTCCGTGGTACCTCGGAGGTAGGAGCCTCGGTCCGGTGGCCGACTCGCGGCAGGGACCTAGCCCCCGAGTGAGAAGGGCTCGGGCGCGGCATAGAGGCAGCCTCGGTCCCGGCGAGGACTTGGCCCCCGAGCGAGACGAGTTCGGGTGTGGCCTAGAGGCAGCGGGTGCACTTCCTTGTGTGCGGCGGTGAAGGTACTCACACTCTCCACCCGCAGCCGGAGACCACCCGGGTCGCAGCCGGGAAGCGCCGAAGACAAGGTAAGGCGTACATCTTTACTGTGGTCTCCGAGGAAGTGAGGATTTGTGGGGCCTGCCTACGGGGCGGCCCGCCAAGGAGGTCGCCCTTTTACCTGCCTACTTGCCTTTGCCACCTAGACGCACGTTGCTGTACGCATGCTGAGTTAGGCGCCCGTTGCTAAGCGCATGCGGCGCCCGTTTGTGGGCGCCCGTTTGTGGGCGCCCGTTTGTGGGCGCCCGTTTGTGGGCGCCCGTTCGTGGGCGCCCGTTCGTGGGCGCCCGTTCGTGGGCGCATACAGCTAAGCGCAGGTTGATAAGCGCACACTCATAAGCGCATAGTAATAGGCGATACATATTGCAAAGCGTATGGAGCATAAGAGAGCCCATACGTCCGCAGAGCAGACACCTCCAGAATCAGGCATAAGAGCTCTAAGCCTCTGCTCAGCATGCAACCTCAGAGCCACTCAGAGTGAGGAAGCAGACTCACTATGTGCCCAATGTGAGGAGGCCATGGGAGATCCAGGACAGGACCGGTCCCAGCCCAGCGGTTCCTCAGGGAACACTCCGGACTTAGCAGGCCGCGGGGAGCAGCCAGGGAACCCGAGAGACCTGGTGCCCCTAAGGCCAGATCCGGCTTCACTCTCCTGGGTGGAATTATTCAAGGGGATCCACGCCTTTGTCCAGATGCAGTCTGCTCCTCGAATGGGTCTTTCTGTTCCGGATGATCCGGCCCCATGACCCTCGAGACCTAGGCACGGCCACGCGCCACCCGGAAGCCCCAATTATGGGGATTCGGATTGCTCCGAGGAAGATGAGGAGCCCCCCGAGGAGGGAGAACTTCCCTCTGAGAACCATATCGGACCATGAGACGCTTCTTTCAGAAAGAGGATCTTCCAGGCCTGGTCTCACAATGCCTATCAGAACTGGCCATTCCGGGCCAGGACACCCCAGGACACCCCAAAATGAACCCCCTGTTAGAGGGCCTGCGCCAAACGGCTCACCATTTTCCCCTCCTACAAGCAGCATAGCAGCTAATCGATCTGGAATGGACCGCGCCGGAGGCCTCATTCAAAGGGGGTCGGGCCCTGTCAGGCATGTACCCTCTGGACCCGGCGACCAAGGAGCTGCTGGCGTGCCCCAAGGTAGACGCCATAGTTAACGCAATTGTGAAGCGCACCACCATTCCGGTTTAGGGGGGAGCGGCCCTCAGATACACATGACCGGCGCATGGACACCATTCTGAAACAAGCCTTTGAGGTAGCAGCCATGTCCCTACGAATCGCGACCTGCTGCACCGTGGTGACGCATTCCTGTTTATCGCAAGCGAGAAACAACACCCCGGGAGAAGACATGGAATCAGCTCTCGCATTTCTCACTGACGCAGCCTCCGACCTCGTCCGTACGGCAGCCAAGGGAGTGTCATCCTCAGTGGCAGCCAGGAGACAGCTCTGGCTACGCAATTGGGCTGCCGACTCTTCCTCCAAGACGCGCCTCACAAGAATGCCCTTTAAGGGATCCCTACTGTTCGGCAGCGATCTCGAACTTGGCTAATAAATGGGGTGCCTCTCCATTACCCCGTCTACCAGAAGACAGGTCGAGGAGGAGCCAGCGTTCATTTTCTAGACCATCCAGAGGTAGAAACTCTCAGCGCTTCAACCCTTATAGGGCTCGCTATCAAGCACCTCGTTCTCAGGCCAGGAACCAGCCCTTTTGAGCTAAGCACAACAAGAGGAGAACCGGCTCGGGTTCTGGTCCCGGCCGCAACCCACAATGACAATCAGCCGACCCATCCGGGGGTAGCAGCCATAGGGGGCAGGCCTAACCCTCTTCTACCGCAGGTGGGTCGAGATTACTTCGGACCAGTGGGTCCTCGCCATCATCCGAGAAGGTTATTACCTGGATTTTCTATGGCTCCCGCCGGACAATTTTGTGGAATCTCCTTGTTCGCCTCTCAAGAAGGCGGCACTAGAAGTTACCTTACAGAGGCTCCTGGCACTAAAAGCCATAATCCCAGTGCCTGCAGGGGAGATAAATTCTGGGCATTATTCCATTTATTTCATAGTTCGCAGTGTGCTTCCCATCCGTTCAGGCTGGCATCTGTAGTGAGCAGGGTCCAGGCTGGGGAGGACATTCTTGACCCCCGGCTCATGTGGCCAGGCTGCAACCACCATCGTAGCTGATTCCGCACTCTGGCTGGGAGAGGTAGGTGTATGGTGTAGTTCTGTGATCGTGGGCCCGTCCTGGACCTCAAGTCAGTCAACAGACACCTACGGGTCCCCAGCTTTCGCATGGAAACTCTATGGTTGGTCAAGAATGCAGTACAGCCAGGGGAGTTTCTCACCTCCCTAGATCTGTCAGAAGCCTATTTGCATATCCCAATCCATCGGGATCACCAGCGCTATTTACGCTTCAAAGTCCTGAATCAGCACTTCCAGTTCCGAGCTTTACCCTTCGGGTTAGCCACCGCGCCGCGGATCTTTACCAAGGTCATAGTAGTAGTGGCGGCAGCACTCAGGAAGGAAGGAATTCTCGTCCATCCCTACCTGGATGATTGGCTGATCAGGGCAAAGTCACCGGAGGAGAGCCACCGGGCAACCAACAGAGTTATAGCTCTTCTGGAAAGCCTAGGATGGGTAGTGAACATAAAGAGTTCCCTACAGCCGTCCCAGTCGCTGGAATACCTAGGGGTTCAATTCGACACCCTGGAAGACAAGATCAGCCTGACCTCCAAAAGGAAGTCGAAACTCTGGAATCATCTGCAGGCCCTGCTGAGCGCCAGCCGGCCCTCAGCTCGGTATTACCTACGGGTCCTCGGCCTCATGGCATCCACTCTGGAGGTGATACCATGGGTGCGGGCTCATATGAGACCATTACAACACACCCTCCTATCCCGGTGGAGCCCACGATCACAGAACTACACCATACACCTACCTCTCCCAGCCAGAGTGTGGAATCAGCTACGGTGGTGGTTGCAGCCCGGCCACATGAGCCGGGGGTCAAGAATGTCCTCCCCAACCTGGACCCTGCTCACTACAGATGCCAGCCTGAACGGATGGGGAGCACACTGCGAAGAACTCACTGCCCAAGGGCGGTGGAACAGAAAAGAGTCAAGGTGGAACATCAACAGACTAGCGGCACGGGCAGTCAGGCTAGCGTGCCTGCGATTTGCCCACAGACTTCGCAACAGAGCGGTCAGAGTGATGTCAGACAACGCCACCACGGTGGCATACATCAACTGACAGGATGGAACCAGAAGCCAACAGGTATCCCTAGAAATAGCCCCCCTGATGACTTGGGTGGAAGCGAATCTCCAGGACATCTCCGCCGTTCACATCGCCGGGAAGGACAACACCACGGCAGACTTCCTCAGCAGAGAAAGCCTAAATCCAGGGGAATGGCAGCTGTCGCCCACAGCTGTCCAGATAATTGTGGATCAATGGGGGACGCCGGGCATGGACCTATTAGCAGACAGGTCCAACGCTCAAGTACCCAGATATTTCAGCCGCAGGCGGGATCCGCTATCCCATGGGGTTGATGCCCTGGTACAGCCATGGCCTCAGGGAATCCTGCTATATGCCTTTCCTCCGTGGCCCCTGCTGGGCGCCATTATACACAAGATTCAGCGACACAGAGGCCTAGTTCTTCTAGTGGCCCCGGATTGGCCAAGAAGACCCTGGTACGCAGACGTGAGAAGACTACTGGCAGGGAATCCTCTACCTCTGCCTCCATACAGGGACCTGCTGCGGCAAGGTCCCATCCTCCACGAGGATCCAGCTCAATTCTCTCTTACGGTCTGGCCATTGAGAGGGCTAGATTGAAGAAAAGAGGATACTCGGAGCCGGTAATAGATACACTCCTCCGAGCATGCAAGTTCTCCACATCACTGACATATATCAGGCTCTGGAAAGTTTTTGAAGACTGGTGCGACTCTCACAGCACCAATTCACATGCCGCTAAGATTCCTATCATTTTGGACTTCCTACAAGATGGACTTCAGAAGGGTCTGTCCCTCAGCTCCATCAAGGTTCAGGTAGCAGCGCTGTCTTGCTACGGTCCCAGGAGTGACGGCAACACCATTGCCAAACACCCAGATGTCTCACGTTTCTTGAAAGGAGTCAAACACATTCGCCCGCCACTGAAGTGGCCAGTGCCCTTGTGGAACCTCAACCTAGTGTTGGAATTTCTAGCGGGATCCGCCTTCAGGCCCCTTCGAGGCCTGTCTCTCCGTTTGTTAACCTTGAAGATGGTGTTCTTGCTGGCGCTGTGTTCAGCACGCCGTATCTCAGAGCTACAAGCACTGTCCTGCCGTGATCCGTTTCTCAGAATCACTCCAGAAGCTATCCATCTTCGCACGGTTCCTTCCTTCTTACCCAAAGTAGTCTCACACTTTCACCTCAAACAAACCATATCCTTGCCATCTACGGAAGGTTTGAAGAAGTCAGAAGAGGGTCGAATACTGCGCCATCTCGACATTGGCAGGTTGCTGTCCAGATACTTGGAAATGTCAGAAGCAGTACGAAAGACTGTTCGTCCTTCACAGCGGGAAGAAGCAAGGGGAAGCGGCCTCATGGCCCACCATCGCCCGCTGGATCAAAGAAGTTATCAAGATGGCCTACGTAGAGGCAGGAAAACCACCACCTCTACAGGTCAAGGCTCACTCTACCAGAGCGCAAGCGGCCTCTTGGGCAGAAACTAGGATGCTGTCGCCTGCAGAGATATGTAAAGCGGCGACGTGGTCCTCCCTCCATACCTTCTCCAGATTCTACCGTCTGGACTTCCAGGCCAGGGAGGACACAGCATTTGTGAGGGCAATCCTACACGGTCCTCGGGCAGCCTCCCGCCCAGTCCGGGAGTAGCTTTTGTACATCCCACTTGTTTTGAGTCCATCTGCTACACGCTAGGAAATGTAGAGATTACTTACCTGATAATCTCCTTTTCCTTGGTGTATGCAGATGGACTCAGCATCCTGCCCGGCTGCTGGTATACATGGGGATTCACCGACTCACGGTAAGCCATGTTTTGCTTATATAGGGCTTCCACCCTGCCGGGTGTTGACGCCTTCCGGTTGATAACACTGGCGGTCTCCAGCTACCATCAATTGGTCAGGGTAATCCTGTTTATTTAATCGACCGGTCAGCTACAGCTTTTGCAAGGAAGATTACTGAATTGCTACACTTCCTGTGGGGGTATATGTACCCGTGCTGACGTCAGATCCGTCTCCAACTGCTAGCACGAGCACACTATACCCACTTGTTTTGAGTCCATCTGCATACACTAAGGAAAAGGAGATTATCAGGTAAGTAATCTCTACATTTTGCGCCCTGCTGTTTGGCCTGGTCACGGCACCATGGACTTTCACCAAGGTAATGGTTGTGGTGGCAGCGGCTCTGTGGAGAGAAGGGATCTTGGTCCATCCCTTCTTGGCAAAATCGGAGGAGTTGTGCTCTCAGGCGGTGGAGGCAGTGTTACTTTGCCTGCGCTCTCTGGGATGGGTTGTCAACCTAGCCCCAAGGTAGTCTAGCTCCTTCCCAGTTTCTGGGAGCCTGATTTGATACTCACTTAGGCAAGGTTTTCCTTTTGGAGGAGAGGATTCTCAAGCTGCGAGCTCAAGTCCAAAATCTGTTGCAGATACAAGTGCCAAGGGTCTGGGACTTTTTTACAGGTTCTCTGCTCCATGACATCGATCTTGGAACTGGTCCTGTAGGCGTTCGCACGCATGAGACCACCTCCAGAGTGTGTTGCTGTCCCGATGGAATCCATTGTCGGAACAGTTTCATCTCCAGCTCCCCCTTCCGGACGCTGCCAGGTCCAGCCTCTCATGTTGGCTTACTCAAGGCCTCTTGGATCGTGGGGTAGACCTCGAGGTCCCTCAGTGGATAGTGGTGACCACCGATGCCAGTCTCTCTGGCTGGGGAGCTGTATGCCAAATGCAAGCGGCGCAGGGTTTTTGGTCCCCGGAGGGAGGCATCTTGGTTAATCAATTGTCTGGAGACGAGAGCGTTGAGGCTGGCTCTGGAGCGCTTTCTCCCACTTCTATGCAAATTGATGGTCTGGGTCTTGTCTGACAATGCAACAGCTACATCAAGTGGCAGGGCAGAACCAAAAGCTGTTCAGTAGCTCTTGAAGCACAAATGCTGATGTCCTGGGCAGAACGACATTTGATGATGCTAGCGGCATCCCATATACCAGGGACCACCAACATGCAGGTGGATTTTCTCAGCCGGCAACAATTAGATCCCAGGGAATGGGAGCTGTTAAGCAGTGCCTTGGACTTGATCTCCCGCAAGTGGGCCCCCCCTCATGTGGATCTGATGGTGACCTGATTGAATGCCAAGGTGCAGCGATTGTCCAGCCACGGACGAGAGCACGGAGTGGAAGTTGTTTATGCGCTTATGGTTCTTTGGCCACGAAGTGTTCTTTGTTTTTCCTCCGTGGCCCCTGATAGGCAAGGTGATAAGGAGAATAGAAGCTCACCCATGACTGGTGATCCTGGTGGCTCCGTAGTGGCTACATCGACCATGGTTTGCGGACCTAGCTAACCTGGCAGTGGATGGACCCCTGCGATTAGCTCATCTGCCAAATCTTCTCCATCAAGGTCCTATGTTTCTTTCAATCAAGCGGATCACTTCTGTCTTGCGGCCTGGCTTTTGAGAGGAGACAGGTGAGGAAGAAGAGACTATCTGGGGGATGTCATTTCTGCTTTGTTGAAGGCTTGCATGCCCTCTACTTCCATGGCATATATTTGAATTTGGAGGGTCTTTGAGTATCGGTGTAAGCTGTAAGGAACTGATTCTTGCTGGGCTTCGGTGACCATGGTACTCTTTTTTTTTTTTTTTTTTCTTTTTGCAGGATGGTCTTGCGAAGGGTTTATCTTTCAATTCCCTAAGAGTCCAGGTCGCAGCCCTGGGTTGTTTAAGGGGCAAGATTCATGGGGCCACTGTCGCAGCTCATCTGGACGTGGTCCATTTTCTTAGAGGGGTTAAACATTTATGCCCCCCAGTTCGCTTAAACCTAGTCCTTAGGCCTTGTGTGAGCTGCCTTTTGAACCACTTAAAAAGGCCTCATTGAAAGATTTGACTCTGAAGGTGGTTGTCTTAGTGGCCATTTGTTCAGCAAGACTGGTCTCTGAGCTTCAAACCTTGTCATGAGGGACCTGTTCTTGTGAATTTCAGATTCAGGAGTCTCTTTGAGAACGGTTCCGTCTTTCCTACCCAAGGCTTTTCATCTGAGTCAATCAGTGAAGCTTCCAGCCTTTTCAGACCTAGAGCTTTCTTCTCCTCACGCAAGGGATTTGAAGCACCTGGATGTCAGGAGTGCTCTCCTATGCTATTTGGAGGTTACAAATAGCTTCCGTTTGGCGGATCATCTTTGTTTTGTGGCATGGTGCAAAGAAAGGTCAGAAAACTTCAAAGGCTACAATAGCGTGTTGGTTGAAAGAGGCTATTGAGTCTTCCTATATCTGTTATGGTTGTGGGCTCACTCTACACACTCCCAGGTGGCTTCCTGGGCGGAATGTCAGCTGGTCTCCCCGCAGGAAATTTGCAGGGCAGCCACTTGTAAATCATTGCACTTTTGCTAGGCACTACCGATTGTAAGTCCAGGCTTTGGACGTTTGCAATTTTGGGGAAAGTGTTCTATGAGCGGGACTCTCCAAGTCCCACCCTCATTAGGGGAAGCTTTGGTACATCCCAGGAGTCTGGACTGATCCAGGTACATACATTGAAAGGAAAATTGGTTCTTACCTGCTAATTTTCGTTTCTGTAGTACCACGGATCAGTCCAGACGCCCGCCCATGGTGGGGTTTTGGATGTCTGGAGAGTCCGCTCGATTGCTAATTTTGTCTGATTTCTCTGAGGTTTGGCATAGGCTCTGCAAATCATATTCAGCAAGTTACTTAGTTTTATTTTTCCTACTCCTCTGCTTGTTCGGGGGAATGATTTTAGAATTAATACAAATTATTTTGTTTCATAGTTGGTTTAGGCTTGGGTACTGATAAATACTGAAGAGTAGCAGGTGTGAAGATTTATCTGTCTCCATCTGCTGGAAGGGAGGCAAAACCCAGGAGTCTGGACTGATCCGTGGTACTACAGGAATGGAAATCAGCAGTTAAGAACCAATTTTCCTTTTAGCAGTATTATTCTTTCCCTTAGTCTTGAAGGGATAATTCTCTCAGAATCTTGCTAATCTTATTTACCGTAGTATCGAAACTTAACACATAGAAACGTAGAAATGACGGCAGAAGAAGACCAAATGGTCCATCCAGTCTGCCCAGAAAGCTTTCACACTTATTTTTTGCACATTTATCTGATACTATTGGCCCTTATTGGTAACTTTTTGGTTCCAATTTCCTTCCCCCCTGCCATTGATGCAGAGAGCAGTGCTGGAGCCACATCAAAGTAAAGTATCTAACTTAATTGGTTAGGGGTAGTAACCGCTGCAATAAGCAAGCTGCTACCACACTTATTTGTTTACCCAGCCTGTGCAATTCAGTCCTTGTTGGTTGTTGTCTGAATATAAATCATCTCTTTTTTATTCCCCCCTGCCATTGAAGCAGTAAGCTGCGCTGGATATGTATTCCAAGTGAAGTATCAGGCTTAATTGATTCGGGGTAGTAACTGCCGCAATAAGCAAGCTACTCCCCTGCTTATTTGTGAATGCAAATCCTTTTTTCCACATTTTCTCTTGTCGTTGAAGCATAGAACAATGTTGGAGTCACATTAATCCTCTAGATTTTATGGATCCACAATGTTTATCCCACGCCCCTTTGAAATCCTTCACAGTTTTGGTGTTCACCACTTCCTCCAGAAGGGCATTCCAGGCATCCACCACCCTTTCCGTGAAGAAATACTTCCTGACATTGGTTCTGAGTCTTCCTCCCTGGAGTTTTAAATCGTGACCCCAGATTCTGCTGATTTTCTTCTGATGGAAAAGGTTTGTTGTTGACTTTGGATCATTAAAGTATCTGAAAGTCTGTATCATATCATCCCTGCTCCTCCTTTCCTCCAGGGTATACATGTTTAGGTTCTTCAATCTCTCCTCATAAGTCATTCACTGAAGACCATCCATCTTTTTGGTCGCCCTTCTCTGGACTGCCTCCATCCTGTCTCTGTCCCTTCGGAGATACGGTCTCCAGAACTGAGCACAGTACTCCAGGTGAGGCCTCACCAAGGACCTGTACAAGGGGATAATCCCTTTTCTTACTCTATATTCCTCTCTATGCAGCCCAGCATTTTTCTGGCTTTAGCTATCGCCTTGTCACTGACTTCAGATCGTTAGATACTATCACCCTAAGGTCTCTCTCCTGCTTCATGCACATCAGCCCTTCACCGCCCATCGAATACATTTCCTTCGGATTTCCACACCCCATATGCATGACTCTGCACTTCTTGGCATTGAATCTCAGCTGCCATATCTTCGACCAGTCTTCCAGCTTCCTTAAATCCCGTCTCATTCTCTCCACTATGTTGCAGATCTTAGTATCATCCGCAAAAAGACAAACCTTACATTCTATCCCTTCTGCGATGTCGCTCACAAAGATATTGAACAGGACCGATCCCAACACCGAGCCTTGAGGCACTCCGCTCACAACTTCAACCAGGTGACCAAGTAGATCCCAGTTTTTGATTAATCCAGTCCCCAATTTTCTTTGTATCTGAATTTCCCCACTTTTCATCACTATTAGGGGTATTTTCCATTTGTCTCCTTTTTGCCCTCCTTTGAATTTTTCCCCTTTTTAAATGTCTTTTACATGCAAACACACCCAACATGCTTCTCGCTATTCACATATAACCACACACACGTCACACAAAGAACGGCAATGCCGAGTATCAGGAATCCAATCCACCACACTAACAAGTGCATCAGCAATCATACAATTACAATATCTCACTTACTTGTTTTGCTTTGCGAACTCAGCTAGGGTATCACTGGCAACACAAGCACAGGTTACACAAGTACTAACTGTGCAGGTGCCGGCTCTTGCAGAGCAAGAGCAATCCTTAATAGACCACGGGCAGCCTCCCACCCAGTTCAGGAGTAGCTTTTATACATCCCATTGGTCCTGAGTCCATCTGCTACACGCTAGGAAATGGAGAAATTACTTACCTGATAATTTCGTTTTCCTTAGTGTAGACAGATGGACTCAGCAGCCCACCCTCGGCTGCCACTATTCATGGTCCTTCAACGATTCAAGGGTAAGCCATGCTTCATTTACCTAGGGCATCCACCCTGCCGGGTGTCGACGCTTTCCGGTTGGGCACACTGGCGGTCTCCAGCTATAGTCAACCAACCTGTTCAAGTTAATCAAGTTAATCAAGTTTTAACGTTCTAACAAAAGTTATCTAAGCTAATCATATTAAGTTAATCAGTCAGTCACACATATATCCACAATGCTTTGCAAGGAAGAATACTGAGGAGCTGCACTTCCTGCAGGGGTATATGTACTAGGGGCTGACGACAGATTGAAATCTGATCCATCTCCAACTGCTAACAGGAGTACACTATACCCATTGGTCCTGAGTCCATCTGTCTACACTAAGGAAAACAAAATTATCAGGTAAGTAATTTCTCCAATTTAATCTGTTGGCCAAAATTTTTGCTAATATTTTCATATCGAGATTTATGAGAGAAATCGGTCGATAGGAACCACAAATTGTGGGATCTCTCCCAGGCTTGGCAATTAAAGTGATCCCTGCTGTATTGGCAGTAGAGGAAAGCGTGTCTCACCACGTAGGGAATTAAACAAATTAAGGTGGGAGCGATAACATCTACAAATTTTTTATAAAACACCGCTGTACACCCATCTAAGCCTGGTGATTTTCCAGATTTTAAATTTTTTATAGCCCATACCACTTTGGCCCCCGTAATTTCTCTATCCAAGGCTTCTGTAGTCAACATAGGAAGCTGGGGTAGAGAAACATCTTTTAAATAAGCGGTGATCTCCTCATCCGTAATCTGGGTTTCTGCACCGTACAGTTCCTGGTAAAATTGGAGGAATCTACGCTGGATGTCCATGTTGGTAGTCAGTATTTGGCCATTTTTATCTTTGTTTGACTACATTATTTTGGGCTAACTGTTTACCCACTTTATTCCCCCCTTCATAGTAAGCCTGTTTGCATAGTACTAGGTTATGGGCTATTTGTGCCGAATCCAAGTCACCTAATTTTAAGCGGTAAGAATCTAATTGAGCTAACACCTTGCAAGAACCCGTTTTTTGATGAAGTTCCCCCAATTGTTGTAATTGAGTCAGTATTGCAGCCCTGTCAGCCGTTCTCCTCCTTTTCATAAAGGCCCCGTGAGCTATTAGTTTACCCCGGAGCACTGCCTTCAGACAATCCCAAAGGGTCATGGGAGAAGTGGTCTCGGTATCGTTAAAATGCAAATAGTCTTGAATATCAATTCGCAGCTGTGCTAGAAAGTCTGGGTCGTCAAGCAAACTATCATTGAGATGCCAGAACTGTTGCCCTTTATCATATTGTGTAATATTCAGGGTCATTTTTACAGGAGCATGATTGGACCATGTGATCGGGTCAATCGATGGGTGAGAGATCATCATGTTAATTAAAACCTTGTCCACAAAAAGTGGTCAATTCTAGAGTGTGTTTGAGCTCTGGAAAAGAATGTGTAGCTCCTTGACTTTGGGTATTTGGAACTCCAAACATCTAATAAATGGAATCTAGCGATACAGGCTTTAAGCCTTTTACGGTCTTTCCCAGACGTCAAGTTATGTCCAGGAGAGTTATCAAGATAAGGATTGATAGTAAGGTTGAAATCTCCTCCCAGTATTAATTGGCCCTCCACAGAATCATCAATAATGTGAGAGATTTTGTCAAAAAACAATCCCTGATTGGAATTAGGTGCATAAATGTTAAGTAAAGAATATTTCTCCCTCCCTATAGAAATTACAAGAAGGATATAACGTCCTTCAGGGTCAGTAGATAGAAACACTTTTTCAAATAACACAATACTGTGATGTATAAATATTATGTTTGAGCAGGCCTTCGTGGCGTCTTTTAAGGTGTGTCTCCTGAACGAAGGCCACAGCTACATTATGTTGTTGTAAGTCTGCAAAGAGATGGTGTCGTTTTAAAGGAGAGTTCAACCCTTTAACATTAATGGATAGAAAGGTAACCTTAGCCATCTCTGAAATGTGTATGATGCTCATGCCATAGGGGACCTAAACAGGCCAATATGAGAAAGGACATCAAGTAGCTTCTATGAAGATATTGGAAAGACATTCTGTAACATACATAGTGAATTCGACCCCAAAACTTATTACCAGTCAGCATCCCGTACCGTAAAGGCATACAAACACTCCCCGCTATTCCCCCCCTCCCTCCACCTGTAATGCCCCTTACATTGGGCAATACAGCTATGATTAAGGAGGAAAAAGTCAACACCATAGAACGGGGCTCCTTTCCAGCACCAATATATAAGAAAAATGTAACCATTATTAATCATTATGAATCTCCAAAAACAAGGAAAATGCTAAACCTGAGCTGGGCATAGTAACCCATAGCCATCAAGGTAACATCCTGTGCTACTGCATTCTACAAAGTTTACTGCTGTGAATAAACTGTTCATGACCTGACCAAAAAAATCAGGACCACTGATCATATTGGATTCTGCTTTTTGGACCCCTTGTCCGAGTTACGTTTCAGTCTGCTGTCTCCATTTGTCACACGCTGCCAGCATGGGGGATCCTCTCTCCGTCTGTATTCTTTCGCTGTTGTCTTTAGCAGCTCAAATCCAGGGTAGCCTGCTTCAGCTATGGTGCGCTCTGCTTCTGCCAGCGATTTAATCCGATGTAATGTCCCCTTGATGGAAAAGCTTAACCCGAAAGGAAAGAGCCAGCGGTATCTTACATTGTCTTTTCGTAGAGCATCCGTGACAGTTTTGAATTCCCTGCGTTTCCGAATAGTGACAGGTGAGAGAACAGAGAATATCATGTCATGGCCCTGCCATTGCCAAGACGCCTGTTTTCTGGCCACCGTAGCTAGCTGGTCCTTGAGGGTGTAGTCATGATAGGCTATTATGTCGCGTGGTTTGTTCACCAGGGGTCCCAGGGCTCTAAGAGCACGCACTATTTTCACTGCCATCAAGTTCCCTGTGTCCGCTGAGGTCAGAGAATCTGACAGAAGCATGTTACTAATTTGTCTCACCACCTCCATGCAGTTTTGATGTTCTGGCGTCTCCGAGATGCCTCTAAAGCGCCAATTATGGCGCCACGAGCGATTTTCTAAGTCCTCGACTTTATCAGAAAGGAGGGCTAGTTCACTCTGCAGTGAACTAGTTCACGGTTCAATTTGATAGCTTCGCTGTTCTCATCCGTGCGCGTTTCAAGTTCAAAAAGTCGTCGGCCATTTTCAGCCAGCTCTTCCTTCATTTCATCGATGGATTGCATGATTTCATTTTTATTGTTGTTTAAGTCCTGTTTTAAATCTGCAAACCATATTTTCATTTCTGCCCGTGTCGGTAATGTTTCGTCATCAGCAGGCAGAGTTTCTAGCGCATCTTCGGACATCGCTTCTTCCTCGACCTGCGCCATTTTGGAAAAGTCCGGCTCGCCACTGGGATTCTGCTTCTGGTAAGAATACTTTTTAAAGTCAAGAGATTTACGTCTTGCCGACATCAGCTTGCTTAAATTAGCCAGGCTGCACTGTTCAGTATAAAAATTAGCCTTGGATGCGCTCGATTGCTGGAGATTTGTGGTGCTGGAGGAGCCACAAGGTTAGTCAGCCATCCCTGGAGGTGACGTCACTTCCTCGCCATATATTTTCCATTTTATTCTCTATTCCTTTTTGGATCATTCCTAACATTCTATTTTCTTTTTTGACTGCTGCCAAGCACTGAGCAGATGATTTCAACATCCTATTTACAAGGACTTTCAGGTCCTTTTTCTGGGTAATGACTCCCAACACAGAACTCAGTATCGTATACATATAGTTGGGATTATTTGTCCCTATGTGCATGACTTTGCACTTTTCCCATATTAAATTTCATCTGATATTCAGTTGCTCAGTTTCCTAGTCTCACAAAGTCCTCCTTCCCAACTGCTGGTCAGAGGACACAGCGGTCCATAGACCAGGTAGCAGAACTGGTGATGACTTTCTCTCTCTGGCAACTGGTGACAAAGAAGGGCACTATTAAGCTTATCCTGTCCAGGGTGTCAGATTTGTTACTTGAAGCAAGAGTCCCTCACGCCATCAGAAATTCCAGGATCAGGTTCTAGTCCCTGACTCTCCCAGTGCAGGTTACTGTTCAGGTGTTTCAAGTCTAGGATGAACCTCAATCCCCCTGACTTTTTAGAAATTAGGAAGTAGCAAAATTTACAAGGCTGGAACCTGCTCTATGGCATGCTGCTGGAGAAGGTAGTATACCTCTTTGCAGAGCTAAGGTAACTGTTGAATCCAGAGAGAGAGTTCTCTGATGTGGAAGGGAAGGAAGCTGAGAAAAATGTAAACAGTATCCATACTGTACAATTTTGAGGATCCACTTGTTTGTTGTGATTTGGTGCCAGGTTTCCAGGAAGGATTGAATTCTGCAACCCCCAATTGGATCGAGGATGTCTAAAAAAATTGGAATCAAACACTTGGCCCAGATTCCAGCTGGGTTTGTTGGGATGTTTTCTGCTGTCTGTGTTCCCTCTAGCGAGATGTGACCAGAAGCTATTGGTGCTGTTGTCTTTGTGACTGCAAGCATAATGGGCGATTCTGGTGGAAAGAACAATGATTTCTCTGGTAGTAAGGCTTCTTATAGGGGTAGAAGGATCGCCTGGATATGGTCACTAGATCTAGTGCTGTGGACCAAGATTGAACTGCTACATTTTATTTTCTTTAATCTGAGAAACCATTTCACTGAGATTTTCACCGAAAAGATGGTCTCCTAAGCAAGGGAGTTCTTTGAGATTCTCATGAACATCCTCCTTGAAGCTGCTAGCATGAAGCCATGCCATGTATCTAGCTCCTATGGAGGATGCAGATGTTTTTGCAACAGTATCAAAAGATTCATACACAAAATATAACACTGATATATAGCTTTCTCAATGTTTAGCAAAGGTTGCAGGGAGAAGGGTTTGCCAGCTTCAGTTCGAATGAATAGTTTTAGTTTCTGGATGCAGTAATGGACATATTGGTCCATGTAAAACTGATGATGAGTTATTCAGACTATTAACATAGATCCCTGAAACATTTTCTTTCTGAAATTGTCCAGGAGACTCTGATCTTTGCCCGGAGAAGAGTTGGAATGAAATCTTGTTTTCTTTGCTTTCTTAAGTGCTGATTCTACAACTTCTGACTGATGTGATAGCTGCACAACTCCATAACCAGGAGACTTCTGTATTCTAAATTTTGAGGAACAGTGTTCTGGCTGCTGTGATACCAGAAATGGGTATTTCCCACATTTTCATCTGTAGAACATCCAAGATGTCGTGTCAGCAAGCCAATAGGCTTGATGGGATGTGCAAGATTTTAAGAACGCCCATTACCTCAGCTCGAGGATCTTTGTCCTCCTGTACATTGAGATTGAAAGTAAGACATCCTCCAGAGGAGATGTGTGATTAGGTGGTTCTGGAAGCGGATCATTTAGGATACCAGTCAAACTTCCAGGTGAGTCGACTGGAGATGGTACATTTGGCTAGCAACATGGAGATAAGTGTGGCAATAGAGATGGTTTCTCCTGATGTGTCAGTGAGGGAAAGGGCTGATATATAACCCTTGAATAAGAAGACTCCACTGAAACCAAAGATAATGAATAGTGGATGAGATGTTCCACAGAGGCATATATGGGCAGCAAGGTAGAGATTACAGTCTGGGTCAGCACCATGGGAAAAGAAGAATAGAGTGGTTGATGTTGTCTGATTCTCCAGAAAGTGAGGTGAAGAAGTGTCTATTTTCGTTATTTGCACTATAGTCTGCTGAATTCACTGTGGTGATGTAGGAGGAGGGACATCCTTTGATACCAGAACCAGTTCCTGTTCCATAGTTGGAGGCCTATTGGACAAGAGCAGAATAATAGAGCAAACAGAGCCCGGTGCTTCCAGATGTAAGTCTTGTGCCAGTGGATGTGAGACTAGAAGTGCCCTTGTTATGGGATGGGGTAGATGAAAGGAACCACTGGATATCACAGGTGTGGTCTGTGCCATATAAAGCTTGAGGGGGCAAGCCAACATGTAGAATTTGAGATTCCAAGAGTTCCTGAGACTCAGAATGCTTGGATTTTGAAGAATATACTGGCAGGACTGGAGAGCGATGGATTGCTTTCCAGTTTTGGAATGTTTAGGGCACATGGTGAGTGCTCTGTGGAGCCTTTATGCGTCAAGTGCATTGGATGAAGAGGGGTAAAATGAATCAGTTCATATATCTGAATGGTCAGTGCATCAAATGTCAGATGTAAGAGATGCATGTACCAATGTGTTGTGTTGATGGTCAGTGTTACGTGCTGCTTTGATGTTCTATGGATTGGGTGCGTCGATGCCTCTGGTATGAGGAGCAGTGGTGCATTGTATATCAGAGCTTGCATTGTGTATCAAGGAGCTAGGTTTTTTCAGCGCTGCTGGTGCCGATAAACCAGGGATGGTGAACCCCAGTCCTCAAGGGCTGCAAATAGGCCAGGTTTTCAGGATATCCACAATGGATATTTAACGCTTTTTTATGCCGACATTCATTTGTACATCACATCGGTTTACAGTAAAACAATCTGAAGCATGAAAGGAAGTTACATCTTAACCATTTGAACAAATTCATATGCATGAGAGAGATCTGCATGCACTGCCTCCACTGCGCTAAACCATACATCAATGTGCCGATGCAACTCAATGCTTTTGCTTCTTAAGTGGGTAGGGAAGCTCTGTCGAGTGAAGCTGTTTCGATTTCAATGCATGGTGGCTATTGTCAGTCAAACTCGCAGCTGCCATTTGCACTACCTGGGATTTTTGGATGAGCTTCGGCTCAACGCCCTTCCTCACAAGGCAGAAGAATCTGCACTCTGGGATGATGACTTACTTCAGCTTGGTCTTGATCTGCACAATCTCTCTATACTGCTTGAGATTGTTGAGACATCCAACTGCGGGCCTGGCAGTTTGGCTGATCATGTTCGGGCTTCAGACAACGATAATGCAGTTCATGTGCATCAGCGATAGACGTTACCTGGACACATACATAAGAACATAAGAAATTGCCATGCTGGGTCAGACCAAGGGTCCATCAAGCCCAGCATCCTGTTTCCAACAGAGGCCAAAACCAGGCCACAAGAACCTGGCAATTACCCAAACACTAAGAAGAACCCATGCTACTGATGCAATTAATAGCAGTGGCTATTCCCTAAGTAAAATTGATTAATAGCCATTAATGGACTTCTCCTCCAAGAACTTATCCAAACCTTTTTTGAACCCAGCTACACTAACTGCACTAACCACATCCTCTGGCAACAAATTCCAGAGCTTTATTGTGTGTTGAGTGAAAGAATTTTCTCCAATTAGTCTTAAATGTGCTACTTGCTAACTTCATGGAATGCCCCCTAGTCCTTCTATTATTCGAAAGTGTAAATAATTGATTCACATCTACTCGTTCAAGACCTCTCATGATCTTAAAGACCTCTATCATATTCCCCCCTCAGCCGTCTCTTCTCCAAGCTGAACAGCCCTAACCTCTTCAGCCTTTCTTCATAGGGGAGCTGTTCCATCCCCTTTATCATTTTGGTTGCCCTTCTCTGTACCTTCTCCATCGCAACTATATCTTTTTTGAGATGCGGCGACCAGAATTGTACACAGTATTCAAGGTGCGGTCTCACCATGGAGCGATACAGAGGCATTATGACATTTTCCGTTCTATTAACCATTCCCTTCCTAATAATTCTTAACATTCTATTTGCTTTTTTGACTGCTGCAGCACACTGAGCCGATGATTTTAAAGTATTATCCACTATGATGCCTAGATCTTTTTCCTGGGTGGTAGCTCCTAATATGGAACCTAACATCGTATACTTACAGCAAGGGTTATTTTTCCCTATATGCAACACCTTGCACTTGTCCACATTAAATTTCATCTTCCATTTGGATGCCCAATTTTGAAGCCACATTTTGAAGCCACTATCTTTGGTCTTTTTCTTCCCTGACATAACTGAGGGAGAGATGTGCCAGAAACTTCTGTCCCCTATTCTGTGTGGAAGTTTGAAATCATCTTTCTTTCTCTGTTTTCTTATTTTAGGTAGCAATAAAAAGTGCTGTTGGAGGTGCTTCTGAGGCTTTGAGGCAACATAATTGCATTGAAAAATACAAAGGAATAAAAAAAATCTGAAGAGAGACTGAATATGTCTGTACTTCACCTCGTCAAAAAAAGAGTGAAGAAGCATTTAAGACAACGTTCATATGGGAACTCCCGTTTGTGCTCGGTAGAGCTCAAAGCTCTACTAGCTTGGAGAGACAAGTCTGTTCAGTGCCACAGGATGACGTCACTTGCATATCGTGGCTAATTCAGTCTGCTTATCAATGGAAAAATATTTTTATTTAAAATGTTTTCAAAGTGCCTCTTGAATTCATATCGATGGAAGTAATATGATTGGAAGTTCTGCAGATTGATTTTTGCGAAATACCTATGCAGGCCTTGGAAGATTTTTTTTTGTGTGTGTGCATAACCTTCTTCTGGGTCCCCTGTACTGTGAGGCGGCCCATACTTGATATTTATACCTCAGGTGGACATTCTCTGAGAGAAGGATTTTTTTTCTGGACCCTTAGGTGTTGAGAGATTGGAATTTCCCAATAAAAAGTCACATGGTTTTGATGTTTCATGATAACACAAACTTTACTAGGCACTTCAATGAAAATAACTTGATATTTGGTACATTTCTTTGATTTGGCATTCATATTAAACAAAGAAATATTCAAGAAGTACATTTTTTCTTCTTTGAATGCTTCCTGTGGGTCCCCCTCTATTTGCTTGTGAAGTTTGGAGCAGTTTAAGGTTCTTTGATCCACTGCTTGTCCTGTGGTGTTAACTCATATTCTCTCCTCCATAACCTACTATGTTGACACTGACTCAGCATAGTTTGGGCATGTTGACACTGAATTCCTCAGTCTGGGTGACACAGAGGTGAGCTTCAAAGTTCCCAAAACCACTGAGTACCATTGTCACAAAACAAACTTTTTATTTCCAAAAACAACTACTAGACTCCTCCTCGCAAGGGACAAAAACCTAAAGGGAAAAACTGAGGCTTTCATCTAGTACTTGGGCAACCTATTTCACTAGGAAGAAAAAAGTGAAACAAAATTTCTTCTAAAATAAACACACAAAATAAAACCAGCTCACCATTATCTAGCAGTTGAGTCAGCAGCTTCTCTCAAAATGAATACTAGGGATTCAATATCAAGGTATTTCACCTGCAGATCTTAAGCAAGGAAGAAAGGAATAAGATCTTCCTCTCTTGAGCTCTCCTCAACCACTTTCAAAACACTAGAGGTTATTCACTGGATAGAACCAGTGCTGCAACCTCCAGTGGAGCTGCTGTATAGATTATATGCTCCTCTGGCCTACTCTGCCTAGTACACCTTTCTAGAAAGAGAGACACCTTAAATTAGGTTCCCAGTGGTGCCTTACAAGTGGTCATAATGAAAGATGCACATCTTTTTTTACAGTTATGGAATAAGAGATGACAGTGGAACAAAAAAAAAACCAGGGACATTAACAAAATAAGAGAAGAAACAATAGAGCCAAGAAAGTATTCAGTTGGTATTTTGAAGATTCTTACTTACTGGTGCTGCCCATACCTGGGAACTCTCTCTCTGTATTCTGCTTAGGGACTTGGGGAATTTGCATCAATTGCCAGATCTCTGGGGAAACCTAAAAACCTCTGGGCCTCTCTGTTTATAGCTCCAGTGATGACTCCTCCAGGAAACCTGCAGGGAACAGGAGAGGAGGGGTTTAGCCTGGAGCACATACATAGCAGGCAACATGTGAGGAGAAACTGGAAAGGGGTTGCAAATACACAACACAGTCTACAGTTGTGATTCCAGGACTTGGGACTTTGAGGGTAGAATAAGGGTGCACAATTCAGGGAGCTGTGACTTTTAGATGAGTGGGAGAAAAGAGCCTCTTGGAATCAGAAAGGGAGGAAGGGGAAGAATGTTGGGGGTCATCCTTGGAGGGGGAAAAAGTAGTGGTGTTGGCAGAGAGAGAATGAGGATTAGCGGAGTAGAACAGAGAAAGTTGATACTCATTATTACATCCCCCCACTCCCCTGGCTAATAAACGGCAATCTCAGGGTAACTACAGCTCAAGCGTTCCCAGGTATGGTGTTCCCTTAAGGTGGAAATAAAGAAAATGAGTCTGCACCGTTTACTGCAGAGGACCCTTAGTTTGTGTTGCTCAGAATCAGTAAATAAGGATTTGTGGAATTTAGAGTAGAAAAAAACTATTTTTCTGGGTCTTGAAGCCTCCATTTTATAGGTCAGCTATATAGAGCAAAATAGTGGAACATGCATGCATTTCATATTTTTTGCAAAGCTTAATAAGTCTGCTGTTTACTAAGTTACTGTTATCTTAGAAGTAGGCTTATTTTTAGATCTGCTCCTAGAGACAGTCATTACACAGGATAAGCAGTTTTTTATTGTGAAAAACATGATAAAATATTACAAAGTATTGCACCACTATTGCCACAGACAACCAGCTAATGAAATGGCTAATGAAATTTAGAATGGAAGAAAAGGGGTGTTGCTTCAGTATTTGGACTTAGGTACATGGAGCAATAAATGATTGGGTGCAGATCTTTGATTAGGTCTGTGATTGGACAAATTGTATGATAGAAAATATAAGGATGTGATGAAAGGAAGCTTGTCATCAAATAGTAATGCATTTGATTGGTTACATAATCTTTTAATGAGAAATTAGAAATATATTAGCCTCTTTCGAAGTTGTACAAAAAGGGAAGGAGAGAGAGCAACTTGCCATTGCCATGAGATATTGTTTTCATTTTTTCCTTTGAATAAAAGCTATAAAGATGAAGGCTCGTTTTCTTTTAAGTAGGATTGCTTTTATTTACTAGATAAATTTGATAAACTTAAAGTTGCTTGATGGAGATGAGGCATAAATCCAGTGTCCTCTGACAGCTGCTGTTAAGTTGCTGGGGTCTTTTTAGACTGTAAATGCAACAATTTCTTAGTGTCTAGACAGATGAATCCAGAACTAGTAGGTTATGCATCTCTACCAGCAGATGGAGACAGAACAAAGTTGACATCAAAGTATACATAGTCCTGCAGTGACAGCCTGCCAGTATTTTCAGTCTCCAGCAGATGGTGGACGTGCATCTCCCTACTGGGGATTGCTTCAAGTTTTAAAAGGAGAAATTTTCTTTTCCTTAATTGGCCCTGCTCTCCTGCGATGATACCAAATGGTCCCGCCCACGCCCTCTCCCATAGTTGAGAATTCCTGAGGTGATTTCTGTGGTCCCTCAGATGAGTGCATTGGTACGGCTGGTTTTGTCAGCCAGCGTTGACTTAACTGTTCAAACAGCTGAAAGGTAGCGGGTGCAGGAAGCCAAGCACAGCGATGACATATATGCCTTCTCCCTCTGCAGCCAGAGACAATCTCTGTACTCCGTGAGGATGGGCTGAGCTCAGTTAAAGCTTACAAAAAAGAGAAGAGACAGAGGAGGAGGGTTTTTTTCTTTTGTAGGGCTTCCTTATTCCCCCGGTCTCTGTGTTTGGTGCGCCGTTCCGACATTCGTTCCTGCCCCCGAAGGAGGTTAAGGGATGTGGGCAGTCTGGCTGGTTGAGCATCCCTTTTGGGCTAGGCCCCTCTACTAGGCTTTAATCTGTGTGCCATGTGGTAGGCTGTGGCAGCATTTTTGCACGCTTTTTCCTGATTGCTAGGCTGCCCTCTTCAGGACAGTTGGTTTGTGCAGGTGCATCTGGCTGTGCGTCCAGGTTGGATGCTTAATTGGACATCTGCTTGGGCATCCAGGTGGTAGCGGTGTTTGGGGTGCATTGGGTGTTCTTCAAGCACGAGTTGTGCGCTTAAGTTTTGGATGCCTAAATTTTGGGCACATTTTATTTTACAGCGTGAATTTAGCTGGATGCATGCCTTTCAGTCTCCTGTAAAGCATACTTACAGACTGATGGTGCCTATAGCTAAGAAACCTAAGCGCCTTTCCCTCTGTGCTGCCTGTCATATTCCGGCATCTTAGCCTGGTGATCCCTCTAACTTGTGCCAGCGCTGCTTAGAGACTTGGAGAATTACCTTCATCTGGTTCTTCCCAGCCTGATCAGGGCCTGGGTAAAGACATGTCAGGAGGGGCACCTGATCTTGGAACTCCCTTAAGTGGATTGTCAGCAGGAGAAGGTAGCTCACTGGGCATAACACAGGTTTCTTCTGGTTTTTGAGTGGATCCTTCTGCCTTTTCTTGGATAGGATTGCAATCCTTGAAAAAATTCTTTCTTCAAGCACAGTCCTTGGTCCCGACCAGTCTTGCCGGGTTGCAGGTGGTCACCTCTCACTTGCCCAATACGACTGTAAGCGCTAAAGTACACCTAGGTTGGCAGCAGGTCTCCCCTATAGGGATCCAGATGGCACGGACAATGAGGCCAATTCTTTCTCTGGAGGATGGGGAAATTCCTTCGGGACTGGACCCGTATAGGACTATGTTATGGTTCTTTCATAGAGGTGAGTTGCCGGCTCTGATTTCCCAGACATTAAAGATGCGGGGAGTACATGGGGTTGATTCCATGTCTGAGCCAAAGGAAATCCCATTTTAGTTTCTTTGCATAAAGCTTCTTGTTTTTTTCCCTGTTGGACGCCATTCAAGAATTGATTGATTGATCTTGAGTGGGATGCCCTGGAAGCTAATTTCAAAGGGGTTGAGCCTTGAAAGGCCTGTACCCCCTGAATCCAGTGGCGAGAGAACGTTTGCATTTTCCAAAAGTGGATGTGCTTGTGTATGCTATTTCCAAGCGGACGACTATCCCTGTGGATGGAGGAGCGGTCTTGAAGGATGTGCACGATAGAAGGTTTGAGGCCATCTTTAAGCAATGATCTTACAGATAACTTCTTGTTGTTCCCTGGTGGCGCACTCTTGTTTACTTCTCTCTCAGGAGCTCATTGAATCTGGAGTGAATTCCAGGGTATTTATGGAGCCAGTAGCCGCCTTTTTGGCAGATGCGGGCTGCGATTTGGTCCACACCTCAGCCAGAGGGGGTGGCTTTGGTAATAGCGGCCAGGTGTCAGTTATGGCTGAGAAATTGGTCATCTGATGCACCCTCCAAGGCTAACCTTATGAAATTGCCCTTTATAGGCTCGCTCTTGTTTTGGAGCGAGTTGGAGAAACTGGCCAATAAATAGGGCAAATCCCCAGTTCATCTGTTGCTGGAGGATAAGAAGCAGACACTGTGCTCCATTGGCATGAGAGGTTGTGCTAGGGTATCCAAGTGTTTTCGACCCTAGAGAAGAGCGACCTTTCAGAGGAGTCAACCTTTAGATAGGTTTGTCCTTTCATCCCAGACAATCCAGACTGGGCACAGGCTTAGGTAGCGGAACCTCCCATGTCTCCCAATGAAGGTTTGCCAGGCCACCTCCAGGAACAGGAGATAGGGGCTCACTTCTCTCTCTTTTATGAGAGGTGGGTCAAAATCACACAGAGGGTCCTTGAGGTGATACGAGAGGGATATGCGCTAGAGTTTCGCATTGTTCCTTGAAGTATTCATGGTGTCTGCCTGCCCCTCCCTACAGAAGAAACAAGCAGTGGAGTGTACATTGTCAAGACACCTCAGTTTGAGGGCTGTGGTTCTAGTCCCCACGTCTCAAGAAAATACGGATTGATATTCCATTTATTTCATTGTGCCCAAGAAGGAAGGCTCTTTTTGTCCCATCCTGGACTTCAAAGGGGTCAACCGTCATTTGCGGGTGACTAATTTTCGCATGGAAACATTGCGCTTGGTGATAATGGTCGTACAGTCGGGGGAATTTCTGACCTCCGTGGATTTGTCCTTGCATATTCCCATCAGACTAGAGCACCAACATTTTCTGTAATTTGTGGTTTTGGGATGTCATTATCAGTTTTGAGCACTGTCTTTTGGTCTGGCCACTGCACCTAGAACTTTTTCCAAGGTTATGGTGGAGGCAGCAGAGTTGAGAGAGCATGGGATGCTGGTACATCCGTACTTGGATGACTGGCTGATTTGGGCCAAGTTTCTGGAAGAGAGCTTCCTGGTGACTTGCAAGGTGATCGCCTTGTTGCAGGAGCTCTGGGTGGTGAACCTGGCCAAGAGCTGTTTTCAACCATCTCAGTCACTAGAGTATCTCTGTGTTTGGTTCATCACAAAGCAGGGCAGGGTTTTCCTGCTGGAGGGTTGTATTCAGAAGTTCTTGGTGCAGGTGAGTCTGTTGATGAACACAATACACCCGACAGTGTGGTCCTATCTACAGGTGCTTGGTTTGATGGTGGTGACCCTGGAAGTGGTGCCGTGGGTGAGGGCGCATGTGTGTCCTTTTCAGCGCTCCCTGTTGTCTCTTTGGAGCCCATAGTCTCAGGACTATTAAGTTTGGTTGCACATAGTCTACTCTCAACTACATTGGTAATTACAAGTGGATCATCTAAGAAAGGGAGTTTCCCTAAAATCACCGGACTGGTTAGTACTCACGACAGATGCATCCCTCCAGGGTTGGGGAGTTCAGAACTGACAGCGCAAGGGTACTGGGGTGCAGAAGAGTCTCTCTGGAACATCAATCAGCTGGAAGCCTGGGCTGTCCTATTGGCATGCTTACAATTTAGCGAGAGTTTGCAGGGTCAAGCGGTCCAGATGATGTCTGACAATGCAACGACAGTGGCTTACATCATTTGGCAGGGAGGAACCAAGAGCCAGCAAGTGTCACAGGAAGTAGAACAACTTATGGAATGGGCGGTAGTGCATCTTCAGGAGATCTATGACTCGCACCTTGCAAGAAAAGACAATGTAAGAGCAGACTTTCTCAACAGGCAGAGTATGGACCCAGGAGAATAGGTAAGTCAGATGAGGCATTTAAGCTGATAGTGGATCGCTGGGGCCTTCCATTTCTGGACCTGCTGGTGACTTCTCCCAATGCAAAAGGTTCCTCGATTCTTCAGTAGTAGGAGTGATCTGAAGTCATTGAGCATTGATGCTTTCATGCAGGGAATGGATGGAGGTCAAGTTGCTCTATGACTTCCCCCATGTACCATGTTGGGCAGAATGGTTCGGAGGGTCAAGAGTCACAAGAGGGTTGGTGCTTTGGTGGCACCAGATTGACCCAGGAAATCATGGTATGTGGATGTGCGAAGGCTCCTGGTAGACTTTCCCCTCCGGTTTCCGGCTCATAGAGATCTGTTGTGACAGGGACCTCTTCTTCACGAAGATCCAACTATATTTTATCTTACAGTATGGTCCTTCAGAGGGCCCAATTGCTGAAGCATGGATAGTCTGTTGCGGTAATTGCCACCTTGCTATGATGAAAAAAGTTAGCCTTTATGGTGAGTGAGGCTTGGTGTGAAAATCGAGGCATGCTTCCTCGTTCAGTTAAGATCCTGCTCATTTTGGTTTTTTTGCAGGATGGATTGAATAAAGGGTTGGCCCTTAATTCCTTAAAGGTACAGGTAGAGGCTCTTGCCTGTTTTAGGGGTCAAGTGAAATATGGTCCCTTGTTGGCTCATCCAGATGTGGCCCATTTCTTGAAAGGAGTGAAACATCTTCGTCTTCCCTTGTGGTTACTGGTGCCTTTGTGTGGAGGCTTAATCTGTTTTTGGATTTCTTAATGGGTCCTGCATTTCGACCACTGCAAAACCTTTCCTTGAGTTTGCTGACATTGATTGAAAATGGTATTTCCTGGCGTGTAGCCAGATGGACTCAGAACGAATGGGATAGTATCCGCGTGCTAGCAGTTGGAGACGGATCTGACGTCAGCACGGGGTATATATATCCCCACAGGAAGCGTAGCAACTTAGTAATTTCCGTCTCCAAAGCAGTTTGGAGACCTGCACGCTTGCTGAGCATGTTTTCCAAATCTACTTTTTCTTTTCTATTTTCTACTTACTAAAACGTCTACAGCATCGAGCCCCGCACTCCTGCGGTGATACCCTAAGGTCCCTCCCCCAGTAGAGTTTCCCGGGGTGATTTCCATGATCCCCCCCGGAGGTGTAAGTCCTCGGTCCGGTAGCCGAATCGCGGCAGGGACACAGCCCCCGGGCGAGGTTCGGGTGAGGCTTTCGAGGCACCTCGGTCCCGGCGTGGACGAGGCAGCGGGTGCATATCCTCAAACGCGGCGGTGAAGGTACTTGCCCTCTTCCCCCGCAGCCGGAGACCGCCCGGGTTCCAGCCGGGAAGTGCCGCGGATCAGGTAAGGCGTACATCTCTTATTTCTGGTCTCCGAGGAACAGAGGGTCGGTGGCGTGGCACACCGTGGAGGGCGCCATTTTGTGGGCCTTGTTCAGGTATTGAGCGCCCGTAATAGGCACGGCTCTATTCCTCCTTGTGCGTATATTGCCTTAGTTCTGAGCTGAGAGCATATTGACTGCCACTGAGCGTGTATTGCTAACCGCCTGTTGCTGAGAGCCTATTGAATGCCACTGAGCGTGTATTGCTAACCGCATATTGCTGAGAGCCTATTGAATGCCATTGAGCGTGTATTGCTAACCGCTTATGGCTGAGAGCCTATTGCATGCCATTGAGCGTGTATTGCTAACCGCTTATTGCTGAGAGCCTATTGAATGCCATTGAGCGTGTATTGCTCACCGCTTATTGCTGAGAGCCTATTGAATGCCATTGAGCGTGTATTGCTAACCGCTTATTGCTGAGAGCCTATTGAAAGCCATACAGCGTGTATTGCTGAGAAGATATTGCATATTACTATGGTTAAGCGCCTGTTGTATTAAGCGCATATTGCTGCCACATATTATTATTATTGTGCGCCTGTTGTATTAAGCGCATATTGCTGCCGCATATTATTATTATTGTGCGCCTGTTCTATTACGCATATATTATTGCCGCTTCTCATTCAGCGCATACTTTTCAATGGAACAGAACGCTTCAGCGGCGGCGCCGCCTGGCTCAGGCATTAAAGCCCTTGGCCTCTGCTCTGCACGCCAGCTTCGAGCCACGCACAGTGAAGAGCCAGACTCCCTATGTGCCCAATGTGAGGAGGCCGTGGGACCCTCGGGCCAGGACCAGTCTCAGCCACGGTTTGCTGACAGTTCCCCAGGGGCTACCCCGGATTTAACGGGCAGTCTCGACCAATCAGGAATCCCGGGGGATGTTGTACCCCGGCGATTAGAGGCTGCTTCAATTTCCTGGGTGGATCTCTTTAAGGGGATTCATGCCTTTGTACAGATGCAAACGGCTTCCCGTCCAGGCCCTGCGGTTCCTGCTGTTCCTGTTGTTCCTGCTGTTTCTGCGGTTCCTGCGGTGGCGGCTGCTGCCGCTGCGGTGGCAGCTCCTGCGGATCCTGTTCCTGGACCCTCACGCCCTTATTGTGAGCAGGACCTCCCGCCGCTGGACAGTCCAGATCGATCAGACTAGGAGGTTTCACCGGACGAGTCCGAACTCCCGGACGAGGGGGAACTTCCCCCAGGGATTGAGCCATATAGAACCATGAGGTGGTTCTTCCCTAAGGAGGATCTCTCCGACCTGGTGTCTCAGTGTCTGGCGGAGTTAGATATTACAGGTCCCAGCGCTACGGTACCCTCTGCGCAGAACCCCCTGCTGGAAGGTCTTCGTCCTACAGCCTGCCATTTTCCATTCTTGCAAGCGGCACAACAACTGATAGATTTAGAATGGGCGGCACCAGTGGCTTCCTTCAAAGGGGGCCGGGCCCTGACGGGCATGTACCCATTGGCACCGGCTATCCAGGACCTGCTGGCGTGCCCTCAGGTGGACGCCTTGATTAGCGCTGTGGTCAAGCGCACTACCATTCCAGTTGAAGGGGGGACGGCCCTCAAGGAGCCTCATGACCGGCGACTGGACGCCATTCTAAAACAGACCTTTGAGGTGGCAGCTCTATCTTTGCGGATCGCGACCTGCTGCACAGTGGTGACGCGTGCCTGTTTGTCACAGGTTAGGAACAACGCTCCAGCAGCTGACATGGAGTCAGCTCTTTCGTTCCTCATGGATGCTGCATCAGACCTGGTCCGGACAACAGCTAAGGGGATTTCATTCTCCGTAGCCGCCAGGAGGCAGCTCTGGATCCGGAGATGGTCAGCTGATGCGCCTTCAAAGACACGCCTCACCAGATTGCCCTTTAAGGGCTCTTTCCTATTTGGCAGCGACCTTGATAAACTGGCCAGCACATGGGGTGCCTCTCCAGTGCCTAGACTGCCGGAAGATCGGTTCAGGAGGGGCCAGCGCGCCTTTCCAAGGCACTCCAGGGCAGGAGGGGCAGGAGTTCACAGTGCTTTGTTCCTTACAGGGGTCGCTACCAGGCACCATGTCCTCAGGCCAGGAATCAGTCCTTTCGGACCAAGCAGCGCAAGAGGGGAGCAGGCCCGGGCTTGGGTCCCGGCCGCGCCTCTCAATGAGAATCCGCCGATTCATCTGGGGAACGGAGCCATAGGGGGCAGGTTAACCCTCTTCTACCCCAGATGGGTCGAGATCACGTCAGACCAGTGGGTCCTCGCCATTATCCGGGAGGGATATTATCTGGACTTTCATCATCTCCCTCCGGACAAATTTATGGAATCTTCATGTCCCATACACAAGACGGCAGCATTGGAAGCTACCCTGGCGAGGCTCCTGTCCTTGAAAGCCATCATCCCAGTACCTGCCTGGGAAAGTGAATTCTGGACACTATTCCATTTATTTCATGGTACCCAAGAAAGGGGGCACCTTTCGGCCTGTGCTGGACCTCAAGTCAGTCAATCGATACTTACGGGTACCGAGGTTTCGCATGGAGACTCTGCGCTCCATCAAAGCTGCAGTACAGCCAGGAGAATTCCTCACGGCATTAGACCTGTCAGAGGCATACCTGCATATCCCGATCCATCCGGATCATCAGCGCTACCTACGCTTCAAGGTTCTAGGACGCCACTTCCAGTTTCGGGCTCTGCCCTTCGGGTTGGCCACGTCACCACGGACATTCACCAAGGTGGTCGTAGTGGTAGCAGCGGCACTCAGGCGGGAAGGAATTCTGGTCCATCCCTACCTAGACGACTGGCTGATCAGGGCGAAATCTCGAGAGGAGAGCCTTCGGACAACCGACAGAGTAATCGCCCTTCTGGAAAGCTTGGGCTGGGTGATCAACCTCAGCAAGAGCTGCCTACAGCCTTCCCAGTCACTGGAATACCTGGGAGTACAGTTCGACACCCGGGCAGACAGTCAGTCTCACTACCAAGAGAAAGTTGAAACTTCAGCAGCATATCCAGTATTAGATGGGAGCCAGTCGGCCCATAGCCTGGGATTATCTGCAGGTTCTTGGTCTCATGGCATCCACCCTGGAAGTGGTACCTTGGACGAGGGCCCATATGAGACCTCTACAACACTCCCTGCTCTCTCGCTGGAGCCCCCGTCTACGGAACTATTCCACACACCTTCATCTGCCAGCCAGAGTGCGGACCCAGTTGCGGTGGTGGTTGCAGTCCAACCACATGAGCCAGGGGGTTGAAGATGTCATCACCCACGTGGACTTTGCTCACCACAGATGCCAGCCTGAGCGGCTGGGAAGCACACTGCAAAGACCTCACCGCACAAGGGCGGTGGAACAGAGAAGAGTCAGCGTGGAACATCAACCGTGTAGAGGCCCGGGCAGTCCGATTGGCATGCTTTCGATTTGCTCACAGACTGAAGAACAAAGCAGTCAGAGTGATGTCCGACAACGCCACCACGGTGGCATATATCAACCATCAGGGCAGAACCAGAAGCCGACAAGTATCTCTGGATATCCCCCCACTGATGGCTTGGGCAGAGGCGAATCTTCAGGACATCTCCGCCGTCCACATTGCCGGGAAGGACAATTCCACAGCAGACTTCCTCAGCAGAGAAAGCCTAAATCCGGGAGAGTGGCAGCTGTCACCCACAGCCTTCCAGATGATTGTGGATCACTGGGGGATTCCGGACATGGATTTACTGGCGGACAAGTCCAATGCTCAAGTACCCAGATACTTCAGCCGCAAGCGCGACCCGTTCTCACACGGAATCGATGCCCTGGTCCAGCCGTGGCCTCCAGGGACTCTGCTATACGCCTTTCCTCCGTGGCCTCTGCTGGGCGCTATCATCCACAAGATTCAGAAACACCAGGGCCTAGTTCTTCTAGTGGCACCAGACTGGCCAAGAAGACCCTGGTACCGCAGACATGAGAAGACTACTGGCAGGGGAGCCTCTTCCCCTGCCTCCTCTCCGGGACCTTCTACGTCAAGGTCCCATCCTCCACGAGGATCCAGCTCAATTCTCTCTTACGGTCTGGCCATTGAGAGGGCTAGACTGAAGAAAAGAGGTATCTCGGAGCCCGTGATAGATACACTCCTCCGAGCTCGTAAGTTTTCCACGTCCCTCACCTACGTAAGGATCTGGAGAGTATTTGAAGCATGGTGCGACACTCATGGCACCAATCCACATGCGACCACAATCCCTATTGTATTGGATTTCCTGCAGGATGGACTTCAGAAGGGTCTCTCCCTCAGCTCCATCAAAGTTCAGGTGGCTGCGCTGTCTTGCTATGGTCCCAGGAGGGATGGCAAGACCATCGCCAAGCACCTAGATGTTTCTCGCTTCCTGCAAGGAGTCAAGCATATTCGTCCGCCACTAAAGTGCCCTGTGCCCTTATGGAACCTCAATCTTGTTTTGGATTTCCTCGTGGGATCCACCTTCAGACCCCTTCGGGGACTATCTCTCCGTTCTCTAACCTTGAAGAATGGTGTTCCTACTGGCGGTATGTTCGGCACGCCGCATCTCAGAGCTACAAGCACTGTCCTGCCATGATCCATTTCTCAGAATACTCCTGAGGCTATCCATCTTCGTACGGTTCCCTCCTTTCTACCTAAAGTGGTTTCACAGTTTCATCTTAACCAAACCATATCCTTGCCTACCACGGCGGGTTTGAAGAAATCTGAAGAAGGGCGTTTATTATGCCATCTCGACATTGGCAGATTGCTGCCCAGATATCTTGAAGTGACACAAGAACTACGAAAGACGGACCATCTGTTCGTCCTGCACAGCGGGAGGAAGCAAGGTGAAGCGGCCTCGCGGCCCACCATCGCCCGCTGGATTAAAGAAGTTATCAGAGCAGCTTACGTGGAGGCCGGGAAGTCTCCGTCTCTACAAGTCAAGGCTCATTCTACCAGAGCACAAGCGGCATCTTGGGCAGAATCCAGGATGCTGTTGCCTGCAGAAATCTGTAAAGCGGCGACGTGGTCCTCCCTCCATACCTTCTCCAGGTTCTACCGTCTGGATGTCCAGGCCAGGGAGGACTCAGCATTTGCGATGGCGGTCCTACATGGTCCTCAGGCAGCCTCCCGCCCAGGCTGGGAGTAAAGCTTTTGTACATCCCATTTGTTCTGAGTCCATCTGGCTACACGACAGGAAATGTTGAGATTACTTACCTGATAATCTCCTTTTCCTTAGTGTAGACAGATGGACTCAGCATCCCGCCCAGCTGCCTGTGTACATGGGTTTCACCGATTCAAGGTAAGCCATGTCATTTGTTTACATAAGAGCGTACACTATACCAGGTGTCAACGCCTTCTGGTTGTGAATGCTGGCGGTCTCCAGCTACTATCAATCGGTCAGGGGAATCCTGTTTCACTTTTCACTGAGCGTCAGTACACACATCCATAACAGCTTTTGCAAGGAAGATTACTAAGTTGCTACGCTTCCTGTGGGGATATATATACCCCGTGCTGACGTCAGATCCGTCTCCAACTGCTAGCACGCGGATACTATCCCATTCGTTCTGAGTCCATCTGTCTACACTAAGGAAAAGGAGATTATCAGGTAAGTAATCTCAACATTTCTTGTGGCGATTGTTCTGCACATAGAATATCCGAGCTGCAGGCCTTGTCTTGCGGGGAGCTGTTACTTCAATGACTCCATGGGGTGATACAGCTACGTATTGTTACTTCCTTTTTGCCTAAAGTAGTCTTGGATTTTTACTTGATTCAGTCCATTTCCATGCCATCTCTGGATAGGGAAAGAGAAGTGGAGGAATATTGCCTGTTGCGACCCTTGGATGTCGAGAAATATCTGGAAGTTTCTAAACCTTTCCGGAGGATGGATTGCCTGTTTGCTGGATTAAGGAGGTAGTCACAGCTGCATATTTGAATGCTAAAAAGCCACTACATAGTCAGGTTAGGGCTCATTCCACTAGGGCTCAGGCAGTGTTATGGGCGGAAGTTAGGTTGTCTCTCATCAACATTTGCTCAGCTATAACGTGGTCCTCCGTACACACCCTTTCCAGGTATTATCGGCTGGATGTGCAGGCCCAGAAGGACACAGCCTTTGCACGTATGGTTTTGTCTGGACCGCGGGCACTCAACCCTTGATTTTTAGGCACGAGACACTTTCTCATTAAAAATCAATCAGGGTCTTATCTAAATCATACTATTGTACCAGCCCTTATTGAAAGTTTAATCATCCCCTTGTAGAACAGTAGCTGATTAATTAGTAAATTCACCTGTAAATTTAAAGTACTCTCATTCCAACTCCCTTAGTATCCTAAACTTAACTAAGAATTCAATAAAACTAAGATGAAGACAGCAGTCCAGCAGCAAGAGTGGGGCTTTCCAGTCTTTTACATTGAGTGTCACATGTATGATTTTTTACCCGCCGGTGAGAGATTGTATGTGTGCACTCAGTGCAAAGAGCTCCTGGCTCTCAGGGAATGAGTCCTATCTCTGGAGGCTAGAGTAGCAGACTTGGAGGAACTGAGGGAGACAGAGAGGTACGTTGATGAGATCTTCAGGGACATAGTAGCCAAGTCCCAAATCCAGTCTGGCAGCCCCAGTGCTGCCTTGGATGAGAAAGGTCTCCCAGTAGGAGAACATCACCCTGGTGTAGCAGGAAGTGATCCTGTAGCAAGGACCTGCTCTCCAGGTGATGTATTGTCCTCTCGCTCTGAGGACAAGTCTCCCAGGGTAAGGCCGGCCATCATAGTTGGTGATTCGATTATTAGAAATGTAGATAGCAGGGTGACTGGTGGACATGAGGACCGCCTGATAACTTGCCTGCAAAGGTGGCAGACCTCACGCATCACCTAGATAAGATTATAGACAGTGCTGAGGAGGAGCCGGCTGTCGTGGGTACATGTGGGCACCAATGACATAGGAAAATGTGGGAGAGAGGTTCTGGAAGCCAAATTTAGGATTTTAGGTAGGAAGCTGAAATCCAGAACCTCCAGGGTGGCATTCTCTGAAATGCTTCCTGTTCCACAAGCAGATCCCCTGAGGCAGGCAGAGCTCCAGAGTGTCAATGCGTGGATGAGATGATGGTGCAAGGAAGAGGGATTCAGGTTTGTAAGGAACTGGGGAAATGTTTGCTGAAGGAGCGACTTTCCCGAAAGGACAGGCTCCACCTTAACCAGAGTGGAACCAAGCTGCTGGCACTAACTTTCAAAAAGGAGATAGAGCAGCTTTTAAACTAGAACAAGGGGGAAAGCCGACAGTCACTCAGCAGTGCATGGTTCGGAGAAATGTATCCTTGAAGGATACTAATGAAACAGGAGAGTTAGGGCATCCCAACAGAGAGATTCCATTAAAAGCAAACATAGTCCATATTCCTATATGTAAAAATTCACCGAAGCTAATGATTTCCGAATTATCCCTAACAACTGAAAAGCAGGTTGTTAAAACAAACAAAAAACACACTTTGAAATGTCTGTATGCCAATGCCAGAAGTCTAAGAAGTAAGATGGGAGAGTTAGTGTATAGCAGCAAATGATGAGATTGACATAATTGGCATAACAGAGACTTGATGGAAGGAGGATAACAGTGCTATATCAGGGTAAAAACTATATCGCAATGATAGGAAGGATCAGCTTCTTGGGGGTGTGGCACTTTATGTCCGGGAGGGTATAGAGTCCAACAGGATAAAGATCATACAAGAGACTAAATGCTCAGTAGAATCTAGATGGGTAGAAATCCCATATGTGTTGGGTAAGAGTATAGTGATAGGAGTATACTACTCTCCTCCTGGACAAAATGGTCAGACAGATGATGAAATGCTAAGAGAAATCAGGGAAGCAAACCAATTTGGCAGTGTAATAATAATGGGAGATTTCAATTGCCCCAATATTGACTGGGTAAATGTAACATCAGGACTTGCTAGAGACATAAAGTTCCTGGATGTAATAAATGATTGCTTCATGGAGCAATTGGTTCAGGAACCAACAAGAGAGGGAGCTATTTTTGATTTAATTCTTAGTGGAACGCAGGATTTGGTGAGAGAGGTAACTGGTGGGGCCACTTGGCAACAGTGATCATAACATGATCAAATTTAAACTAATAACTGGAAGGGGGACAATAAGTAAATCTGAAGCTCTAACACTAAACTTTCAAAAGGGAATCTTTGATAAAATGAGGAAAATAGAAAAAAACTGAAATTTGCAGCTGCAAAGGTTAAGTGTTCAACAGGCTTGGACATTGTTTAAAAATACAATCCTAGAGGCGCAGTCCATATGTATTCCACATATTAAGAAAGGTGGAAAGAAGGCAAAACAATTACCGTCATGGTTAAAAGGTGAGGTGAAAGAGGCTATTTTAGCCAAAAAAAATCCTTCAAAAATTGGAAGAAGGATCCATCTGAAGAAAATTGTCAAGTTAAGTGTAAAACATTGATAAGACAGGCGAAGAGAGAATTTGAAATGAAGTTGGCCATTGAGGCAAAAACTCATAATAAAACTTTTTAAAATATATCCGAAGCAAGAAACCTGTGAGGGAGTTGGTTGGACCATTAGATGACCGAGGGGTTAAAGGGGCTCTTAGGAAATATAAGGCTATTGCAGAAAGACTAAATGAATTCTTTGCTTCCGTGTTTACTAATGAGGATGTTGGGGAGATACCAGTTCCGGAGATGGTTTTCAGGGGTGATGAGTCAGAAGAACTGAACGAAATCACTGTGAACCTGGAAGATTTAGTAGACCAGATTGACAAACTAAAGAGTAGCAAATCACCTGGTCTGGATGGTATGTATCCTAGGGTACTGAAGGAACTAAAAAATGAAATTTCTGATCTATTAAAATTTGTAACCTACCATTAAAATCATCCATTGTATCTGAAGACTGGAGGGTGGCCAGTGTAACCCCAATATTTAAAAAAGGCTCCAGGGGTGACCCGGGTAACTATATACCAGTGAGCCTGACTTCAGTGCCGGGAAAAATAGTGGAAATTATTCTCAAGATCAAAATCGTAGAGCATATAGAAAGACATGGTTTAATGGAACAGTCAACATTGATTTACCCAAGGGAAGTCTTGCCTAACAAATCTGCTTCATTTTTTTGAAGGGGTTGATAAACATGTGGATAAAGGTGAACCGGTAGATGTAGTGTATTTGGATTTTCAGAAGGCGTCCCTCATGAGAGGCTTCTACGAAAAATAAAAAGTCATGGGATAGGAGGAAACAAGACAGGAAAAAGACAGGAAACAGTAGGATTAAATGGTCAGTTTTCTCAGTGGAAAAGGGTAAACAGTGGAGTGCCTCAGGGATCTGTACTTGGACCGGTGCTTTTCAATATATATATATATATATATATATATATATAAATGTGTATATGTGTGTGTGTGTGTATATATATATATATATATATATATATATGTGTGTGTGTATGTATGTATATAAATATATACATACATATATATGTATGTATATATAAATGTATTTATATATATATATATATATATATATATATATATATATATATATAAACCCCCTTGCCCTCTCCTCCAATCCCACCCCTTGCCCCCCCTCCTGCCACACCTTTGTATATTCTTCACCCTCCTCCTCTTGTTCCCTTCCAGCCCAACCCCCCCCTTGCTGACCCTCCGATATCAATGTATTTCTCCAATTCAGCCCTCTTCATATTAAAATGACTATACTCGTCTATTAACACTTCTCGCATATGCTACCTGTAGATACCCCTCGTTCAATGTTATATGTTAAAGTTATCATTTGATTGTTTTTTGTATCTCGTTGTTAAAAATATAAACCGGAGTGAAGGCCTTCACCAATACTTCGGTATATAAAAACCTATAAATAAATAAAATGATCTGGAAAGGAATACGAGTGAGGTTATCAAATTTGCGGATGATACAAAATTATTTAGAGTAGTTAAATCACAAGCGGACTGTGATACATTACAGGAGGACCTTGCAAGACTGGAAGATTAGGCATACAAATGGCAGATGAAATTTAATGTGGACAAGTGCAAGGTGTTGCACATAGGGAAAAATAACCTTTGCTGTAGTTACACAATGTTAGGTTCCATATTAGGTGCTACCACCCAGGAAAAAGATCTAGGCATCATAGTGGATAATACTTTAAAATCGTCGGCTCAGTGTGCTGCAGCAGTCAAAAAAGCAAACAGAATGTTAGGAATTATTAGGAAGGGAATGGTTAATAAAACAGAAAATGCCATAATGCCTCTGTATTGCTCCATGGTGAGACCGCACCTTGAATACTGTTTACAATTCTGGTCGCCGCATCTCAAAAAAGATATAGTTGCGATGGAGAAGGTCAGAGAAGAGCAACCAAAATGATAAAGGGGATGGAACAGCTTCCCTATGAGAAAAGGCTGAAGAGGTTAGGGCTGTTCAGCTTGAAGAAGAGACTGCTGAAGGGGGAGATGATAGAGGTCTTTAAGATCATGAGAGGTCTTGAACGAGTAGATGTGAATTGGTTATTTATACTTTCGAATAATAGAAGGACAAGGGGGCATTCCATGAAGTTAGCAAGTAACACATTTAAGACTAATCGGAGAAAATTCTTTTTCACTCAATGCACAATAGAACTCTGGAATTTGTTGCCAGAAGATGTGGTTAGTGCAGTTAGTGTAGCTGGGTTCAAAAAAGGTTTGGCTAAGTTCTTGGAGGAGAAGTCCATTAACTGCTATTAATCAAATTTACTTAGGGAATAGCCACTGCTATTAATTGCATCAGTAGCATGGGATTTTCTTAGTGTTTGGGTAATTGCCAGGTTCTTGTGGCCTGGTTTGGCCTCTGTTGGAAACAGGATGCTGGGCTTGATGGACCCTTGGTCTGACCCAGCATGGCAATTTCTTATGTTCTTATCCCACTGTGTCTGGATTCATCTGTCTGGAAGCTGAGAAATTACAACTTACCTGATAATTTTCCTTTTTCTTTAGGATAGACAGCTGAATCCAGCTTCCCTCTCTTGGCTGCCAAATAATTGTGCTATGGTGGTCCTGTGTGGCTATGTTTTTTCAGGGGTTACTGGTAAGTGTTAGTCCAGTCCCTAGACTAGTGTTTATACATTCTTAGTCTGAGCTCAGTTTTTCTTGTTGGCTGAGTACTGAAATGGTTATCTGTTATTAATCAAGTTTTTGCTAGTCTGTTCGCAGTTGACCTTTGAAAAGAATACTGGCAGGCTGATGTCATTGCAGGAGTGCTTTGTTCCGTCTCAATATGCTGGTAGAGGTGCATAACCATTGGTTCTGGATTCATCTGTCTAAAATAAAGAAAAGGAAATTATCAGGTAAGTAGTAATTTCTCATTTCTGTAATGTCTAATGAAGATTCAGCAGACTAATGATGGAACAAAGATATTCTGGTATACTTAGTATGATTGTTGTGTGAATTGAGCCTGTTATGTTTTGATCCTCAAAGACCTGCACTGGCTATCCATCTTCCACAGAATACAATACAAAACACTAACCCTCATTCACAAAAAAATGATCAACAAGATGGACTGGTTAAACACCGAACTACTCTACTATACCCCACAAAGAACCCTCTGATCCACTGACTCTGGCCTCCTCACCATTCCCATCCCCAAAGCAGTACACCGTACTTCAATCAGAAAACGAGCCATATCAGTAGCCGGCCCACTTTATGGAACTCCCACCCCATCTCCGAACTGAACCCTCAACTCAAACCTTCAAAAAACACCTAAAAACATGGCTATTTTTGAAAACCTTCCCGCCAGAAACCTAACCCACCCCCCCCTCCAAAACTCCTTGCCCAGGTCTACCCATTGCCTGTAAGCGAACCATCGTTCGTCCAAGCAGTTAAATCACATTATAAAACGTTATCTGTTCTAAGTTATACTAAGTTATACTATAAGTTATACTGTAAAAATAAGCTGCTCCTGCCTTATTTATTGTTCAGTTTATAAGTGAACTGATGTGATATTTCGATCAAATGTCCGTATACAAAAGCAAATAAATAAATAAATTGAAATCTTATAGCCAAGATAATGCATGTTTGTCTATTTTTTTTATTATTGATCATTGTATGAGGTGAGGAAAGAAAGCCTTATTTTTGTTTTGATTTTTAAACTTTGTATTTGTGCTGCAGAATAAGACAACACAACTGATCTTTCTTTTTCCAGGAATATTGTGTCCACAGTGAATCTTGGTTGTAAATTGGACTTAAAAACCATCGCTCTTCGTGCACGAAATGCAGAGTACAATCCAAAGGTTAGCGACACTTTGGGAAATGATTGTGTGCATATCTTTCTACTGTGATCGTGAAACCTTAGGAAAAAACTGAATTGGAGAGTCTTTCAAATGACTTGGAGACTGATGCTGTGATTTATGATCAGTTTCATAGATAGCAGTAAAATCTGAAGTGATTCTATGTGAAAGTGGATTGTTAAGTTTAAACTGTGTTCTGTTTCATGACATCAGAAATCAATAGGTTGGATATGGAACTGAGTGATCTGGTTTAACTGGACAGTAACTTGAAAGGTGAAAATTCTGTTAACAGTATAGAGGTGCTATAAGGCCTTATGATTTAAGAACTCTAATTCAGGTGTATAATCTTAGTTCCCTGTATGTACCCGGATCAGTCCAGACTCCTGGGTTTTGCCCCCCCTCTAGCAGATGGAGACAGAAGTTTACCAAACAAAACTCCGCCTTACATAGGATGGTGCTACCTACAGTCTAGCAGTATTTTTCTGTCTCCAGCAGGTGGAGGAGGTGCAAAACCTACAGTCTGTGTTTTAAGCCTAATTTGTGTTTTGAGACAGGGTAGTTAGGTATTTAAAAAAAAAAAAAAAATTTTAAAAACAGCATCATGAGCACTGGTGTGCTAGGGGACCGCAGAGAGTTGCCTGCAGGTCACAGTCGTAACCTCCCAGGGGGTGGTGAGGTCCTGCGGGGACCATTCCCCCCCCTGGTTTCAGAGGCAGCTGAGGTACTGGGTGGTTAGCCCCAATTGCCAGCTTGTGGAGGTCGCTGGGGGTGATTCCGGGGAGCTCGGCTGACTCCCTCCCTCCAGCTTGACACAGGACCCGGAGGCTTTTGGTCAGGTATTTAAATTAAAAAAAAAAAAAAAGAAATTTAAAAGTTCCTTTAACCGTGTGACTCGACTCTCCCTTCTCTCCGGTCGTGTTGGGGACACTTTGCGAGCCGTTTCGCCGCTTCCTGAAGGAGTCAGGAGTGTGTTTGTTTAGTTGCAGCATGCCCTGCCGGGCTGCGTGTAGGGCCTGCAGCGCCGTATGCGAACTGTCTCTGCGACCCAGGGTAGGGTCTTTCTACGGGTCCAGATGGTGACAGGCGCTTTTGGGGAGCTGCATCCTCCGGTCCGTTCCCGTGAAGCGCGGGAATGGGCGCCATTTTAGGTGCAATGGGGTCAGTGTCAGAAGGAGCGGGCGCCATTTTGACTCTGACACCTGCGGTTTCCAGGGTGCAGACGACGCTCGTGGAGGAGGACCCTCCACCACATTTGTCACCACAGTGCAGGGTCCCTGAGGGGGACAAATCTGCGGAACCGGGCTTGCATACCGATGGGGGCCCAGATGGGGAGGGGAATGACTTGTCCTCTGATTCTTCTTTTTTTTTTTTTTTTAATTTACGGTTTTTATTATCTATCCGCAGTAAATGATACATAAGCATCATAGAACACAGTACACAGAACACAGCAATCCACGTAAATCCCATAAAGGAATCATATGATCAAATATATAAACATAGAAACGAAAAATCGTAACTCCCCCTCCCTTCCCCTCCCCCAGGTATTAGGGTACCATCGCTTGTCAATCATCCAAGAGAGTCTGACAAAGATGCATTACAAGAGAGTAGACATTATAGCCAGCAATAGGTTATGTGAAGAGTCCGTTCACTGCGCAATTACAGAGATGTCTAAAGAGGAGAGTTCAGCTCAATAGAGCCCATGTTCCTACTCGAGTGCCTCAGAGGTCCAATAAAGTCATCAAAAGGAGCAAGAGCCGGCTGAGTAGTCCAGAAAAGGTTGCCAGGTCTTGAAGTAGGATGACATTCGATTATGTTTAGTGGCCGTTAAGGAGGCCAATCTCCGATAGTGGTGTAATAATGTAATAATATCTGTAAGTCCTGGAACCAGCGGAGTTTTCCAATTTTTAGCGATCAAGGTGCGGGTCGCAATAAACATTTGCATACAAAAACGTTGATGATATTTATTAACAGTATCAGGGAAATTGTGTAGTAATGCCAATTCAACTTCATAAAGTATCGGTACACCCAACACCCTGATCAACCATGCAAAAACTTTCTTCCATAAGGGAACAATAACGGAACATTCCCACCATATATGCATAAAGGTACCAGATTGCCTGCAAGCGCGCCAGCAGGAGAGCGACACAGAAGGAAAGAAATGATGTAGCCTGTCCGGCGTGTAGTACCACCGGTAGAGAATCATATAACAATTTTCTTGCATGCGCGCTGAAATAGAGCATTTCTGTGCATTGAAGAAAATTACTTCCCAGGTCCGCTGCCCCAGGGACCTGCCCAAGTCTGTTTCCCAATTAGTAATAAATTTGCCCAACACCTCTTGCGGTGGGAAAAATAACTGATATACTTTTGAAATCAGTCCCCTGAGCCTGTCACTATTCTGACAGTAAGTTTCCATAAGAGATCTCCCCGGACGTAAGGAGCCCTCTCTCAACAGACCCTTAACATAATGAGTCACTTGAGCATAGGCTAGGTAGTCCCGATGATCTAGCTGATACATCTCAAAAAACTGGTCTCTAGTGGGAAGGGAACCCTGGGAGAATAGGTGACCTATCGAATGGAGCCCCAACTGACGCCAATGACGTAATCTGCTAGATTGAAACCCACTGGGGAAACAGGTATTATTCATTAAAGATGATTGAAAGAAAAATTTATAATCCCCAACTAGGCGCCGTCGACTATGGGCCCACACTTTAAGTGTAACCGCTAGTGAGCATGGGAGGTCGATGACCTGTCGCCAGGTAGATTGTGGCTGCCAGGGCATAGCAGACCACTCCATGGGACCTATAATAGACTGCTCCACTGATACCCACTGTTTTGGAGCAGATTTGCGCTGAGCATCTATAACTGCCCTCAATTGAGAAGCTATATAATAATACATTAGGTTGGGAACCCCCAAACCCCCCTGTGTCTTTGGCAAACAGAGTACTTGCCTGGCCACCCTCGGAGGCCGCCGTCTCCATATAAAATCAAAAATGTTTTTCTGCCATCTACGTAAAATTGGGGAGGAAATATATACCGGCAAAGAAGCAAAAAGGTATAACAATTTAGGTAGTATTGTCATTTTAATTATCGCCACCCTCCCAAGCCAAGAGAAACCTCTCTTGTTCCATTGGCTCAAATCCAACGTAATGTTACGAATAAGTGGTAGATAATTCAATGAAAATAATTCATCGGAATTGGGGGATATCCGGACACCCAGGTACTTGACCTGAGATTTAGCCCACTTAAACGGAAATTGATCTGGAGACGGCGCACCGCTCCCGGGTCCAGGTTGACATTGAGAAGTTCTGATTTCTCTACGTTCACTTTTAGACCCGCTACTCCGCTAAATGCATGGAGCTCATGCATCACCCCCTGTAACGAGCGTTCTGGATCTGTCAACATTAAAAGCACATCATCCGCAAACAGGAAAAGAGTATATTGAAATTCCCCTAGCTGTACCCCCTTAATCTCAGAAGAGGCCCTGATCCGGGTAGTTAGGGGCTCCATATAAAGAGCGAACAATAGTGGGGAAAGCGGACAGCCTTGCCGTGTGCCTCTGCCTATAGAAAAAGCCGGCCCATAACCATTATTTACTTTAACCCTGGCTTGAGGATGGTCATACAGCTTTTTTATCCAGTTAATAAAATAGGGTCCAAAAGCCAGCTTGTTCAGCGTATGAAAGAGGAACGGCCAGTGCACTAAATCAAATGCTTTTTCTGCATCCAAAGATAGTAACACTGCCGGCACCCCCTTCTTTCGCACCCACCATATAAGATCTATAACCTTATGGATATTGTCCGCCGCCATTCGTTGGGGTACAAAACCGACCTGGTCGGTATGCACTAGACCCGGTAAAAATTTAAGTCAAGTCTCATTGCTAGTAGACGGGCCAGTATTTTTAAATCGACATTAATGAGAGATATAGGCCGATATGAGCTGCATAAAGTGGGATCCCGACCCGGCTTGGCCAATACCGTGACCCCCGCCGTATTAGCGTGGGGTGATATAGATCCGCCTTCCCGAAGACTATTGAAATAGTCAGAGGGTCCACCACTGTGGTAGAACATTTTTTGTAATAAGCTCCGGAAAATCCGTCAAGGCCAGGCGACTTCCCCATCTTAAGAGACTTTATTGCAAAGGCTACTTCCCCAGATGTAATGGGAGCGTCCAGAATCTGCTGTTGTTCTATTGTTAAAGATGGGAGTGCTACAGTGTCCAGGTATTTTGTAATATCAGCATCTAGAATAGACGCCTGAGCACTATAAAGAGTATTATAGAAGTCCAAAAAGGACTTACGGATGTCTGAAGTTGAAGTATGAATGAGGCCTTTATCACATTTTATTTTAGAGATATTATTTTGAGTCATCTTAGCTTTCAACTGACGGGCCAACAGACTTCCGGCTTTATCCCCCCCCTTCATAATAAGCTTGTTTAGTGAGTTCAAGGGCGTGTAATACCTGGTGATTATCCAGAGATGCGAGAGAATCTTTCAATGCCAGCAGTTTTTGATAACATCGAGAAGATTGCGTTCTCATATGTTCCCTGGTCACTTCAGCTATTTGAGTTTGCAAGGCAACCCTATCTTTTTCTCTGTTGCGTTTGCACATTGTCGCTCTGGAGATTAACACTCCCCGGGCCACAGCCTTAGAGCATTCCCATAAGATAGCTGCGGTAATCTCAGGATTTCGATTAAGTTGGAAATATTCCTGAAGTTGCTCATTCAACTCCCTGGTAAATCGATCATCTCTCAGTAGAGACTCGTTTAGTTTCCAGAACCTATCTCCCGTGTCCCTGCTGCCTTTGGCTACATTCATTCTGATCAGGGCATGATCGGACCAGGTGATGGGGTCTATATCCACTGTTCTCACAGTATTACCCGTTTCCAGCAGGAAAGGATCCTGTAGCAAGGACCTGCTCTCCAGGGGATGCATTGTCCTTTCGCACCGAGGATCTCCCCCCAAAGCCTACTGCCCAGGAGGGAAGGCTTAGGTCAGCCGTCATATTTGGTGATTCGATTATTAGGAATGTAGATAGCTGGGTAGCTGGTGGGCGTGAGGATCGCCTGGTAACATGCCTACCTGGTGCGAAGGTGGCGGACCTCACGCGTCACCTAGATAGGATTTTAGACAGTGCTGGGGAGGAGCCGGCTGTCGTGGTACACGTGGGCACCAACGACATAGGAAAATGTGGGAGGGAGGTTCTGGAAGCCAAATTTAGGCTCTTAGGTAGAAAGATTAAATCCAGAACCTCCAGGGTAGCATTCTCTGAAATGCTCCCTGTTCCACGCACAGGTCACCAGAGGCAGGCAGAGCTCCGGAGTCTCAATGCGTGGATGAGACGATGGTGCAAGGAAGAGGGATTCAGTTTTGTTAGGAACTGGGGAACCTTTTGGGGAAGGGGGAGTCTCTTCCAAAGGGATGGGCTCCACCTTAACCAGGGTGGAACCAGACTGCTGGCGCTAACCTTTAAAAAGGAGATAGAGCAGCTTTTAAACTAGAACAAAGGGGAAAGCCGACAGTCGCTCAGCAGCGCATGGTTCGGAGAGATGTATCTTTAAAGGATACTAATGATGCATTAGAATTAGGGCATCGCGACAGTGAGGTTCCAATAATTAGAAAAGTAGTCCAAGTGCCTGTAACTAAAAACTCACCTGAGCTAAAAAATTCTAACTTATCCCTATCAATTAAAAAGCAGAATAAAAATACAAACAAAAAACAAACTTTGAAATGTTTGTATGCTAATGCTAGAAGTCTAAGAAGTAAGATGGGAGAATTAGAATGTATAGCAGTAAATGATGACAGACTTAATTGGCATCTCAGAGACATGGTGGAAAGAGGATAACCAATGGGACAGTGCTATACCGGGGTACAAATTATATCGCAATGACAGAGAGGAGCAGTCAGGAGGAGGTGTGGCGCTTTATGTCCGGGATGGCATAGAGTCCAACAGGATAAACATCCTGCATGAGACTAAATACAAAATTGAATCTTTATGGGTAGAAATCCCTTGTGTATCAGGGAAGACTACAGTGATAGGGGTATACTACCGTCCACCTGGTCAAGATGGTGAGATGGACAGTGAAATGCTAAGAGAAATTAGGGAAGCTAACCAAATTGGTAGTGCAGTAATAATGGGAGACTTCAATTACCCCAATATAGACTGGGTAAATGTATCATCGGGTCACGCTAGAGAGATAATGTTCCTGGATGGAATAAATGATAGCTTTATGGAGCAATTGGTTCAGGAACCGACGAGAGAGGGAGCAATTTTAGATCTAATTCTCAGTGGAGCACAGGACTTGGTGAGAGAGGTAACGGTGGTGGGGCCGCTTGGCAATAGTGATCATAATATGATCAAATTTGATTTAATGACTGGAAAAGGAACAGTGTGCAAATCCAAGGCTCTCGTGCTAAACTTTCAAAAGGGAAACTTTGATAAAATGAGAAAAATTGTTAGAAAAAAACTGAAAGGAGCAGCTACAAAAGTAAAAAAAAATGTCCAAGAGGCGTGGTCATTGTTAAAAAAAATACCATTCTAGAAGCACAGTCCAGATGTATTCCACACATTAAGAAAGGTGGAAAGAAGGCAAAACGATTACCGGCATGGTTAAAAGGGGAGGTGAAAGAAGCTATTTTAGCCAAAAGATCTTCATTCAAAAATTGGAAGAAGGATCCAACAGAAGAAAATAGGATAAAGCATAAACATTGGCAAGTTAAATGTAAGACATTGATAAGACAGGCTAAGAGAGAATTTGAAAAGAAGTTGGCTGTAGAGGCAAAAACTCACAGTAAAAACTTTTTTAAATATATCCGAAGCAGAAAGCCTGTGAGGGAGTCAGTTGGACCGTTAGATGATCGAGGGGTTAAAGGGGCACTTAGAGAAGATAAGGCCATCGCGGAAAGATTAAATGATTTCTTTGCTTCGGTGTTTACTGAAGAGGATGTTGGGGAGGTACCCATAATGGAGAAGGTTTTCATGGGTAATGATTCAGATGGAATCAAATCACGGTGAACCTAGAAGATGTGGTAGGTCTGATTGACAAACTGAAGAGTAGTAAATCACCTGGACCGGATGGTATACACCCCAGAGTTCTGAAGGAACTAAAAAATGAAATTTCAGACCTATTAGTAAAAATTTGTAACTTATCATTAAAATCATCCATTGTACTTGAAGACTGGAGGATAGCAAATGTAACCCCAATATTTAAAAAGGGCTCCAGGGGCGATCCGGGAAACTACAGACCGGTTAGCCTGACTTCAGTGCCAGGAAAAATAGTGGAAAGTGTTCTAAACATCAAAATCACAGAACATATAGAAAGACATGGTTTAATGGAACAAAGTCAGCATGGCTTTACCCAGGGCAAGTCTTGCCTCACAAATCTGCTTCACTTTTTTGAAGGAGTTAATAAACATGTGGATAAAGGTGAACCGGTAGATATAGTATACTTAGATTTTCAGAAGGCGTTTGACAAAGTTCCTCATGAGAGGCTTCTAGGAAAAGTAAAAAGTCATGGGATAGGTGGCGATGTCCTTTCGTGGATTGCAAACTGGCTAAAAGACAGGAAACAGAGAGTAGGATTAAATGGGCAATTTTCTCAGTGGAAGGGAGTGGACAGTGGAGTGCCTCAGGGATCTGTATTGGGACCCTTACTGTTCAATATATTTATAAATGATCTGGAAAGAAATACGACGAGTGAGATAATCAAATTTGCAGATGACACAAAATTGTTCAGAGTAGTTAAATCACAAGCAGATTGTGATAAACTGCAGGAAGACCTTGTGAGACTGGAAAATTGGGCATCCAAATGGCAGATGAAGTTTAATGTGGATAAGTGCAAGGTGATGCATATAGGGAAAAATAACCCATGCTATAATTACACGATGTTGGGTTCCATATTAGGTGCTACAACCCAAGAAAGAGATTTAGGTGTCATAGTGGATAACACATTGAAATCGTCGGTTCAGTGTGCTGCGGCAGTCAAAAAAGCAAACAGAATGTTGGGAATTATTAGAAAAGGAATGATGAATAAAACGGAAAATGTCATAATGCCTCTGTATCGCTCCATGGTGAGACCGCACCTTGAATACTGTGTACAATTCTGGTCGCCACATCTCAAAAAAGATATAATTGCGATGGAGAAGGTACAGAGAAAGGCTACCAAAATGATAAGGGGAATGGAACAACTCCCCTATGAGGAAAGACTAAAGAGGTTAGGACTTTTCAGCTTGGAGAAGAGACGACTGAGGGGGGATATGATAGAGGTGTTTAAAATCTCACTACCTCTCAGAAATATGTTAAGGGGTATTATGGAGGATTGGAACCTAATGGATATCTAGCGAAATCGCAACCCAAGGGCTCGTGTCTATACGTATTACTCGGCGCCACATACTAGCTACTCTCGAATTGATTTTTTCCTCGTGGATGGGGTATTTGCAGTCGACACTAAGATCTGCAACAGAGTGGACACGCTGGAAGGAGTGGAGAGAATAAGAACATAAGAACATAAGAAAATGCCATACTGGGTCAGACCAAGGGTCCATCAAGCCCAGCATCCTGTTTCCAACAGTGGCCAATCCAGACCATAAGAACCTGGCAAGTACCCAAAAACTAAGTCTATTCCATGTAACCATTGCTAATGGCAGTGGCTATTCTCTAAGTGAACTTAATAGCAGGTAATGGACTTCTCCAAGAACTTATCCAGTCCTTTTTTTAAACACAGCTATACTAACTGAACTAACCACATCCTCTGGCAACAAATTCCAGAGTTTAATTGTGCATTGAGTAAAAAAGAACTTTCTCCGATTAGTTTTAAATGTGCCCCATGCTAACTTCATGGAGTGCCCTCTAATCTTTCTATTATCCGAAAGAGTAAATAACTGATTCACATCTACCCGTTCTAGACCTCTCATGATTTTAAACACCTCTATCATATCCCCCCTCAGCCGTCTCTTCTCCAAGCTGAAAAGTCCTAACCTCTTTAGTCTTTCCTCATAGGGTAGCTGTTCCATTCCCTTTATCATTTTGGTAGCCCTTCTCTGTACCTTCTCCATCGCAATTATATCTTTTTTTCAGATGTTTATTAACATGTTAACTCCTTCAAAAAATGAAGCAGATTTGTGAGGCAAGTCTTGCCTTGGGTAAAGCCATGCTGACTTTGTTCCATTAAACCATGTCTTTCTATATGTTCTGTGATTCTGATGTTTAGAACACTTTCTTCTATTTTTCCTGGCACTGAAGTCAGGCTAACCGGTTTGTAGTTTCCCAGATCGCCCCTGGAGCCCTTTTTAAATATTGGGGTTAGATTAGCTATCCTCCAGTCTTCAGGTACAATGGATGATTTTAATGATAGGTTACAAATTTTTACTAATAGGTCTGAAATTTCATTTTTTAGTTCCTTCACAACTCTGGGGTGTATACCATCCGGTCCAGGTGATTTATGACTCTTCAGTTTGTCAATCAGGTCTACCACATCTTCTAGGTTCACCGTGATTTGATTCAGTCCATCTGAATCATTACCCATGAAAACCTTCTCCATTACAGGTACCTCCCCAACATCCTCTTCAGTAAACACCGAAGCAAAGAAATCATTTAATCTTTCCGCACTGGCCTTATATTCTCTAAGTGCGCTGACTCCCTCACAGGCTTTCTGCTTCAGATATATTTTAAAAAGTTTTTACTGTGAGGTTTTGCCTCTACGGCCAACTTCTTTTCAAATTCTCTCTTAGCCTGTCTTATCAGTGTCTTACATTTAACTTGCCAACGTTTATGCATTATCCTATTTTCTTCTGTTGGTTCCTTCTTCCAATTTTTGAATGAAGATCTTTAGGCTAAAATAGCTTCTTTCACTTCCCTTTTTAACCATGCCGGTAATCGTTTTGCCTTCTTTCCACCTTTCTTAATGTGTGGAATACATCTGGACTGTGCTTCAAGAATGGTATTTTTTAACAATGACCACGCCTCTTACACACTTTTTACTTTTTTAGCTGCTCCTTTCAGTTTTTTTCTGACAATTTTTCTCATTTTATCAAAGTTTCTCTTTTGAAAGCACGAGAGCTGTGGATTTGCATACTGTTCCTCTTCCAGTCATTAATTCAAATTTGATCATATTATGATCACTATTGCCAAGCGGCCCCACCACCATTACCTCTCTCACCAAATCCTGTGCTCCACTGAGAATTAGATCTAAAATTGCTCCCTCTCTCGTCTGTTCCTGAACCAATTCCTCCATAAAGCTATCATTTATTCCATCCAGGAACATCATCTCTCTAGCGTGTCCCGATGATACATTTACCCAGTCAATGTTGGGGTAATTGAAGTCTCCCATTATTACCGCACTACCAATTTGGTTAGCTTCCCTAATTTCTTTTAGCATTTCACTGTCCATCTCACCATCTTGACCAGGTGGATGGTAGTATACTCCTATCACTATAGTCTTCCCCGACACACAAGGGATTTCTACCCATAAAGATTCAATTTTGCATTTAGTCTCATGCAGGCTGTTTATCCTGTTGGACTCTATACCATCCTGGACATAAAGCACCACACCGCCTCCCAGGTGCTTCTCTCTGTCATTGCGATATAATTTGTACCCCGGTATAGCACTGTCCCATTGGTTGTCCTCCTTCTACCATGTCTCTGAGATGACAATTAAGTCTGTCATCATTCACTGCTATACATTCTAATTCTCCCATCTTACTTCTTAGACTTCTGGCATTAGCATACAAACATTTCAAAGTTTGTTTTTTGTTTGTATTTTCATTCTGCTTTTTAATTGATAGGGATGTTAGAATTTTTTAGCTCAGGTGAGTTTTTAGTTACAGGCACTTCGACTACTTTTCTTATTATTGGAACCTCACTGTCGGGATGCCCTAATGCTAATGCATCATTAGTATCCTTTGAAGATACCTCTCTCCGAACCATGCGCTGCTGAGCGACTGTCGGCTTTCCCGTTTGTTCTAGTTTAAAAGCTGCTCTATCTCCTATTTAAAGGTTAGCGCCAGCAGTCTGGTTCCACCCTGGTTAAGGTGGAGCCAATCCCTTCGGAAGAGTCCCCTTCCCCAAAAGGTTCCCCAGTTCCTAACAAAACTGAATCCCTCTTCCTTGCACCATCGTCTCATCCACGCATTGAGACTCCGGAGCTCTGCCTGCCTCTTGTGACCTGCGCGTGGAACAGGGAGCATTTCAGAGAATGCTATCCTGGAGGTTCTGGATTTAAGTGTTCTACCTAAGGCCTAAATTTGGCTTTCAGAACCTCCCTCCCACATTTTCCTATGTCGTTGGTGCCCACGTGTACCACGACAGCCGGCTCTTCACCAGCACTGTCTAAAAACCTATCTAGGTGACGCGTGAGGTTCGCCACCTTCGCACCAGGTAGGCATGTTACCAGGCGATCCTCACGCCCACCAGCCACCCAGCTATCTACATTCCTAATAATCGAATCACCAAATATGACGGCTGACCTAACCCTTCCCTCCTGGGCAGTAGGCTTTGGGGGGAGATCCTCGGTGCGAAAGGACAATGCATCCCCTGGAGAGCAGGTCCTTGCTTACAGGATCCTTTCCTGCTGCACCCGGTTGATGCCCTCCAATCATGAGACCACCTTCCTCCAAGGCAGCACCAGGGCTGCCAGTCTGAAGTTGGGGCTTGGCTACTATGTCCTTGAAGGTCTCATCTATATACCTCTGTCTGCCTCAGGTCCTCCAGGTCTGCCACTCTAGCCTCCAGAGATCAGACTCGTTCTCTGAGAGCCAGGAGCTCTTTGCATCGCATGCACATGTACAACCTCTCACCGGTGGGTAAAAATTCATACATGTGACACTATGCAAAAGACTGGGAAGGCCCCCCCCCCCCCCCTTGGCTGCTGGGCTGCCTCCTTCATGTCAATTTTGTTCAGTTCCTAGTTAAGTTTTAGGTTGCTATGGGAATAGGAATGTGTCTAATGTCCTTTAAATATATTAGTGAATTCACTGTATGTCTGGTAGTGAAAGTGGCACCTGCCTATAAATTAAAGGATGAGCTAGGGGTGGGTGGGAGGGTTGGGAAATCCAAACAGTCTAACTTCAGTTAGTTAGCCAAAGTGACTCACTGCTCTCTTGATTATCAAATGTTGGTACCAAATCACACTAGCTCAACACCTTTCCAAGGTGAGTAACTAACTGAACTTTTCAACCTTTTTTATTTAGGTATACACTGCTCCTAGCTTATTTCTAGCTTCTGGCTACTTTGTATTTAAAACAAAACAAAACACTCAGTTCTGCTTACTAGTTACCTTACAGACTTTTAAAAATAAACACACTAACTACTGCTTACTAGCTGCCTTACTGACTGACCATTTAAAAATACAAACAGTCTAACTTGTTTATTTGCTGCCTTACTGACTATTAAAAGCACAAACACACTAAATAATATTCCCAAATAGTTAACTTTGCCCCAATACTTTTGAAAAATACAATGTCCCAAGCAAAAACTTACTGATTCCTTTCAGCTACCAGCAAGGTGATCCTCTCCTCTCAGTGCTTCCACGATCTTACAGAGGCATATCTACACATCGGGATTCAGGCTGATCACCAGAGGTTTCTGCGGTTCGCTGTATTGGGCCAGCATTATCATTTTCAGGTGCTGCCTTTCGGTCTGGCCACTGCTCCCAGGACGTTCACCAAGATTATGGTGGTGGTGGCAGCACAATTGTCTCTTTGTCCATCCGTACCTGGACGATTGCTTGATTCGTGCGAAATCTGAATTACTCTGCCAGCAGGTGATTCACCGGCTTCTTCAGTTGCTGCGGTGTCTCGGTTGGGTGGTCAACGAGTCCAAGAGCTGGCTTGTACCTTCCCAGTCGCTGGAATTTTTGGGAGCTTTATTAGACACCCGGCTAGGGACGGTATCCCTTACGGAGGAACGGGTGTGCAAGCTGCAGGTATAGGTGCGTGCCTTGTTATCCAAGCAAGTTAAGATGGTCTGGGATTACCTACAAGTACTAGGATCCATGACTTCAACGCTGGAATTGGTTCCTTGGACCTTCGCTCATATGCGGCCATTACAGTCAGCATTGCTCTCCTGATGGAACCCAGTTTCCGAACAATTTCATCTCCCTTTGCCTCTGACGGATTCAGCGCGGTTCAGCCTGGACTAGTGGTTAGTGCTGGACCACTTACGAAGGTGAGTTCCATTGGCAGTTCCGTCCTGGACGGTGATCACTACAGATGCCAGCTTGTCCAGTTGGGGAGCGGTTTGTCTGCGGAAGTTGGTGCAGGGTCATTGGTCCCAGGAGGAAGCTCGCTGGTCCATCAATCATCTGGAGACCAGAGCAGTGAGATTGGCCCTGCAGGCATTCCTTCCGCTCCTCCAGGGACAGGCGGTCAGAGTTCTTTCAGACAATGCGACCACGGTGGCTTATATCAACTGGCAAGGAGGAACTAGGAGCCAACCGGTGGCATTGGAAGCTTATCTATTGATGTCATGGGCGGAACAGAACTTATCCTGCATAACGGATTCACACATTGCCGGAGTGGATAATCTCCAAGCGGACTTTCTCAGTCGCAATCATTTAGACTCAGGAGAATGGGAGCTAGCGGACGACACCTTTCAAATCATTTGTACCCAGTGGGGAGCTCTGGCAGTGGACCTCATGGCAACGTTCAAGAATGCCAAGGCTCTCGTTTCTTTGCTCGTCGCAGGGAAAGGGGAGCAGAAGGCGTGGACGATTTTGTGCTTCCATGGACTGCAGGGGTGCTACTTCTTGTTCCCACCTTGGCTGCTCATAGGCAGGATCCTTCACCGAATAGAGTCGCATCCAAAGGAAGTAGTTCTGATAGCCCCTGAGTGGCCACGGCGGCCCTGGTTTGCGGATCTGGTGACTCTAGCAGTCGTGCCTCCATTGGGGTTCCCGGACATGCCGAATCTATTGCATCAGGGACCCGTTTGTTTCGACCAGGTAGATCGCTTTTGTTTAGCAGCATGGCTTTTGAGAAGGAGGCGTTTGAAATCCAGAGGATACGCTGATGCTGTGGTGACTACGCTTTTGCGCTCCCGTAAGGTTTCTACTTCCCTATCTTATGTGCAGGTTTGGAAGGTCTTTGAAGCCTGGTGTCTCACTAGAGATATTGTTCCCATTCGGGCGGAAGTCCCAGATATTTTGAATTTTCTTCAGGATGGTTTGGCAAAGGGGTTGTAGTGTAGCTCCTTGCGTGTCCAGGAAGCAGTGTTAAGTTCGTTTATGGGGTTACATTCATGGCACATCCTTAGCGACTCATCCTGACGTCTCTCGTTTCCTTCCGGGGGGGGGGGCGAAGCATCTGTTTCCGCCGGTCCGAAAGCCCTGCCCCTCATGGAATCTGAATGTCGTGCTGAAGGTTTTATGCGGAGCATCCTTTGAGCCGTTGCGCAGGGCGACCGTGAAGGATCTTACTTTGAATGTAGTGTTCTTGGTAGCTATTGTGTCTGCACGCAGGCTGTCTGAGCTTCAAGCTCTATCGTGTAGGGAACCTTTTTTGCGAATTTCTGAGTTTGGGGTGTCTCTACGTATGGTACCTTCATTCCTCTGTAAGATGGTGTCCTCCTTCCATTTAAATCAGTCGGTGGAGCTTCCGTCCTTTTGTGACTTGGATAGGTCGGATCCATTTTCTCGAGACTTACGGAAGCTCAATGTTCGTAGGGTGTTACTATGCTACCTGGAGGTTACCAATGGGTTCAGAGTATCGGATCATCTTTTTGTACTATGGAGTGGTCACGGAAGGGTATTGTGGCTTTGAAGACTACCATAGCTCGTTGGCTGAAAGAGACCATAAATTCTGCATATTTGTTGGAAAGTAGATCCTTACTAATGGGTCTTCGGGCTCATTCTACTCGTTTGCAGGCTGCGTCTTGGACTGAATGTCATCAGGTTTCCCCGGATGAGATTTGCAGAGCAGCTGTGTGGAAGCCGCTACATACTTTTGCCAGACATCGTCTGGATGTTCAGGCTCCAGGAATGGGGAGATTTGGAGAAGGGGTTCTCAGAGCGGGCCTCTCTGGATCCCATCCCAAGTGAGGTTAGCTCTGGTACATCCCAGGAGTCTGGACTGATCCGGGTACATACAAGGAAAAGAAAATTGGTTCTTACCTGATAATTTTCGTTCCTGTAGTACCACGGATCAGTCCAGAGTCCCACCCATTTGTTGTTTAGAGGGAATGTGAGAGTCCACACTGTATTTCGTTTTTTTCTGGGCAGATCACTTGAAGAGCACGGGTTCTGTATCCATTTGGGGGTTCTTGAGCCCGCTTGTGGTTGTTAGGTTACTGTATATAGTTAGTTTGGAGGTCTTTTGTGATCCGTTCTGCTTTGACATTGAGTAATACTGCCAGACTGTAGGTGGCACCATCCTATGTAAGGCTGAGTTTTGTTTGGTAAACTTCTGTCTCCATTTGCTAGGAGGGGGCCAAAACCCAGGAGTCTGGACTGATCTGTGTTACTACAGGAACAAAAATTATCAGGTAAGAACCAATTTTCTTATCCTTTGTAAATTTTAAGAATGCTTGTAAAGAAAAATTTAAAAAAATAGCAACTAGAATTCGTAGGAGCAAAATTTACACACCTTGCATAAAATTAAACAAGATTGGAGTACACAATTTCCAAGTGTTTTCTTTATTCTCCAGCATTTGCTACAAGGATGACGTGCCCTCACCATGTACTTAGGCTCCATCCCTCTCAATAACTTTCTGACAGGTGGGATTGTCGGAATACATGATTGTTTCTTCCTTGGCACATGCACACCTTCAACCCATCTGCAATCCCCCACCACATGCAGCCCCCTCTGTTTCCATTCCCCGATACCACTCACCCTAGAATAGTCTTCCCTGCCCTCTACCTATTCATGACAGGGCAGTCCTCTCCCCCTTCCCCTCTTCCATTCACTTTGTAGTCGTCTTCTCCCCCTCCCCATCCCAAATTTCAGTGCAGTCTGCTCTCCTACCACTTGCCTTGGTGCTGTCTTCTCCCATGTGTGAACTTGCCTCATGCAGTCTTCTCTGGCCCCTCCACCTGCTCCCTCACTCCTTTTTTCCAACTTCTTCCACACTGTGTTTATCTCCCTTCCCAGCAGCTCAACATGCCCCCCCCCCAGCTGCAGTGCTTGCATCTTCCTCTGGAGCCCCAGTCATGGCTGAAGACTCGCTTCTCAATTGGCTGATGATTTCTTTGTATTTGAAGTTCTTCTGCTGTGGAACTCTGCCAGCCACACTGCTCCAGCCACAGACTCGACTGCTCTTTGTCAGGTTGTTAGTGCTTTGGGAACTCTTGACAGCCATGCTGATCTCTCCCCCAACTCCTCCTCCTATTCTTTTTGTGTTTAATTTTATGTGCCATATTTAACTTCCTTTGCATGCACAAATGAAAAATTATACAGATGGTCAACTGATCAGGCACATAAGACATTTTTTTTTTAAGAGTACTTTAAAGAGCTCCTAAAAATGAGGCTTTGCTTATTCAGAAATTGAATCATATCAACATGGTACGTAGATCCCAATTAAAACCAAAAAAAGGAATAACTTTTTCATGTTCCAGTGTAGTTTGGGAGCTAGATGATGAAATTGTATAACTTTTTATTACATCTTCGAAAATTAGGCTTTTTGTGTGTCCTCTGGTGCCTGGAGAAGTACTAAAGATATAAGAGCTGAGCTTTCTCTTGCAGAGTCTTAAAACAAAAACATCTGGTGTTTTGTGAATAGTTTTTTAGTTATTTTCTTTGTAGCCTAATTGAGTAACATTTTTTGTTATATATTCCAGCGTTTTGCTGCTGTTATTATGAGAATACGAGAGCCACGGACTACTGCACTTATATTCAGCTCTGGAAAAATGGTGTGCACAGGGGCTAAAAGGTAAGCATTTGTAAGCAAATCATAGTAATGTGATATGCAAAATGGGGCTGTGGGAATTTATTTTCTCAGTTTTATGTGAATTGATGTGGGTGCCAGATATTGAAAGAGTGATTTTGTGGATATTGCACAGGATTGGAAATTATAACCTCTGTCACTGAAATCCTGAGTGGCTTCTTGGGCCTTTTTTCCCCTCCAACAATAAGGCCCTTTGTAAAAATTAGACATTTAATTTACCTACATAAGACCACAGAATCTTGAAAAATAGGACTGGAAGAGGACTCTGAGTCAATCTATTCCATTCTGTATCTTAAGGTAGGATCCACTGTACTAGTATACTAAAACATAAGTTTTCTATGCTGGGTGAGACCAAAGGTCCATCAAGCCCAGCATCCTGTTTCCAGCCGTGGCCAATCCAGGTCACAAGTACCTGGCAGGATTCCTAAGTTCAGTAGATTCCATGCTGCTTATCCCAGAGATAAGCAGTGGATTTCCCCAAGTCCATTTTAAGGTTTATGGACATTTCTTCCAGTAACTTGTCCAAATCTTTTTTTAAACTCAGCTACATTAACAGCTGTTACCACATCCTCCAGCAGCAAATTCCAGACTTTAATTATGCATTGAATAAAAAAGTAATTTCTCCTACCGTATTTGTCTTAAATGTATCACCTACTAACTTCATTCCATGTCCCCTAGTCTTTGCAGTTTTTTAAAGTGTAAACAACTAATTCCCATTTACCCATTTCAGTCCAGTCATTTTATAGACCTCTATCATATCTTATTTTATTTATTTATTATTTAGTGTATTTAGCTCACACCTTTTCATTGTAGCTCACGATGAGTTACATTCACCAGAACTGCAAACAATATTAAAGTTGCGGTTATACCATCGAGCGATACAAAGGCATTATGATGATCTCTATTTTATTCTCCGTCATAGACATATCTGATTTGCTTTAAAAAATCTGCAGTGATGGAGATTACATCATCTCCCTAGATAGTTTCTTCTAGTACAGAAATACACTTACAGGCTAATTTACTACTCTGGAGAGAGGCTAAGCAGGATGTAATAGTCCTCATAGGTGGGTGATGTTATCCACTGGAATCTGACTGGTGAAGTTAATTACAAAGCATCTAAAAGCTTTTGATATGCCCCACTTGGCATGCCATCCTGCATCATGGACTTTGAAGAGTACTCTCTCAGTTCTAGTTGTTCCATGTAGCCTAACTGTTGTTGTTCTGGGGTCTCTCACTGAGAGGATTTCACCCCTGTTAGATTCACTTGGTAGGTTTTTCTTTAGTCGAGCTAGTTTTCTTTATTTTTTTTAAATGCACCCTATTAGGTCAGAACAAGGGTCCATCAAGTCCAGTATCCTGTTTGCAACAGTAGCCATCCAGGTAACAAGTACTTGACAGGATCCTAAATAGTAGATAGATTCCATGCTGCTTTCTACCAGGGATAAGCAGTGGCTTTTCCCAAGTCTGACTAATAATGGTTTGAATTTTTCTTCCAGGAGCTTCTCCAAACTTTTTACCATATCCTCCAGAAACTTTTTACCACATCCTCCAGAAATGAATTCCAGAGTTTAATTGTGCATTGAGTGAAAAAAATAATCTCTGGTTTGTTTTAAATGTGCTACTTAGATGCAGGATGGCAGTTCTCACAGGACAAGCAGGATGGTAGTCCTCACATATGGGTGACATCACAGGATGGAGCCCTGTCAGGAAAACTTTTCTGTCAAAGTTTCTACAAAGCTTTGACTGACACTGGCACACTGAGTGCACTAAGCATGCTCAGCCTGCAATTATCCCTGTGAGCCACAGGTGTCTCCCTCATTCTTCTTTTTTCCGCTCTGCAGTAAGCATAGCGGTTAGGAGTTCTGTGAGAAATTCTAACACTTTTTCCTTACGGAAATACTTAAACTTTTACTTCACAAACGCTTTTCCCTGCACGGGTCTCCCTTCGCGTACATTTATTCGACGCTCGGTGAGTACTATACCCTGTTTTTTTCCATCGGTTCCTGTCACTTCATTGGCCTGCCAAGTGACTGTGGCCTTCCCTCTCCCTATGTTTTCAGTTAGCCACACATAGCCTGCAGTGTCCCTCTGTGACACTCTGCCTGGTTATTAGCGCTAGTGGGACAGGGACTTCCACGGTTTCCGTTGCCGCCAGGGCTCCTGTCGGTTCAGGTCCTTCGATTTCCTCAGTACCCTCGCGCAATCGATGCCCCCATCGCTACAGTCTGTACCCCCTTCAGACCTTCCTGGATTCTTAGATGCCATCGGTACCCCCTCCCCCGGCGGTACTCTGCCATCATCCCTGCATCGTTTCAGTGCCATCCACGTTTTTCATCCATGGCACTGATTTTTCCTTGGGTTTCATCGGTGCCATCATTGCCCGGATGGATGCCATCGACGTGAACATAAGAACATGCCATACTGGGTCAGACCAAGGGTCCATCAAACCCAGCATCCTGTTTCCAACAGTGGCCAATCCAGGCCATAAGAACCTGGCAAGTACCCAAAAACTAAGTCTATTCCATGTAACCATTGCTAATGGCAGTGGCTATTCTCTAAGTGAACTTAATAGCAGGTAATGGACTTCTCCTCCAAGAACTTATCCAATCCTTTTTTAAACACAGCTATACTAACTGCACGAACCACATTCTCTGGCAACAAATTCCAGAGTTTAATTGTGCGTTGAGTAAAAAAGAACTTTCTCCGATTAGTTTTAAATGTGCCCCATGCTAACTTCATGGAGTGCCCCCTAGTCTTTCTACTATCCGAAAGAGTAAATAACCGATTCACATCTACCCGTTCTAGACCTCTCATGATTTTAAACACCTCTATCATATCCCCCCTCAGTCGTCTCTTCTCCAAGCTGTAAAGTCCTAACCTCTTTAGTCTTTCCTCATAGGGGAGTTGTTCCATTCCCCTTATCATTTTGGTAGCCCTTCTCTGTACCTTCTCCATCGCAATTATATCTTTTTTGAGATGCGGCGACCAGAATTGTACACAGTATTCAAGGTGCGGTCTCACCATGGAGCGATACAGAGGCATTATGACATTTTCAGTCTCATCGCTGCCATCCATGCTCGGGTTGATGCCACTGTCGCCCGGGGCACTCCCATCGATGCCAGGGTCATTTCCATCGATGCCATCCTTTATTTTATGGATGCCATAGATGCCCAGGAGCTTTCCATTGATGTCCATCGATGGCGATCGTTGCCCTCGACGCCCACGTCATTTCCATCAGTGTCTTCGATGTTCCTATCGATGCGTCATCGACTCCGTTGATGCCGGTATCATTTTTCAGATACCAACGATGTTTTTTCGATTATTCGATGTCACATTGTTCCCATAGATACCTACGCCGATGCCGTCAGTGCTCCATCACTGTCATCATTACTCTGGCCGAGTCATCGATGTTTTTTCATATATATTTTTGACGATACCCTCAAGGCCGCTTCAGCTGCCATCGACACAGTTAACACCGACATAGCTCTGCCACGTAATGCCCTCGCCTAAACACAGTGCTCCATGCTTTGGGTTCTTATTAAAGCCCCGTATTAGTCTAAGACACTACATAGCGCCAGGAGCAGTGCAGGCATGCTGATAGTCCGTCATCAGTCGCCATCCAAGACAGCAAAGGCATCCATCTCTGCGCTGGGGAAAGACCCGGCCGAGCACCATGGCATGCATCATCACAGACACGGTGACCATCCAGCACATAGGTGCTATCCTTCTTGATGCTGGACAATGCTCAGGCCGAGCAACATCACCACTGCCATCGGCACAGTTTTGGCAGTCCTTGGTGCTCCAGAAACACTGGAACGAGTTCCGAAGAATTCTGCACTGGCGTCACGAGACATCGAGCCACTGCGATGAGGGCCGGGTTCACGAGCTCGTTAATCGGCTCCCCTGTTCCCGAGGCGTGCCCCACCGACATCGGTGGGGGATTGTGGCCCTCCACAAAATACTACCGTGGTTGCGCCAGCCACGCTCAGCCTGTCTCCTCTATACCTGCGCCACCATACCAGGCATCAGAGTTGAGACGGGCGTCTACTCCCTCAATGACTCCTTGAATCCACGAAGCCAGCAATCTTCACTGGCTCGTCCTTTGGCGATCTACGTCGGATGGTAAGTATCCGTTTCTGCGGCATTCCCATTGAGATGTGTTCTCTAATTCGAGCCACATGGTTCGAAAAGTTCTAGGTCATGTACCTTCCAAGAACCGTATTAGTGTCACACTTCGCTATGCCAGCCACAATACCAAGAGAACCTCTCTATCATATCTTTGGGATTGCATCAGGGCTTCCTCCCTTTTTCAGCAACGAGGCTCTGTACTGATTAATGCTCTGGCTTCTGGTTCCTGCTTCAGAACCAACGTTCCAGGTGCATTCGCTGATCTGCTAAACACGAGATCCAGCAAATACTGCCTCAAGTGCAAATCCATCTCGAAGCCTGACAACAGATCTCTGTGTCTCCTTGTACAGCACACAGAAATGCGGGTAAGACTTTACCGCTCACGCTCCCGTGGGAGGTTACATGATATCCAGATTACATCAGCCCCTCCAGTTGGACACTTCCTGGTCTCCCAACTGGCTGGGTATCAGAGCGGCCACCCCACCTTGTACCAAACTTCCCGGTACACTCCCCAGATGCTACAAAGCGCAGAGGGGGGAAGGGGGGGGTTTGGGGAGTTTTAATTACACTATTCTTTCTTTCAACAGAAAGTAGTTACACTCCTCCCATTCTGGACCTCAGAAATACCAACTTTCTTCAGAAGGCTGAGGTAAAATGGTATCTCTTGTTACCATGCTTCCATATCGCAGTAATTACATTACCTCTAATCTTTCTATGTGCTTCATGGTGAGTCAACAATATTACAATCCGAAGCTCTGCCTGTTGCACCAGCTTCGGCAACCGGGGTATTCATTGAATCACTATCGGTGAATGCTGTTTCTTTGCGGAGTGCAACATCATTCACGCTTTTCCTTGCATGGACAGCTACATAACCACAGTCACTCCACGCAAGGAGCTCTCACTTCTTCGTGACTCACTATACATTTACTAACAGGGATTACTGTCACTGCCATAAATCCCTTATACAGCACTTCTGGACACTACAGTCATAATGACCTTCCTGTCCAGCATACGCGCAGACATTCTAATAAATTCTTACATGTCCCTGCGCGCATGTTCCATAACCTCAGCCCCTCAATTCTTCATTGTCTGGCCATGGGATTTTTTCACTATGCACTTTCCTCATAGATACAAAACTGCTATGGGTTAGATTCAGTGAAAATCCATTATCAGTGGGTCTAAGCTGTTCAACCACTTTTGTCCCTCATCCATATTGCAGATCTAGAACCAAAACCTAGTCTGATTCTGCTCATGCTCGCATTTACTCAGGGTTCTAAAGTTTGACCTAAAAGCTTCTCAATCCAATATGCGTCTGCTCCACTCCACACACTTCCTGGAGCTTGTAGCCATGCGTTATACCCTTATGCTTCCAGTACTGCCTCTGCAACAAATCTTTGTGCATACAGACAGACAGCATAGGGACAATGTGTTTTCAAACACAAGCACGCACAACCTCTTAGCTGCTCTGCAAGGAAACTGCGCAGCTCTACCCTTGGCCCTTGCTCACTCCAAGTATCCTCGGGCCACTTATCTAAGAGATTTACTGAACGCACTAGCAGACCTTCTCCATGTAGGTTTCCATCCTCTCGAATGGTCTCGGACTATATGTGTAGTGGGAAAGATCTAACGCTGAGGTCAACCGAACTTGCCCTCTGCGCCCGAATCGAACCATACAGTGCACAGATTCTACTCCCTACACATGTTTCCAATGCGTTCCCATAGACGCCTTTCTTCCATGAAGGGCCTCTTAAATGTGTCTCTTCTGCTGCCTCTCATAGCCAGCACTCTTCTAATGTTGAACTGGGACGGGGTTCACTGTTCCTCAGACCCACGTCCTGGCCGAGACCAGTATGCTTCCCATACTTCTCAATCTTATCACACCAGTAACCAATTCGCCTTCTCACAAATCAGTCTCAAATTGTAGACTCACTGATGTTCTCAGGTACTGGTAGTGTCACAAAACCTTCCACACATAAATCCTACCATTGAACATGGCATGATTTACCACATGACGCATACAAAAGGGTATTACCCTTTTTCTACACCACTCTTTTCTCTTGCTCCCTCGGATTCTGCTCCCCAGACATCCTCCATATAGGTACACCTCTGTTCCAATTGGTGTATAGTTTGGGAGTGGGGATACCCGATTTACGGTAAACCCCTTCTGAATCAGCTTACCATGGATTATCCACTGATCAAGCTGCCTCTATTTTCACTAGTCACGGAATGGAACCTATAACTTATCCTTATAAGTCTCATACATTCTCCTTTCGAGCCTTTCCATTCCTGTCATTTCACAGTTTGACATGGGAAATACTTTCACTCATATATGTCATTTCTGCCAACAGGGTCTGTGAGTTACACACTTTGTTACACACTCATCCTACCCTGCGTTCCTCCATGACCGAGTGGTTTTTACGCATTCAACTTCCTATCTTTCTTAAGGTAGACGTTGCATCTCACCTTACTCAGGATATACTCTGCCCATTTTTCCTAACACCTCTCTCTCACCAGAGCGAGAGGGTTTTTTCCACTTCTTGGACAGTAATAGTGCACTTGCATTCTATCTCGATCGTACTACATTCCATAGGAACTCCACCTAACTCTTTCCTTCTGTGGCAAGAGTCAAGCTGCGAATTCCAGTGGGCAAACAGACCTATTCCTCCTAACGGTCTGTATCGTTTTCCTACCAACAAGCAGGCATTTCACTACAACAGTGTGTGTAACCACACTCTGTTGCGTCTGTCCCAGCCTTAATAGCTTCCCCTTGGCCGCTGCTGCTTGTACATATTTATCAGGCTGCAACCTGGAGTTCTCTTCATACCTTCGCAGCCATTATTGCTTAGATACGACTAGCCGGCATGCTCCATGTTTGGCCAGTCCGTCTACTCTTATTTTTTTTGGTTTAACTACCCAACATCCTTCTACCAACCCGTTAAGGGTTTCAGGATGCCCTCCGTTCCAAATTCCACCCCCGTCATTGTGCCTTTCGCGCATCTTGGGTGCATTTGGTGCGCACTCGGGCATCCTCAGCTCGGTACTCACCCATATGTGAGGACTACCATCCTGCTTGTCGTGTGAGAAAGCAAGTGTTGCTTACCTATAACAGGTGTTCTCACAGGACAGCAGGATGTTAGTCCTCACGAAACCCACCCGCCACCCCGTGGAGTTGGGTCTGTATCAGTGGCGTAGCCAGAATTGATTTTTTGGGTGGGCACAAGGTTAACATGGGTGGGCTGTAGGCATGCAGGTCTACTAGTTGTTTTTTTACTGATAAATAATGCCAAATTATGCAGCATAGCATTCACATCTACGCCTAAGTATGAGGTTTACTTAATGATACAAACATAATTCACGGTGATTTGTGGTACTTTAGCCTTCTTATTACGATTTTATACACGGCTCCTACCTGTCCATAAATTTTGAGAGAGCGGTTGTGTTGCTTATATTTAAATTGCTAACATCTCAAAATATAGATATATATTTTTACCTTTGTTGTCTGATCTTTGTATTTTTCTAATCAGTTGGTCCTGGTCTCTTTTTCCCATTTTTTCCCTTATAGCTCATTTCCTAATTCCTTTTCAGTGTCTTTCTTCTATTACTGTCTTCTTCCCTTCCACACACACACATACACGCTTTCTCTCACACACTCAAGCTCTCACTCTCATATGCTCTCCCCCCCCCCCCAAGCTCACATTCTCTGCAGACACACATACAAGTTCTCACTTTCTCACCCCTCCCCAGGCTTATATTCTTATGCACACACAGACGCACATCCAGGCACCCATTCTCACCCACATACATAAACCCAGACTCCCATTCTCACCCACAAACCCATGCTCCCAGTCTCACCCACACATATTCAAGCTCCCATTCTCATCCATACATATACACATTTAAGGTCCTATTCTCACCCACACATACACACATTCAAGCACCCATTCTTATCCACATATTCAAGCTTCCATTCTCACCCACCCACATATTCAAGCTTCCATTCTCACCCACACATACACACATTCAAGCTTCCATTCTCACCCACACATACACACATTCGAGCTCCCATTCACCCACATATTCAAGCTTCCATTCTCACCCACATACACACCCAGGCTCCAGTTTTCACCCACACACACTCCCATTCTCATCCACACATACACATTCAAGCACGTGCACAGCTTCCGCTTTCTCCCCCAAAGCAGGAAGATCAGCTGCCTCTCCTGCTGCCACCGGACTCCTGCTATCTTCGGGCGTCTGGCTGTACGGCCCGCCGAACTTCCTGTCGGGGGGGAGCGGAAGCGCAGCGCACAACGTCCGCTTCCTCCCTCCCCCCCAAGCAGGAAGATCGGCGGGCCATACGGCCCGACGCCCGAAGATAGCAGGAGGCCGGTGGCAGCAGGAGAGGCAGCTGATCTTCCTGCTTTGGGGGGAGGAAGCGGAAGCTGCGCGCGGCGCTTCCGCTCCCCCCTCCCTCCTCAACAGGAAGACCGGTTGGCCATACGGCCGCAGCAGTGCTTCCCCGTGTGTGCCGTGATGGCGCGCGAGGCGTGGGTTCTCTTGTTCGCTGTCGCGGGGATGGGATCCCGCGACAGCCTTGCAGTTCCGGTGCCAGTTGGGTGGGCCTGGATCTAAGTTGGGTGGGCACCTGCCCACCCAGGCCCACCCGTGGCTACGCCACTGGTCTGTATACGTTTTTACTTTTATTTTAGTTTAGCTTGCGCTTTTAGCTATATGACGAGACTGAGGAAGACACATGTGGCTCACAGGGATAATTGCAGGCTGAGCATGCTCAGTGCACTCAGTGTGCCAGTGTCAGTCAAAGCTTTGTAGAAACTTTGACAGAAAAGTTTTCCGTACAGGGCTCCATCCTAATATGTCACCCATATGTGAGGACTAACATCCTGCTGTCCTGAGAGAACACCTGTCACAGGTAAGCAACACTTGCTTTCTCGCACATAGGTTGACATCAGATGGAGCCTGGTATGGAACCTTGACTTCAAAGCTTCTGCAGGGCCCCCCTTAGTCTTATCTTTTCTGCAGTGCCTGCAGATTACAGTTCATCTTTCTCCCTCACAGCTGCTGCAGTGAAAGTTTTGGAGCTTGAGCAGCTATGTTTGTGCAGGGCCCCACGGATTATTTTTTTCATCCATTTAGGTTTTAATTTCTTTATTTCTTATTTTCTCACAGGACAAGCAGGATGGTAGTCCTCACATGTGGGTGACATCATCAGGATGGAGCCCAATCACGGAACACTTTTGTCAAAGTTTCTAGAACTTTGACTGGCACCTACTGGGCATGCCCAGCACAGCACCAACCCTGCATCCAGCAGGGGTCCCCCTTCAGTCTTCTTTTTTCGGTGCAGCAGTAGCCACGTGGGTTATGGAGCACTCTTGAGATTCCTGACAGGAATTTTCCTCACGGAACTTATTTAAAAATTTCAAAAAAATGTTACCCCATAGGGGTCCCCCTATCTATATCCATACTCTGCGGTCGAAAGGTAAGGTTTTACCCTTGTTTCAGTCTATTCCTGTCGAGTTACCCCTTCAGGGCATACCGGCCATCAACCGCACGGCGGCTAAATTTTTGTCGAAGTCATGGCGTCGGGTTTTCGTCGGTGCCCCGGCTGTACTCGAACAATGACCATTACTGACCCGCACGGCCTCTGTGTTATGTGTTTGGGGTCCGACCACGATGTCCTACTTGCACCAAATGTGTCCAAATGACACCGAAGGGCCGAAAGGCTCGTTTAGAGAAAATGGAGTTTCTCTTTCAGTCAAAAACCCCGACTCCATTGATAGCTTCGACTTCGTCTGAGCAGATGCCATCGACCTCTCGCCAGCACCGGGACACCGCTGCTACCCGACCGGCGTCGACGATTCCAAAGGTGTCTATTCCCTCCTTGCCTCCTCAAGAAAAGGACCGAGGAGAACATCGAGAAAAGCGTTGACACCAGCATCGTAAGGCTCAGTCCGTCGATCCAGGCCAGCCCTCGGCATCAACGTTGAAAGAGCCACCGACAAAGAAGCCCCGTCCAGAAAAGGCCCCATCCTCTTCTGTGACCGGGTCACCAAGGCGTTCCCCACCTTTAGTGGTGCCGGGATCCATGATTCCACTTTCACCGGTGGACCCTCCGGCTATGCCAGTGCTGCCTCCTAATCGGGTGCCGGAGTTCCACGCCCCAGGCTTCCGAGAGGAATTGGATCGGATGATCCAAGAGGCCATCGGTAAAGCACTTCAGGGCTTCAAACCTCCATGGACGCCGGTACCGGTCCCCGAGCCGGTCACCAATCCGATTCCTGTAGAGCTCGCACCGCTACTGGGTAGACTGGATGCGTTGATCAGTACCCTTCCACGATGGAACTGAGAGCTCTGGTGCCTTCCACATCGATTCCATTATCATCGTATGATGAAGAAACACCGCTACGCATTCTACCGTCTGGGATTTTACCACGGGCTCGTCCATCAATGTCACCAGACCCTTCGGTGCCTCCATCGATGCAGTCTGTGCCACCTCCGATGCCACCGATGCCTAGGCCTGGTCCTTCAGGATTAGCACCATTTCTCCCCTCTGGAGACCTGCTAAGTGCTGGAGATCAGCCCTATGATCCTTGGACAGACTATTTGTCTCAAGATACCGATGATCTACCATCAGAGCCCTCTCCCCCCAGATGAAAGACTACTTTCTCCACCAGAAGATTTGTCTTTCATTAATTTCATCAAAGAAATGTCTGAAACCATTCCTTTTCAACTTCAGACAGAAGAGGACTCTAGGCACAAGATGCTGGAAGTACTCCAGTTCCTTGATGCCCCTAAGGAAATCATGTCTATACCTATTCATGAAATCCACCCAGGTTCAGTTCCACCTGTCAACAGCAAGACAGATGCCACCTATCTTGTGCAGTCAGCCCCTGGGTTTCAAAAGTCACAGTTGGATCATCACTCTGTAGTTGTTGAATCAACCCAGAAGACGGCACGACGTTCGAAACCTCATTCCTCAATACCTCCAGGGAAGGAACAAAAATCCCTGGATGCTTTTGGCAGGCGTGTTTTCCACGGCTCAGTGCTTATATTTCGAATTGCCTCTTAGCAGTTATACATGACTCAGTATAACAGAGACCTTTTTAAGAGGATCAAAGATTTTTCAGATACTTTACCAGAGCAACTTCAGACCCAACTCCATGCTCTGGCTCAAAAAAGCCTGGATGCGGGACAGCACGAGGTCCGCGCTGCGTATATCTTTGACACTGCCTCTAGAGTGTCTGCAGCGGGCATTAGTGCAAGAAGATGGGCCTGGCTCAAATCCTCGGACTTAAGACCAGAGGTGCAAGACAGGTTAGCTGATCTACCTTGTGTAGGAGACAATCTCTTTGGGGAAAAGATACGAGAGACTGTGGCGCACCATGAAACGCTGTGCTATCTTTCTTCTGTACCGTCTGAGTTCTCTTCCGCCCCTAGGAGAACGTTTAGGCGTGACTCTAAGCGGCCGGCCCACAAGCCAAGAAAATTCTACCCTCCAGCTTCGAGAGGACGCCCTTCCAGATCTTACCAGAAAGGTCAATCTAGGCACACTCGGCCTCAAAAGTCTCAGCAAGCCTCTCAGCCTGGACCAGTGTCAGGGTTTTGACTCCCACCTAGAGAGCATAAGCCAACCTCCACTACCATCCATATCGGTCAGCGGTCGGCTTTGCCACTTCAACATTTGGCATATAGTCACCACAGACCAGTGGGTGCTTGTGGTAGTCACTCAGGGTTACCACCTAAATTTCCTGACTTTTCCACCAGACTCCCCACCTCGGCTGACGTGGGGGACTTCCGACCACACACTCTTGCTCGAGCAGGAGGTCTTTATCCTCTTCAATATCCGAGCAATAGAACCAGTGCCCCTCTCCCAACAGGGGCAAGGGTTCTATTCCTGGTATTTTCTGATACCAAAAAAGTCAAGTGGTGTACGTCCGATACTGGATTTTCGCACCCTAAACAACTTTTTGGAGAAAGAAAAATTCAAAATGGTAACCTTGGGCTCTCTACTTCCTCTTCTGCAAAGAGGAGATTGGCTATGCTCTCTAGATCTCCAAGACGCTTACGCACACATCTCAATTACTTCTTCCCATCGCAAGTATCTGAGATTCCTGGTCGGCCCTCGCCACTTCCAGTACCGTGTACTACCATTTGGCTTAGCGTCCCCTTCAAGAGTATTCACCAAGTGCCTGGTGGTGGTCACAGCCTTCCTCAGGAAACAGGGTGTGCATGTCTACCCTTATCTTGACGATTGGTTGATAAGGGCTCTGACTTAGCAGGATTAGCCTCCCTGCGTCTCACTATCCATACCCTGATCTCCTTAGGGTTTCTGATCAACTATCCTAAATCCAAGATAGTTCCATCCCAAACCCTATCCTTTATAGGGGCCGACCTAAACAATACAGGTGAAAGCCTTCCTCCCCCAGGATCGCGCTTTCACCATAGGCTCTCTGGCACCTCACCTGTAGACTCGAGTATCTTCAACTGCTCGTCACTTTCTCATACTGCTGGGTCACATGGCGTCCTCGGTACATGGCACTCCGATGGCTCGCTTAGCCATGAGAGTGATGCAGTGGACCTTAAAATCCCAGTGGATTCAAGCTTGTCAGCCAATGTCCAGCATTATCCAGGTCACCAAACAGCTCCGTTTGTCACTAGCCTGGTGGATGCACCACTCCAATCTCATTCAAGCCTTCCATTTCAGGCTCCAAACACCAAATATATTTCCTGGAGCTACGGGCTATCAGATATGCCCTCAAGGCCTTTCAGGACTGCCTATCAAACAAAGCCATCCTGATTCAAACCGACAATCAGGTTGCGATGTGGTACATCAACAAGGAAGGGGGAACGGGCTCCTACCTTCTGTGTCAGGAAGCTGCACAGATATGGGCATGGGCCCTTTCCCGCTCGATGTGCCTCAAAGCAACAAACTTGCTGGGAGTGGACAATCTCTTGACAGACAAGCTGAGTCGCACTTTCCATCCGCACGAGTGGTCTCTCAATCCCACGGTAGCGGACTCGATATTCCAACGTTGGGGCTACCCTCGCATAGACCTCTTTGCGTTGGTCCACAACCACAAAGTGGACAAATTCTGCTCTCTCATTCGCAGTCACCACTCGCAACCAAGAGATGCCTTCGCCCTCTCCTGGGCCAGCGGTCTCCTTTATGCGTTCCCTCCACTTCCATTCATTTCAAAGACTCTTGTGAAGCTTTGGCAGGACAAGGGATTCATGATCCTGATAGCTCCCCACTGGCCACACCAGGTGTGGTTTCCAGTTCTCCAGGACCTATCAGTACGCCGACATATTCCTCTGGGGAAGGATCCACTTCTGATAACTCAAAACGGTGGGTGCCTTTGCTATCCCAACCTCCAGGCTCTGTCTCTGACGGCCTGGATGTTGAAAGGTTAATACTCCGACCTCTTCACCTTTCAGAGTCTGTATCCCAGGTCCTGGTGGCTTCACAAAAGCCTTCAACAAGAAGGTCTTATCGCTCTAAATGGAACAGGTTTATGGTCTGGTGCACTTCCATGTCTATAGACCCCTTCACTTGTTCCACTGCAAGGTTCCTAGACTATCTCTGGCACCTGTCAGAGTTAGGCCTAAAAACCTCCTCTATCAGGGTGCATGTTAGTGCAGTGTCTGCATACCATAAGGGTGTAGGGAATGTTTCCATTTCAGCACAACCCTTAGTATCACGCTTCATGAGAGGCTTGCTCAATTTAAAACCTCCACTGCATCCTCCTGCCCCTGCTTGGAACCTTAACGTGGTTTTGGGATGCCTCATGAAACCTCCGTTTGAACACTCCTGTGATCTCCGCTATCTCACTTGGAAGGTAGTTTTTCTCCTTGCGATCACATCTGCTCGCAGAGTTAGTGCATTACAGGCATTAGTTACCTACCTGCCGTACACTAAACTCCTGCATGATAGGGTAGTGCTCCGCACTCACCCTAAATTTTACCAAACGTAGTGTCGGAATTTCATATTTTAGACAGTGCTGGGGAGGAGCCGGCTGTCGTGGTACATGTGGGCACCAACGACATAGGAAAATGTGGGAGGGAGGTTCTGGAAGCTAAATTTAGGCTCTTAGGTAGAAAGCGTAAATCCAGAACCTCCAGGGTAGCATTCTCTGAAATGTTCCCTGTTCCGCGCGCAGGTCACCAGAGGCAGGCAGAGCTACGGAGTCTCAATGCGTTGATGAGACAATGGTGCAAGGAAGAGGGATTCAGTTTTGTTAGGAACTGGGGAACCTTTTGGGGAAGGGGAAGTCTCTTCCCAAGGGATGGGCTCCGCCTTAACCAGGGTGGAACCAGACTGCTGGCGCTAACCTTTAAAAAGGAGAGCAGCTTTTAAACTAGAACAAACGGGAAAGCCGACAGTCGCTCAGCAGCGCATGGTTCGGAAAGAGGTATCTTCAAAGGATACTAATGATGCATTAGAATTAGGGCATCCCGACAGTGAGGTTCCAAAAATTAGAAAAATAGTCCAAGTGCCTGTAACTAAAAACTCACCTGAGCTAAAAAATTCTAACTTATCCCTTTCAATTAAAAAGCAGAATGAAAATACAAACAAAAAAAACCTTTGAAATGTTTGTATGCTAATGCCAGAAGTCTAAGAAGTAAGATGGGAGAATTAGAATGAATAGCAGTGAATGATGACATAGACTTAATTGGCATCTCAGAGACATGATGGAAAGAGGATAACCAATGGGACAGTTCTATACCGGGGTACAACTTATATCGCAATGACAGAGAGGAGCACCCGGGAGGAGGTGTGGCGCTTTGTCAGGGATGGCATATAGAGTCCAATAGGATAAATATCCTGCATGAGACTAAATACAAAATTGAATCTTTATGGGTAGAAATCCCTTGTGTGTCAGGGAAGACTATAGTAATAAGGGTATACTACCGTCCACCTGGTCAAGATGGTGAGACGGACAGTGAAATGCTAAGAGAAATTAGGGAAGCTAACCAAATTGGTAGTGCAGTAATAATGGGAGACTTCAATTACCGAAGAATCCAAAGAAGCAAAACCTTGCACATCCGCAAGTACTAAGGAAACATGGTGCAGGACAAATCTCAGTTCCACCAGAAATTCCAATTTTTATATTTCTTGTTTAGTTCAAAATATTCAGCATTTCAAGATGTTCAACTGGCAACTCCACAATTGATAACAGGCACTTGTCAAAGTCCCTCGACACGGTCCCGTGTTTCGCTATGGCTGCATCGGGAGGGACCCAGCATATATAAGTATAATCTTCAACATCAGTTAGTGGAGCGCTCCACTAACTGATGTTGAAGATTATACTTATATATGCTGGGTCCCTCCCGATGCAGCCATAGCGAAACACGGGACCGTGTCGAGGGACTTTGACAAGTGCCTGTTATCAATTGTGGAGTTGCCAGTTGAACATCTTGAAATGCTGAATATTTTGAAATAAACAAATATAGAAATTGGAATTTCTGGTGGAATTGAGATTTGTCCTGCACCATGTTTCCTTAGACTTCAATTACCCCAATATTGACTGGGTAAATGTATCATCTGGTCACGCTAGAGGGATAACGTTCCTGGATGGAATAAATGATAGCTTTATGGAGCAATTGGTTCAGGAACCAACGAGAGAGGGAGCAATTTTACATCTAATTCTCAGTGGAGCACCGGACTTGGTGAGAGAGGTAATGGTGGTGGGGCCGCTTGGCAATAGTGATCATATGATTAAATTAGATTTAATGACTGGAAGAGGAATAGTGTGCAAATCCAAGGCTCTCGGCTAAACTTTCAAAAGGGAAACTTTGATAAAATGAGAAAAATTGTTAGAAAAAAACTGAGAGGAGCTACAAAAGTAAAAAATGTCCAAGAGGCGTGGTCATTGTTAAAAAATACCATTCTAGAAGCACAGTCCAGATGTATTCCACACATTAAGAAAGGTGGAAAGAAGGCAAAACGATTACCGGCATGGTTAAAAGGGGAGGTGAAAGAAGCTATTTTAGCCAAATGATCTTCATTCAAAAATTGGAAGAAGTTTCCAACAGAAGAAAATAGGATAAAGCATAAACATTGGCAAGTTAAATGTAAGACATTGATAAGGCAGGCTAAGAGAGAATTTGAAAAGAATTTGGCTGTAGAGGCAAAAACTCACAGTAAAAACTTTTCTAAATATATCCGAAGCAGAAAGCCTGTGAGGGAGTGAGTTGGACCGTTAGATGATCGAGGGGATAAAGGAGCACTTAGAGAAGATAAGGCCATCATGGAAAGATTAAATGATTTCTTTGCTTCGGTGTTTACTGAAGAGGATGTTGGGGAGGTACCCGTAATGGAGAATGTTTTCATGGATAATGATTCAGATGGACTGAATCAAATCACGGTGAACCTAGAAGATGTGGTAGGCCTGATTGACAAACTGAAGAGTAGTAAATCACCTGGACCGGATGGTATACACACCAGATTTGTGAAGGAACTAAAAAATGAAATTTCAGACTTATTAGTAAAAATTTGTAACCTATCATTAAAATCATCCATTGTACCTGAAGACTGGAGGATAGCAAATGTAACCCCAATATTTAAAAAGGGCTCCAGGGGCGATCGGGAAACTACAGACAGGCTAGCCTGACTTCAGTGCCAGGAAAAATAGTGGAAAGTGTTCTAAGCATCAAAATCACAGAACATATAGAAAGACATGGTTTAGTGGAACAAAGTCAGCATGGCTTTACCCAGGGCAAGTCTTGCCTCACAAATCTGCTTCACTTTTTTGAAGGAGTTAATAAACATGTGGATAATAATAAATAATAATAATAATAATAAAATTATTTCATTATTGACGTTTAAATGTATTAGACTAAGGAATTTTACTTCCTGCTCATTCTGTTTCATTGTAAACCGGTTTGATATGCATTTTATGCAGGAAAATCGGTATAAAAAAAACTTTAAATAAATAAATGTGGATAAAGGTGAACCGGTAGATGTAGTATACTTGGATTTTCAGAAGGCGTTTGACAAAGCTCCTCATGAGAGGCTTCTAGGAAAAGTAAAAATCATGGGGTAGGTGGCGATGTCCTTTCGTGGATTGCAAACTGGCTAAAAGACAGGAAACAGAGTAGGATTAAATGGACAATTTTCTCAGTGGAAGGGAGTGAACAGTGGAGTGCCTCAGGGATCTGTATTGGGACCCTTACTTTTCAATATATTTATAAATGATCTGGATAGAAATACGAGTGAGATAATCAAATTTGCAGATGACACAAAATTGTTCAGAGTAGTTAAATCACAAGCAGATTATGATAAATTGCAGGAAGACCTTGTGAGACTGGAAAATTGGGCATCCAAATGGCAGATGAAATTTAATGTGGATAAGTGCAAGGTGATGCATATAGGGAAAAATAACCCATGCTATAATTACACAATGTTGGGTTCCATATTAGGTGCTACAACCCAAGAAAGAGATCTAGGTGTCATAGTGGATAACACATTGAAATCGTCGGTTCAGTGTGCTGCGGCAGTCAAAAAAGCAAACAGAATGTTGGGAATTATTAGAAAGGGAATGGTGAATAAAACGGAAAATGTCATAATGCCTCTGTATCGCTCCCTGGTGAGACCGCACCTTGAATACTGTGTACAATTCTGGTCGCCGCATCTCAAAAAAGATATTATTGCGATGGAGAAGGTACAGAGAAGGGCTACCAAAATGATAAGGGGAATGGAACAGCTCCCCTATGAGGAAAGACTAAAGAGGTTAGGACTTTTCAGCTTGGAGAAGAGACGGCTGAGGGGTGATATGATAGAGATGTTTACAATCATGAGAGGTCTAGAACGGGTAGATGTGAATCGGTTATTTACTCTTTCGGATAGTAGAAAGACTAGGGGGCACTCCATGAAGTTAGCATGGGGCACATTTAAAACTAATCAGAGAGAGTTCTTTTTTACTCAACACACAAGTAAACTCTGGAATTTGTTGCAAGAGGATGTGGTTAGTGCAGTTAGTATAGCTGTGTTTAAAAAAGGATTGGATAAGTTCTTGGAGGAGAAGTCCATTATCCCAGGACAAGCAGGATGCTAGTCCTCACATATGGGTGACATCGGTAATGGAGCCCTATGTACGGAAAAACTTCTTTAAAAGTTTCCATGAAACTTTTGACTGGCACCAGAGTGCCTACTGAGGATGCCCAGCATGCCATGATATTCCCTGCCACAGGGGTCTCCCTTCAGACTTCTTTTTTCCACGAAGCAAGCAGCATCGTGGCTTAATTGGAGTCCTGTGCTGAATTCACCACTTTAGAAAAGTAACTTTTCAGGAAAAAATTCATATCCACCGCAAGGGTTTCCCTTCAACTACACCGTGGTAACTTTTTTTCCATTCGGTTTCTGGCCGGTACAGATAATTTTTGGTCATCGCCGTCGACGGCTGTCCGGCAAAATGGACTCTGGGTTCAAAAAATGCCCGAACTGTGCGCGGAATATGTCGATAACCGACCCACACTTGGAATGTGTTCTTTGCCTAGGCAAAGATCACAACATAAAATCCTGTACTTTATGTGCGGAGATGACCTCAAAAGGCCGTCGTCTCCGTGCTGAGAAAATGGAGCAATTGTTTAATATACAGTTGCTTCCGAAGGCATCGACTTCAGTTCAGTCATCGCCATCAGGATCCGTCCGGCAGGTACTTCTGAAGAAAAGTCGCCCGGAAGCTGGAGACGCTTCTACGCCTTCACTGTCAATATCATCGAAGGCGTCCACTTCTGGGAGTGAAAAACAGAAGGACAAGCACCGTCACCGGCATCGACGACGACTAGCACCGATGACTGAAGACCCATCGACAGGTACGGCCTCACCCGCAAAAATACCTCGGACGAGTGCGGAGGCTTCGAGGCCTACTGATCCAGGGCGATCCCCACCGATATCGGTGCCGGGTTCCGTACCCCCTCAGGGCTCTGAGGGGGTATCGGCATCGCCATCACCGCCTCCCTCCATAGCTGCTCTGGTATCACCAGCTATGAGAGCGGAACTTGACATATATATACGTCAAGCGGTGCACCAGGCTATGCGCGATGCCATTCCGCCACAGCCATCAACACCTCCATCGATGCCGATTCCGATGCCGGGAGAACCATCGCCTTTGAAGCCGCCGGCACCGACGATGCCACGGGAACCGCTCCCGATGCCTACCCCGGTTCCCTCACCGGTGCCACCGGTGACTGTACCGATGCCAACGGAGGATGTCTCGATGCTACATCCTTTTATCACCAAATGAGACACTCTAACACAATACACCTGATGGTGTGGAGCTATCTTCAGGTCCTCGGTTTGATGGCATCAACCCTGGAGGTAGTACTGTGGGTGAGGGCACACATGCGACCTCTTCAACGCTCCCTTTTGTCACGTTAGAACCCACTGTCTCAAGACTACTGGATTTGCCTCCAGTATGTTTTTGGCTCCAGTGGTTGCTGCAGGGAAGCTCACCCGGGCAATGGTGTGTCCTTGTCCCTGTCAAACTGGCTAGTCCTCACGACAGACACAAGTTTCCAGGGCTGGGGAACTCACTTCAGGAACTTAGTGTGAGGAACTGATGGCCCAGGGGTGTTGGGTCAAGGAAGAGCACTCTGGAACATAAACCACCTGGAAGCTGAGGAATTAGGGGAAATTACTACTTTAAGAAAACTGCCTCGTGTTTACTAGTAACTGGAATAAAAAGGCCTGAAGAGGGAAATATGTAGTTGTCAGCCCAAAGTTGAAAATGGCGTGAAAGTGCAGAGTGAATTCCTGATGATAAAGATGCCAAGAAAGTTACAAGAAACAAAGGAAGTACTAAGTAAGCAGAATGTGTGATGTCTGAGAGGCACATGAAGGAAAATTACCAGCAAACATAGGGGATGTACGAGGGGAGGGGTAAGCATATGTGAGCCATGTTTAACAGTATAAAAATCTAAGGCAAATTTAAAACAATTAGTAAAACTGGCATTGCTCACAAAACAGTATATTCTGTAAGCTGGGCTCCTTTACTCCCATAAAGAAAACACAATCTTGATTTCCTTATCTTTTCCTCTATCTTAACTTTTCATGAAATAAACAGATACTGCCATTCCTTATAAGAACTTTAAGCTACTTAATAAATGTTATATTTTGAAACTGAAAGTCTGTTTCATCACTGACTATCCCTGAAAGTAAACCAGGTGGGGTAAGTTTTTCAAGGTTTTTAACAAAGCCCGGGCAGTAAGATTGGCGTATCTACAGTTCAGCCAAATACTCCAGGGTCAAACGTTCCATATTATTTTGGACAACACAACAATGGTAGCCTACAGCAACTGCCAGGGGGGAAACCAAGAGCCAGCAAGTGTCACAGGAGATAGATCTCCTTATGGAATGGGTGGAAACACATCTGCGATGATCTCAGCCTCCTACATCACAGGAAAATCAACGTCAGAGCAGTCTTTCTAAGCAGGGAGAGTCTAGATCCAGGAGAATGGCTGTTGTCGGCCAAAGCCTTTCAGCTGGTGGTGGGTCACTGGGGCCTTCCGTCTATCGACCTTCTGGCCGCATCTCACAATGCGAAGGTTCCCCGATGCTTCAGTCACAGAAGAGATCAGTGGTCCCTGGGGATCAACGCTTTCGTTCAGACCTGGCCAGAAGAGGACTTCCTATACGCTTTCCCTCAGTGGCCCCTACTGGACAGGTTCATTCACAGTCGAGCACCACAGGGGATTAGTCCTACTAGTAGCTCCAGATTGGCCCAGGCGTCCGTGGTATGCGGACATGCGGAGACTCCTGGTGTTGAACCCCCCCCCCCGGTGCCTCCCACTGCACAGGAACCTGCTTCAGTAGGGACTGGTCCTTCAGGAGGATCCGATTTGTCTTAACGGTTTGGCCCTTGAGAGGACTCGCCTGATGAAGCATGGATATTCAGCAGCAAGCATATGTGGAGTAAGCGTATGTGGAGGTCTGGAGAGTATTTGAGGCCTGGTGCGAGGAATGCGGTATTTCCCCTCGGTCTGTCAAAATCCCACTGTTTCTGGAATTTTTACAGGACGGCTTGAATAAAGGTTTAACCATTAACTCCTTGAAGGTCCAGGTAGCAGCTCTCTCCTGTTTCAGGGGCGAGGTGAACGGATCCTGCCTATTGACCCATCTGGACATTGCCCGTTTTCTGAATAGGGTAAAGCACCTCCGGCCACCCCTACGGTGGCCAGCTTCCTTGTGGAATCTTAATCTAGTATTGGAGTTTTTGGCATGGCCCTCCTTTTGACCACTGCATTGTCTTTCCTTGCACTTGTTAACCCTGAAAACAGTGTTCCTGGTGGCTGTATGCTCGGCTTATCTCTGAACTACAAGCATTGTGTTAGGAACCGTTCCTCCAGGTGACTCCAGAAGTATTGCAGCTTCATACCATTCCATCCTTCTTGCCCAAGGTAGTCTCAGTTTCATTTGAATCAGTCCATTTTGTTGCCCTCCCTTGATAGGCACAAGGACGCGGAAGAATGCCGCCTCCACCATTTAAACATCAGTAGATTTTTGATGCGGTATCTGGAAGTTTCAGAACCAGTCTGCAAGACTGGACTACTTGTTCTTCTCGGTGGAAGGAGGCAGGGTGAACCAGCTTTGCGGGCTACCATAACTCGCCGGATTAAGGAGGTGGTCACGGGAGCCTTTGTGGAGGCAGGAAAGCCATTACCCTTTCAGGTTAAAGCTCATTCCACTAGGGCTCAGGCAGTCTCCTGTACGGAAGCTAGACTGTAGTCTCCCAACATCTGACGAGCGGCGAAGTGGTCCTCCTTACACACCTTCTCCAGGTACTATCGCCTAGACGTTCAGGCCCGAGAGGATGCAGCCCAATCAGGAGTAGCTTTTGTACATCCCATTGATCCTGAGTCTATCTGGCTACACGCTAGGAAATGGAAAAATTACTTACCTGATAATTTTGTTTTCCTTAGTGTAAACAGGTGGACTCAGCATCCCGCTCATGGCTGCCCAAGAATTGCTGCCAAGGAATCGCTTTTGAAATGAATATCAATTCCAAGAGACTACAGGTAAGCTGTCGCTCAATCCCAAATCAGAGCATCTATAATCTTGCTGGGATTCAGCATTTGGTTGAGTACAGTTATGATTATCTGTTTTTTTAAGTCAAGTTGGTTTAATCAAGTTTTTCAATAGTATGTCCACAATGGCTTTTGAAGAGAATACTGAAGAGCTGTGGATGACAGCTTTGAAACCTAATTCTGTCTCCATCTGCTAGTAGTGGAGCTTATAACCCATTGGTCCTGAGTCCATCTGTCTACTCTAAGGCAAACAAAATTATCAGTTAAGTAATTTCTCCATTGTGCCCATTGGCACCTGTTTTGTTGGTCCCTTTTTTTGTTTGTGTGAGGACTGCCATCCTGCTTGTCTTTGGAGAAAGCAGAGTTGCTTACCTGTAATAGGTGTTCTCTGAGAACAGCAGGATGGCAGTCCTCTCGAAACCAGACCACCACTCCACAGAGTTGGTTTCCATTTCGAGGGTTTTGTTCTTATTTTATAATTGTAATCCTCAATTCTGTTACACGATTGAGGGGACCCTGCATGGAGACGTGGTATAATGCATGCTCAGTGAGGCTTTGTCAACGTTCTAGAAACTTTGACTTAAGATTTCCATGCCAGGCTCCATCGGATGATGTCACTCATGTATGAGGACTGACATTCTGCTATCCTTGGAGAATACCTGTTAAAGGAAAGCAACTCTGCTTTCTCTTGCAAGGAATGGATTTGTTGTCTTCGTTGTTATTTTCACCTTAGGAAGAAGCTTTATAGGTTAGGAGGAGAGTGGGGATAGGAGTCCTAGTGGAGAACTAATGGGTCTAGGCATAGGGCAAGGGCTAGAGCCAACCATCTAGCGCCCCAGAAATCATGGCTTCTAGCTCAAGAAGTAGCCTGGGTGGCGGCAGTCAATGCTGTGCCATTAGCTGATGTAAACATCTAGTAGCCCTCAGGCACCCTGGTGAGTGAGTCAGATTTGGTCTGAGAAGGAGTTCCTCTGCAGTACCTAGCAGCAGTACATATGGCCAACACCAGCATTGTGCAAACAAATGTTTTGAGCTGACACTTGAAACTCTGAAGTGCAATGACTGGAAAAAGCTGCCTTTGCCCTGATAGTGGTCAGTAGAGGCACCAATGTAAATGGATGTCACATAAACCCAACGAAACTCCAAGACTTGCAAGTTCTTAAGTCATAAAAAGAAAGCAGGAGCTCGGGGGTTTGGATATCCTTGAAGAACCACGGCCAGTATTCAGTTTCCTGCCAGGAGCCTGGGTATTCCTTAGGCCAAGTTCCAAAATTTCAAGCAGGTATCTTCCTTTCTCACAGGACAAGCAGGATGGTTGTCCTCACAAATGGGTGACATCGAGGATGGAGCCCAACCACGGAAAACGTCTGTCAAAGTTTCAAGAACTTTGACTGGCCCCTACTGGGCATGCCCAGCACGGCACTAACCCTGCAGCCAGCAGGGGTCTCCCTTCAGTCTTCTTTTTTCTGCGCAGCAGTAGCCACACGGTCAAAGAGCTCTAAATCACGTTCCTGACAGGAATTCTTCAATTAAAAATTTCTGAAGAAAATTTGCCCCTCGGGGGTCTCCCTTCGAAATTTTTCATCCGCGGAACTTCGGTAAGTTTTTGCCGTCGTTTGGTCGACTACCGTCGAGTTTGGCGCTTGAGGCCCGTTGGCAGTCGACAGTCCCACGGCTAAATTTTTGGCCTATGGCCATGGCGTCGGGGTTCCGTCGATGTCCAGACAGTACCCGAACTATGTCAATTACAGACCCACATAGAGTCTGTGTTTTGTGCTTAGGAAGCGAGCATGATGTCCTGACTTGCACCAAATGTGCCCTAATGACACCAAAAGGTCGCAAAGCCAGAATGGAAAAGATGGGACTCCTCTTCCATGCTCGAACCCCAACGCCATCGATTGCATCGACGTCATCGGAACCGGCACCGTCGAAGTCTCATCGCCATCGACAGCCCTCCGGTGACAGTCCGCCATCGACGACTTCACGGCCATCGACTCCTGTCCCTTCCCCTAATCATCGAGGGGATCGGAAGGAGAAACATCGCCATCGATGTCATAAGTCTCGGCCCGTCGAGGAATAGATGTCATCGACCTCCGTACCGTCCGAGCCTCCGCCAAAGAAGTCTCGACCAGAAGTGGCACCGTCCACTACTGTCTCGCAGACACCGAGGCAACCCTCACCCCTCCGGGGTTTGGGAGTCGCGATTCCACCGGTGACGGTGGTCCCTCCGGCTCAGCCTCAGCCTCCCTCTCCCGTCGAGCCGGGTCTTGTTACCCCAGGTCTCCAGGCAGAACTGGACCGGCTGGTCCAGGAGGCCATCGACAAGGCGATACTACGGTTCCAGACTCTTCCGGCACAGACTCCGGCACCGAGAGTGGAACCGGTCACCGATCCGATTCCAGCAGCACTGGCACCGCTGCTCGCCCGGATGGAAGCACTCATGAATGCCCTTCCACCGGCAATACCCGGATCACCGACAGCATTCTCATCAGGTGGAGAAACACCGTATCGAATTCCCCCTTCGGGGATAGTTCCATCGGTGCCTTGTCGTCCCTCGCCACCGATAAATTCCTCGGGGGCGATACGCACATCAGCTCCCCCGAGGATTCCGATGCCGACACCGGTTCCTTCGATACCAGCATTGATACCGATACCGACATCGATTCTACCGAGGACATTCTCGATGCCCCCGGTGATTCCTTCAAGTTTCTCGGAGCCTCAACCGGGGCCTTCAGGTATTCAGCCCGCTCATGGTCCTAAGGGTCAGCAACCTGATCCTTATGACACTTGGGCTGATGATACCTCGACTGACACCGATGATTTGCCTTCACCCTCTCCTCCAGAGAGTAGAAAGCGTTCTCCCCCTGAGGACCTCTCTTTCATAAACTTTGTGAAGGACATGTCGGAGTTGGTCCCTTTCCAGCTTCAATCTGAACAAGATGACAGGCACCAGATGATGGAATTGCTCCAATTCCTGGATGCCCCTAAGGTCATCACCTCTATTCCAATTCATCAGGTTTTTCTAGACCTTCTCAAAAAGAATTGGGAATCTCCTGGATCTGTTGCTCCGGTAAATAAAAAAGCTGACTCTACCTACGTGGTCAGAAACCACAATTGGACCATCATTCTGTTGTGGTAGAATCAGCTCAAAAGAAAGCTAAACGAGTAAAGCCACATTCTTCCATACCTCCTACTAAGGAAAACAAATTCCTAGATAGTATAGGTAGGAAGGTATACCAGGGAGCCATGCTGATTTCTAGAATAGCTTCTTATCAGCTGTATATGACTCAATATAATAGTCATCTTTAAACAAATGCAGGAGTTCTCAGATGCTTTACCAGAACAGTTCCAGCCACAGCTTCAATCCCTACTAAATAAAGGATTTGAAGCTGGGAAGCATGAAATAAGAACAACTTATGACATATTTGATGCTTCCACCAGACTTTCTGCTACGGCTATCTCTGCTAGACGCTGGGCTTGGCTCAAGTCATCCGACCTTCGTCCGGAGGTTCAGGACAGGCTCTCTGACTTGCCTTGTCTAGGGGATAACTTGTTTGGTGAGCAAATTCAACAAATTGTTGCTGAACTAAAGGATCATCATGAGACACTTAAACAGCTCTCATCCATTCCTCCTGACTTGCCATTTAAACAGCCATTTAGAAAAGACTCCAAAAAGTCTTTCTTCCGGCCACGGAAGTACTATCCCCCACTAACCAAGGCTAGGCCTGCGAGGTCTTACCATAAAACTCAACCTCGCCAGTCTCGTAAACAAAAGCCCGCACCAGCTCCACAACCTGGCCCTGCGGCGGGTTTTTGACTCTCATTTAGAGAGCACTTGCCAAACCCCTCTTCCAGCCATACCAGTAGGAGGTCGGCTGTGCCACTTTCTAGAAAAGTGGCGTCATATCACCACAGATCAATGGGTAATAGCGATAATTGCACAGGGTTACCGTCTCAACTTCATGACTCTACCTCCCGACTCCCCACCCCTGCAGGCGTGGAGACTCACCGATCACTCTGTTCTTTTAGAGCAGGAAGTTTCTATTCTCCTACAGTCAAATGCTATAGAACCCGTTCCTCCCTCACAAAAAGGACTAGGGTTCTACTCCAGATACTTCCTGATCCCAAAAAAGTCAGGGGGACTTCGTCCCATCTTGGACCTACGGGCCCTCAACAAGTACCTTTACAAGGAGAAGTTCAAGATGGTAACCCTGGGCTCGCTTCTCCCTCTGCTGCAAAGAGGGGATTGGCTCTGCTCTCTAGACCTCAAAGACGCATATACCCACATTGCGATCACGCAATCTCATCGCAAATATCTGCGTTTTCTAGTAGGCCGCAATCACTACCAATATCGAGTGATACCTTTCGGCCTGGCATCCGCACCACGAGTTTTTACCAAATGCCTCGTGGTAGTGGCAGCCTTTCTGAGGAAGGCAGGTGTCCACGTCTACCCCTACCTGGACGATTGGTTAATCAGGGCCCCAACCCAGCACATAGCTCGGTCCTCCCTGACCCTAACAATTCAAACTCTGCTTTCTCTAAGGTTTCTTGTCAATTACGACAAATCCTACTTAGTCCCATCTCAGACCTTATCCTTCATTGGGGAAGACTTGGACACCTTACAAGTAAAAGCCTTCCTTCCTCATCCACGGGTTCAAGCCCTTGTGTCCCTAGCTCGCCAGCTGCAGTCTCAACCCACAGCTACAGCTCGTCAATTCCTCATTCTACTGGGACACATGGCCTCCTCAGTTTATGTGACTCCCATGGCTCGTCTGGCCATGAGAATCACGCAATGAACTCTGAGACTGCAATGGACACAAGCTGTTCAGCCTCTGTCCTCCATTGTTCGCATCACCGATGCACTCCGTCTGTCTCTTGCCTGGTGGACAAATCAATTCAACCTCCTACAGGGCTTGCCTTTTCTTCCACCAGATCCCCAAGTAATCCTCACCACCGACGCTTCCAACATCGGTTGGGGAGCCCATGTAAACAATTTACAAACTCAAGGGTTCTGGTCACCAGAGGAAGCCAAACACCAGATAAATTTCCTGGAACTGAGAGCAATCTGATATGCTCTCAGGACCTTTCAAGATTGCCTATCAAACCACACAATCTTAATTCAGACAGACAACCAGGTGGCCATGTGGTACATAAACAGGGAGGCACAGGCTCCTTCCTTCTGTGTCAGGAAGCTGCGCAGATTTGGGCAGAAGCCCTCTCCCACTCTATGTACCTCAGGGCCACCTACCTGCCGGGAGTAGACAATGTATTGGCAGACCAGCTGAGCCGTGTCTTCCAACCACACGAGTGGTCACTCGACCCCTTGGTAGCGACCTCTCTGTTTCACAAATGGGGTTACCCCCACATAGACCTCTTTGCGTCCCCTCAGAACCACAAAGTAGACAATTACTGCTCTCTCATTCGGAGCCAGCACTCTCGGCCGAGGGATGCATTCTCCCTTACGTGGACAACCGGTCTGCTCTATGCATTCCCTCCACTTCCTCTTCTGTCGAAGACTCTCGTGAAGCTGCGTCAGGACAGGGGAACTATGATCCTGATAGCACCGCACTGGCCACGCCAAGTGTGGTTTCCCATACTCCAGGATCTCTCCATCCGCAGGCACATTCCTCTGGGAAAGGACCCGCATCTGATCATTCAAAACGACGGATGCCTCCTCCATCCCAACCTCCAAGCCTTGTCCCTGACGGCGTGGATGTTGAAAGGTTAGTCCTTCAACCATTTAACCTTTCGGATTCAGTTTCTCGTGTCCTGATCGCTTCACGAAAGCCTTCCACAAGGAAATCTTATTCCTACAAATGGAAAAGGTATACATCATGGTGCACTTCAGTCCCTTGATCCCCTTTCCTGTCCAATTTCTAAATTCTTGGACTATCTATGGCATCTATCAGAATCAGGTCTAAAGACCTCTTCCATTAGAATGCATGTCAGTGCGGTAGCCGCCTTCCATAAAGGTATCGGGAGTGTCCCTATTTCAGTACAACCCCTTGTTACATGTTTTCTTAAAGGATTGCTCCATTTGAAGCCACCTTTACGTCCTCCGGCCCCATCTTGGGACCTTAACCTGGTTCTTGGTCGCCTTATGAAACCTCCTTTCGAACCTCTTCACTCCTGTGACCTAAAATATCTCACATGGAAAGTATTATTCCTTTTGGCTATCACTTCAGCTCGCAGGGTTAGTGAATTACAGGCCCTAGTTACCTATCCGCCTTACACTAAACTCCTGCAGGACCGGGCGGTACTCCGCACTCACCCTAAATTTTTACCTAAGGTAGTTTCGGAGTTTCATATTAATCAATCCATCATACTACCTATCTTCTTTCCCAGGCCCCACTCCAACTCCGGGGAACAGACTCTGCATACCCTAGACTGTAAACGGGCTCTAGCTTTCTATCTAGACCGTACAGTTGCCCACAGGAAGAGCACTCAATTATTCGTCTCTTTCCATCCTAACAAGTTAGGGCAACCTGTGGGTAAGCAGGCTCTTTCCTCCTGGTTGGCGGATTGCATCTCCTTCTGCTATCAGCAAGCTGGCATTCCTTTCCAAGACCGTGTCAAAGCACACTCTGTGAGGGCCATGGCGACTTCAGTAGCACACCTTCGATCGGTGCCGCTTCCTGACATCTGCAAGGCTGCAACCTGGAGTTCCCTCCATACATTTGCAGCCCACTATTGTTTGGACAAAGCTGGAAGACAGGATTCCATCTTCGGCCAATCTGTCTTGCGTAACCTTTTTCCAACATGAGGTACCAACACCCTTCCACCTTCTCGGTAGGGTGCGGATGCCCTCTCCCAAATTCCACCCCAGTTGTTGTGCCTGTTGCACGCCGTTGGGTACATTTGGTGCATGTTAGGACATCCTCAGCTCGGTACTCACCCATTTGTGAGGACAACCATCCTGCTTGTCCTGTGAGAAAGCAAATGTTGCTTACCTGATGTAACAGGTGTTCTCACAGGACAGCAAGATGTTAGTCCTCACGAAACCCGCCCGCCACCCCGCGGTGTTGGGTTCGTTTTTATTTTATTTTTCGGCACTGCCTGTAGCTTTGAAACAAGACTGAAGGGAGACCCCTGCTGGCTGCAGGGTTAGTGCCGTGCTGGGCATGCCCAGTAGGGGCCAGTCAAAGTTCTTGAAACTTTGACAGAAGTTTTCCGTGGTTGGGCTCCATCCTCGATGTCACCCATTTGTGAGGACTAACATCCTGCTGTCCTGTGAGAACACCTGTTACATCAGGTAAGCAACATTTGCTTTCCCCTGGTCAGTGGATTCTTGCCTAGAAAATCCTTCCCATTCTCTTTTCCAGTCTTGGCTATTGAGAGAACCAGTATGTATGTATTTATTTATTTAATGCTTTTGTATACAGACTTTCGTTTGCACATCAAATCGGTTCACATTGAAACAATCAGAAGAATGAAAGGAAGTTACATTTTAACAAATTGAACCCCATTAGGATAGGAAGTTACATTTTAACAAATTGAACAACATTAGGATAGGAACTAGAAGTAGAGGGAGATTAGAGTCAAGAAGTCAATAGGAGCATGTAACTATAATTTTATAACTGAGTAGAAAAGCGCGTTATAGAAGGAAACAGCAAATCTGAATAAGGGTTTGCGAAGGGGTAAAAGTACTTGAGTATGTGTGGAAGTGTATGTGAGGGTCATTGGTAGGCTTGTTTGAAAAGCCAGGTTTTTAATTTCTTTCTGAAGTTTTGAGTGTTTGGTTCAAGTCTTAAGTGAAGGGGCATTAAGTTCCAGATGGCAGGGCTGGCAAGGGATAGTGCACGTTCACGAGTCAAGGATCGGTGTGTGTTTGGGCGGGGTTATTGGTAATGTGCCATTATTGGCGGATCTTTTGGTCTTCGGGGGGATTGGAAATGGATGGGGGTGTTGAACCAGTTTATTTTTTGGTTGTATAGAGTCTTGTGAATTAGGGTAAGACCTTGAATTGTATTCTCAGGTGTATAGGTAGCCAGTGAAGGTTTTTTAGAATAGGGGTGATGTTTGTAAGGATTCTAGCTGTGGCGTTTTGTAATATTTGGAGGGGCTTTAGTGATGTTGCTGGGAGTCCTAAGAGTAAGGAGTTGCAGTAGTCTATTTTGGACAGGATGATTGCCTGGAGGACTGTTCTGAAGTCATTGTGATGGAGGGGCCTTAGTTTTTTAGAACGTGAAGTTTGTAAAGGCATTCCTTCATTGTTGAGTTAATTTTTTTAGGTTCAATTCATTGTCAAGTGTGATGCCTAGATTTCTTTCATCGCTAGCAAATGGTGGGTAGACTTGGTTGGGGGGAGAGTTCAGTCAGGGTTTTGTCATTTGATTTGTGGTTTATTATCAGGCGTTCAGTTTCGGTGGTGTTTAGTGCTAGGTTCATTTGCACGAGTAGTTGGTTGATGGATATGAGTTAGCTGTCCCAGAGTAGGAGTGATTTGGAGATGGATTCAGAGATGGGGATGAGGATTTGGATGTCTGCGTAAATGAAGAATGTGAGTCCTAGGTCAGCAGCTTGCATAAGGGGAGCATGTATATATTGAAGAGAGTGGATGAAAGGAAGGAGCCTTGTGGAACGCCTTGAGTTAGTGGGATGGGTTCGGATTCATTGTTGCCAAATTTTACTTTATAATGTCTTTTTCCAGATATGATATGACCCATTGAAATGCGATGCCAGATAGACCAATTTCGATTTTGTGACCAATGGTGTCGAAGGCCGCTGAGATATTTAGCATTGCTGTCCTTTGTCTAGTCCTCTGAGGACAGTGTCAGTGAGGGAGATTAGTAGTGTCTCAGTGCTGAAGAACGTGCAGAAACCAAATTGTGAGAGGTGTAGAACATTGTGTTTCTCCAGGTGTTCGGTTAGTTGCTTGTTAACACTTTCCAGGATTTTGGCAAAGAAAGGGAGGATGGATATGGGTCTGAAGTTGATTAGTTCGGAGGGGCTCAGTTGGGGGTTTTTTAAGATGGGTTTGACTAATGCTCCTTTTATGTTGGTTGGTACATGTCCCTGAGTTAGGGATGTGTTGATGATGTCTGCGATGGCTATTAGACTACAGAGAGATTTTAAACTATTCAAAAAGTTTAAAAACCTGGCTTTTCAAGCAAGCATTTTACAAAGAGAGCAGTGAATAGTGGAATATGAAATCTGGCAGCAGAACATCAGAACGCAGCACCTTTCTGCTCAATAAGCATGTTTTATTAAAACAAATCATACATCCTGATAGTTATATATGAAATTAAAACTGTGAAACGTAGAAAAAGGACAAGATCTTTAACTATTTGCAAATAGTCTTTATTACGAAACTGTTACTGGACCTTAATGGCACTTCCTATACATAGTATTAACTTATACATTTTCCAAAGATGTATATATGTGCCTTACTGTTAACCATTGTGATGGAATACTACTTAACGACAGTATAGAAAAGATTTTAAATAAATTGTTTGGGATGGATTGTAGTGATTTTGCTGGTATTGCGTCAGCAGGGTGTGATGATGGGTTGATTTTTTTTTATGACTGACTCTATTTCAGAGGAGGAGATGGTCTCAAATTCTTCTAAAGTGGCATCTGGGATTTTGGGGAGGGTAATTTTTGTTTGGTATGGTGGGGGGGAATTTGGCCATAATAATGATTTTGTCTTTGAAGAAGAGGGCAAGATCGTTGCATCTTGTTTTGAACTCATTCTCAGATATTAATGGTGGGGATATTTTCGTGAGGTAGGAGAAAAGGGCTTTTGGGTTGTGTTGGAAATCATGTATTTTTTTTGCGTAGTAATCACGTTTGGTTTTGAGGATTGCTGTTCTATAGGTGTGTAGGGTGGTTTGGTATGTGGTCAGAAGACTGAGGGTGTGAGAGTTCTGCCATTTCTTTTCAATTTTTCTGAGTTTGCGTTTTAGATTTTTTTTTAGTTTGGGTGAGTACCATGTGTTTTTGTTATGGTGGGAGGGTTTTATGTCCTTTGTTAATAGAGGGCAGAATTGGTTGGCTATGTTTGTGATGGTGTTCCAAGCTGTGAGGGCGGATTCGGTGTCTGTTAAATATAATTCATCCTTTGGTGGCATGAGAGGACCACATAGCGGACCTGAGTTAGAATTTGAAACCTCTGCAAGGACAGTTTACGGAGGAGACACTATTTCTCTTTGAGGAATCCATTTCTTCAATCTTATTCTTCCATCAGAGGAGACTGGGATGAAGGCATAAATTTCAAATCTCAAGGAGGGCAGAGGCCGGTTCTGGCTTGCTGCAAGGGATACTATCCCAAAAGTAATCTCATTACTCTTTCAGATGAGATACTTTCTTCTTGGGAGTCTAGAACGCAAGTGTGGAAAGTCTTTTTGACTTGGAACCTGAGCTTAGTTTTGAAAGGATCTAGCCTTTTTCTCTCAAGCTTCATAGGGTATCCCTTTCAGTCTTGCTTTTGAAGTCAGTCTCTTTCGTGATTTTAAAGGAAGCAGTATCTCTGACCCCAATATTATCCTTCTAAGGTTAGTGGTTCATTTCTGTCAGAATCCGGCTTTTCTCACATATGAGGGTGAGAAAGTAGGTAGTGAAGGCCAGGACAGGGGTGGCCATTTTCAAGTCTGTTATAGGTCACCTTTGAGATGTTTGTAATTATTTTTTTCTTGAGTAGGTCTCTGATGTGGCCTATTAAAGCACAATGGTTTCTAATGTATTGATTTCAGGAGGAATCATAGAGATAAGCACTTTGGCCTGTTCCAGCAAGAGTTTGCAGGTTGCAGAATACTGTCAAGTCAACTCAACAAGGGTGTGGGGCTCCTCAGAAGCGAAAATCAGAACCTGTCTTTCCATAGGATAATGTCAAGGCAGCACCCTTGTCTCTATTGAATCTCTGCTTTAAGGATATCAGTGTGGGTATGCAGGCCAGAAAAGACTGCACCTTGGATGCAGGAGTCCTGAGAGTTATGGCATCTTCCCGTGCAGTCTGGGTTGAACTTAGGTATGTCCCACTGGTCTGGCATGGACTATAAGGAAGATGACATTTAAACTTTTAATTTCCTTTCTTTTAGTCCTCCCAAATTACTCTACCCAGGGAAGCGTAACAATGAAGGGCTCTCACTCTGACAAGTTCAGAAAACTAGCAGCAAGTACGTTATGCTTATTCTGAAGGTACTCACCCTAATCATTTATTTATTTTTTATTTATTTAACCTTTTTATATACCGAGACTTACATTAAATTACTTCAAGCCGGTTTACATGAGTCTTATAAAACATAGATAAAACATTCTTTAAACAATTAATATTGGTACCAAAATTGACACCAATTATACATTGCCCAAAATAAACATAATCATAGAACAGAGACCTTGGGGTGATAGTGTCTAATGATCTGAAGTCAGCAAAACAATATGACAAGGCGATAGCTAAAGCCAGAAGAATGCTGGGCTGCATAGAGAGAGGAATATAGAGTAAGAAAAGGGCAGTGATTATCCCCTTGTACAGGTCCTTGGTGAGGCCTCACCTGGAGTACTGTGTTCAGTTCTGGAGACCGTATCTCCAAAGAGACAGAGACAAGATGGAGGCGGTCCAGAGAAGGGCGACCAAAAAGGTGGAGGGTCTTCATCAAATGACTTATGAGGAGAGATTGAAGAATCTAAATATGTACACCCTGGAGGAAAGGAGGAGCAGAGGTGATATGATACAGACTTTCAGATACTTGAAAGGTTTTAATGATTCAAAGACAACGGCAAACCTTTTCCGTCGGAAAAAAATCAACAGAACCAGAGGTCACGATTTGAAGCTCCAGGGAGGAAGACTCAGAACCAATGTCAGCAAGTATTTCTTCATGGAGAGGGTGGTGGATGCCTGGAATGCCCTTCCGGAGGAAGTGGTGAAGACCAGAACTGTGAATGACTTCAAAGGGGCATGGGATAAACACTGTGGATCCATAAAGTCTAGAGGACGTAAATGAAGAGTGGGTGGCTCGCGGGAATGACTGCTATTACCTGGAGATAATACCCTTATTCAATAAACATATACACGGTTAGTGCGACTCCAACATTGCTCTAAGCTTCAATGGCAAGAGGAAATGTGGAAAAAAGGATTTGCATTCACAAAAAAGCGGGGAATAGCTTGCTTGTTACGGCGGTTACTACCCCAAACCAAATAAGCCTGATACGTCACATTCAAGGCATATCCAGCATAGCTCTCTGCTTCAACGGCAGGGGAGAAAGACCGATACTTCACGCTTATCCAGCATAGCTCTCTGCTTCAATGGCAGGGGGAATGAAGAAAAGTGGATCTATATACAGACAACAACCAACAAGGACTGAATTACATAGTCTGGGTAAACAAATAAGCATGGGTGTAGCTTGCTTATTGCGGCGGTTACTACCCCTAACTAATTAAGCTAGATATTTCACTTAGATGTAGTTTCAACACTGCTCTCTACATTAATGGTGGGGGTGGAAGGGAAATAGAACCAAAAGGTTACTAAGAGCCAAGAGAAACAGATAAGTATGAGAGAGAAAAAAAAGTACAAAGCTTGCTGGGCAGACTGGATGGGCCGTTTGGTCTTCTTCTACCATCATTTCTATGTTTCTATAACAGAGTAACACTCAATCAATTACAGGTTACAATAATATTCATCTCAATAAAAGTTTACCTATATCATATTTCAAACATTGTCATAAACTAATTCCATGGTTAAAATATACTTAAAATATAAAACAAATTAAAATAATCATAAAATAATCCTAACATAAAATAAGTAAGTGGATAGGGAGAGGAATTATACTGTAAATTTAGCCAGTTTGCATATAAGCCTGGTCAAACAACCACGTCTTCAAAGCTTTTTTGAATGTGCTTACATTTGTCTCCAGTCTGATATCAAGTGGGAGAGCGTTCCAGTGAGCTGGTCCTGCCAAGGAAAGAGCTCTTTCTCTAACCGAAGTCAGGTCAGCTAATTTAGGTGAAGGGATAGATAGTAAGGCCTTTCCTGAGGACCTTAGATTTTGTTTGGAGTGTGTATATGCAGAGATGCATTAAGCCATTCTGAATTATTGCCATAGATGGAATTTTTAATTAATGTCAAGCTTTTATATAAAATGCGAGCTTGCACAGGTAACCAATGAAGTTCTATCAATAATGGCGTAACATGGTCATACTTTCTTTTATTGGTCAACAGTCGTGCTGCTGCATTTTGCAACAACTGCAAAGGTCGAATAGTTGATGCAGGAAGTCCCAGCAAAAGGGCATTACAGTAATCTAATTTTGTTAACAGAGCCTGTAGCACCGTGCGAAAGTCGATACCATGTAAATACGGTTTTAATTTTCTCAATATTTGTAATTTATAAAAACCTTCCTTAATAGTGGTCTTGAATAAAGGCTTTCATGTTTAGTTCCGTATCCAAATACGAACATAAGAACATGCCATACTGGGTCAGACCAAGGGTCCATCAAGCCCAGCATCCTGTTTCCAACAGTGGCCAATCCAGGCCATAAGAACCTGGCAAGTACCCAAAAACTAAGTCCATTCCATGTTACCGTTGCCAGTAAATAGCAATGGCTATTTTCTAAGTCAACTTAATAGCAGGTAATGGACTTCTCCTCCAAGAACTTATCCAATCCTTTTTTTAAACACAGCTATACTAACTGCACTAACCACATCCTGTGGCAACAAATTCCAGAGTTTAATTGTGTGTTGAGTAAAAAAGAACTTTCTCCGATTAGTTTTAAATGTGCCACATGCTAACTTCATGGAGTGCCCCCTAGTCTTTCTATTATCCGAAAGAGTAAATAACCGATTCACATTTACCTGTTCTAGACCTCTCATGATTTTAAACACCTCTAACATATCCCCCCTCAGCCGTCTCTTCTCCAAGCTGAAAAGTCCTAACGTCTTTAGTCTTTCCTCATAGGGGAACTGTTCCATTCCCCTTATCATTTTGGTAGCCCTTCTCTGTACCTTCTCCATCACAATTACATCTTTTTTGAGATGCGGCGACCAGAATTGTACACAGTATTCAAGGTGCGGTCTCACTATGGAGCGATACAGAGGCATTATGACATTTTCCGTTTTATTCACCATTCCCTTTCTAATAATTCCCAACATTGTTTGCTTTTTTGACTGCCGCAGCACACTGAACCGACAATTTCAATGTGTTATCCACTATGATGCCTAGATCTCTTTCTTGGGTTGTAGCACCTAATATGGAACCTAATATTGTGTAACTATAGCATGGGTTATTTTTCCCTATATGCATCACCTTGCACGTATCTACATTAAATTTCATCTGCCATTTTGATGCCCAATTTTCCAGTCTCACAAGGTCTTCCTGCAATTTATCACAATCTGCTTGTGATTTAACTACTCTGAACAATTTTGTATCATCTGCAAATTTGATTATCTCACTCGTATTTCTTTCCAGATCATTTATAAATATATTGAAAAGTAAGGGTCCCAATACAGATCCCCGAGGCACTCCACTGCCCACTCCCTTCCACTGAGAAAATTGTCCATTTAATCCTACTCTCTGTTTCCTGTCTTTTAGCCAGTTTGCAATCCACGAAAGGACATCGACACTTATCCAATGACTTTTTACTTTTCCTAGAAGCCTCTCATGAGGAGCTTTGTCAAACGCCTTCTGAAAATCCAAGTATGCTACATCTACTGGTTCACCTTTATCCGCATGTTTATTAACTCCTTCAAAAAAGTGAACCAGATTTGTGAGGCAAGACTTGCCTTGGGTGAAGCCATGCTGACTTTGTTCCATTAAACCATGTCTTTCTATATATTCTGTGATTTTGATGTTTAGAACGCTTTCCACTATTTTTCCTAGCACTGAAGTCAGGCTAACCGGTCTGTAGTTTCCCGGATCGCCCCTGGAGCCCTTTTTAAATATTGGGGTTACATTAGCTATCCTCCAGTCTTCAGGTACAATGGATGATTTTAATGATAGGTTACAAATTTTTACTAATAGATCTGAAAATGTCATCTTTTAGTTCTTTCAGAACTCTGGTGTGTATACCATCTGGTCCAGGTGATTTACTACTCTTCAGTTTGTCAATCAGGCCTACCACATCTTCTAGGTTCACCGTGATTTGATTCAGTCCTTCTGAATCATTACCCATGAAACCTTCTCCAGTACGGGTACCTCCCCAACATCCTCTTCAGTAAACACCGAAGCAAAGAAATCATTTAATCTTTCCGCACTGGCCTTATCTTCTCTAAGTGCCCCTTTAACCCCTCGATCATCTAACAGTCCAACTGACTCCCTCACAGGCTTTCTGCTTCGGATATATTTAAAAATGTTTTTACTGTGAGTTTTTGCCTCTACAGCCAACTTCTTTTCAAATTCTCTCTTAGCCTGTCTTATCAATGTCTTACATTTAACTTGCCAACGTTTATGCATTATCCTATTTTCTTCTGTTGGATCCTTCTTCCAATTTTTGAATGAAGATTGTTTAAAGACCTCGGTAAAGAAATTTATTGTAAAGAAAAGCATGGTTTCTTTAGGAGCAGTGAGAGTTACAATCAAGCGGTGCGAGCTCAGTCTCTACCCATTGTTCTAACGTCTGTGCACAATGTTATAAGGGTTTTCCTTCAGCCAATCAGCAGGTGTCTGCGAATACCCACCCCTTATCCGTTGACCAATTAGTAAATTTTTCACACATGTATCTGCCTTGTTATTAGGGATTTTAACACTATTCCTCGTGTAGTTTGTTACATGTGCAGAAGCTGGATCCATCCCTTTGTCTGTTTTCCGTTTAGTTTGCACATTCCGGTATCTTCTTCACATTCTCAAACCTTCTAGCAACTTCCATTATATTGCTATTCATACATTTCCTGTCGTGTAGCCAGATGGACTCAGAACAAATGGGTATAGTATGCTCGTGCTAGCAGTTGGAGACGGATCTGACGTCAGCACGGGTATATATACCCCTACAGGAAGTGTAGCAACTTAGTAATTTTCGTCTCCAAAGCAGTTTGGAGAGCCTGCACGCTCGCTGAGCGTGTTTCCAAATCTACTTTCTACAGCACCATCGAGCCCCTCACTCCTGCGGTGATACCCTAAGGTCCCTCCCCCTGTTGAGTTTCCCGGGGTGATTTCCGTGATCCCCCGGAGGTCTAAGTCCTCGGTCCGGTGGCCGAATCGCGGCAGGGACGTAGCCCCCAGGCGTGGCTCGGGCGGGGCGAACGAGGCGCGGGTGCATTTCCTCAAAGCGCGGCGGTGAAGGTACTTGCCCTCTCCCCCCGCAGCCGGAGACCGCCCGGGTTCCAGCCGGGAAGCGCCGAGGATCAGGTAAGGTGTACATCTCTTACTCTTTGGTCTCCGAGGAACGAGGATCGGCGGCGTGGCCCGTAGGCGGCACGCCGTGGAAGGGCGCCATTTTGTTGGCCTTACTCAGGTATTGAGCGCCCATGATAGGCGCATGTCTATGACTACGCTGCATATTGCTGAGAGCATATTGCATATTGTTCAGCGTACATTGCTAAGCCGCATATTGCCGAGAGCATATTGCATATTGTTCAGCGTACATTGCTAAGCCGCATATTGCTGTGAGCATATTGGATAACACTTAGCGTATATTGCTAGCCGCCTATTGCTGAGAGCATATTGGATAACATTGAGCGTATATTGCTAGCCGCATATTGCTGAGAGCATATTGGATAACATTGAGCGTATATTGCTGCCGCATATTATTAAGCGCCTGTTGTGTTAAGCGTATATTACTGCCGCTTATTATTGAGCACCTGTTGTATTAAGCGTATATTGCTGCCGCATATTATTCAGCGCCTGTTATATTAAGTGTATATTGCTGCCGCTTCTCATTAAGCGCATATTTTTCAATGGAACAGAACGCCTCAGCGTCTTCAGCAGGGGCACCTCCTGCCTCTGGCATTAAAGCCCTCGGCCTCTGCTCTGCATGCCAGCTTAGAGCCACGCACAGTGAAGAGCCAGACTCCCTATGTGCACAATGTGAAGAGGCTGTGGGACCCTCGGGCCAGGACCAGTCTCAGCCACGATTCGCTGACAGTTCCCCAGGGGCTACCCTGGATTTAGCGGGCAGTCTCGACCAACCTGGAATCCCGGGGGATCTCGTACCCCGGCGATTAGAGACCGCCTCCATTTCCTGGGTGGATCTCTTTAAGGGGATTCATGCCTTTGTACAGATGCAAACAGCTTCCCGTCCAGGCCCTGCTGTTCCTGCTGTTCCAGCTGTTCCGGCTGCGGCTGTGGCTGCTGCTACGGTTGCGGCTCTGGCAGATCCTGTTCCGGGACCCTCACGCCCTTATCGTGTGCCGGACCTCCCGCCTCCAGAGAGTCCGGATCAGTCGGACCGGGATGTTTCACTGGACAAGTCCGAACTCCCGGACGAGGGGGAACTTCCCTCAGGAATTGAGCCATATAGAACCATAAGGCGGTTCTTCCCTAAAGAGGATCTCTCCGACCTGGTGTCTCAGTGCCTGGCGGAGTTGGATATTACAGGTCCCAGCGCTACGGTACCCTCCGCGCAGAACCCCCTGCTGGAAGGTCTTCGTCCTACAGCCCGCCATTTTCCATTCTTGCAAGCGGCACAACAACTGATAGATTTAGAATGGGCTGCACCAGCGGCCTCATTCAAAGGGGGTCGGGCCCTGACAAGCATGTACCCCCTGGCACCGGCTATCCAGGAGTTGCTGGCGTGCCCTCAGGTGGACGCCTTGATTAGCGCTGGAATTACCATTCCAGTTGAGGGGGGGGCGGCCCTCAAGGAGCCTCATGACCGGCGATTGGACGCCATTCTGAAACAGACTTTTGAGGTGGCAGCTCTATCTTTGCGGATCGCAACCTGCTGCACAGTGGTGACGCGTTCCTGTCTGTCACAGGTCAGGAACAATGCTCCAGCAGCAGACATGGAGTCAGCTCTCTCGTTCCTTACGGATGCTGCATCAGACCTAGTCCGGACGACAGCCAAGGGGATCTGATCCTCCGTAGCCGCCAGGAGGCAGCTCTGGATCCAGAAATAGTCAGCTGATGCTCCTTCGAAGTCACGCCTCACCAGATTGCCCTTTAAGGGCTCTTTCCTGTTCGGTAGCGACCTTGATAGACTGGCCAGTACATGGGGCGCCTATCCAGTACCTAGACTGCCAGAAGATCTGTTCTGGAGGAACCAGCGCGCCTTTCCAAGGCCCTGCAGGGGTAGAAGCTCCCAGCGCTTCACTCCTTACAGTAGTCGCTACCAGGCGCCTTGTCCTCAGGCCCGGAATCAGTCCTTTCGGACCAAGCAGCGCAAGAGGGGAGCAGGCCCGGGCTCAGGTCCCGGCCGCGCCTCACAATGAGAATCCGCCGATTCATCTGGGGGACGGAGCCATAGGGGGCAGGTTAACCCTCTTCTACCCCAGATGGGTCGAGATTACGTCGGACCAGTGGGTCCTGGCCATCATCCGAGAGGGGTATTATCTGGACTTTCATCATCTCCCTCCGGACAAGTTTGTGGAATCTTCATGTCCCATATACAAGAAGGCAGCATTGGAAGCTACCCTGGCGAGGCTCCTGTCCTTGAAAGCCATCATCCCAGTACCTGCATGGGAAGTGAATTCTGGACACTATTCCATTTATTTCATGGTACCCAAGAAAGGGGGCACTTTTCGGCCTGTACTGGACCTCAAGTCAGGCAATCGATACTTAAGGGTCCCGAGGTTTCGCATGGAAACTCTGCGCTCCGTCAAGACCGCAGTATAGCCAGGAGAATTCCTCACGGCCTTAGACTTGTCGGAAGCCTACCTGCATATCCCGATCCATCCGGATCATCAGCGCTACCTACGCTTCAAGGTTCTAGGACGCCACTTCCAATTCCGGGCTCTGCCCTTCGGGTTGGCCACGTCACCGCGGACCTTCACCAAGGTGGTCGTAGTGGTAGCAGCGGCACTCAGACGGGAAGGAATCCTGGTCCATCCCTACCTAGACGACTGGCTGATCAGGGCGAAATCACGAGAGGAGAGCCATCGGACAACAGACAGAGTGATCGCCCTTCTGGAAAGCTTGGGCTGGGTAATCAACCTCATCAAGAGTTGTCTACAGCCTTCCCAGTTGCTGGAATACCTGGGAGTACAGTTCGACACCTAGGCGGACACAGTCAGTCTCACTACCAAGAGAAGGTTAAAACTTCAGACGCATATCCGGTACTTGATGGGAGCCAGTCGACCCATAGCTTGGGATTATCTGCAGGTTCTCGGCCTCATGGCATCCACCCTAGAAGTGGTACCTTGGGCAAGGGCCCATATGAGGCCGTTACAACACTCCCTGCTCTCTTGCTGGAGCCCCCACTTGCGGAACTATTCCACGCACCTTCCTCTACCAGCCAGAGTACGGACCCAGTTACGGTGGTGGTTGCAGTCCAACCACATGAGCAGGGGGTTGAAGATGTCCTCACCCACGTGGACTCTGCTCACCACAGATGCCAGCCTGAGCGGCTGGGGAGCACACTCTGTTCCACCGCACAAGAGCGGTGGAACAGAGAAGAGTCAGCGTGGAACATCAACCGTCTAGAGGCCCGGGCAGTCCGATTGGCATGCCTACGATTTGCTCACAGACTGAAGAACAGAGCAGTCAGGGTGATGTCCAACAACGCCACCACGGTGGCATTCGTCAACCGTCAGGGCGGAACCAGAAGCCAACAGGTATCTCTGGAGATAGCCCCGCTGATGGCTTGGGCAGAGGCGAATCTTCATGACATCTCAGCCGTCCACATTGCCGGGATGGACAACACCGTGGCGGACTTCCTCAGCAGAGAAAGCCTAGATCCGGGAGAGTGGCAGCTGTCACCCACAGCCTTCCAGATGATTGTGGATCACTGGTGGATTCCGGACATGGACTTACTAGCGGACAAGTCCAATGCTCAAGTACCCAGATACTTCAGCCGCAAACGCGACCCGTTCTCACACGGAATCGATGCCCTGGTTCAGCCATGGCCTCCAGGGACTCTGCTATACACCTTTCCTCCGTGGCCTCTGCTGGGCGCCATCATCCACAAGATTCAGAGACACCGGGGCCTAGTTCTTCTAGTGGCACCAGACTGGCCAAGAAGACCCTGGTACGCGGACATGAGAAGACTACTGGCAGGGGAGCCCCTTCTCCTGCCTCCTCTCCGTGACCTTCTATGTCAAGCTACCATCCTCCACGAGGATCCAGCTCAATTCTCTCTTACGGTCTGGCCATTGAGAGGGCTAGACTAAAGAAAAGAGGTTACTCTGAGCCTGTGATAGATACACTCCTCCGAGCCCGCAAGTTTTCCACTTCCTCACCTACGTAAGGATCTGGAGAATATTTGAAGCATGGTGCGACACTCATGGCACCAATCCACATGCGACCACAATCCCTATTGTTCTAGATTTCCTGCAAGATGGGCTTCAGATGGGTCTCTCCCTCAGCTCCATCAAAGTTCAGGTGGCTGCACTGTCTTGCTATGGTCCCAGGAGGGATGGCAAGACTATTGCCACACATCCAGATGTGTCTCGTTTCCTGAAAGGAGTTAAGCACATTCGTCCGCCACTGAAGTGGCCAATGCCTTTGTGGAACCTCAACCTTGTTTTGGATTTCCTCGCGGGATCCACCTTCAGACCCCTTCGGGGCCTGTCTCTCCGTTCTCTAACCTTGAAGATGGTGTTCTTATTGGCGGTGTGTTCAGCACGCCGCGTCTCAGAGCTACAAGCACTGTCCTGCCATGATCCCTTTCTGAGAATCACTCCAGAGGCTATCCATCTTCGCACGGTTCCCTCCTTTCTACCTAAAGTGGTCTCACAATTTCACCTTAACCAAACTATATCCTTGCCTACCACGGCGGGTTTGAAGAAATTTGAAGAAGGGTGTTTGCTACGCCATCTCGACATAGGCAGAATGCTGCCCAGATATCTGGAAATGACACCAGAAGTACGAAAGACGGACCATCTGTTCGTCCTGCACAGCGGGAAAAGACAAGGGGAAGCGTCCTCTCGGCCCACCAACGCCCGCTGGATTAAAGAAGTTATCAGAGCAGCTTATGTGGAGGCCGGGGAAGTCTCCGCCTCTACAAGTCAAGACTCATTCTACCAGAGCACAAGCGGCATCTTGAGCAGAATCCAGGATGCTGTCGCCTGCAGAAATCTGTAAAGCGGCGACGTGGTCCTCCCTCCATACCTTCTCCTGGTTCTACTGTCTGGATGTCCAGGCCAGGGAGGACACAGCATTTGCGAGGGCGGTCCTACATGGTCCTCAGGCAGCCTCCCGCCCAGGCTGGGAGTAAAGCTTTTGTACATCCCATTTGTTCTGAGTCCATCTGGCTACACGACAGGAAATGTTGAGATTACTTACCTGATAATCTCCTTTTCCTTAGTGTAGACAGATGGACTCAGCATCCCGCCCAGCTGCCTGTGTACATGGGTTTCACCGATTTCAAGGTAAGCCATGTCATCTGTTTCCATAAGAGCGTACACTCTACCAGGTGTCAACGCCTTCCGGTTGGGAATGCTGGCGGTCTCCAGCTACTGTCAATCGGTCAGGGGAATCCTGTTTCACTATTTCACTGAGCGTCAGTACACACATCCATAACAGTTTTTGCAAGGAAGATTACTAAGTTGCTACTTTTCCTGTGGGGGTATATATACCCGTGCTGACGTCAGATCTGTCTCCAACTGCTAGCACGAGTATACTATACCCATTTGTTCTGAGTCCATCTGTCTACACTAAGGAAAAGGAGATTATCAGGTAAGTAATCTCAACATTCTCCCCCTTGAAGGGTTTTGCCTAGGAACCCTTCACACCTATCTGCTTCGTACATCGACTGTCTTAGGTTGTCCTGCCTTACCAAGGCTACTCCTTGGTGGCTAAGACTTTACCCGTCCTCGTACCAATGTGCTCATTTTTCACAGATGGACCTCATTTTCGGTGGGGAAGCTATACTTCAGTATTATTGGAATCCACAAGCAGTAAATTCAAAGTCTCAGCTTGATTCAACATAATTCGTGCACTTGTCTGGGTTACCAACATTTCAGACGCTCAATCTTGACATCTTCATAGGCAGATGCAGAGGCAGGGTAAACACAAGCAGACACTGAGTCCTAGTAAGGCAATGGTACATACTGAGCCAATTAGCATTTTCAAACCTGAGCCTAATCTCGAGAACCATGATCCAAGGGATCCAAAAGGATCAGTGACATCCAGTCCTTTCCAAGTTTGTACAGGCACATGAGCAAGAGACACCATGTTTCGGATGATTTCTTTAATTACGTCGATTTGTAGGCAGCAGTTACTGAGATTGAATTTTCCACATAGTCCTTCTCTTGATGCTAATATGTAATCTAACGCTAGACGATTCTGATAAATGGCGTACCAGAAACCCTTTTGTTGTGCAGCTAGTATTCTCAGCGCTTTAGCAGTTTCATTGGTAATTATTTCAACAACAGCTTGTAATCTTATAATACAATTTAACATGTAAATTGGAGTTCTATATCCCCAAGAGCCATTCTGAGCCCAGGAGGCAGGATCGTAATACGCTATAATTCGTTCTGGGGGCCATTTGTCATCTTTCCAATTACCTATCTTAAGCTTTCTCTTGTGTCCTTCTGAATAAGTACTGTATAGGGGCATCCCTAGTTGTTGACCCATCTTTAGGGGAATCAAGAATGAGGGGCGAATGGTGCCCATAGTACAGGTGCCAAACCATCCTTTAGGTAGGGAAGTATGTGCATAGGTACCACATATCCAGTATAGGCCATTTGGAGCATACCAGCTCTGGGGAGTTAGTCCTTTTCTTAGGGAGAAGAAGGGCTCAATTTCCCAACCAGTAAAGTTTGGGGTTACAGAAGAATTAGGCCAATAAGAAATAACCATGTGAGCTTTCGCAATATGGGTAAGGGAAGATTGCGACAAGCAAGAGGAGTTACCTACAGCTATAGTATGTAGTGCTGTATATGATCTATGAATGCACCATGTCGCAACAATGGGGTGAGCTAATACCCATTGTGCTCTCCCATATCTGGGTGGTAACTGAACACTAGAGACGTTTTAGGGTGTTTTCCAATCCCATTCTTTCGCTTCCCAAGGCCAATTATCTCCCATATTGGTTCCCTCACAAACATAACAATTAGAAACGTTTAGAGAGGTGGTAATAGCATTGGCAAGGTCAATGAAAAGGTTTCGGGCAGTAGGGGACACAAGAAAAGGTTCTTGGACATGTTGGTAAAACTCTTTAAAAATAGCAGAATGATCTAACTGACTCTTATGAGTAGTAACCTTCTCAATATAGAAGAGCCCTCCAGGGTCTGTTCCTGTGGCACAAATTTGTATACCGAAAATGTTACCCCAATCATGGAGGAATTCAGATGGGCTGAAAAGGGTAAAATTAACCTTGTTACAGGTATTTAAGGCACAGTTTGACAGGGTTTGTACTAGCGTTAAGGAAGCAGATTTATAAGTAGTATGCCATGTGGCGAAGGCCATGCAATCCCAAAAGGCACAATAAGTCAGCCTTACTTTCGGCACAGTGAGAAGTAGGAGAGCCAGTGTATGGCAATTTTTTTGGGCATACATGCTTGTGGTTGTGCATGTAGTTATGGTGCCAGGTCAAATCGTTGCCATATTATAGGACATATCCCAATTCGCGGGCAGGGTACATACTTCAAAAATAAGGGATACCGGCTTGTCAGTAGGGGGCAAAGGGGCTGATGCCATAAGTAAACCCTGAGGAGTATCTCCTTTATGGACTTGTATCCATTGCTGGACAGGCTTTTCAGTGGGGTCAAAGCAAGTAATTGTATTTCCATCTGTACATACGCTGTATCGTGTGGAGTTGTATGTGCAATACGTGATAGTACCTCCATATTCGTATTGGGACTTGTACAATAGGGTGGAAGTTTTGGTTATGCCATCTATCGTTATGGTGATGCATGCTGCACAGTCAGGGTCAGTATTGTATATAGGCAATAGGAACAGGCCCATCCAAATGGACCACATATAGGAACAGCAAACCATTATTACTGGTTACAGAATACGGATGCCAAACTGAAAATATAGAAACAGGCTGAGGGAGGTAAGAATGATAAACAGAACCAAGATTAGACACATCCAGGAATCAAAAGAGAGAAACAGGGGTTGGTAGAACATTCCGGCATTTTAAATGTTTGTCTTTGTCTCAGTCCAAATAGTCAGGCAGGGGCAACTGTTCTTCAAAGTCTGCGTCAAGTTTGAGGTTGGTAAGTTGTGGCTGCAGGCGGATGTCTGTTAGATGAGTCCACACCATGTCTTGTCCTAGCTTGACGGAGGTCGAGGTAGTAGCAGAGACCAGGAACGGTCCTACATACACAGGATCTTTCCAACTCTTATGCATGTAATTCTTTCGCCACACTAGGTCCCCCACTTTTACTGATGGAATACGATCGAGATCGTTTCGTTGATCAACTGGGGTTCCTGCAAAAGAATGAATGTAGGTCAGAGCAGCACATAGATTTTTCCAATATACGGGGAGACGGTCCATCATGGCTGTACTAGGAGTTACAAAAGGCATAAACCTACCTGTCTGTAATTGGAATGGTGATAAGCGTAATTCGGACAGAGGTGCGTTTCACAAATAAAACAATGCCCATGGTAGACAATCTAACAATGAACCCTCAGTTTGTTCCATCAGTGACCGTAGTCGTGTCTTCAATAAACCATTGTATCGTTCCACAAGACCATTGCTCTGAGGTCTATAAATAGCCACTCTACGATGGTGGCATCCCAGTAATTGTGTGATGGTATCCACCAGCTTGTTGGCAAAATGGGTGCTGTTGTCAGTGTTGAGTGTGGAAACCCATGTCGCGGTATAATTTCTTGACACAACGCTTTTGCCATCGCATCACTAGTCTCGCTTCTGCAAGGAAAAGCCTCTATCCAATGTGAGTACATGCCGACGCAAACCAAAAGGAAACGACTGTGGAGCTCTCTGCTTCCCATGTCCGTAAAATCGCAGTGCCATTCTATGCCTGGACCTTGCGGTCAGGGAATATGTCCAGGATTAATAAGGGGCCCTCTTCGTGGAATGTTACCTGTACAAATATGACACATTTGTATGGTCTCGTGGCATATGGTACGAATCTTTGGATTCCACCCTGTGGACAATAATTCTTGCATAAGCTGTGTGGCTGGCCTATGAGCTGGCAAATGTAAACTGGAGGCAATGTGTCTGATCGCTGCTAAGGGTAAACAAGGCTTTTCAGATGGATGGGTATACAGGAAACAGTCTTCACTGGAGTAGCTGATAGGCGTAGCCCCAGCATGTATCCATTCATCAATTTCAGCACCAGTTGCTTCTTGCTGGAATTGATTAGCAGTTTGCAGGGGAGAGGGTACCATCTTCTGGATACTACAAGGGTGTTTCCTCGTCTTCCCGAAGTGGACCATGAGGGTGCGTAGCTTGTGCTTCGGCTCTTGCTTTAGAACGTGTAGTTGCCATGATGCGATAGGGGTTGGGCATATTGTCTTGTTATTGCTATCTGAGGTCTTGGAGTTCCATGTCAACTAGGTAGTTTCCCAATGCTTCCCATGACGATGACGGCTTCTGATGACCTTTGAACCCATGTAATCGCAACCTGTTCTCTGTCTCTAAATTCTTCAAGAGACGTAAACAGTTTCTGCCATATCTGTACACTATTGAGAGTGGTGCCCGTACTTGTCGTCATCCCTCTCTTCTTCCATTTGTGACGGTGTTGGTGTATGGAAGAAAAAACGTAGTGCGAGTCCGTGTAAATAGTGACAGGGACCAATGGATAACTGTTTTCCAGCATGTAACTGCAATTAATTCTCCTTCTTGCACACTCGTGTCTGAGGGGAGTGAAAACACGTATTTTTCCAAAGCTGTATCTGATTGAGGTAGGAGTTGAAGAGCAGCAAAACCTGTAGATGTCAGGAGGGTTCCTCCGGCATCAGTAAACCAATATTCTCCAGTTTCCAAGGGAGTGGCAAGTAAAGGAAGGTCGTCTGGTTCGGGAAGTTGCCGGGTACAAGTGTGAGGCGAAGTTTCAAAAGGATCCGTGGCTGATAGTATTTTGTCCAAAGAAGTAGCCGTAGCAGGCACTGTCTTGCCCCATGGCTGTAGCGTAGTAGCAGAGGAGGTGAGAATAGCTTTGTACTTTCCAGTACCAGTGGCAGTTAAAGACATTTGGGAAGGAGTGAGAAGAAAGCTAACATCATGTCGAGTATGAAGAATCACCGTGGCGTATGGAATATAGTGATTCAATTTTTCTTGTGCTGCAGTGCAGGCGACCACTCCTTTTTCGCAAGTAGTCATACGTAATTCGACTGGGGACAATTTACCAGAAAGGAAGATAACAGCTTCCATTTGGTCTTGTGTGCCAACGGCAGACCAGGTATGTTGTCCGGCTATGACCCAAAGGTGTAAAGACTGGGTATGTTGGTAAGCCAATAGGGTATTAGCTTGCATAGCCTCAGTAATGAGGGCTTTCAGACGGGATGTGTCTCGAGCGATGAAATGTACAGGCTGGGAGCCTTTCGCTTCTTTTTGTAGATAAGTGTACAGGAAAAGGGCCTTTTGACTAAAGGCAGGAGTCCAAAGACAAAAATTAAGTAAGCCCAGTATAGCACGAATCTGGGTAACCATGAGGGGTGGAACAGGGAAGGACACCAGAGATCGTACTAGATCGTCATTAATAGAGCACACTCCACTTCCTAAGTGAACACCTAGAAAGGGAACAGACATCTGGGCTAACAGGAATTTACGGCGATTAACCTTATATCCTAGGTGATATAGGGTAGTTAAGAGTTGAACCAAAAGTTGGATACAGAGTGCTTCATCTGTGGCCGTAAGGAGCAGGTCATCTACATATTGGCAGAGGCTAGCGTTCTCAGGTAATGTGGCCTCAAACAGTTCTAAATCTTTTCTCAACTGGGTACTAAAAATAGTTGGACTGTCTCGGAAGCCCTGCGGGAGACGCGTCCACTGAAAACTGCGTGGTCCAAATTTGAAAGGATGTTAACGGGCGACGAGGGGTCAAGGGGAATACAGAAGAAGGCGTTAGAAAGATCAATACATGTCTTAAATTGGTAAATCGGTGTGCAATGTAGGAGAGTCACTGGGTTTGGGACATTAAGATAAATAGGTATAGTAAGATCATTTAACACCCGTAAGTCTTGAACCAGTCTCCATCTCCCATTCTTTTTCTTAACTGGGAACAATGGGGTATTATAGGGTGAATCACTGGCAAATTCTGAATCTCTACTTCTATGGAAGGAAGGGCTTCGGAGGATAGTGGATATTGATCCTGTTGGGGCCCTACGTTATCGTCCTTAAGGCAAATACAATGAGGATGTGCCGAACGAGAGAATCCAAACTCATTCTCACCATCCATGGACCATAGGTCTTTGGGGACTGAGGTCAGTGCAGAATCGCGTTGATCCGTAAAAGGATCCAAAACCGCCATAAAGAGGTAGGGGAATGAGAATGGGAAAAATGCAACTGCACTTGGAATTTAGAGAGGAGATCTCTACCCAGGAGGTTCACAGGACATAAACAAACCGACCGTCATGTCATTCATCTCCACATTGGAGGGAACATACTTGAGTACATCTTAATAGAGTGGAGGTACCAGAAAGAACGATAATGGGCTGGGATGCAGAGGATAAAGCAACAGAAGGTGGTAAGCAACGAAGAACAGAAATAGAGGCTCCCATGTCTACTAGGAATCGCACGGGGTTTTGCCGTTCAGTATCAGTTCAAGGGTAGGCGCATGTGAGTCAGCAGGGATAGTTATTGGCGTGACGAGATGTCGCATTTTGGCGTCATTGGGGAGGGTATTGATGCTTTGGTCCTGTCCATGTACGGGGGTTGAACGTCGGGTATGGGGATTGTCCCCTAGGACTTGGGTATGAGGAGCCTCTCATAGGGCTCTGACTGTTCCGTCCAGGAGAGACTGAGAAGTAGCAGTCCCGAGCATAATGACCAAATTGGCCGCATTGATAGCATTGTTGTCCTGGCCCTCTTTTTTGAGGGGTGGGCCAATCAGGGGCGTAATCCTGGTGTTCCCAATCACGGGGTCTGATGTCACAATTCTAGGTCTGTAATGGGCGACGCAATGATGACCTTCCCCTAGTTCCGCAAAAGGAAGCATGTGGAGCTGAGGTTTGGAAGAAACAGGAATCTTCAGTGGAAACATCTGGCTTAGGGGTTTCGTGATTTTTGATAAGTGCATTAGCCTTGGTCTGGGTCTTGATTAGATCCTCTTGTGACTTGTCTCTGGCATCCATGAACTTCTGAATATGATGTAGAGTATTACTGTGCATTAGTCCCCACGTCATATTCTGTAGGCCTACAACGTTACCCAAGGCTTGGCGAACCTTATCGGGTAAAGTTTGAACAAACGTGACAAAACATAGGCAAGGAATTGATATCACAGTAGGATCCTCCTACTTCCTGATTAAACATCTCCTGGAAATTATGCAAATAGGCATCAAATGGTGTAAATTTGGGGTCCCATCGGGCGGAGGTCAGTTTGGAGAAATCTCGTTGTTGTGGAAATAAATGGCGAAGGGCATCCCATGTGGCAGAACGATGTGGGTTAAAAGAATCTCTATCTTGGTCCTGTGTCAACAGTATGGAAGAACGCTGTGCTGCAGTCCAAACAGCAGATTGGTCTAATCCAGGTGTTTGTGCAAAGAGAGCCTTGATGTCTCCAACCGCGAGCTGCATACCCGTGGTGTGGCTTTCAAATTTATGAATCCAGGCAGTGGCTCCACGAGAAATAGAAGGAAGGCTAGAAAGAATAGTGTTCAGGTCAGTGAAGGACCAAGGTAAATATGACTGAATGGGAGTACCTCTGTGCTGTGCCTTAGTGAGAATAGGGAGAACAACAGTAGGGGTTGAGAGAGTGGGGTCTGTGGAGGTTGCTATCATGGCTTACACAACAGTGGGGTACTGGCCTTCATATTTCTCCCACACTTTCAATCCTTTGTCCATGTAAGCTTGAATTTTTGTGGACCAGGAAGGATTTGAGTTACCTCTAATCATGTTACGAGCGGTGTTCATAGTGGTAAGAGATCTGGTTCGTGGGTAAAGGCTCATTTGGGGACTTAAAGCTTCCGTCCAGCCAGCCAAATTATCTATCCAGGGGAAAACATACTGGTACGAGCGTTCTTGGCGTGCCACGAAGCCGCCGGGGGTTAATGCTGGCAAAGGCGGGGAAGAAGAAGTGGCAGGACTTTTAACTGAGGTAGTGGTGGTAAACGCCGAAGGACTTTGCGCTACAGAAGGTTGCAGTGGAGACAAAGTAGGTGGGTCTTCAAACGCTAGCTGTCCTAAAAGGTCATCAAAAACGGAAGCGGGGCTACGAGGAGGAGGAGGGGCAATGACTGTGTCATGATCGGGAGAGAGTGAGGGTACAGGGGAAACTGGAGTACAATGTAAGGTGCCATGGACAGAGACCGAGGCCTCCTTCATTTGGAATCGGGGAGATGGGGGCAGGTGCGGTAATGGGTAGGGGTTACTAGCAATGGCCGTGGGCTGTGACGTAGGTAGGGAGGGCTGTGGGATTCCTTCTGGGACCATGGGGTTGGGACATTTGAGGGGTGTGGCTTGGACAAGGGTGGTGGCAATGGCGGGAAACGCCATTTGCTGAAGGCGTGCCTGTACGTCAGCGGACGGGTGTGGATTGGACGATGTATCGTAAGGGGGCGGAGCACCAAGAGGCGTATCTCCAGTATTATCGACAGTCGTAGACGGGGAAGAGGGCATTGCAACAGGATCCGGAAGAGGAATAACAGGGGAAGCTGGAAGGGGAGCCGGGAGCGCACGGGCTCCGCCATCTTCATCTTTCGGTGAGGGCGAACTTGCATTTTCAAAAAATGACTTAACTAAAACAAACCAACTATGCACTTGACGATGTTCTTTCAACTTAGCGTTAGCGGCGTATTTATTATCACCAAATTCTTTCAAACGGGACAATAAAACTGTGTCTAATGAGCCATGCGCAGGCCAAGTGAGGAAAGCGTCCTTCGCTGCCCACGTGACCCATTTAAAGTGACAAGTCCTAATCAACTTTTCGTTCGGGCGAAGGAATGCAAGCACTCGAGTAAGTGGTGCATCAGCATTAGAAAAGATGGAGAACATCGCGGTCTAAAAACTGCGAACAAAGTAGAAAATAAAGTACAGTCAAAAGTGCAGGAAAAAGATCTACTTTTACACAAGCGTACAATAACATAATAACAGGGACCCTTTTATAAGAAGGGGTCCTAAATTCTTTACCTGTATAGAAACAGTAGCAGAAAACAAATCACGTTTTTCTTTAGCTAAAACACTAATGGCAAAGCAACACTTTGATTCAGAAAAGCAGGAAGTAGAAAAAGAAAAGAATATTATCTTAGCTCAGGACACTGTAAACTAAACTGATAGCACATGAAAAGAGAGAATAAATACGTTCGCTTCTAAGGAGAAATGAAATCTAATTAAGAAATGAAAGTAGCTTGAAATAAACACAAGGTTGTCACAAACAGAAACTAAACTGAGAAGTCATGAAAATGGAATCTTGTTTCTTTTGTGCTGCTCTGGCTGTCCCACAGGAGTCCCCTTCAATGGACCCCCTGCTTTTGGTTTCAGGCAGTTTTTTTTCCCCCTCTTCTCCTCCGCACAGCCACTGAAGCGGCGATGGTAATGAACACCTAAAAAACTGGGAAAGAAAGAAAAGCAAAGTCCTCTGCTAATGATTTAGCAACTAAATGAAAGTAGATTGAAATAAACAAATCGTGGTCACAAGCAGAAAGCAGGGAGATGCCACTAGATAAACAGCAAGAAAAGGAATGTTTGTGTTTGTTTCAGAACTGTGTCAAAAAGAGAAAAGCATGTAACACTGCAGAAAGACCTTGCAGCACGAGTGGTAAGGAGGGGGGGAGGTTCCCCCTCTCTGGTGAGGGTGAACCACCTCCAAGACGGTAACGCCCACAGAACAGCACGCGCGTGCACACACTGAGCTTTGACCCAAAGGAATGCTGAGGGGGGGCCAACTCACTTCACGTTAAGACTCCAGTTCCCAACAACCAGCACGCACAATCAAAACGGAAGGAGGGGGGGGGGGGGAGATTCTCCAGCCCTCCCTTTCTCTCCGCTCTGCTCCAGAGAAAGGAATGCCAAGGGGAGGAGTGAACTCACACTCTCCCCCTCTGCCAGGCACACAGGGGAGGGGTAACCTGCTCAAGGAAAAACTCCAGTCCCCAGAGAACACCATGAGAACTAAGAAAGTTAAGACTGCAACTCCCAGCCACCTCACTCGAAAGGCATCGGAAAATTACAGGAGTTACACTGAAACCACTAGTCTATTTCCCTCTCCGCTGGGCACACAGAAAAAATTCCAAAGGTGGGAGGGAGTAAAACAGAGTCACGGTAAGGTTTTTAAGATATACACGGTAACCAATTGAGAGATTAGCACTGTAACCAATAGTCTATTTAGCAAGAAAAAACAACACCCATCTCCTGAACCTTAACAGCTCATCAACCAGATGAGAACTTTCAAACTTGCCCACGGTGTCTAGGTGCACACCACAAACACCTGTGAAATAAACTAGGAAAGTGAGCTCTAGCTCCCTGCCCCTGCAGACTATTAGGTAACTTGAAACCGCCGGAGCACACGCTGAGACAGCACTGAGACTAGTCACTCTGTGCAGGGACCAGTCTTCAAAAAGGTGGGGGCCCAGCATGCTCAATGAACTGAGAAGCCGGCAAGCAAGGCAGAGAGCAAAAACTAAGATATAGAGAAATCAACTGGAATAGAAAAAAAACTTTACCTGATCCCGATGTCTCGGAGTAAAGTTATTAAAACTAAATCGAGCTCCGGCCACATGCACAGCCCCGAAGAAAGCACCACTTCCGCGTGCTAATTACAGACACCAGCCGTGCTTGTAACACCTAGTACTAGACGGTAGACTTGGACGGCCGCCGCACATCCGGTACCTGAGACAGACGTCCCGCAGAGGTTTGCGCAAGCCCTCCTGGGAATCCGAGTCACGAGCACCATATGTTTAAAGACCTCGGTAAAGAAAGACTAGTAAAGACCAGCTCTAAGAGTCAATCTAAGAAATTTATTGTAAAGAAAGGCGTGGTTTATTTAGGAACAGTGAGAGTTACAATCAAGCGGTGCAAGCTCAGTCTCTACCCATTGTTCTAACGTCTGCGCACAACGTTATAAGGGTTTTCCTTCAGCCAATCAGCAGGTGTCTGCGTATACCCACCCCTTATCCCTTGACCAATCAGTAAATTTTTCACACATGTACCTGCCTTGTTACTAGGGATTTTAACACTGTTCCTCGTGTAGTTTGTGACATGCGCAAAAGCTGGATCCATTCATTTGTCTGTTTTTCAGTTTAGTTTGCACATTCCGGTATCGGCCAACTTCTTTTCAAATTCTCTCTTAGCCTGTCTTATCAATGTCTTATATTTAACTTGCCAACGTTTATGCATTATCCTATTTTCTTCTGTTGGATCCTTCTTCCAATTTTTGAATGAAGAAGTTTTGGCTAAAATAGCTTCTTTCACCTCCCCTTTTAACCATGCCGGTAATCGTTTTGCCTTCTTTCCACCTTTCTTAATGTGTGGAATACATCTGGACTGTGCTTCTAGAATGGTATTTTTTTAACAATGACCATGCCTCTTGCACACTTTTTACTTTTGTAGCTCCTCCTTTCAGTTTTTTTCTATCAATTTTTCTCATTTTATCAAAGTTTCTCTTTTGAAAGGTTAGCACGAGAGCTGTGGATTTGCATACTGTTCCTCTTCCAGTCATTTAATTCAAATTTGATCATATTATGATCACTATTGCCAAACGGCCCCACCTCTGTTATCTCTCTCACCAAATCCTGTGCTCCACTGAGAATTAGATCTAAAATTGCTCCCTCTCTCGTCTGTTCCTGAACCAATTGCTCCATAAAGCTATCATTTATTCCATCCAGGGACGTTATCTCTCTAGCGTGTCCCGATGATACATTTACCCAGTCAATATTGGGGTAATTGAAGTCTACAAAGATAGTTACAGTTAATGCCAATGTACAATGAAAGGCACAATATCTCAGACACGTTGTAAGCAAAGATTTTAACTTTCTGTGTGTCAAATTTAATTTGGTTTATATATAGGATCATCATAACACCCGCTAACATATGTGGGCATGACTAAACGTTCTATACTTACAAGTTTAACAGAACATAAATGCTGCTTAAAAACAGGCAGGACGGAAGAACCCCTTGTGGCTCATTTCAAAGAACGCAATCACATATATTCCGAAATTCAATGGACTATTTTAGAAATTGTTCCAGCACATTGGAGACGAGGAGACAGGATTAAACATCTCTGCCAATGCGAATAGCGGTGGATTCATCTATTACAAACAGTGACTCCATGAGGGCTTAACCAGGGAGATTGAGTGGATTCACTTCATGTGAGTACCATCTCATCAGATAAGTCTGACATACAGGTATAGTATGGTAAATATACATATAAACAGCACTGGTCTCGCGGTCTTTCCGTTCAGATGCCGACAAGAGGAAAAGGCGGCAAGGTTTGGTGAATTGCGTTTTCAAATTCACCCTAGGGATGTGCGGCATTTTTTGTGTTAAAGACATGTGATAAATTGTTTGAATTCAATTTTGTAGAGTAAAAGTTATTTCCTAGCGTGTAGCCAGATGGACTCAGAACAAGTGGGTATAGTGTGCTCGTGCTAGCAGTTGGAGACGGATCTGACGTCAGCACGGGTACATATACCCCCACAGGAAGTGAGGCAATTCAGTAATTTCAGTCTCCAAAGCAGTTTGGAGAGCCTGCACGCTCGCTGAGCGTGTTTCCAATACTACTTTCTACTTTTTACATTCTACTTACTAAAATTCTACAGAACAACGAGCCCCGCACTCCTGCGGTGATACCCTCGGGTCCCTCCCCCAGTTGAGTTTCCCGGGGTGATTTCCGCGATCCCTCGGAGGTGTAGGCCTCGGTCCGGTGGCCGAATCGCGGCAGGGATCTAGCCCCCGAGCGAGAAGGGCTCGGCCTGGCTGAGAGGCGCCTCGGTCCCGGTGTGGACCTAGAGGCAGCGGGTGCATTTCCTCAAGCGCGGCGGTGAAGGTATCTCCCCTCTCCCCCCGCAGCCGGAGACCGCCCGGGTTCCAGCCGGGAAGCGCCGAGGATCAGGTAAGGCGTACATCTCTTACTTTTGGTCTCCGAGGTACGAGGATCGGCGGCGTTGCCTGTATGCGGCACGCTGCGGAGGTCGCCATTTTGTCGGCCTTGTTCAGGTATTGAGCGCCCATGATAGGCGCCTGTATCTTATTGAGCGCATATTGTATATCATTTAGTGTATATTGTATATCATTGAGCGTATATTGCTGACCGCATATTATTGAGCGCATATTGTATTGAGCGCATATTGCTGCCGCATATTGAGTGCATATTGTATTGAGCACATATTGTATTGTGCGTATATTGCTGCCGCATATTGAGCGCATATTGCTGCCGCATATTATTGAGTGCATATTGTATTGAGCACATATTGTATTGTGCGTATATTGCTGCCGCATATTATTGAGCGCATATTGTATTGAGCGCATATTGCTGCCGCATATTATTGAGCGCATATTGTATTAGGCGCATATTCTTCAGCGTGCAATGGAGCACTCGAACGCCCCGGCGTCTCCTGCGGCGGCGCCTCCTAATTCCGGCGTGAAAGCTCTCGGCCTCTGCTCAGCATGCCAGCCGAGGGCCACGCACAGCGAGGAGCCAGACTCCCTTTGTGCCCAATGTGAGGAGGCCGTGGGAGCCTCGGGCCAGGACCAGTCTCAACCGAGGTTTCTCGACAGTTCCCCAGGGGCCACCCCGGATCTAGCGGGCAGTCTCGAACAACCTGGGATCCCGGGGGACCTGGTACCCCGACGACTAGAGACCGCCTCCATTTCCTGGGTGGATCTCTTTAAGGGGATCCATGCCTTTGTGCAGATGCAGTCAGCTTCCCGTCCAGGCCCTGCTGCTGCTCCAGCTGATCCTGCCCCTGGACCTTCGCGCCCTTATCGTGGGCACCCGCCTCCGGGCAGTCCGGTTCATGCGGACCCTGATGTTTCAGAGGACGAGTCCGAACCCCCCGAGGAGGGGGAACTTCCCTCGGGGATTGAGCCATATCGAACCATGAGGTGGTTCTTTCCCAAGGAAGATCTCTCCGACCTGGTATCTCAGTGCCTGGCGGAGTTGGCTATTACAGGCCCCAGCACTATGGTGCCATCTACGCAGAACCCTCTGCTGGAAGGTCTTCGTCCTACAGCCCGCCATTTTCCCTTCTTGCAAGCCGCACAGCAACTGATAGATTTGGAATGGGCTGCACCAGCGGCCTCATTCAAAGGGGGTCGGGCCCTGACGGGCATGTACCCCCTGGATCCGGCAATCAAGGAGATGCTGGCGTGCCTTGGTTAGCGCCTTGGTTAGCGCTGTGGTCAAGCGCACTACCATTCCAGTTGAGGGGGGGGGCGGCCCTCAAGGAGCCTCATGACCGGCGACTGGACACCATCCTGAAACAGACTTTTGAGGTGGCAGCTCTATCTTTGCAGATCGCAACTTGCTGCACAGTGGTGATGCGTTCCTGTTTGTCACAGGTCAGGAACAATGCTCCGGCAGTGGACATGGAGTCAGCTCTCTCGTTCCTCACGGATGCCGCATCCGACCTAGTCCGTACGACAGCCAAGGGGGTCTCATCTTCTGTAGCTGCCAGGAGGCAGCTCTGGATACGGAATTGGTCAGCCAATGCTCCTTCTAAGACACGCCTCACCAGAATGCCCTTTAAGGGCTCTCTCCTGTTCGGCAGCGACCTTGATAAACTGGCCAGCACATGGGGCGCCTCTCCAGTACCTCGACTGCCGGAAGACAGGTTCAAGAGGAACCAGCGCGCCTTTCCAAGGCCATCCAGAGGTAGAAGCTCCCAACGCTTCATTCCCTATAGGAGTCGCTACCAGGCATCTCGTCCTCAGGCCAGGAACCAGTCCTTTCGGACCAAGCAGCATAAGAGGGGAGCCGGCTCGGGTTCAGGGCCCGGCCGCGCCTCCCAATGAGAATCAGCCGATCCATCCGGGGGACGGAGCCATAGGGGGCAGGTTAACACTCTTCTACCCCAGATGGGTCGAGATTACGTCGGATCAGTGGGTCCTCGCCATCATCCAAGAGGGGTATTATCTGGACTTCCATCACCTCCCTCCGGACAGGTTTGTGGAATCTCCGTGTCCAATCCACAAGAGGCAGCATTGGAAGCTACCCTGGCGAGGCTCCTGTCCTTGAAAGCCATAATCCCAGTACCTGCATGGGAAATGGATTCTGGACATTATTCCATTTATTTCATGGTTCCCAAGAAAGAGGGCACTTTCCGGCCCGTACTGGACCTCAAGTCAGTCAACCGATACTTAAGGGTCCCGAGGTTTCGCATGGAAACTCTGCGCTCAGTCAAGACTGCAGTATGGCCAGGAGAATTCCTCACGGCCTTAGACTTGTCAGAAGCCTACCTGCATATCCCGATCCATCCGGATCATCAGCGCTACCTACGCTTCAAGGTTCTGGGACGCCACTTCCAATTCCGGGCTTTGCCCTTCGGGCTAGCCACGGCGCCGCGGACCTTCACCAAGGTGATTGTAGTGGTAGCAGCGGCGCTCAGACGGGAAGGAATCCTTGTCCATCCCTACCTAGACGATTGGCTGATCAGGGCGAAATCATGAGAGGAAGAGCCATCGGGCAACCAACAGAGTGATCGCCCTTCTGGAAAGCCTGGGATGGGTAGTCAACCTGAACAAGAGTTGCCTACAGTCTTCCCAATCACTGGAATACCTGGGAGTCCAGTTCGACACCCAGGCAGACAAAGTCAGTCTCACCACCAAGAGAAGGTTAAAACTTCAGACGCGTCTCCGGTCCTTGATGGGAGCCAGCCGGCCCATAGCGTGGGATTATCTGCAGGTTCTCGGCCTCATGGCATCCACCCTGGAAGTGGTACCCTGGGCGAGGGCCCATATGAGACCTCTACAACGCTCCCTGCTCTCTCGCTGGAGCCCCCGCTTCCGGAATTACTCCGTGCATCTACCTCTGCCAGCCAGAGTGTGGACCCAGTTACGGTGGTGATTGCAGTCCAACCACACGAGCAGGGGGTCGAAGATGTCCTCCCCCAAGTAGATTCTGCTCACCACAGATGCCAGACTGAGCGGATGGGGAGCACACTGCGAAGAACTCACCGCACAAGGGCGGTGGAACAGAGAAGAATCAGGGTGGAACATCAACCGTCTAGAGGCACGGGCAGTCCAGTTAGCCTGCCTGCAATTTGCTCACAGACTGAGGAACAGAGCAGTCAGAGTGATGTCAGACAACGCCACCACGGTGGCATACATCAACCGTCAGGGCGGAACCAGAAGCCGACAGGTGTCCCTAGAGATAGCCCCGCTGATGGCTTGGGCAGAGGCGAATCTTCAGGACATCTCCGCCGTCCACATTGCCGGGAGGGACAACACCACGGCAGACTTCCTCAGCAGAGAAAGCCTAAATCCGGGGGAATGGCAGCTGTTGCCCACAGCCTTCCAGATTATTGTGGATCACTGGGGGATTCTGGACATGGACTTACTAGCGGACAGGTCCAATGCTCAAGTACCCAGATACTTCAGCCGCAAGCGAGATCCGTTCTCTCATGGGATCGACGCCCTGGTTCAACCATGGCCTCCAGGGACCCTGCTATACGCTTTTCCTCCGTGGCCCCTGCTGGGGACCCTTATCCACAAGATTCAGAAGCACTGGGGCCTAGTTCTTCTAGTGGCACCAGATTGGCCAAGAAGACCCTGGTACGCGGACATGAGAAGACTACTGGCAGGGGAGCCCCTTCCCCTGCCTCCTCTCAGGGACCTGCTATGTCAGGGTCCCATCCTCCACGAGGATCCGGCTCAATTCTCTCTTACGGTCTGGCCATTGAGAGGGCTAGGCTGAAGAAAAGAGGTTACTCGGAGCCGGTGATAGATGCACTTCTCCGAGCTCGCAAATTTTCCACATCCCTCACCTACGTCAGGATTTGGAGAGTGTTTGAAGCCTGGTGCGACACTCATGGCACCAATCCACATGCGACCACCATCCCTATCGTTTTGGATTTCCTGCAGGATGGGCTTCAGAAGGGTCTCTCCCTCAGCTCCATCAAGGTACAGGTGGCTGCGCTGTCTTGCTATGGTCCCAGGAGGGATGGCAAGACCATTGCCATGCACCCAGATGTTTCTCGCTTCCTGAAAGGAGTCAAGCACATTCGTCTGCCACTAAAGTGGCCAGTGCCTCTGTGGAACTTCAACATGGTTTTGGATTTCCTCGCGGGATCCACCTTCCGACCCCTTCGGGGCCTGTCTCTCCGTTCTCTAACTTTGAAGATGGTGTTCTTGCTGGCTGTGTGTTCAGCACGCCGCATTTCATAACTGCAAGCACTATCCTGCCGTGATCCTTTTCTTAGAATCACTCCAGAGGCTATCCATCTTCGCACGGTTCCATCCTTCTTGCCTAAGGTAGTCTCACAATTTCACCTCAGCCAAACCATATCCCTGCCTACCACGGCGGGTTTGAAGAAATCAGAAGAAGGGCGTTTGCTACGCCATCTCGACATCGGCAGATTGCTGCCCAGATACCTGGAAATGACAGAAGCAGTACGAAAGACGGACCATCTGTTCGTCCTTCACAGCGGGAAGAAACAAGGAGAAGCGGCCTCTCGGCCCACCATCGCCCGCTGGATTAAAGAAGTTATCAGAGCGGCCTACGTAGAGGCCGGGAAGTCACCGCCTCTACAAGTCAAGGCCCATTCTACCAGAGCCCAAGCAGCATCTTGGGCTGAATCTAGGATGCTGTCGCCTGCAGAAATATGTAAAGCGGCGACATGGTCCTCCCTCCATACCTTCTCCAGGTTCTACCGTCTGGATGTCCAGGCCAGGGAGGACACAGCATTTGCAAGGGCGGTCCTACGCGGTCCTCGGGCAGCCTCCCACCCAGTCCGGGAGTAAAGCTTTTGTACATCCCACTTGTTCTGAGTCCATCTGGCTACACGCTAGGAAATGTTGAGATTACTTACCTGATAATCTCGTTTTCCTTAGTGTAGACAGATGGACTCAGCATCCCGCCCAGCTGCCAGTATACACGGGTTTTACCGATTCAAGGTAAGCCATGTCATGTTTTTTCCCTCACCCCCGCCACTCCTCCCATTTGACATACCATGTATAGTCCAGCTGTATATATTCCATATATATATATTTCCATGTATATTTCCGCTGATTATAATCCATGTTTCTGTATTATTAATTTATTGTTTTATGTTAATTTATAGTTTGTAATTTTGTTAACTTATTGTTCAATTACTTAATTCTGTCCTATCTTCCGACATCCATGTTTTTACTCTCCCTGTTTTAATGTAACTTCTCTTTTCCACTTATACGTTAATTGGTTTTTTCCCCTTGTTCTAATGTAAACCGGTACGATAAGACCTGGTCTTGAGTGTCGGTATAGTAAAAGAAGTTAAATAAAATAAATAAATGTTCTTACATAAGAGCGTCCCCTTTGCCAGGTGTCGACGCCTTCCGGTTGGGAATGCTGGCGGTCTCCAGCTCCTATCAATCGGTCAGGGGAATCCTGTTTCACTATTTCATTGATCGTCAGTACACATATATCCATAACAGCTTTTGCAAGGAAGATTACTGAATTGCCTCACTTCCTGTGGGGGTATATGTACCTGTGCTGACGTCAGATCAGTCTCCAACTGCTAGCACGAGCACACTATACCCACTTGTTCTGAGTCCATCTGTCTACACTAAGGAAAACGAGATTATCAGGTAAGTAATCTCAACATTAAGGATCAAAAAAATGAGGATACAATAAACCAGACTTCTCAGTGGATATTTCAGGAGAATCCCGTCCATTACTGTCCCTGAAGCTGCAGCCCTGCGAAACGTACGTCGGACTGGACCCTCTTCAAACTACTGGTTCTCCGAAGCGTGGTAGCGCAGTCAGTAAATAAGGGAAGTACCTTTCCACAACAATTTTATAGAAAAATTGCAAAAAAGAAAGAAAAAATATACTCAATAATATTCATCAATAAAAAAAGAACTTTGAAAGAACTGGACCGATGATTAAATATGACCCATAGCGGTTAAAAATACAAGCTAATTCGCTTGCATACCGTGGGTGTTATGATGGTCCTATATATAAACCAAATGAAATTTGACACACAGAAGGTTAAAATCTTTGCTTACAACATGTCTGTTTCAGGTAATTGAAGTCTCCCATTATTACCGCACTACCAATTTGGTTAGCTTCCCTAATTTCTTTTAGCATTTCACTGTCCATCTCACCATCTTGACCAGGTGGACGGTAGTATTCTCCTATCACTATAGTCTTCCCCGACACACAAGGGATTTCTACCCATAAAGATTCAATTTTGCATTTAGTCTCATGCAGGATGTTTATCCTATTGGACTCTATGCCATCCCGGCATAAAGCGCAACACCGCCTCCCGGGTGCTCCTCTCTGTCATTGCGATATAATTTGTACCCTGGTATAGCACTGTCCCATTGGTTGTCCTCCTTCCACCACGTCTCTGAGATGCCAATTAAGTCTGTCATCATTCACTGCTATACATTCTAATTCTCCCATCTTACTTCTTAGACTTCTGGCATTAGCATACAAACATTTCAAAGTTTGTTTTTTGTTTGTATTTTCATTCTGCTTTTTAATTGATAGGGATAAGTTAGAATTTTTTAGCTTAGGTGAGTTTTTAATTACAGGCACTTGGACTACTTTTCTTATTCTTGGAACCTCGCTGTCAGGATGCTCTAATTCTAATGCATCATTAGTATCCTTTGAAGATACCTCTCTCCGAACCATGCGCTGCTGAGCGACTGTCGACTTTCCTCTTTGTTTTAGTTTAAAAGCTGCTCTATCTCCTTTTTAAAGGTTAGCGCCAGCAGTCTGGTTCCACCCTGGTTAAGGTGGAGCCCATCCCTTTGGAAGAGACTCCCCCTTCCCCAAAAGATTCCCCAGTTCCTAACAAAACTGAGTCTCTCTTCCTTGCACCATCGTCTCATCCACGCATTGAGATTCCGGAGCTCTACCTGCCTCTGGTGACCTGCGCGTGGAACAGGGAGTATTTCAAAGAATGCTACCCTGGAGGTTCTGGATTTAAGCTTTGTACCTAAGAGCCTAAATTTGGCTTCCAGACCCTCCCTCCCACATTTTCCTATGTCGTTGGTGCCCACATGTACCACGACAGCCGGCTTCTCCCCAGCACTATCTAAAATCCTATCTAGGTGACGCGTGAGGTCCGCCACCTTCGCACTAGGTAGGCATGTTACCAGGTGATCCTCACGCCCACCAGCCACCCAGCTATCTACATTCCTAATAATCGAATCACCAACCATGACGGCCGACCTAACCCTTCCCTCCTGGGCAGCAGGCCTTGGGGAGATATCCTCGATGCAAAAGGACAATGCATCACCTGGAGAGCAGGTCCTTGCTACAGGATCTTTTCCTGCTGCACTCTGTTGTTGCCCTCCAATCATGAGAATTTCTTCCTCCAAGGCAGCACCAGGGCTGCCAGTCTGAAGTTGGGACTTGGCTACTATGTCCCTGAAGATCTCATCTATATACCTCTGCCTCAGGTCCTCCAGGTCTGCCACTCTAGCCTCCAGAGATCGGACTCGTTCTCTGAGAGCTAGGAGCTCTTTGCAAAGCATGCGCATGTACAACTTCTCACCGGCGGGTAAAAAATCATACATGTGACACTCGATGCAAAAGACGGGGAAGCCCCCCTCTTGCTGCTGGGCTGCTGCCTTCATCTCAGTTTTGTTCAGTTCCTAGTTAAGTTTTAGGTTGCTATGGAAGTAGGAATGTGTCTAATGTCCTTTAAATGTATTAGTGAATTCACTGTATGTCTGGTAGTGGCCTACAAGGGACTGATCAAACTCTCAATAAAGTTTTTGTTGGGGTTTTTTTGTTTTTTTTTTGTGAAAATGGCATCTGCCTATAAATTAAAGGATGAGTATGCGAGGGGTGGGAGGGTTGGGAAATCCAAACAGTCTAACTTCAGTTAGTCAGCCAGAGTGACTCACTGCTCTCTTGCAGGTCAATACAGTAAAGTGCGGCTGCGGTTACCCTGCTTCTAACCCGCCTTCTACTCATAATTTGGCCGCGTTAGTCCAACCTGCGATTCACTATCCCCTTTAACCCATTCTTACCGCCTCTTTAAATCAACGAGTAACCCCTTCTGCCCGCGGCATGTATATGAGATGTAAACGATTGGATTAGCTATTCCCCCCCCCCCCCATTCAGTAACGCGCGCCCCAACTATCGCCTTTTTAACCTGCAGTTTAGCTGCACGTTTAACCTGCTAATTTACCGCCTACCCCTACCCCTGCGTTAGAGGCAGGGGTAAGGGTAGGTGGCAAACTTTCCCCCAGCCCTCGTTCACCTGCCCTGGCCGCGTCCATGGGTGCCATCTCCGGGGCAGCCCAGTCCTCTCTACCCTCCTCCCGAAGCAACGAAAAGCGAAAAAAGCGAAATTTGGGCGTTTAAGCGACATTTGAAATCCCCTCACGACCCGACACGCGAAGTTTAACTTACTTTTCCCGCTGCTCTCCCCCGGAGATGGACCGCAGCCCCCCTGCCTCCCGGGGGCAGCCGGCGGCGAAAGCGGCCCCCACCGCCGGCGAAGACAGATGCCTGCATGGGCCTTCTCCCACAATCGCTCCCGGGCGGATTCCTTACCAAAGTGCGCCTCTCCTCCGAAGCTTCTCCGCCCTTCTGCCGTGACGTCAATTCGCTGGCTGGCTTGGGAGCCCAAATTGACGTCACGGCGGAAGGGTGCCCAAATTTCGCCGCCGGCCGCCCCCAGGAGGCAGGGGGCAGCCCCCGGGAGGCAGGGGGGCCGCGGTCCGTCTCCAGGGGAGGGCTGCGGGAAAAGTAAGTTAAACTTTGCGTGTCGGGTCGCGAGGAGATTTCAAATGTCATTTGAAATGACAGGTACCAGCGCACCCAGGATACTGTATAGGCGCTGTATAAAGCGCCTATACAGTAAAATGGGTTGCGTGGGCCTAACGCTTCTTGGACGCGGCTTGTATTTGCAAGCTATTTAAATACAGTATCGCGCGGTAGGTGAGCTGGACTGTGCGTGTGGCAAACGCGGGTGCGCCCGGCACTAACACAGCTCTTCCTACCGCTCCTTACTGTATCGACCCGTTGATTATCAAATGTTGGTACCTAATGAAACCAAATCACACTACCTCAACACCTTTCCAAGGTGAGTAACTGAACTGAACTTTTCAACCTTTTTACTTAAGTAATCACTGCTCCTAGCTTATTTCTACCTTCTGGCTACTTTTTTTTTTTTTTTTTTTAAATATAAACACTCAGTTCTGCTTACTAGTTGCCTTACAGACTTTTAAAAATATACACACTACTGCTTTCTAGCTGCCTTACTGACTAACTAGTTTATTCGCTGCCGTACTGACTATTAAAAGCAGAAACACACAAATACACTAAATAATATTCTCAAATAGTTAACTTTGCCCCAATACTTTTGAAAAAGACAGTGTCCCAAGCAAAAACTTACTGATTTCTTTCAGCCACCAGCAAGGTGATCCTCTCCTCTCAGTGCTCTCTAACCTCTTGTTTTATATTAAAAGTTGGATGAGAGTTAATATCAGTTATGACTTTTTCTGTCATTTTGTTATTTATGTACAAGATTTCTGTTTTCGAATTGTTTAATCATGACCTTGGTGTAGGGATTATCTAATTCCTGGGTAAATAACCATGGAGTGAAGTTACTTGGCTGCTTCAGGTTTTGATTGTGGTTGTAATTTGGAAACTAAAACAATTACTGTCGCTTGTCTTAGCTTTTTCATAGGATACTGAAGAAAGAAGGCAGGAAGAGTGAAGTCAGCTTTGAGATTTTTTCTTTGTTTCCATCTGCTGACAGAGGGGACATATGTAACCCATTTGCTGGACTGGTCTGGCAGGACTAAAGGAAAGAAAATTAACAGGTAAGTTTATATTTCACCATTTTATAGTTTCAATGATAATTTTATTGAACAGATGTCTTGCTCAATTTTATACACTAGCAAAATACATAGATTATTTGTAAAACTACTGTGTTCTCTGATTTCCCTTACCTCTGATCCAAAAGACTTGTTTTGTTTTTCCTTTCAGTGAAGAACAGTCTCGGTTGGCAGCAAGGAAATATGCCAGAGTGGTGCAGAAACTGGGATTCCCAGCAAAATTTTTGGATTTTAAGATTCAGAATATGGTGGGGAGCTGCGATGTGAAGTTTCCAATCAGATTAGAGGGACTGGTCCTTACGCATCAGCAGTTCAGCAGGTATTTATCATCTGCATGAATCATCGCACTCTTAGAAGATTACTCTAATTTAATCAGATAATTGTCCTCTAGCCTTTCTACTGTGAATATGTTCTTTTCTCAAAGACACCTGCAGCAGCTACAGTTTTCTTTTGCTTAAGGTTTTGGAGAGGGTGAAGTTAAATTGCTTTTTACATAATGGATATTTTTATGATGCAGGAATTTTTCTATAAAAGGGCTGTAGGGTATTTCAAAGGAGTGACTTGCAGTAATCGATGTCTGGTAAAGATCTAAACTAGATGTAAATAACTAGAGAAAAAGTTTTGTTTTCCAATACTATAACAAATCAGAATTAAATTGTACTAATCCTATGCATAAAGGTTAAAGCAGTTGTAATAAATACATTTTTGAAAGTCCATATTCACAAGCCATTTAGATGGATAACTCAAAAGTTATGTCTAAATGTCAAAACTGGTATATTAAAAGACTTATGTACCTAAATTCTAGCCGGATAATGAGTTATAAGGTTAGAATTTAGGCACATAACTCAGGGGGCTTTCTGAGGTGGGTAGGAGGCATTTTGAGGAGGAGCAGAGCTAACTCTGGCCGTGCCACTGACCTGTCCTAAAGTTAGCCGCATGAATATATGTGGCTAACTTTAAGATTGTGTAAATTCAGCGATGCGACCGCACCTCTGAATATACCCTGTAAGTTAGCCAGAGTTTAATCCAGCTAACTAGCTGAGCCACTCAGTGGCTAAAAAAGTCCTCTTGGTTTTTATAATTAAGGGACAGTTAGAGCAAACAAAGCAAAGAATTTCCTGAAAGATTTTTCGGCAGAAATTTAGAAAAATTGATCTTTTTTTTTTTCCACTATGGAATTAGAATGAAAAAATGAGGTCCTTTCAGTGGAGAATAGTTGCATGTATTGAGCAGCATCTATTCATTAAAGCAGCAGCACAAGCTTAATTTCACAAAATACCAACATGAATGTTTCTTCTCTCTGTTGTATCCTTTGTAGTTGAATTTCTTGTTCATTTGTGTTTTGTCCTAGTATTTCTCACAGGACAAGCAGGATGGTAGTCCTCACATATGGGTGACATCACAGGATGGAGCCCAATCATGGAACACTTTCGTCAAAGTTTCTAGAACTTTGACTGGCCCCTAAAAGCACAAAAGAAGAGCGGAATCTGGGGCTAATTGTATCTGATGTTTAAGGTTGCCAAACAGGTAGATAAAGCGACAGTAAAAGCCAGAAAGATGCTTGGCTGCATAGGGAGAGGGGTGGTCAGTAGAAAAATGGAGGTATTACCCCTGTAAGGTCCATGGTGAGACCTCACTTGGAATACTGGTACAATTTTTTTGAGTAGTTGCCAGGTTCTTGTGGCCTGGTTTTGGCCTCTGTTGGAAACAGGATGCTGGGCTTGATGGACCCTTGGTCTGACCCAGCATGGCAATTTCTTATGTTCTTATGTAATTCTGGAGACCACACCTTCAATTTGTTATAAACAGGGTAGTCAGTCCAGAGGGTGGTCAGTGGTCTTTGTTCTAAAGCATATGGGGATAGACTTAAAGATCTAAACATGTACACCCTGGAGGAAAGGTGAGATAGGGGAAATATGATAGAGACATTCAGATATCTCAAACGTTTCCATGCATAAAAGGTGAGCCTCTTTCAATGGACAGGAGACTCTAGAGTTGAGGGGTCATGCGATGAGGTTGAAAGGAGGTAGACTCAGGAGTAATCTTAAGAAATATTTATTTACAGAAAGGGTGATGGATGCTTGGAACAGCCTCCCAATGGAGGTTGTGGAGACAAAAACAGTGTCTGAATTCATTAAAGCATGGGTTAAATACAGGAGATCTCTAAGGGAGGTGATGGGAATTATAATGCTAAATGAATTGAATGGATGGGCAGACTAGATGGGCTATACAGTCCTTTTGCCATCATGTTTCTATTTTTCTCTGTCAAGCACACATGCAGGCTTCTTAGTCCCATGTATGCGCGTAGCGCTCGCGCTCTCTCTCTCTCTCTCTCTCTCTCTCTCTTTGACATACACACATGGTTTTCTCTCATTCTCTCTGCTTTCTCATTCCCATACATGCTCTCTCACAGGCTTTTCATTCCCATGCTGTCTTTCTCACAGGCTTCTTATTCCCATTAGGGATGTGAATGTTTTTCTGATGGATGAAAATATTGTACGATATTTTCTAATCCGTCAGGAATCAGGGGGTCCCCGAAAGCGATAGGAAAACCCCACAAAATTTTCATGTGGTTTTCTTATTTGTGGGGGGGGCAGGAAGAAAGGGCACACAGAAAAACAACCCCCAACCCACCCCGACCCTTTAAAGTTAATTATTTAGAATTCCCCACCCTCCCGACCCCCCTCCCCCTCAAAAACTTTTCTAAAGTACCTGGTGGTACAGCGGGGGTCCCGGGAGCGATCTCCCACTCTCGGGCCGTCGGCTGCCACTAATCAAAATGGCGCCGATGGCCCTTTTGCCCTTATCATGTGACAGGGGCTATCTGTGCCATTGGCCAGCCCCTGTCACATGGAAGGAGCAATGGATGGCCCGCGCCATTTTTTAAGATGGCGCCGGCCGTCCATTGCTCCTACCATGTGACAGGGGCCGGCCAATGGCACCGATAGCCCCATCACATGATACCGATTCACATCTCTAATTCCCATGCTCACTCTCTCTCTCACAGGCTTCTCATTCCCATTATCTTTCTCTTTCCCTCTATCTCCCACACACACAGGCTTATCATTCCAATGTTCTCTCTCACAGGCTTCTCATTCTCATGCTCTCTCTCACAAACACATACACCAGCTATCAGGGTCTCCTCTTTATGGGCAGCTGCAGGATGAGCTCCACAGTGGCCTTGCAACATGGCTTTCTCTGGTTGCCAAGGAATGAGGTCTGCTATGGCCGTCCTCTTCTAGGGCTCCTGTGGGATGAACTCTGCAGTGGGCTTGCGACACAGCCTTTTTGGGCTGCTGCGGGATGAGTTCTGCATTTCCCTGCAGCATGGTCTCCTCTTCTCAGATTGCTAGGCAGTGCTGATTCAGTGGGCATGAGACCAAAGTGGGTGGGCCACAGCCTACCTGTGGCTACCCTACTGGCGAGTAGTAGAGGATAGTGCCGGAAGAAGATGGTGCCTGAACAGGATGCAGCCGGTCCACAACATACCTCCCAGTGTATCACAACACAACTGTTGAGAACCCCTGGTCTATTGTATCTGAAGATTGCGGGGGGGGGAAGCAGAGTTGCTTACCTGTAACAGGTGTTCTTCTAGGACAGCAGGATGCTAGCCCTAACGGAAAACATTTGTCAAAGTTTCTAGAACTTTGACTGGCACACTTAGCATACTCAGCATGCCACTATCTGCACTTCCATGTGGGGTCCCTATTCAGTCTCGTAACATAGAATTGACGAATGAGAAAATAAAATAACAAAACACAGGTGAATCCAACTCCGCGGGGTGGTGGGTGTGTTTCCTGAGGAATAACATCCTGCTGTCCTAAGAGAACATCTGTTACAAGTAAGCAACTCCGCTTTCTCCTAGTATAAGCAGGATGGTAGTCCTCACAGATGGGTGAATACCAAGCTACAGGCTGCTCCCGGTAAGGCTTATGACCAACAGGCACTGAACCAGGTGCCAACAGGCACAAACATAACTGCAGTGCTGTTGGTAACACAGGGATGCAGCATGAACACAACAGTGGGCTCTAGGCAGGAAGAGTTAGGTTTTTAAGCCTGGAAAAGGTTACAAAGGATAGATTGGCCGAAGCTGCTGTCCTGTCGACCATCCTTGTCCAAGCAGTAGTGAGCAGCAAACATGTATAGAGTACTCCACGTTGCGGCTCTACAGATTTCGGCAATAGGGACTGCTCGTAAGTGGGCCACCGATGGCTGCCATGGCTCTCAACGAGTAAGCCTTAACGTGGCCTCCAAGCTGAGTCTGCCTGTGCATAGCAGAAGGAGATGCAATTCGCTAGCCAGTTGGGACAGTTTGTTTGCCCACCGCAACGCCCATTGTATTCTCATCAAAGAATATGAAAAGTTGCATGGACTGCCTGTGGCCTGCAGTGCCTTCTAGATAGCCAATGCCCTCTTACAGTCCAAACTGTGTAGAGCCTGATTGCCCTGGTGCGAATGAGGCCTCGGGAAAAAGGTGGGCAGAATAATAGACTGATTAAGATGAAAATCAGTCACCACCTTAGGCAGAAAATTGGGGTGAGTACACAGGAATACCCTATCATGAAATAACTTTGTGTAGGGCAGATACGTCACAAACACCTGAAGCTCACTAACTCTGCGAGCCGAAGTGACCACTACGAGGAAGAGAGCCTTCCAGGTTAGGTACCTCAGATTGCAGGAGCGCATAGGCTCGAATGGGTCACCCATGAGCCATGCTAGCACCATGTAGAGGTCCCAGGACAACGCATAAGGGACTTCATCTGAAGCAAGCCCCGCATAAATCACCCTGAGATGGGCGTACTATTACTCTGATGGTAAGCACTGATGGCACTCAGGTGGACCCTGACTGAGTTGGTCTTTAGGCCAGCCTCTGAGAGGTGCCACAAGTAGTTCAGCATCTGCATTGTGGGACAGGTGAATGGATCCAAGCCATGACCTCCACACCAGATGGAGAACCTCCTCCACTTGAGCCTATTAGACTTCTTGGTGGAAGGCTTTCTTGAAAGCTGCCAGTACCTGGAACTACAGGACTAGCCTCTCAACATCCAGGCCGTCAGAGCTAATGATCTGAGATTTGGATGGTGCAGCCTGCCCTGATCCTATGTGATCAGATCAGGGGAGGTCCCTAGACGGATGGGCTCTCTGACCAACAGATCCTGCAGGATTGGAAACCAGACCTGCCTCAGTCAGTACGGGGACACCGTGGTCCCCTTGTCCTGCTGGAGCTTCATAAGTCTTCATTACCAGCAGAAGTGGAGGATATACATACAGAAGACCCTTGCCCCAGTGGTGGGCAAAGGTGTTAGAGGCTGGCTTTCCATCTCTCCAGTACAGGTAGCATGAGTGCCTGACTTTGCTGTTACAAGACAAGACAAAGAGATCCATGTCCGGGGTTCCCCACAGGCAGAAGAGTCCTCCCACTACCAAGGGGTCCAGCGACACCCCCCTCGTGTGGAATGAACACCCGACTCAGGCATTCTGACACCACATTTTCCATCCCCGTCAAGTAAATCTTTCACAAGAGTATGCCCTGGGATAGGGCCCAGGACCATATCTGCACTACCTTGTGACAAAGGAGGAAGGAGCCCGTGCCTCCCTGTTTGTTGTTGTATCTCATTGCCATCATTTGAATGAGGACAGCTTTGTGGGACAAACTATCCTGAAATGCCCAGATAGCGAAGCGGCTTGCTCAGAGCTCCAGGAAGTTGATCTGGCAGCAAGCTTCCTGTTCCTTCCATTGACCCTGTGTACAGAGGCTGTCCACATGTGCCCCCCAACCCAGGGTGAATGCATCAGTGGTGAGCACAGTATGATGTGGGGAAGCTTGAAATGGAAGTCCCTGTTCCAAATTGGAGAGATTTTCCCACAGGACAGGAAGCCTGAAGAGACTGTGTGATGCAGACATTGCGTTTGAGGTCCTGGGTTGTCTGCAACCACTGACAGCGCAGGGTCCATTGAGCACTCCATATTCACAAGCGGGTAAATGGGGTAAAATGAACAGTCGCAGCCATGTGACCCAGAAGACGGAGCAACAAGCGAGTGGAAACCTGATGACAATGGCGGACCAAACTCACCAGTGATGCCAAACTCACCAGTGATGCCAGGCAGGTGCTTGGTCATGGGGCAGAAACGCCTTGGCCTGAACAGTGTCCAGTCTGGCCCCAATAAAGCCCAGATGTGGGGATGGACTGAGATTGGACTTGGGGTAGTTGATGACAAACCCCAGAGACTGCAGTACATGGGCAGTTATGGACAGGAAACGGAGCACCTCTTGCTGGGTGTTGCTTCTAACTAACCAATCGTTCAGATAGGGAAACACGTGCACTCCCTGCTGGCACAGGTGTGCCCCCACAGCTGCCAAGCATTTGGTGAAGACCCTTGGGGCTAAAGCAAAGGGCAACACATAGTATTGGAATTGCTCCTTGCCCACTAGAAAGTAGAGATACTTCCTGTGACTGGGGCAGATCTCGATGTGGGCGTAGGCGTCCTTTAGGTCAAGGGAGCAGAGCCAGTCTCTTTTTTTTTTTTTTTTTTTTCAGGAGAGGGATCAGGGTGCCCAAAGAGACAACCTTGAACTTTTCTCTTTGCAGAACTTGTTCAAGGCCCTCAGATCATTTATGCCCCTTGCAGACGCCAGCGCCGGTGCCCCTTCGCCTGCGCTCGTTCACTGGCGCCCGCAGGTCCCAGACAGACAAGAGCTGACCGCACCCAGCCTAACTCCCCAAAGGGCGTTCACCCTGGTGGGAGGGGGGGAGCGGTCTCCAAACAATGAACCAGCCTCGGGCAAGAACCCTGGAGAGAATGGCACAGGCGGGCCCCAACAATGGGGGAGCACACCCTAAGGGGCACTGGCTCCCAGGGGCCCTCCAGGTCCCAGACCAGATGACATCCCAATTTGTTACCGCAGGGAACAATGGCGCAGTGGGAGTCTGTAGCGAGAATGCCTCCCCCAACCTTCCGAGGAGCAGTGAGGAGGTTACGAGGGGCATTGAGTCAACCGCCTAACCTGTGCACGCGATGCACGATGTAGTGATAATAGCACTCCGCGACGTCCCATACAATTTGTCTCACAATTGAGCGAGTCCCACGGTTGCTGAGCACGTTATGTCATTCGCTGTTGCCTCGGGTGCCAGCTTGCAGGGTCATTCCCCCAAAAGGTGTAACATGCCATACTGGGTCAGACCAAGGGTCCATCAAGCCCAGCATCCTGTTTCCAACAGTGGCCAATCTAGGCCATAAGAATCTGACAAGTACCCAAAAACTAAGTCTATCCCATGCTACTGTTGCTAGTAATAGCAGTGGCTATTTTCTAAGTCAACTTAATAGCAGGAAATGAACTTCTCCTCCAAGAACTTATCCAATCCTTTTTTAAACACAGCTACACTAACTGCACTAACCACGGCCCTGAGATAGATGTTTCACTCTTCATTCTGCAATGCAGCCCCTGTTGGGCACACACCCCTACGAGGGATGACAAGAAGTATCTGGGCGACTTGCAAGGTCGCCCAGATACATCCCAACGAGGGGGCCAACTGCAAATGCCACAGTGTCTGCAGGAGTGCCTTCGGTTCTCAGAACCAAGTTACCACTACTATGAACACCAACCCCCAGGCTAGCAATACGCAGTGGAGGAAGCCGTGCGCCATCTATGAGGTACGTGGCATGTCAGCCAGAATCGCCACAGAGGCCATTACGGCTAGACAGGTACCAGGGCTTCGGGCTCATAATAGCAGCCTTTCATTTTCACCAGTCTTGAAGTGACCACCTGCGACTGTGAGTACTCTAGGCTGTCAGGGAGGCCGAATATTACATCTTGCATACAGTCGCACAGCGATGAAGCAGCGGCAACCTTGACCTGAAGGTCCCAGAATGCTCCAGCAATGTTCCATCTGCTGAGTCCCTGCTTTCCAACACAACCCAGGGTTTTATTCCCCGTACTTCTTCCTTCCCGTCAGCCTAGTTGGGGGCCTTTGGCTTTGAACAGGCCCTTCACTAGGGTGAAATTGAGGATGACTTCCTTCCAGCGCATCCTGACTAGTACAACCCAGTGACTGGGGGTATGAGCTGGTTCTCAGGGATTCATACGCTCGCAGTTCTATCTGCTGTACAGGTGGGCAAGGATCTTGTTTCCAGATCGCTGGACGTCACTTCCAACACAAGGTGCCCTGTTGGATTCTAATCAGCCCTGATGACCTTCATCAGGTAACCCAGCGATAGCAACCACTTCAAGAACTGGGAGTTGCAAGGGCTTCCTTGTCTCAAAACCCTGGAGGCCCTGGTGCCATCTACCCTGCGAATCACTGTTTAGTGCTGGGGAGTGATGGACTCTCTCATTTTATTTATTTATTTTGGTGCTTTTTTTATGCCGACATTCATGATACAGATCACATCATATCGGTTTACAGGGAACAATGGGGCATTAACGGTAACATAAACAAATATAGTGAAAAGTTACAATAAAACAGGGGTATTTGAACTGGAAGGAGGAAGAGCCAGAGGCAAGAGTAACTCAGAACTAAATAATATCATGTCATATACAATATAGGAATTATCAGAACTAAATAATATCAGAATCATATACAATATCAGTGTTCCTGTAGTTGGGGAGGTCCCAGATCAGGTGAAGGCTTGTAGAAATAGCCAAATCTTGAGTTTTTTTTGAATGTCTATAGACAGGGTTCTTGTCTAAGGTCAGGGGGCATAGCGTTCCAGATGGTTGGCACCGCTGTCGAGAAGGCTCAATCTTTGGTGGATGAGTGGAGTGTGAATTTGGCTGGGGGAGGATGAAGCGAGCCCTTGTAAGCTTCTCTGATGGGTCTAGAAGAGATGTGCAGCATGAGTGTGTGGTGGATGTTGATGGGTATTCTGTTATAAATAGCTTTGTGAATGATGGTGAGACATTTGTGTAGGATTCTAAAGCTTACAGGGAGCCAGTGCAGATTTTTTAGGATGGGTGTGATGTGGTCTCTTCTGTTGGAATTTGTTAAAATTCTGGCGGCCGAGTTTTGAAGCATCTGAAGCGGTTTGGTGGAGGAGGCGGGAAGGCCTAGTAGAATGGAATTGCAGTAGTCTAATTTGGAAAATATAATGGCTTGGAGTACAGATCTGAAGTCCTGAAAGTACAGAAGCGGTTTGAGTCTTTTTAGCACCTGAAGTTTGAAGAAGCAGTCTTTGGTTGTGCTGTTGATGAACTTTTTTAGATTTAATTGGTTATCAATTATGACTCTGAGATCTCTTGCTTGGCTGACCAGGGTGTTGGTGTGGGTTGCATGAAGGTTATCTTTGAGGTTGGGAGATATAAGGAGCATTTCTGTCTTGGATGTGTTCAGAACAAGGTTTAGGTTAGTAAGGAGGTAGGTGATTTCTTGGAGACAATTGTCCCAGAGCTTCAGTATTTTGGAGAGGGATTCGGTTATTGGGATCAGGATTTGTACATCATCGGCATAGAGATAGTGTTTAAGTTTTAGATTTCGTAAGCAGCTGGCAGAGGGGAAGAAGGTATAGGTTGAAGAGTGTGGGAGACAGAGAGGAGCCCTGCGGTACTCCTCTTGAGGAGTTGATGAGAGGAGATTCCTTGTTATTGATCTTTATTTTGTAGCCTCTGTTCCTGAGAAAGGAATCGAATCATTTGAAGGCCGTACCTGTTATCCCGATGTCTGAAAGTCATTTAAGAAGAATGGAGTGATTCACCGTGTCGAATGCGGCCGAGATGTCCAGAAGTACTAGAAGGAAGGAGTGTCCAGAGTCCATCCCCATGATGAGGTGATCTGAAAGGGAGATGAGGAGGGTTTTGGTGCTTAGTGATTTGCGGAATTCATATTGCGTTGGGTGGAGAATGTTGTGATCTTCCAGGTATTCTGATAATTGGGTATTGACTAGTTTTTCCATGACCTTAGCCAAAAAAGGCAGGTTGGAGATGGGGCGGAAGTTGTTGGGTTCCCTAGTGTCTAGATTTGGTTTCTTGAGAAGGGGTTTGAGGGTGGCAATTTTTAGGACGTCAGGGAAGATTCCTTGAGAATAGTGAGCAGTTTATGATGTCCGCTAGGTACTTGGAGATGGTGTCTGGCACCAATAGTAGAAGCTTAGTTGGGATTCTATTTCAAGAGCGGAGGTAGGTTCAAATGATTCCAGTGATGGTCCGGTGTTTGAGGGGGGAGAGCTGGAAATGTGAGTGGATGTAGAGTTGGGGGGCAGGAGTGTTAATAGGTTAGATATTTTGTTCTGGAAAAAGGTTGCCAGTTCGTTTGCCTTTGCTTGTGCCTATTCGTCCAGGATGGACGGGACGGTGGTTTTTGTGAGCTCTGATACATAGGAGAATAGAGCCTTAGGGTCAAAGACGAGGTCGTGAATTCTGTGGGCGTAGAAATCTTTTTTTGCTCGAAGAGTGGCGTTTCTGTAAATGTGAAGGGTTGATTTGTAGGCGGTTAGTGTGCTAGGGCATGGGGTCTTACGCCATTTATTTTCTCTTTGTCTAAGGTTTCGTTTAAGTTTTCTGAGTTCATCTGAGAACCATGGTTGTTTCCTATTAGGTGTCTGATTTATTTTTTGACTGCAAGAGGGCATACTTTGTTCGCTATTGATTGTGTGATATTGTGCCATGAGAGGAGAGCCGAGTTGGGATCTGAGACGTCCAGGTTGCGAAGTTCCTTTGTTAGATGCTCACTGAGGACTTCCGGAGAGCAGGATCTCCTGTAGTGAACTGTAGATTGAGTGGGGTGAGCGTTGGGGTTTTCCTTGTTCGTGAGGGTGATGGTGATCAGAGAATGGTCAGACCAGGGGACTGGTGTGCATTCCGGGGGGGTAGAGGGTGAGAAGCTGGAGTTAATGAAGATGAGGTCAAGGGTATGACCTGCTTTATGGGTGGGCTTGTTGATGATTTGTTTGAAGCCCATAGCCTTGAGAGAGGTGAGGAATGCTTCGCAGTTGGTAGAGAGAGGGATTGAATTGACGTGGAGGTTGAAGTCCCCTAATATGATAGCGGGGGCATCTAGGTTAATATGTTTGGTAGTGATTTCAACTATGGGGGAGGCATCTGTGTCCAGGAGACCAGGCGGGGCATAAATGAGGAGGATTTGAAGCTGATCAGATTTAAACAGGCCTAGTTCTAATTTAGAAGCTGATTTAATTGGTTGTAGAGTTAGCTTAAGTTCCTTTTTGGCCGCTAGGCGCAGGCCGCCGCCTCTTTTTTTTTTTCTGTCTGGGAAGAGAGAAGTCATATTGATGTGTTGGTTTATCAGGTCTGTGTCTGTTGGCTTAAGCCAGGTTTCCGTTATAGCGCAGATGTCTGGATTTGCGTCAAGAATAATCATTTAGAATATGTGATTTCTTTGTGATCGATTGTGCATTGAATAGAGACACTACGAGTAGTGCAAGACCTAGTAGTTGGGTGAAGGGAGAAATCATGATAGGGATAAGGGATCTAGTGGCACGCATCCGGAGTAGTGTGAGAGGTTTTTCCTTGGTAAGAGTGCTGTGATGGAGGATGGGGATTGGGTAGCCTTGTGTCATGTTCCTCTTGTGTTCAGGCTGGTCAGGCTTTGGGTGAGCGTCTGTTTGTTGGGGAGTAGGTGAGTAGTTAGGGTTGGAGCGAGAGTCCTGGAGACCTGAAAGAGGATGCGTGAAGAGTGAGTGTCCTGGACATCTGGGAGAGGCTGCGAGAAGAGTGAGCGTCCGTCTGCTGGGTGAGGAGGCTGAATGATGAGTGAGCGTCCGTCTGTTGTTGAATTGAGGAGTGGCTGTGACTGGGAGATAGTCCAGGACTTGGAGAGATGGATGGGGATGGGTGAGGTGTGGGTGTCCGTCTGCTGAGTGAGGAGGATGAATGATGAGTGAGCGTCCGTCTGTAAGTGGGTTGAAGAATTGCTGGAGGTTAGGAGAGAGTCCGGGTCCTGGAGAGCTAGACGATGATGAGTGAATAGTGAGTGTTTGTCTTATGAAGAGAGCTGAGGCATATGAGAGCTTCAATGTGCTGAAGGTTTGTAAGGATGGGTGCTTTGCTAGGTGTCATTCTGGTGCGCACAAAGGGGCAGGCACCAGCTCTTTTTTTTTTTCTTTAATTCTCTTTTTGTTTTACGGCGTCCGGGGCGTTCAGGTTCGGGAGGTCCGATTCGCGGTGGCCGCCTTCCCTGCCTCAGGTCCACCTCCCCTGACCCCGACGGGTCAGCGTGGGGAGAGCCAACCTGGACAGCACGGAGAAGGGATTGAAAGACCGCGCCTAGCGCTGTCGAGAGCCCTTTAAAGGGCTCCGGGGCGCCTAGCTGACGTTGGGCCGAGTGGGCAGGCTTACCGCTCTTCTTTTTTTTTTTTTAATTTAATTCTCTTTTTGTTTTCGGCGTCCGGGGCGTTCGGGTTCGGGAGGTCCGATTCACAGTGGCCTCCTTCCCTGCCTCAGGTCCACCTCCCCTGACCCCGATGGGTCAGCGCGGGGAGGGCCGACCTGGACAGCACGGAGCAGGGATTGAAAGGGATCTCATCCACCAATAAAGTAACCTGCAAGTGTCGCTGCCTATAGTGAGTCCTCTATTCATGGTAGTATAGCGCCCCAATGGAGATCGTACCAGGCGCGCCTGATTAGTCAGACCACACATGCCTCCAAGGAGGGGTAGGACGCCCATATGGGGTAGGGGCAACCCAAGACTGGCGGTCGTTCCGGGAGAATACCCAGCGCGTCAACTCTCTGGGGCTGCGAACAGCAGGGGCGCCTAGCGTGCGCCCGAGAGCTCTTCACGTAAGAGCAGCCATAGTCCACACAGGCAGCCAGGTGGTGCATATTCATGCAAGCAAAGAAAAGCAGTCCGGTTCCTGGGGGCTATGCCGAAAAGCTGCATTTGACGTGGGCAGAGTTAAATTCCATCACACCCCAGGTAACTGGCCTGTGCAGCATATGTACTCTGGGTGAGACAGGCTCAGCAGGATTCTCACCCACACAAGTGGAAGTTCGGCCTGGACGAGACAATGGTTCTTTCCAAGCCTGAGGTCACTCTCCATAGGCCTCTGCCACAGAGAATATACGGAGATCCCTGGATTCTACTCTGACAACCTAGTGACCAATGCTGGGTGTAGCCTGCCTTCTCGTCTGTGGATGAGGGGACTGCTGCCCCCCATCCCCACTCATATCGAGTACCATCCATATCGGCATCAAGATAAGCAGAATCTCACCCTTATAGCTCCGGCATGCCCGGCAACTGTGATGCGCCATTGAGACCATCCATCCACCGGGCAGCTAGCGTCCTCAGGTATGCAGGTGACCCACCTTGTCAAGAGCGGAGGTCATTTCTCCACCTTGTGCTTCACCCCCTGTATCTCCATGCTTGGAGATTGAAAGGACAACATTGGACGCATCTTACCTTGTCCTTGCTGATTTGAGAGGTGTTGGTCTTCCAGGATGTTCTGCCAGGGAGAACCACTGGGACACATGGATCAGACACTCAGAAAGGAGCAAGGTATGCAGGTGGTCCCCCTCTTCGCTCCCAGGAACATCTATTAGAGTGCTCTACTCACTATAACAAGTAGGATGGGCAACACACCTGTCAGTTCATCTAAGTGCTGTCACAGTCTACCTCTACTCTCGCATGGGGTCCCAGGGGCAAAGTACCCACTGGCTTCCGGGTTCATGAAAGGCATCTTTAGGCTACGCCTGCCCATTCAGAAGCACAGTCCCCACGGGACCTGGACCTAGTCTTGGAAGAACTGCTGCTCTTGATTCCGAGTCTTGGACAGCAGTCGTTTGAGAGATCTTCTGAAAAGTCCTCTTCCTAGTCACCCTTCACCGCAGCAAGGAGAGTCCGTGAACTATGGGCGTAGGTCCATCAACCATCATACCGGGAGTTCCACCGCGTTAGGCTAGCATCTCTGACCCACTCCTCCTCCCTCCCCAAGGCTTACTCGACTTCAGCTCAACAAGATGGTCACCATGCTGACCTCCTTTCTGTAGCGGCTTCACACAGTGTGCTACAGATGTGCCCAGCTCATTCACAGACATTGTGCACGTTAGGTACCCAGGGCTTCCAACTCTTCAGTGCCTTCAACCCGAATGCCTGGCCTTCCAGTCTCTGAAAGAGATCTTTGTCTCAGATCTCTCCACGCATTCTGGTTTGTTCCGACAAAGATCAGATGCCCAGAACACCACACCAAAAACCATCGCTTTAAATCGTACTCCTGCTCCGGCGCCGCGCACCGTGCGTCGCGCGCCGAAGGAGCGCGACAAAGGGGCCCGCCCCTTTGTGCGCCCCTTCGGGCAGCCCCCTCGGGCAGCTCCGAGGGACCGTACTATCTCACCAGCCTCCCTGCTAATCCTCTATGGACCGCTTCTCCCACAGCCGGAAAAATATACAAACATCAGCCCCCCGATGCACCAACGATCCTCAAGGTGCCCTGCATCGGAACCCAGCACCCAAGACTATTGTAACCAACGGACCACTGGACTGCCAATCTTAGCCAAGCCCCTGCCTCCCAGACCTTCCCCGGTGGAGACTGTGGGGACCCCCCTGCCATACCCCAACAAACCTACTGGCTTTCCCTAATAGTAAATAGCTGTACCCCCTAAGGTCTCAGTCTCTCCCCCCCTAACCCCTACCCCTTGCAGCCTTCCCCTGCAGCCCCCCCTCCCTGGAAGCGGGCTGCTACCTTTCTCCCACCCCTAACATCCCACCAACCATCCGCTTTCACCCTCCTACACTCAACTGTAAGTACCCTTACATCAATGTACTCTATCCTCTCAGTTAATTTTACTGGAGCTGTTCATTGTATTGCACTATATTCATGACCCTGCACTATTGTTCCTAGCCCGTCAGCACTATTGCTCCCAGTTCAACACTCTGAATCCTGCTCTGTACATTCCCCCTAAACCTGCTTTGGTTAATCTGCATTGCTCCCAGTTTAACCCGCTCTGTTTTACCTGCACTGTTAACCTACATAACCTACATTGCTCCCAGTATAATCAGTTTAAATTAGCTCTGTTTAACCTGCTTTGCTCCCAGCTCGATACTGTGAAACCTGTTCTGTATAATCTGTACGAATATGCTCTGTCTAATCTGCATTGTATATCCAGCAAAATAATCCATATTGTACTACCTCCACTGCACATCCTACTCTATCTCCTAACCGGACAACCAACATCCACCCACCCCCGATTACCCGTCTCTCTCCTCCCAAAATGTGCTTCCCTACTATATCTGTCATACACCACCCCCACCGGTGGATCCTCCGCCCAGCACACCCCCACCCCTCCCTCCAGCACAAATCCCTAGTCCCCATCATGATTTCACCCATCACACAACTGCTTGGCCTGGCCACGCTTGCCATTTCCCTTTTTAATGCACAATCCATCCTAAAGAAAGCCCCCATACTCCAAGATTTGCTCACTGACACCAACCCAGATATCTGTGCCATCACAGAATCCTGGCTAAAGAACTCAGACCACGTTTTCATCAATCAACTCCCAACCCAGACATATGACATTTTCTCTATCCCAAGGCCCAAAAAAAGAGGAGGAGGTATACTCCTAGCCACCAAGAAACACCTTAACCTCAAACTACAAATCATCTCTCCCCCCCCCAAGACTTGAAATTGGTCTTTTCAAATCCAAATCCCTGCAGGTCTGCCTTGTCTATGCCCCCCCCCGGCATTCTTGAACAGGACCCATCCCCCCTCATTGAATACATCACCGACAACATAAAGCCGGACACACCCGCAGTGATACTCGGAGATTTCAATCTCCATGTAGACACCCACCCCACTACGCCTGCTTGCGAAACTCTACTCGTCACCCTTAAAGCTCTGGGCTTCAGTCAACTAATCTCAGAACCCACACATAAAGCTGGTCACACACTTGACCTCCTTTTTGTTAACACAAGCATTACAGCACCCCATGCACCCATCTCCACCCCCATCCCCTGGTCCGACCACTTTCTCATCAATGCCCATCTCACCATCAATACCAAAACACCGATCTCAAGCTCACATAATAAAAAGATATCATTCCGTAAACCATGTCCTTCGGAGCAACTCTCCCTAGCCTTCAACAAAGTAACCGAAAACCTCGACCTAACTAACCCAGATACCGCTCTACTATCTTGGGACAAGTCCATCTCTAACATAGCCAATACCTTTGCCCCACCATCCACAAAATAATAACCCCTACACGTACCGAGAGAAAGCCATGGTACACCAATGAATTAAGAAAACTGAAGCAAGACCTCAGAGCCAAGGAACGTACCTGGCGCAAACAACCTACACCCACACACAAAATGGCCTACAAACATACATTACATACATACCGACAAGCAACCCTGCACGCCAAACGTAACTTCTACGCAGCAAAAATCCACAGCTACAAATTCAATCCTAACGCTTTATTCTCCTTCGTTGCAGATCTCACAAAATCTCCCTTTCCATCCTCCCAAGAAAAAAATAGTATAGAGAAATGTGAGAAACTAGCAGATTATTTTAAAAACAAAATCTCCCAAATTCTTACTCGGCTCCCCTCCAACCCTGCCCCCACAGACCCACTACCTATTGACAATAAAATTAATCTCAGCTCCCTTGACCTCACCTCCTCGAAGGAAGTTGAATCTATACTAAAGAAGATGTGACCAGCCACACATATCGCAGATGCCATCCCATCAAAAATTCTCCTCACCATTCCTTCCGCCATTGCTAAGCCAATAGTAGATATTATAAACTGCTCCATCACCACTGGGAAAGTCCCCGAACCACTGAAACTTGCCATCGTGAAGCCACTACTGAAAAAACCTACCCTCGACCACAATGACCCAGCAAACTACAGGCCCATTTCCAATCTGCCTTTTATTTCCAAAATCATGGAGAAGGTGGTTAACATGCAACTCACTGATTTCCTAGAAGAAAACAACATCTTACATCCCGCTCAATATGGCTTTCGTCAAGACCGAAGCACCGAAAAACTCCTGCTTGCAATAACTGACACCGTCCTCAAAGGCATGGACCACGGTCAATCATATATACTTGCCCTCCTTGATATCTCTGCCGCTTTCGATACCGTGAACCATCAAATCCTATTATCACGGTTAGCGGAGATAGGCATCTCAAATACAGCCCTATCCTGGTTCTCCTCATACCTTGACCACAGAAAGTACCTAGTCAAACTTGATAACTTTGAATCCGCTCACATTCCCCTCACACAAGGCATACCACAAGGCTCCTCTTTATCGTCCACCCTCTTCAATATATATCTACTCCCACTCTGCCACCTTCTCTCTAAACTAGGACTAAAATTTTTCTTATATGCAGACGACGTACAAATACTCATTCCCATTCGGAAATCCCTTACTGAAACCCTGCAATATTGGGAAACTTGCCTGACATCCATCAATTCTCTCCTCTCCAATATCCACCTTGCACTCAATGCCTCTAAAACAGAAATTCTTATCCTAACAAATCAATCAATCGACGCGATCCACCAAATGAATCAAAACGCCTCACAAGCTTACACACTACCACCCAGTGTCAGAGACTTAGGAGTTTCCCTTGACAATCAGCTAAGCTTCAAATCTCACATTAAATCACTGCTAAAAGGGGGCTTCTTTAAACTTCAAACCCTCAAAAAACTGAAGCCCCTCCTCCACGCCCACGACTTCCGCACTGTTATGCAAACCACCATACTATCTAAAATCGACTATTGCAACTCCCTTCTCATAGGTCTACCTGCCTCCACTATTAAACCCCTCCAAATCCTCCAAAATGCTATGGCTAGAATCTTAACAAACACCAGGAAAACTGACCACATCACTCCCATACTACAGGATCTCCACTGGCTCCCCATTTCCTACCGTTCCCAATACAAAACACTTACCATCCTCCATAACACATTATACAAAAACAACTCCCCCTGGCTTGAGGATATGCCACATTTCCGTCAAACTAATCGCCCCACCAGAAACTCCCTCGCTGGCACCCTTCAAACCCCCTCACTCAAAATTGGGCACCTTACCACTACCCGGGACAGAGCCTTCTCCATTGCGGGTCCTACCCTCTGGAACTCCCTTCCTGCTAAACTCCGCCTAGAACCGTCCCTGAGCCATTTCAAAAAAGGAATCAAGACATGGCTCTTTAAACAGGCATACCCCAACTCCTCCCAGTCCTAGTCAATGTCTTGTCTCGAACTTACTCAGCTCCCGCTCAGCCTACACACCCCCTCCTCAACCTCCCCTTCGCCATCCCAAAATAAATAAAATTCCCAGCTCCCCCCTCTCCCCTACCATTCTAGCTCCCTCACCTTCCCAGCTCCCCCCCTGCTCCCTCCCCCCACCCTTCCCCAGCACCCTGCTGCCTCTCCCCTACCCCTCCCCTCTCTTCCTACAAACAGCCTTTCCTTGAAAGTGCCATTGCCTTAACGTTCTCCTATACCCCTACCCCCTCCTCTCCTTTCCCCTCCTCGCTACCCCCTTCCCCTTCTCCCTGCCCCTACATTTAATATTATTATTGTAAATAATTTCATATGTTAAGTTCTTAAGGGTACATGCATCCTTTACATCCTGATGCATACCTACTCTTAACATGCATAATCATCATCCAGTTCGTTTTACAAAGTTGTATCCTTGCTCGTTGACTCTCTCTATCCTTGTTCCTAGTTCATTGTAATATCGTTGACTCTCTCTATCCTCGTTCATTGTAATTTCCTTTCTCAGTTAAATGTGAACCGACATGATGTGTCCTACGAATGCCGGTATATAAAAATTGTTAAATAAATAAATCATGCCAGAGCAAGGGCGACGTCCATCATCTACTAGGCGAAGTACCTTTCCTAGACACAGGCAAGCCGTCACGAGATCGTCACTACATGCCTGCCCTTCACGTTATGTCCTCAACCAGCAGGCGGCCGCAACTGCAGAAATGAGCCGAACTATCTCCCTGTAATGGTCAGGTAAAGAGACTCCGCATCCAAGTGCCAGATTGAGCGCGCCTCCCTGAAACTGGAAAGGATGATGCACTGCTTCCAGGTGCCCCCAGATGGCACTCAACTTGCCAGCTGGGGACTCCCCAGAATTCATGGCTAATTGACTGCTTTTCTGCGGAAAAGAGGAAGTTTGCTTACTGTAAACTGTTTTCTGTGGATAGCAGGATGAATTACCCATGTTGTCCCACCTGCCTCCCTGGATAGTCTCCACTCCAGTTCCATCTACAGCTTGGATAACAGACAAGCAAGCTGGAAATCACATGGTTTATAATACCCAACATGCACATGGGGCAAAGCTCTGTGTACTTTGAGGAGCTCCGCCACCTAGAGAACTGAAGGACGATTCCCAGAATTCATGGCCAATTCATCCTGGTATCCTCGGAAAACAGTTTACGGTAAGCAAACCTGCTCATATCGCAATGACAGAGAGAAGCATCTCTGAGGCATGGGTGGCGCTTTATGGGATGGCATAGAGTCCAACAGGATAAAGATCCTACATTAGACTAAATGCACAATCAAATCTTTATGGGTAGAAATCCCTTGTGTGTTGGGGAAGAGTATAGTGATAAGAGTATACTACCATCCACCTGGCCAAGATGGTGAGACGGACAGTGAAATGCTAAGAGAAATTAAGGAAACTAACCAAATTGGTAGTGCAGTAATGATGGGAGATATCAATTACCTTAATATTGACTGGGTAAATGTAATATCAGGACATACTAGAGATAAAGTTCCTGGATGGAATAAATGACAGTTTATGGAGCAATTGGTTCAGGAACAGACAAAGGGAGCAATTTTAGATCTAATTCTCAGTGGAGCACTGGATTTGGTGAGAGAAGTAACTGTGGTTGGGCCACTTGGCAAATTTGAATTAATGACTGGAAGGGGGACAGTAAGTAAATCCACGGCTGTAGAAAAAAACTGAAAGGAGCAACTACAAAGACTAAAAAGTGTGCAAGAGGTGTGGACATTAAAAAAAAAAAAAAAAAAAAGTGCGCAGTCCAAATGTATTCCACACATTGAGAAAGGTGGAAGGAAAGCAAAACAATTACTGGCATGGTTAAAAGGTGAAGTGAAAGAGGCTATTTTAGCCAAAAGATCTTCATTCAAAAATTGGAAGAAGGATCCAACAGAAGAAAATAGGATAAAGCATAATTGTTGGCAAGTTAAATGTAAGACATTGATAAGACAGGCTAAGAAAGAAGTTGGCCATAGGGGCGAAAACTCATAGTAAAACCTTTTAAAAATATATCCAAAGCAGAAAGCCTGCGAGGGAGTCAGTTGGACCGTTAAATGATCGAGGGGTTAAAGGGGCACTTAGGGAAGATAAGTCCATCATGGAAAGATTAAACGATTTCTTTGCTTCGGTGTTTACTGAAGATGATGTTGGGGAGATACCCGTTCCGGAGAAGACTTTCATGGGTAATGATTCAGATGAACTGAATCAAATCACAGTGAAACTAAAGGATGTTGTAGGCCTGATTGACAAACTGAAGAGTACTAAATCACCTGGATCGGATGGTATACATCCCAGGGTTCTGAAGGAACTAAAAAATGAAATTTTAGATCTATTAGTAAAAATGTGTAACCTATCATTAAAATCATCCATTGTACCTGAAGACTGGAGGGTGGCTAATGTAGCCCCAATATTTAAAAAGGGCTCCAGGGGCGATCCGGCAAACTACAGACCAGTTAGCCTGATTTCAGTGCTAGGAAAAATAGTGGCAAGTGTTCTAAATATCAAAATCACAGAACATATAGAAAAACATGGTTTAATGGAACACAGTCAGCATGGCTTTACCCAAGGCAAGTGCTTCTTCACTTTTTTGAAGGGGTTAATAAATATGTAGATAAAGGTGAACCGGTAGATGTAGTGTATTTGGATTTTCAGAAGGTATTTGACAAAGTTCCTCATGAGAGGCTTCTAAGAAAAGTAAAACTTCATGGGATAGGTGGCGATATCCTTTCGTGGATTACAAACTGGTTAAAGACAGGTAACAGAGTAGGATTAAATGATCAATTTTCTCAGTGGAAAAGGGAAAACAGTGGAGTACCTCAGGGATCTGTACTTGGACCGTTGCTTTTCAAATTATTTATAAATGATCTGGAAAGGAATATGACGATTAAGGTTATCAAATTTGCAGATGATACAAAATTATTCAGAGTAGTTAAATCACAAGCAAATTGTGATAAATTTCAGGAGAAACTTGTGAGACTGGAAAATTGGGTATCCAAATGGTAGATGAAATTTAATGTGGATAAGTGCAAAGTGATGCATATAGGGAAAAATAACCCATGCTATAGTTACACAATGTTAGGTTCCGTATTAGGAAAGAGATCTAAGCATCATAGTGGATAATACATTGAAATTGTCGTCTCAGTATGCTGCAGCAGTCAAAAAAATCAAACAATGTTAGGAATTATTAGGAAGGGAATGGTGAATAAAACGGAAAATGTCTTAATGCCTCTGCATTGCTCCATGGTGAGATCGCACCTTGAATACTGTATACAATTCTGGTCGCCGCATCTCAAAAAAGATATAGATGCAATGGAGAAGGTACAGAAAAGGGCAACCAAAATGATAAAGGGGATGGAACAGCTCCCCTGTGAGGAAAGACTAAAGAGGTTAGGACTTTTCAGCTTGGAAAAGAGACAGGTGAGGGTGGATATGATAGAGATCTTTAAAATCATGAGAGGTCTAGAAAGGGTAAATGTCCATCGGTTATTTACTTTTTCGGATAATAGGACTAGGTAGCACATTTAAAACTAATCAGAGAAAATTGTTTTTCACTCAACGCACAATTAAGATCTGGAGTTTGTTGCCAGGGGATGTGGTTAGTGCAGTTAGTGTAGCTGGGTTTAAAAAAGGTTTGGATAAGTTCTTTGAGGAGAAGTCCTTTACCTGCCGTTAATCAAGTTGACTTAGAAATTAGCCACTACTATTAATAGCATCAGTATCATGGGTTATACTTAGGTTTTGGGTTCTTGTAACCTGTTGGAAACAGGATGCTGGGCTTGATGCACCCTTGCTCTGACCCAGTATGGCAATTTATGTCCTTTAGTGTATCAACAAACTGGAGGACCTCCAGTATTTTGTGCCAGGCATCCTATTCAGTGAGGAACTGGAAGGAGATGGCCTCTGCCATAGCCCAGATGAAGCCCGCAAAGGAGAGATCCTCCAGGGGAGATTGATGCCTTTCTTCAGCAGAGACTGCTTGGAAAGAAGGTCGTTTGAGTGCTCCAAGGAAGACTCAGATGTGTCATCTTCCCAGGAATCATATGGGGGCTTCTCCTTGCTAAGGTCCCTTGGGGGCCGGTGTTGAGGGTCCCTGCACAAGCCTCTCTATTTTGGCATCGAGGGCACCATGGGCTTCGGCCCCGAACCCATCAATTGCACTCGGGGCATCAATGGTACCGATTTCCCTGAAGGAACAGGATTGGGGAACTTCAGCCATGGCACTAATGGCCCCCAGAGGCACTGCTGGCCACATGGATTCTTCCTCCTCCTCGGACCTAATAATGGGAATCGCTCCAGAGGGGGAGCATCAGTGGCTGCCAGGAAACCTATGGTCTCCTTGCGCCAGCTGCGTCGGAAATATGCCCAGAAGGATGTCTAGACGCTCTAGCAGGTGCGCCAGAGAGACTGTGCAGACTCTGGCACTGCATGAATACACCTCTGAGCTTGGATCACCAACTGCTGACCCCTGCCTTCCAACTCCTCCTGAAAGTCATAGAAACATAGAAATGACGGCAGAAGAAGACCAAACGGCCCATCCAGTCTGCCCAGCAAGCTTCACACATTTTTTTTCTCATACTTATCTGTTTCTCTTAGCTCTTTGGTTCTATTTCCCTTCCACCCCCACCATTAATGTAGAGAGCAGTGATGGAGCTGCATCCAAATGAAATATCAAGCTTGATTAGTTAGGGGTAGTAGGGGTAGTAACCGCCGCAATAAGCAAGCTACACCCATGCTTATTTGTTTTACCCAGACTGTGTTATTCAGCCCTTATTGGTTGTTTTTCTTCTCCCCTGCCGTTGAAGCAGAGAGCTATGCTGGATATGCATTGCAAGTGAAGTATCAGGCTTATTTGGTTTGGGGTAGTAACCGCCGTAACAAGCCAGCTACTCCCCGCTTTGTGAGTGCAAATCCTTTTTTCCACATTTCCTCTTGCTGTTGAAGCTTAGAGCGATGTTGGAGTCACAGTAACCATGTGTATGTTTATTGAATAAGGGTATTATCTCCAGGCAGTAGCCGTCATTCTGGCGAGCCACCCACTCTTCATTGACGGCCTCTTGACTTTATGGATCCACAGTGTTTATCCCACACCCCTTTGAAGTCCTTCACAGTTCTGGTCTTCACTACTTCCTCCGGAAGGGCATTCCAGGCATCTACCACCCTCTCCATGAAGAAATACTTCCTGACATTGGTTCTGAATCTTCCTCCCTGGAGCTTCAAATCGTGACCCCTGGTTCTGCTGATTTTTTCCCTATGGAAAAGGTTTGTCGTCTTTGGATCATTAAAACCTTTCAAGTATCTGAAAGTCTGTATCATATCACCTCTGCTCCTCCTTTCCTCCAGGTTGTACATATTTAGATTCTTCAATCTCTCCTCATAAGTCATTTGATGAAGACCTTCCACCTTTTTGGTCGCCCTTCTCTGGACCGCCTCCATCTTGTCTCTGTCTCTTTGGAGATACGGTCTCCAGAACTGAACACAATGCTCCAGGTGAGGTCTCACCAAGGACCTGTACAAGGGGATAATCACTTCCCTTTTCTTACTCGATATTTCTCTCTCTATGCAGCCCAGCATTCTTCTGGCTTTAGCTATCGCCTGTCACATTGTTTCGCCGACTTCAGATCATTAGACACCATCACCCCAAGGTCTCTCTCCTGCTCCGTGCACATCAGCCTTTCTCCCCCCATCGAATACAGTTCATTCGGATTTCCACTCCCCATATGCATGACTCTGCACTTCTTGGCATTGAATCTCAGCTGCCATATCTTCGACCACTCTTCCAGGTTCCTTAAATCTTGTCTCATTCTCTCCACTCCTTCCGGCGTGTCCACTCTGTTGCAGATCTTAGTGTCATCCGCAAAAAGACATACCTTACCTTCTATCCCTTCCGCAATGTCGCTCACAAAGATATTGAAAAGGACCGGTCCCAACACCGATCCCTGCGGTACACCGCTTCAAACCGCTCTCTCTTCAGAGAGAGTTCCATTTACCATCACACATTGTCTTCTCTCCTTCAACCAGTTTGCAATCCAGGCCACCACCTCGGCACTCACTCCTAAGCTTCTCATTTTATTCACCAGTCTCCTGTGTGGGACAGTGTCAAAAGCTTTGCTGAAATCCAAGTAGATGACATCGAGTGCTCTTCCTTGATCCAATTCCTTGGATACCCAGTCAAAAAGTCAATCAGATTTGTCTGATAGGATCTTCCAAAGGTGAATCCATGCTGCCTCTGGTCCAGCAATTCTCCCGACTGTAGATAGTTCACTATTCTCTCTTTCAACAGTGACTCCATTACTTTTCCCACCACCGAAGTGAAGCTAACCGATCTGTAGTTACCAGCCTCTTCTCTGTTCCCACTCTTGTGAAGCGGGACCACCACCGCTCTCCTCCAATCACTTGGCACCACTCCCGTTTCTAGGGATCTATTGAACAGGTCACACAGTGGACCCGCCAGCACATCTCTGAGCTCCCTCAGTATTCTGGGATGAACTTCATCAGGCCCCATGGCTTTGTCCACTTTCAGTTTCACCAGCTCTTCCCATACATTTTCTACTGTAAATGGAGTTACATCTACTCCATTCCCCTCCAGTTTCTTGTTAACTAGTGACTGTCCTTCTCCAGGGTCCTCTTTAGTGAACATATAACTGAAGTATTCATTTAATATTTCTGCCATTTCTTTGTCTCTCTCCACACATTGATCCTTTCCACCTTTCAATTTCAATATACCACTTTGAACTTTTCTCTTTTCACTGATGTATCTGAAAAATGTTTTGTTACCACCCTTTACCTCCTTGGCAATCATCTCTTCCGCTTGACTTTTTGCCATCTTGATTAATTTCTTTGTCTCTCAGTTCTACCAGATACAAATTCTCATCCCTATAACGGATACTACACAAAACTATGTCTTACTGGAATAAATGCCTCTCAACCATCAACAATCTACTCGCCAGCCTCAACCTGGTTTTAAACACTAACAAAACCGAAATCCTTATCATAGCACCCGAAAACTGTGTCCCGCCCACCTCCCTAACCTCCAGCAAATCTCCAGACACCTCCGGATACACCACCTCACCTCAAGTCAGAGACCTGGGTGTACTTCTAGACAACCGACTCAGCCTCAACAAATTCGTAAATAACACCACAAAAGAATGTTTCTTTAAATTACAAGTTTTAAAGAAACTAAAGCCACTTCTACTCTACAGAGACTTCCGCACGGTACTCCAAGCCATCATACTCCCGAAACTGGACTACTGTAATTCACTCCTTCTGGGCCTTCCCGCCTGCACCACCAAACCTCTCCAGATGGTCCTGAATGCCACGGCAAGAATTCTCAGAAACGCCAAAAAAAAGGATCATATCACCCCTATCCTCCAGCATCTCCATTGGCTTCCTATTAAATACAGGATTCAGTTCAAAACCAGCATGATGATACATAAGGCCCTACAACTTAACCTTCCATCTCCAGCTACACACTTCCAAAAAACCGACTAGAAGGGCATACCAGAACAGACTGATCACCCAACCTGCAAAATCCTCCCTGAGGAAACGCGCACTATCCACAGCGGGCCCGTCACTCTGGAACTCGCTACCACCAGACCTGCGCCTTGAACCTTGCCATACTACTTTTAAAAAGAAACTTAAGACTTGGCTCTTCATACAAGCATTCCCAGAGAGCTAAGAGCAGGAAGAACGACAATCTCAAATCAGTCACTGCCCCCCACCCCCACCCCTGCATACAAGTTCCTGAAGAAATCATTTACTGAAATTTAACTTATCATATATATTCTGTTCACTGGAGTTGCACGAACGCCCCCTTTGCGCCTTCATGCTGTTGTTCTGTTTACAGCAATAATGTAATTACTAATTGTTTTATTTTGTTTTAATTTGTTTTCTAATGGTTTTAATTGTTCTATATGTTCCATGTAAACCGCCATCCAGGCGATAGTTAATCATTTTCTTGTAAACCGGAGTGATATGTATATTATACAGGAACTTCCGGTATATAAAAGCCAAAAATAAATAAATAAATATTCTTCTTTGTGCTCCTCCTTTTGGGATCTTTTATATTTCTTGAATGCTGTTCTTTTAGCCTTTATTTTGTCAGCCACCTCCTTTGAGAACCAGATAGGTTTCATTTTTCTTTTGCTTTTCTTTACTTTTCTAACATGTAGATTAGTTGCCTTGGTAATTGCTCCTTTTAGATTGGTCCACTGTTGATCCACATCTCTCTCTTTCTCCCAGCCTTTTAGTTCTTCCTCCAGGTACTTCCCCATATTAGGTAGGTACTTCCCCATATAGGTAGGTACTTTCCCCTATAGGTAAGTCCGCTATAGTTAGGATGGAGGAGGAGGAGGGAGGTGTAGTCAGAGCCGCCGAAGAGGCTCGGTGTCTGTCATTGCACTCCGTGGGGAACGTCTTGGACTCCCAGGTCTGTAGAGGGATGGTGCCTCTTCCCCACCAGGTTGCTTCAGTGGCGGCACGGTAGCCACCGATGCTGCACCATTTCTCATTCTAGAGCCATGCACCGACGGCGACTGGTAATGGTGCTTGTGGGACTTCCCTCCGTGTTTGGCCCAGTCTTTCCGCAGAGTCGAGGAAGGTGAAGATCCTGAAGTCCTTGAATGCGACGACACCGAAGAGGGGCCTATCTCCAGCTCCTCTTTCATGAGAGGTACCTACCAGAGTGGTAGTGAGGGACAGTGTATCTAACGGCCCCCCTTGGCCTCTAGGTGTCGATACCCCGAGTGCTGGAATAGATGGATTAGACTTTCTGGCAAAAAGCTTTTCCATTTTATCCAGCTGGGCACGACTGCCTTTGGCTGTCATCTGGTCACAGAGATGGCAGCCTCGGACGTCTTGCAACGCCCCCAGGCAGAGGATACAGACCTCTTGTGGATCTATAATCAACATGGTCCGCGGGCACTGGGGGTATCAGTGAAAACCAGATGACACCATGAAAAATAGCCGGCAAGTGGTCGATGACAGCCACAGAGAGTCAGTTCATAGGGAATCGACCACACAAAGGAAAAAATTCAAACCCCTATCGCACACCGGATGGCATCAATCGAAAAAGAGGGACCCAGCGCTGAGAACGTCGAAAAACGACCGGGAAATAATGGTTTGAAAAATAAACTCAAAGCAGAGCTCCACTACCGCGAGGCAACTAAGTTGCAGAAAAAGAGACTGAAGAGGGACCCCGCATGGACATGTGGATAGTGGCATGCTGGGCATGCTCAGTGTGCCAGTCAAAGTTCTAGAAACTTTGACAAAAGTTTTCTGTGCCAGGCTGCATCTGATGTCATCCCATTTGTGAGGACTACCATTCTGCTTGTCCTAGGAGTACAATGTAATCCTGACCTTTGAAAAGGGCTCCATGGGTGATCCAGGAAATTATAGACTGGCAAGTTTGACTTCAGTACCAGGAAAAATTGTGGAAACTTCTAAAGAACAAAATCACAGAACATACAGAAAGACGTAGTTTAATGGGACCCAGCCTGCATGGATTTACACTGTGGAAATCTGCTACATTATGGATAATGGTGAACCAGTGAATATAGTGTATTTTGATTTTCAGAAGGCATTTCAAAGTCCCCAATGAGAAAATTTTAAAAAGTCATGGGATAGGAGGCAATGTCCTATCATGGATTGCAAAATGCTCAAAAGATAGGAAACACAGTAGGACTAAATGGTCAGTTTTCTCAGTAGATAAAGGTAAACAGTGGAGTACCTCAGACATCTGTACTGGTAACAGTGCTTTTTGATATGTATATAAATGATCTGGTGATCAATAGTGTAGACTTATATTAATTATTCCAAATTGTTAAATCATAAGTGGTTTGTGAAAAATTTCAGGACCACCTTGTGAGACTGAAAGACTGGACATTCAGATAGCAGATGAAATTTTATGTGAACAATTGCAAATTGATGCACATAGGGAAAAGTAACCCACACTGAAGTTGCACAATATTAGGTCCCATATTAGAAGTTACCTCCAAGGAAAATTATCTGGGCATTATAGTGGGCAGTACTTTGAAATCCTCAATTTAGTGTGTGATGGGGGTCAAAAAAGCAAAGTGTCATAATACCTTTGTATTGCTCCATGGTGAGACTGCACCTAGAATACCGTGTGCAGTTCTAGTTGCGGTATCTCAAAATGATATAGTTGCACTGAAAAAGGATACTGAGAAGGACAACCAAAATGATAAAAGGGATAGAACAGTTTGCTTATGAGGAAAGTCTAAAGAGGTTAGGGCTGTTCAGCTTGAAAAAGAGATGGCTGTGGAGGGGGATATGATAGAGGTCGATAAAATTATGAATGGAATAGAATGGATACATGTAAATCATAAGAATATGCCAACTAAGTCTATCCCATGTTACTGCTGCTAGTAATAGCAGTGGCTATTTTCTAAGTCAACTTAATTAATAGCAGGTAATGGACTTCTTCTCCAAGAACTTAGCCAATCCTTTTTTAAACCCAGCTACACTAACTGCACTAACCACATCCCCTGGGAACAAATTCCTGAGTTTAATTATGCGTTGAGTGAAAAAGAACTTTCTCCGATTAGTTTTAAATGTGCCACATGTTAACGTCATGGAGTGCCCCCTAGTCGTCCTATTATCCGAAAGAGTAAATAACCGATTCATATTTACCCATTCTAGACCTCTCATAATTTTAAACACTCCCTCAGCCGTCTCTTCTCCAAGCTGAAAAGTCCTAACCTCTTTAGTCTTTCCTCACAGGGGAGCTGTTCCATCCCCTTTATCATTTTGGTCGCCTTTCTCTGTACCTGTTATTTACTCTTTCAAAAAATACATAGGTTAGAGGACACTCCATGAAACTAATAAGTGTCACATTTAAAACAAATCAGAGAAAATTCTTTTTCACTCAATGCATGATAAAGCTCTGGAATTCATTGCTGGAAGATGTGGTTAAGGTAGTTAGCATAGTTGGATTTAAAAACGTTTTGAAGAAGTTCTAGGAAAAGCCCATAAACTGTTATCAACCAAGTAGACTTGAGGAAAGCTGCTTATTCACCACTGCACGTTTGCAGCATAGGATCTATTTACTGTTTGTGAGCCAGGTACTTGTGACATGGATTGGCTACTTTTGAAAAAGGTATTGGGCTTGATGGACCTGCAGTCTGACCCAGTATGGTATGTTCTTATGTTCTTAACTGTATCTAACTACTGGCAAGATCATGGGAAAGAAAAGGTAAGGCAAGCACAGACAGGGAACAAGTATAGTGCAAAAAGTTTGTTTCCATTAGGTAGCATCAGCGTGCAAGTCTCATAACTGCAATGTGGTGTAGTTTGGGTAAAACTGGAGGTAATGTATTCTATCCTGGTTGCTGTCTTGATATGTGATCAGATGCTAAGTTGAGTTCAGCTGCTTCTTTCCATCAGGGGCCTGTAAGGGTGCTTTGAAAAAGTTTTTTTTTTTTTTTAAGCCAAACTAGTTTGGTGACAGTGAAGAAATAAAGATAATTACAACAATGAGCTTGCACTGATCAGACTTGTAAAATCTATCCAAGCATACTGAAATGCTTCAATATGCTAAAGAATAAAAAGTATGCTAAGAGTCAGCAGTGAGTTTCATTTCTGCTTTTTGGACTCATTCTACAAGAGATTTTGTGATTTACAAGAATCCTATCACAGCATATGCGAAGTTCAATTATAATACCAATCAATTAGGAAAATGTTATGCAAACAAATTAACTCATTGGTGTGTAAATTAGAAGCGGCGACATATTTAACTATTGTATCACCAACATTCTCTGATACTGTTCCTGAATTGCCTTGCTAGTAATTGCACTCTCCTGGAATATCCCTTTTTCTTTTAGCTGCCAGTGCGGAGTATTTATTTACAGACCACGACAGGCCTGTGCTAGCATCAGGCTGATAATGTCACAGCTATGGCATGACCTCATAGGAAAAAGAGGGTGTGACCAGAGAGAATAAAAGTAATAACAAAATGGCTGTCAAAAAAAAAAAGAGGACATGGAATGACTAACCTAAGAAACAAGCTAAGGGAATAGTACTGCTGTTTTTATAAAAAAAAAAAAAAAAAAATGGAGTGTATGCTTTGACCAATTATTTTGTATTTTACCATTAACCTAATTTGCTTTCCTAATTTGTATCTGTGATGTCATTTTTCCATTCAGTAGCAAAGGATAGAACTTAGCTCTTTTTTGTCTTTCTTTTGCAGTTATGAGCCAGAGTTGTTTCCTGGTTTAATCTACAGAATGATAAAACCAAGAATTGTCCTGCTTATATTTGTTTCTGGGAAAGTTGTTTTAACTGGTAAGTTGGAAACTGTTTGTTTCATTCTTGGCTAGTGCATTTAAAACATGTCATGATCCCCGCCCCCCTCCCACACTGCTTGCTCTGGATTCCCCTCATTCTCTTCCACCCTTGCCCTTATTTTCTCCTCGCCCACTCCTTGTCCTTCATTCCCCTCTCTTCTTCTCACCCTTTTCTTGCCCTTATTCTTTTCTTTATCAGTCAATCACTCTTTGCCCTGCATCCTTATCTTTCTCCCCTCTGCTTTTCCAGCAGCCTTTCTCTCTCCCAGCCACTGCTCAGCAACAGGACCTCTCTCCCTGCCAGCCCCCATCCTAGCACTTCCCTCTCCTTACCCCTCTACTCAGCAGCATCCGTGCCTATGTCCCACCAATCCCCCTGTCCAGCAGAAGCAGCAGCCCCCTCTTTGTTTTGCCCAGCACCAACCCTCTCCCCTTTTCACTCTCTTCGCTCTCCTACATGTTGCAATAGCTGCAGAAACTTGAAATAAAATCCTATTGGAATCTGTGAGTCGTCATGCGCCCACAGCCTTGACCCTTCTCCTGACTGGCTGGGTTCTCCCAGGACAGGTTTGGGAACCACTGCTCTTGGTGAATCTTCAGCCTTGTACATCCCCTAACTTCAGACCCTCCCCTGAGATTTAGATAATTAAACTCTACAATCATTATGTCCTCATCACATCCCTTCCCAGAACAATCCTGTAAAATTACATAATTAAACTTAATGCTTTTAAATATTAAACTTTGTTTTTTGTGCGTATATGTCTGTCTATGCACACACGTACATATCGATATAAAGATGTCTATTGCACACCCACATATTTAGTAATACAAATAGGTTTCAGAAATTGTCACAGTGTCTGAGTGTCATCTGATTTTTAAGGATAACTTGCAATAAAAAGAAACAAGAAATATTTAAACTTATCAATTAACAGAAATACATACTGTATTTTGGAAAGTAATCTCTGAAATGGATGACTAAGCTGAACTGAGATGTTTCCCTTTACTACTCAAAATACAAAGAAATTTAAAATTGTTATCACAGCAGAAACAGGGACTGAAATACCCTCCATTATAATGGCATTCTGTGAAATATCACAAAATCCTGAAAAAAAAAAAATCACACAGACCCTATCTAGCAACTCTGTCATCCCGAAACATCATGAACTCCAGAACTCGAACAGCAGCAACTTTTTATGAAAAGGTAAGGTGACTAAGCGAGTCAGCTTTACTCAGTCTCCATCAGCTGGTAGAGGTGCATAACCCACTTTGTGGATTGGATTGGCTTGGCTTCTTTAGAGGAAAGAAAATTCTCCCAGGACAAGCAGGATGGTAGTCCTCACAGATGGGTGACATCATCAGATGGAGCCCTGTCACAGAACACTTTGATTGGCACCCTGAGCATGCTTAGCATGGCACTAACCCCGTAGCTGCACGGGGTCCCCCTTCAATCTCTTTTTTTTCCGCGCAGCAGTTGCCTCGTGGTTTTTAGGAGCTCCGGGAGATTTTTTTCTCGCACCTTTCCTCACGGAAATTTTGAAGTTTATCTTCACTTTCTTCCTTTCCTGGGGTCCCCCATTGCGCACAGACTCCTCCGCTTGCTAAGTCTGTTCCGCGTTTTGTGGTCTGTTCTGGCAGTATCCCTTTCGGTGTCCGACAGCCACCAACCGTGCGCTGCTTTTTCCGACCATGGTGACCGGTTTTCGGAAGTGCCCCAAATGTCCGCGGACTATGTCCATAACTGACTCTCACGATGTCTGTGATTTGTGCCTTGGGCATTCCTACGACGTCCGTCGATGTCAGAGTTGCGCACAGATGACCCCCAAAGGGGCCCGCACATCCGACTGGGAAAAGATGGAGCACTTGTTTGCTTCAAAACAATCTGCTTCATCAACCTCAGTGCAGGACGTGCCGAGTCGAGGAGGTCCATCTACCTCGGATCCTTCTCTGTTGACATCCCACCAGGAGGACTGTGGAGCGAGTGACCGTCCGACACTGACATTGACTGATTTCAAGACCTCTGCATCATCGTCCTCTGTGCTGGAGAAAGACCGGGTCGAGCACCGTGGGAAACACCGGCACAGACATGCATCCCCGTCCGGTACCAGCACAGACACCGTAGCGGCATCGGCCTCGACCGAATCACTTCCGAAGAGGGCCTGGGGAGAGGAGCTCCCGTCCTCCTCTGGACCCGGGACCCCGAGGCGTTCCCCACAGACATCTGAGCAATAAGATACAGTTCAGGATCGCCTCTCAAATCAAGTTATCCTGATCCAGACGGACAACCAGATGGCCATATGGTACATCAACAAACAAGGGGGCATGGGCTCCTTCCTTCTGTGTCAGGAAGCTGCGCAGATATGGGCAGAAGCTCTCTCCCATTCGATGTACCTCAGAGCCACCTGGTTGCTAGGAGTGGACAATGTGTTGGCAGACAAGCTGAGTCGCATCTTTCAACCGCACGAGTGGTCTCTCAACCCGTCGGTGGCGAGCTCCATCTTCCAACAATGGGGATATCCTCAGATAGACCTCTTTGCGTCCCTTCAAAACCGCAAAGTAGAGAACTTCTGCTCTCTCATTCGCAGCAAACACTCACAGCCCAGAGACGCATTCTCCCTCTCGTGGACAACCGGTCTACTTTATACATTCTTTCCACTTCCTCTTCTCTCAAAGACTCTCGTGAAGTTACGTCAGGACAAGGGAACTATGATCCTGATAGCACCTCACTGGCCACGCCAAGTGTGGTTTCCAATACTGCAGGATCTCTCCATTCGCAGGTGCATTCCCTTAGGAACGGACCCGCTCCTGATCACTCAAAACGACGGGTGCCTCCGCCATCCCAATCTTCACGCCTTGTCCCTGACGGCATAGATGTTGAAAGGTTAATCCTTCAGCCATAATCTTTCTGAACCAGTCTCCCGTGTCTTGATTGCTTCACGGAAGCCTTCCACGAGAAAAGCTTACTCTTACAAATGGAGCAGGTTCACGACATGGTGCTCTTCTCAGTCCCTTGACCCCTTTACCTGTCCAATCACGAAGTTTTTGGACTATCTCTGGCATTTATCAGAGTCCGGTCTAAAAACTTCTTCCATTAGGATGCATTTCAGTGCGGGAGCCGCCTTCCATAAAGGTATCGGGGATGTTCCTATATCAGTACAACTCCTTGTAACACGTTTTCTAAAAGGCTTGCTTCACCTCAAGCCTCCACTGTGTCCTCCGGCCCCTTCTTGGGACCTTAACCTGGTTTTGGGTCGGCTCATAAAACCGCCATTCGAGCCTCTTCACTCCTGTAAACTTCGATATCTCACATGGAAAGTGATTTTTCTTTTGGCAATCACTTCAGCTCACAGAGTTAGTGAATTACAGGCCCTAGTTACCTATCCGCCTTACACTAAACTTCTGCAGGACCGGGAGGTACTCCGCACTCACCGTAAATTCTTACCTAAGGTAGTCTCGGATTTTCACCTCAATCAATCCATCATACTACCTACCTTTTTTCCCAGGCCCCATTCCAACCCAGGAGAGCAGGCTCTGCATACCCTAGACTGTAAACGGGCTCTAGCCTTCTATCTAGACCATACAGCTGCCCACAGGAAGAGCACTCGATTGTTCGTCTCTTTCCATCCTAACAAATTAGGGCAGCCTGTGGGTAAGCAGACTCTCTCCTCCTGGTTAGCGGACTGCATATCCTTTTGCTATCAGCAAGCGGGCATTCCATTTCAAGACCGTGTTAAAGCACACTCTGTGAGGGCCATGGCGACTTCAGTAGCACACCTACGATCTGTACCACTTCCTGACATTTGCAGGGCTGCCACCTGGAGTTCTCTCCACACCATTGCAGCCCACTATTGCTTGGACAAAGCCGAAAGACAAGATTCCATCTTCGGCCAGTCTGTCCTTCATAACCTGTTTACAACGTGACGTACCAACACCCTTCCGCCTGCCCGGTGGGGTTCAGGATGCCCTCTACCAAATTCTATCCTAGTTGTTGTGCCTGTTGCACGCCTTTGGGTACATTTGGTGCATGCTCGGACATCCTCAGCTCGGTACTCACCCATATGTGAGGACTACCATCCTGCTTGTCCTGTGAGAAAGCAAATGTTGCTTACCTGTAACAGGTGTTCTCACAGGATAGTAGGATGTTAGTCCTCATGAAACCGCCCACTGCCCCGTGGTGTTGGGTTCATAACGTTTTCTTATTTTATTTTCGGCACTGCCTGTAGCGTTTACACAAGACTGAAGGGGGACCCCTGCTGGCTGCAGGGTTAGTGCCATACTGAGCATGCCCAGTAGGGGCCAGTCAAAGTTCTGGAAACTTTGACAAAAGTGTTCCGTGATTGGGCTCCATCCTGTGATGTCACCCATATGTGAGGACTAACATCCTGCTGTCCTGTGAAAACACCTGTTACAGGTAAGCAACATTTGCTGTATCTGATATATCCCTCTAAGGATTGAGTTGCTGTGTGCAAAAGGTTTTACTCTCATTATCCTATGAGCATTACTTTGTTATGCAAAAAACCTATCAATTTATGCTGACAGCAACCCAGTCCTTAGAGGGAACATTGGTAGCAAAACAGAAACAAACTTTCTCTCTCACACACACACTCACACTCACACACATACTTTAACACGCTTTTGCATACTCACTCAAACTCTTTCACACACATTCATGCTCATTCTCACTCTCACATGCTCACTATCATTCACTCCCCAGACTCTCATGCACATTCACTCAGTTCTCCTCTTCCACATACACTCCCTCATCTCAATATCTGCAAACTCTTTGAGAAGTAACACAAACCCTTCTAGAACTCAAACAGTAGCAGCCTTATCTATGTAATGAAAACAATGTAAATATTATACCATGCCCTAGAACATTAACTACCACCACCTACTGGATTTTACAGAACAAGCCATGCTGCTATAAAGCCCTACAGAAAAAGTAATGCCAGCAGAAATACTGCACCTCAGTTACACATGCAGAACATATAGACCCTTACCTAATACAGAATAAGTGACTACAAATTAGAACAGAAAAATGCAGGCAAAAATAAGATGGAAAGCCCAAGATACCAGATTCTGAACAGTGGAATACTGAAGAAAGAACACAAATCAAATATGTAATGCACAATCCCAAAGATAATATATGCCAATTACTAAAAATTCTAACTACATCTTTTTAACCTTTGTCTGATCTTATTTTTTAGTAGAAGACAATATACTTTTATTGTAGTAGATTGTTTGAAATGTTTTTATTAGTTAACCTTTGAGTACTTGTTATATTTTGTCTGTCTAGGTATTCATTGTTTATATACAGTATATTATGCCCTTGTTTGAAAGTATTTATTTTGATGTTTAATGACTTTGATGTTCATCACTTTGGTCAATGATACATTGATGTAAGCAATTAAGAAATGTAAATATACAAAAAAAAAATCACCTTTGTTCATGTCACGTTTGGTAAAGCTGTTTGAACAGCAATTAAGCTGTTAGCAGAGTCAGTTATTTATAAAATCTTTCTGCATAGTGTGGTTATGAATTGGGAGAGGGTAAAAAATGAGATGGGAAGCTTTATCTAATGACAAGAGGAAAGAGTGCTTCTCCCAGTACAAGCAGGATGGTAGTCCTCACATGTGGGTGACATCATCAAGTGGAGCCCTGGCACCAACCCTGCAGCCACCATGGGTCTCCCTTTAGTCTCTCTTTTTTTTCCACGCAGAAGTTGCGTCACGGTTAGGAGCTCTGTGAGATTTTACCTCACAACTTTTCCTCACAGCACTTTGAAGATTATCTTCATTAAAATCACCCTCCCTGGGGTCCCCCATTGAATGTTTCCTCCGATGTCCGGTAAGTGCATTCCCTGTGTTCTGCGGTCTATTCCCGGCGGCACTCTTTCGGTTACCGACGGTCATCGACCGCACGCGTGCCAAATTTTTTCCATGGCGACAGGTTTTCGAAAATGCCCCGAGTGTCTGAGGACAATGTCCATAACGGACCCACATGACATTTGTGTGTTGTGTTTAGGATCCTCATACGACGTCCATCGGCGCTCAAAATGTGCACAAATGACCCCAAAGGAAAGGCGTGCTCGTTGGAGAAAATGCAGCAGCTCTTTAGTCCCAAAGATGCTGCTTCATCATCTCCAACACAGCCACAACCTTCCAAAGAGGGTCCTTCAACATCGAAGATGCCGAGCAAACACCGTATCGGAGCAGGTGTCCAGCAGTCACTGACCCCCTCATAGAGATCAGCTTCTTCATCCTCTGCAGCGGGGAAAGGCCGAGCCGAGCACCAGGGGAAACAGTCACAGCACCGGCGCGATCCCATGTCCGGTGCCAGCACCAATTCTGCGGGGGCTTCAATGGCCATCGAGCCACCTGCAAAGAAGACCCGGGGAGAGGAGCCCCCATCCTCCTCTGGACCCGGGTAACCGAGGCGTTCCCCATTGATATCGGTGCCGGGTACTGAAATTAGGCTGCAGAGAAATTTTAAAAATATTCAAAACAAATCTGAAAACCTGGCTCTTTAAACAAGCTTTTTATAAAGAGAAGGAGAAAAACAGCTGATTAACAAGGACGCACCAATATTGAAGTTGTTACTTATAACATACAAATGCATATTAATGTTAAATACAAACCGCCTAATTTGGTCCCAATATACAAGCTTATCTTACACACATAGTTTATTGTATTAAAATGTTACCGTACTATGATGGCACATGATCAAGTTGTAATCTATACCACTCCTTTTATCGTGCCTTACTGTAAACCATTGTGATGGTTATCTAACGACTGTATAGAAGAATTTTTAAATAAAATAAAATAAATAAATCTCCACAGATCACTGTGGAAACATCAGTAATGCCTAGCCTGCCTCCTACCCCAGGGACAGTGCTTTCAATGCCAGCCTTAAAGGGGGAATTGGACGTAATGGTCCAGGAGGCAGTATTTAAAGCCCTCCAGGGCTTTCCGTTGCCATCGGTGCCGGCTCTCATACAGACACCGCAGTTGGAGCACTCTGCACCAGTTTTTGAGCACCTAGATGCGTTCATCGGTGCCATGTGGACTCCTTCTATGCCATTGGACCTGTTGGCATAGACTCATCCATCCATGCTTCCGCAAGTCCCGATCCCCATGCCGGGTTCCTCAGAGGACGATGAAACGGTACCCGGACACACCACTCCATGGAAGCCACCGAGGCTGGAGCCGATACCTGGGCCATCGGGAATATCGATGCCTAAACTTACCTCGTCGTTTCCAAACCATCGATGCCAAAACCGTGTCCTTCGATGCTAGCACCGGATCCACGGATGCAGCCGCAACCTCCATCGAAGCCATCCCATCACCGATTGAGGCCTTCTCACCCTCTCGAGTTTGATGTGCTTCTTTCCTCAGGAGATTCACAAGGACAAGGGGAAAGTCCCTATGATCCCTGGGAAAATGATTCCACCGATGACTCCTTGCATACTTCCGAGGACCTGCTCTCAGAGCCCTCATCCCTGGAAAAAGGCGACGATCTCATCCAGAAGACCTCTCTTTTGCAAGTTTTGCGAGGGAGATGTCTGAAACCATTCCATTTTCTTTGGCTACAGAGGTAGACGCTCGCCACCAGATGTTGGAGGTGCTACAATTTGTAGATCCTCCAAAAGAAGTAATGGCGATACTAGTGCACGAAGTGCTTCTTGACCTCCTGCACTGCCTCTGGGAGCACCCAGGTACAGTACCTCCAGTCAATAAGAAGACTGACGCTACTTACCTGGTCCAGCAGGCCCCAGGTTTCTAAAAAAGTCAGCTCTCTCACCAATCTGTAGTGGTGGAGTCAGCGCAGACAAAAGCCAAAAGATCAAGGCCACATTCTTCTTCTCCTCCTGGTAAGGACTAGAAGGCACTGGATACATTAGGACGCAAAGTCTTTCAGGGATCCATGTTGATAGCGCGGATAGCTGACTATCAACTATACATGGCCCAGTACAGTAGGACTCTCTGGAAGCAAGTACAAATATATAAGTGCCTACCTAAACAGTTGGACTTCACCCTGTAGTCCAGCTGTTTCCATTTTAACGTTTAGCCACACACATAAACTCAGGCTCTTAACACCTCTACCAAGAAACCGTAACAGTGTGAGCCTTTTTTCATACGACACTCCTTCCTACCTCATGCCAATTTCTGGCGCACACATTCAAACCACTAGTGACCCGACTCAATGAACAGTTCCAGCCTTAGGATGGTCTTGCATCCCTCTGTTGAGAGCAGAAACATCTACCGATAAAATTAATCGGCCATCTCTTCTTGTGTCCCCTCTGAACTGCAAAATGAATGATTCTGCTCTCAACACAGAGATGGCAGACCACCATCCATAGACACCTTAACTCTTCCTTGGAAACTAGGTCTGGTATAGATGTACCCTCAGACACCACTCATAGCAAGACATTCGTGGATCTACAACACACAAAAGGCCCCATGATATTCATGGGCCTCTTCAGAAAGTGCCACATGACAACTGGTACACTCTCTATGGCAGATCTTTCAACTCTAGTTTCCAGTCTCCTCTGAAGTTACTTCACTACCATTAATTACATTTCACACCAGAGATGGGATAATCCATACCGGTTCAATCCCGGGTGAGGTATTTCATCAGAAGCTTATCTACATAACCTAATAGTTCTGTGCACTCACCTATATTCCTTCTTCGGGTGTTACCTGATTACAATCAGAATCCAGCTATCCACTTCAAGGACTTACACTCACTAGTGATCGTCCTTTACACACTTGAACTGTAAAATACAGCTTGCATTTCTATGCAAGTTCTACAGTCCACGTGAAATCCACCAGACTGTCTCTTTCTTAAAGCAAACCTATGAGTACGGTGGCTATGACACCTTCCTTCACTTGCTTCAGACAATGCACAGAACCATAACAGCATTAGTAGCACACTATCGTTAAATACTGACTGACTGTACCAGTGGGTCTGTTACACGAAGTTATCTTCATTCCTTCGCAGCCCACTATTACCTAGACGATGCCTGACTGTACAACAGAATTTCTTCCACATGGAAACTCAACTCGTACTACCATGGCCCGTTCTATTTCAAACTGACTCATAGTTACCAACAGTACCCCAGTTGAGTGAGTCATGAGCCAGTCTGTAGCTTGCTATTCACCCACAACTGAGGACTACCATCCTGCTTGTCCTGGGAGAAAACAGTTACTTACCTGTAACAGGTGTTCTCCCAGGACAGCAGTATGTAGTCCTCACGAAACCTGCCCGCCACCCTGCGGAGTTGAGTTGATTTATGTTTTCTTATTTTATATTTTCGCTCATACTTTTTGCTACAAAGGAGACTGAAGGGGGACCCCTGGTGGCTGCAGGGTTGGTGCCATGCTGGGCATGCTCAGTGGCCCAGTCAAAGTTTCTAGAAACTTTGACAAGTGTTCCGTGACAGGGCTCCACCTGATGTCACCCACATGTGAGGACTACATTCTGCTGTCCTGGGGAATCACCTGTTACAGGAAAGCAACTCTGCTTAATCAAATGAGCTGAGTGGCTTTTACAGATGTAATACTGTTAAGTATACAGAGTATATATGAATCATTTTGAAAATACAGTGCTAAATTATTCTCAATAACAATTCTATTTCTTGGCCTCCTTTCATTTTTGCCTATATATTTTCTTTTCTGGAATAAAGGGTATGACCATGTCCTCTAGTGTTTATAAAAAAAACAAAACAAAAAAAAAAACCACTGGCAGGTTTTCTTATTGGTAAAAATTGTAAAGGATTGCCTAGTCAGTGTACATGATAGCATGATGAGAATTCTGCAAATTTTCAAAATTTTGATTAATTTTGATTTTTGAAACTGTAGCCCTTCATCCCTTCAGTTTCTTTGCTCCTTATGTTGTATACCCTAGACCAGTGGTTCTCAACCTTTTTTTGGCTGGGACACACCTGACAATGGTTCTCACATGTGTGACACACTGAACATGTGACCATCAAGGGGGGTAATTGTAAACATTTTTATTTATTTGGTTCTATATACCGACATTAATTGGGGTATATCACATCGGTTCACATTGTAACTTCGGGAATAGTAAGACTAAAGGTGTCTTATTATTGATACATTTGAACAAAATAACTTGAGGATGAGGAGACTATTATTTAAACATTATAACATATAAGGATAGAACTTGAGATTAAGGTGTCTTAATGATACATAGTAAAATTGAAACATCGAAACGTAGTAGTATTGTAACAAACAAACATGCACTCTGCATCCACAGGAATCCCCTCAACCCCCAGCAATGAGTGCAGAGCAGATCTAGGGCATTACCCTGTACAACTCGCCATACAAAAAAAATATTCTGGTTCTGACGACATCTCGGTAAAAGCAAGACAAACTCCCTTTACTACCAGGCACAATAGATCTGAAATTTGAGAACCAATGGATAGTGTCATATCAGGGTACAAATTATATCGCAATGATAGGAGGGGAGCAACTTGGTGGAGGGGGTGGCACTTTATATCCGGGGTGGCATAGAGTCCAACAGGATAAGAATCCTGCAAGAGACTAAATGCACAATGGAATTTTATGGATAGAAATCCCATGTGTTTCGGGAAAAAGTATAGCAGTAGGAGTATGCTAACGTACACCTGTCCAAAATGATGAGATGGACGATGAAATGCTAAGAGAAATTATGTAAGCTAATCAAATTGGTAGTGCAGTAATAATGGGAGATTTCAATTACTCCAATATTGACTGGGTAAATGTAATATCAGGATATGCTAGAGATAAAGTTCCTGGATGGAACAATTCTGGTCGCCGCACCTCAAAAAAGATATAGTTGTGATGGAGAAAGTACAGAGAAGGGCAACCAAAATGATAAAGGGGATGGACAGCTTCCCTATGAGGAAAGGCTGAAGAAGTTAGGGCTGTTCAGCTTGGAGAAGAGACTGCTGAGGGGGGATATGATAGAGCTCTTTAAGATCATGAAGAGGTCTTGAATGAGTAGATGTGACTGTTATTTTCACTTTCGAATAGTGGAAGGACTAGGGGGCATTCCATGAAGTTAGCAAGTAGCACATTTAAGACTAATCGGAGAAAATTCTTTTTCACTCAACGCACAATAAAGCTCTGGAATTTGTTGCCAGAGGATTTAATTAGTGCATTTAGTGTAGCTGGGTTCAAAAAAGGTTTGGATAAGTTCTTGGAGGAGAAGTCCTTAATGGCTATTAATCAATTATACTTAGGGAATAGCCACTGCTATTAATTGCATCAGTAGCATGGGTTCGTCTTAGTGTTTGGGTAATTGCCAGGTTCTTGTGGCCTGGATTGGCCACTGTTGGAAACAGGATGCTGGGCTTGATGGACCCTTGGTCTGACCCAGCATGGCAATTTCTTATGTTCTTATGTTCTTAATAGCCTTCCTTATGAAAAGACAATATTTTACCACTAATGCATATCCTATTGAGAAAACACAACAAATAAGATTGATACAAATGCCTATATGCTAGTAATACCTCACCTCGGTCACATACCCAAAACTGACCTTCACCAAGTACAGAAAAACCACAAATTATAAATATGGTGACAGAAACTGGAATGGGAAACCAAAAAAGCCACTCTGCATGCAATGTGAACCTGGAGAAATGGAAAGAGAAATATAGCACCTAACAGACTCTCAGGATTTGCAATAATGCACACAAACTAACCCGCACAAAGTTGCACCTGTATTATGGAACACACTCAAACAGTAACAACCCTATCTAAGAAATACAACTATTAAACCAGGCCCTAAATACTAATACATTTCCTATTGGAAAAACAGAATAAGCCAAACTGCTATAGAGTCCCACACAGAAATAATTGTAAAGCTATATTAAAAATGTTACAAAACAGCTGCTGAACGGAATAATATCCAACAATTAAAATAAAAATTATTAAAACAAGTCCAAATACCAATTAAATATTTCAAAAGACACATTACATAATACCCAATTAAAATGGCAGTCAATCAAGAAAAATAAACTTAAAAAGACACCTTTACTTACCCTCTCCAGCAACTCTCCTACTCCTTTCCCTTGCAAGCCAAAAGCACACACCAGAAGCAGCAGCGGCTGCTGAAGGTCTCTCCTCATGCTCCTCTTCTTAGGGCCCACAACCACACACACACACATGCTCTCAATGTATATACAAGCTCAAAATCACACACACATCTCTCTCACCCATTCACACCCACACCCATACCCATCAGCTCTTACCCAGGCTCCCATTCTCACATGCATGCACTGGGCCTCACCGCCAAACCTCTTCTTCCTTCGCTGCAGAGATGGGCTCCAGTTCCGCTGCGGCTTAACCCCAGCGGCCTTCTTTTTTGTCATCACGGAAATAAGCTCCCATGGTGGCCTTGATTCGTTGGGGTCTGGCTTGGGCTTCTTCACCATCACGGAGATGAGCTCCTGTGGTGGCCTTGCTTGGTCGGAGTCTGGCTTCCTCTTCACCACCACGGGGATGGGCTCCCATGGTGGCCTTGCTTGGTCGGGGTCGGGCTTCCTCTCCACCGCCTCATGGATGAGCTCCCGTGGTGGCCTTGATTCATTGGGGTCTGGCTAGGGCTTCTTCACCACCACGGGGATGAGCTCCCGTGGCAGCCTTGCTTGGCCAGGGTCAAGTTTCCTCTTCGCTGCTACTGGGATGAGCTCCCATGGTGGCCTTGCTTCAACACTGCCATCCCCCCCGGTCTATGTTATGCTCCTCCTTCCTGCCTCATCGACCAATCAGAGGCTTCCTCCCTTCTTCCTACTCCCACTGGCAGGTAGAAGGGAGGAGGCTTCAGATTGGCCTGTGCGAGAGAAGGAAGAATGGAGGAGGCTTCCCATTGGCCCATGGGGGCAGGGAACGGGGAAGCACAACCAGGGCAGTGGGACACCCTGAGCCGCAACACAGCTGCCAGTACTTGGCGACACACTGGCTAAGAATCACTGTTCTAGAGCATGGAACAAAAACTGAAAGAGTTGAGGCTAAAATTTTCAGAAATCCAAAGTAGTCATATAATCTTATTATTGTTAGTAATGACATGCAAGGTTCTTATTTCACTTTCTCTGGGCAGTGGGTACAGTGGTCAGGGGCTTGTATAATAGGAATATTTTAATTGAGATATGCAATATATGTAGGCTCAGCTTGAATTACCTTGTAGATATGCACGATACTGACAATCATAAATGATGAAACGTCATGGAGCTGCAACCTGCTGCAATAATTGATCCCATTTACACTTCTCGACTGCATAATATGCCTGCAGAGGTTCTAGTGAAACTGTTCTTTGATCTTCCTGCTAGTACTGGTTCTTAATTATTGCTGTTGCTCCCATCCGGACCTTCTCACCTATTGGCACTTTTGTATTAATTTTGTAGCAGAGTTGTGTTTTGTGATATTACTGTTTTAGTCTTATGTTTTTATGCCTTTGTTTTACTCAGATTATGTATGTTTAATTTTGTGAACAGTTTTGATTAATTTTCAATTGTAAAAACAGTAAAACACTTTTAAATAAATGTGAAAAATGTCAGCAAATACCTGTAAAAAGTTGTTAAAATGTGAAAAAAAGATATTTTAATTTGTATTGTAAGTAATTCTTAAGTTTTCTTTCAATTATAGAGCCTAAAACATAGTTGCATATTTTCATGCATGCAGCTGTTCCTTAGGTGTTAGGCACTCCTGGTGGTTTTTAGTATATTTTTACATTTCTCAGCATTCGGGCAGGTTGGTGCCCATGAGTGGGTTATGCAATTCTGCCAGCAGATGAAGAATACGAAAAAATTGACATCTGTCCACCAGTATTCTGTCTCCAGCAGATGGTAGACATGCATTTCCCTTCAGGGGATTGTCTGTGAGTAAAAACACAAAAATAAAGAAAGACGAGAAGTCTGTATAGCACTGCTTGCCTTTAGAGGTGAAGCCATGCTGTTCCTCCCTCAGTAGTGTGACCACAGTCCGGTAGCCTTGAGTGGCGTGGGCCTAAATTTCAATTAGTGGTTGCAGGCCGAAAGAAGCTTGGCAGTGAAGGCTTTTGCCCTCTCTCCCTGTAGCTTGGACCCATTCCTGCTCTCAGCCAGGGAGGGCTGAGCTTGGGTAGAAGATTTTGACTTTAAAAAAAAAAAGGCAGCAGGAGAAGGGGTCTGTTACCTCTGTGTTCAGCTGTCTCGCTCACATCTCTGGGGAGTTCTGTGAGGTGAGGAGGTAGTGCAGGAGTGGTGGGTTGAGCAGCTATTTGGTTAGGGCCCACTTCCAGGCTTCTCTCCTTTTGGCACGTGGTAGGCAGCGAGGTGATTCACACGTTTTTCGCAGCATGGCCATTGGCGCATGTCTGCGCATCCGGTTGTCTGTCTCTTCTCACCTGTGCATCCAGTTTGTGTGTTCTTTAATCTGGACACACATTTGTGCGACCAACTTCGGTGTCTTTTTTTAGTGTCTGTATTGGGTGCCCAGTTTGGACATCTAGTTGGACATGCAGCCTAGGCGTGTACTTAGATGCACATTTTTGTGCGTCCATTTTGGGTGCGTTTTATTTACGTGCAGATAATCTAGGCGCAAGCTTTTACCATTCTGCGCACTTACAACTATGGCGCTCGCGGCGAAGAAGCTTAAGTGCTTATATATTTATGCTGCATGCCACATCAGAGCCATTCAGCCAGAGCTTTCTTAACCCTGTGTCAGCGTTGCCTGGATGCTCAGGGAGATTTATTACCTTCTGATTTTGCCAATTATCCATCTCCTCGGGCTGCGGGGAGTGGGGCCGAGGGTGAAATGATGGGGGTGTCCTCTCCCTTGATCGATCTACAGACTGAGTCCTCAGGACACACTCACTCCTAGGCTGTCAGATTCGGGCCTATGGGGCCTGGAATGAACCTGTCTTTTTTTTTTTCCTGGGTGGAATTCTTCAAGGGATTGCAGACATTTCTACAGGGCTGGTTTTCTGAACTAGCAGTGCCTACTAATGTGGGTCCTTGCACTCAGTGCACTCCTCCACTTGTCTCCACGATCAAGCGCTGTAACACAGGGCACTCTGACAAGGCTTGAATATAGGTGGATTAAGATGATACCAATGATTATAGTGCTGGCTCTCCCGGGAGATTCCCCCAAATATATGGAGCCTTGTAGAACTCTTTTCCATTTCTTTCATAGAGATGAGTTGATCTCTCAGACCTTGAAGACCCTCGGAGTAGCTGGGTCTGACTCCTTGGGGTTGCAAAAGGAGGATCCCATTTTGGTCACCCTGTGCAAGACTTCTTGTTTCTTTCCATTCCTGGATGCAGTCCAGGAACTGATTGATCTGAAATGAGTGCATCAGACGCGTCCTTTAAAGGAGGACTTAGCTTGGCGGGTTTATACCCCTTAGATCCGCAGGCCAGAGAGCAGTTGTGTTCCCCTTAGTTGGATGCCTTGGTGTGTTCTGTCACGAATTGTACCACCATCCTGGTAGAGGGCACTGAAGGATGCTCAGTATAGTGAGATTGAGGCTATCCTGAAGCAAGCATTGAGGCAATGATGATGAACTTGCAGATTGTTTCTTGTTGCGCCTTGGTAGCTCAGGCTACCTTGTTCTTTGTCAAGAATCTGGTAGCGCCGTGTCCTATCTTGGATCTATGATAGAACCGGGGACTGCTGCTTTAGCTGATATGGGCTGTGACTTGGTTCACACAGCTGCCAGGGGAGCTGCTTTGGTAATTGCAGCCAGGCAGTAACTGGCTCAGCCACTGGTCAGCAGATACTATTTCGAAAGCTAATCTTACCAAGTTGCCCTTCAAGGGCTCACTTTTATTTTGGAGGTGAATTGGAAAAATTGGCAAGCAAATGAGGAGAGACCCAAGTCCCTCATTTGCCAGAGGACAAGAAACCCATTGCCCGGTCTTTTATTTGGGTAAGAGGCAGCCCTAGACACTACTGGTATTTTCAGCCATACGGGGGAGGTTCTTCCCAGAGGTCCCGTCCCTTCTTAGTACTTTCACTCCCAAGGGCCTCGAAAGTATGCGGGCTCTGGAGGTGGAACCCTTTGGTCTTCCCAATGAAGGGTTATAGGCTTACCTATTGGTGCAGGAGATATTTGGCCACCTATCCTGTTTTTATCACAGGTAGGCCCAAATTACTTTGGATCAATGAATTCTCAAAGCGGTTTGGGACGGTTATGCTCTAGAATTTCCTCACATTTCTCAGGATGCCTTTATGGTATCTTCATGCAACTCCCTTCAGAAAAGGATAGAACTGGAAGCAACATTACAAAGGCTGTTGAACCTAAAAGCTGTGACTCCTGTTCCCAAATCGCAGTGAAATATGGGCCGCCATTCCATTTATTTTGTCGTGCTCAAAAAGAAATGGCTGTTTCGGCCCATACTGGATCTCAGGGCCATCAACCGACTTTTACAAGTAACACATTTCAGGATGGGGAACAGTGTGCTCAGTCATAATGGCAGTACAACCATGGGAGTACATTGAATGTCTGAATCTGATGGAGGCGTATCTCCATATTCCCACCCATCAGTAGCATCAGCAGTTCCTCCGGTTTGCTATTCTGGGTTAGCCACGGTGCCCAGGACCATTTCCAAGTTTATAGTGGTGGTTGCGGCAGCTCTCTGCAGGGTGGGCATTTTAGTTTGAGCCAAGAACGTGGACTAGAGTCTTTGTGCTTCTCGTAAAGTTGATTCATTGCTACAGGAATTAGGCTGGGTGGTAAATCTGGCCATGAGCAATTTGCAGCCATCTCAGATCCTAGAGTATCCTGGGGTTCGATTCGATACAAGGCAGGGCAGATTTTCTCTGCTGTAGTTTCTGATCCACACATTGATAGTGCAGATTTGATCCCTGCAGAACTCTATTTGTCCGACTGTGTGGTCTTATCTGCAGGTCCTGGGATTGATGGCTGCCGCATTAGACGTGGTTCCCAGGACAAGGGCACATATTTCTCATTGGAGTCCACAGTTACAGAACTATGTGGTGAGGCCTCGTCTCCCATTGGAGGTGAGGTCCCAGTTGAACTAGTGGTTACAGGTGGATCATCTCAAGAAAGGAATTTCCCTGAAGACACTGAAATGATTGGTACTTACGACAGATATGAGCCTCCTGGGCTGGGGGGAGGGGGGGGACCTCGCTGTCAGGAGTTGATGGTGCAAGGGCACTGGAATGCAGCAGAGTGGCAGTGAAACATCAACAGACTGTAGGCATGAGTGGTTTGGTTAGCGTGCCTGAGTTTTGCCAAGTGACTAAAGGCTCCAGCGCTCCAGATACTGTCCGACAATGCAACAATGGTGGCTTAAATCAATCATCAGGGTGGCACCAAGAGTCAATGGGTGTCAGAGGAGATAGATGCGCTCATGGTGTGGACGGGGCAGTATCTTGTTAGCATATCTGCCTCTCATATTGCTGGAAATAATAGAAGCTGGAAATAATAGAGACTGTTTCCTCAGCAAGAGAAGCTTGGACTCAGGAGAATGGGAGCTGCCGGGTGAGGTGTTTCAGCTCCTGGTGAACTGCTAGGGGCTTGTTGGTGACCTTCAACAACATGAAGGTTCCACGCTTCTTCAGTCATAGGCAGGATCCAAAAGCAATGGGCATAGATTTTCTCATTAAGGAGTTATCTCGCGGTACCCTGCTGAATGTGTTTCTGCCCTGGCCACTGATAGGCAGGCTGGTCCAGAAAATTGCAATTTAGTGGCTCTGGATTGGGCTCGAAGGCTATGGTATGCCAATTTCCAGAGACTTCTGGTGGACAGTCCCCTCAGGCTGCCGTCTCGTATGGATCTGTTGCATCAGGAGCCTATTCTGCATGAGGATATGGGTCCATTTTGTCTTACAGTTTGGCCATTGAAAGGGCTCGGTTGTTAAAACAGGGTATTTCGCTTGCTGTAACTTCAGGCCCGGAAGTTTTCTTCTTCTGTAGCCTATGTTTATTTGGAGGGTCTTTGAGGCCTTGTGTTCTGAGCGATCTGCCCTCGGCTGCCTATGTTCAAATTTATGGTTAGCCTTTCTTCGGGCAGACTATGAAGAGTATGATTTCTGCTTTTCGTTGAAGACTGGTAAGTGGCTTCTGTAGCCCTTAGTTTACTATATATGTTCCTTCTTTTGGCTGAGCTCAGAGTTTCTGTTAGTTTGGAAGCATGAGTGGTTGATTGTTAATAATAATGTTCAAGTATAATCAGTTTTGTCCACAGTGATTTCAGCTTTTGCTCTATCTCCATCTGCTGGCAGAGGTGGCATAATCCACTTGTGGGAATTGACCTGACCTTACTTGAGGAAAGGAAATTATCAGGTAAGTATTAATTTCTCCTTTTACTTTGACATAGACAAACTGTAGAATTCTTGTCTTTACTTATTACTGAGCATCAATTCATACTACTTGTCTAATTTGTATACAGCAAAGTCAAAACAAATAATTCATGAAATAATAAATACTACATAAAATATGCAAGTCTGTGTGCTACCTTTTGATAAGGGCTGGCACAGCAGTATCCAGATTTTAGAAATTAGATACAAATGAAAATAAGAGCTATACCTTTTTAATTACTTTTTTATCTGCCAGTTGAACTATGTAACAAAAATGTCATCATTGTTGCTTTAAGCTTGCCTAGCCAATTGCAGGAGCATACTTGAGCTTATATGAATAGACAAATGTTTTTGAACATGATCTGGGGCTAGTCCATAGGGCCTTGAATGCATTATATTTTTATAGGAAATTGGAGTAGAGTAGTAGCCTAGTGGTTAGAGCAGTGGACTATAAACCAGGGAAACCAGGGCTCAAATCCCACTGCCACTCCTTGTGACCTTGAGCAAGTCACTTTACCCTCTGCTGCTTTGTAAATACTCTGGGGGCTGGGAAATAACCTACAGTACCTGAATGTAATCCACTTTGAAGTGCCAAAAAAAAAAATCAGAATATAAATAAACATGCAAAACTTACATGTCATGATTAAGTGTTTTGTTTTGTTTGGGGTTTTTTTTAGGTGCTAAAGTCCGTGCAGAAATTTATGAAGCTTTTGAGAACATATATCCTATTTTAAAGGGATTTCGGAAGACAACGTAACAGCTTTTATTTCTTGCAAGTTCTTTTTTTTTTTTTTTTTTTTTTATTATGGCTGCTGGCATATTTTTAAACGGCTATCCTTCTCCTGACACAGAAGTAGCAGAAGACCTAAAGACTTCATTTGCACATTGTGACCCTCACATCTGGAGTAATTCTCTTGCTAGTGTCAATTTCACTGGTACAGTATTTGTGTGGGGAATGCAGTGCCATTGTTTGGGCTATGTCTCTACTGCTAAGTTACTATGATCTTGTTTCATTAGACTGGTCTTGCACACAGTTTACTATTAAAATTTTTAGAGCCCCTTTTATTAGACATAATGGTGGTTTTAAACAAATGACTGTACAGGTCACAAAGTGAGACCTCTTTAATTACTGTGTTACATTTTGTGTCATGATCCTCCTCTATAACCACCCTTTGCTTTTTGTAAATCTGTTTCAAAACATTTTGATTTTTAAAGCCAGTTTTATTCTAGATTTTTTAACTTGTAGACTTATTTATATAGCAGAGACATTCCTTCTCTTTCCAGTGTTTCCAGGACATAATAAATTTATTATTGAAAATATAATCCAGGACAGGCTTCTTGGCTGAATTATTTTTTAATTCCTTAAAGTATTATGAATTGTTCTAAGGTGGATAGGATTGCAACAGAGTAGCAGTAAATTGGCATATCAACAAATTTTGTCCCAAATTCATCCTCCTTAGATAGACATCGTATTCTTTGTTAAAAACAAAACAAAACAGGGAGTCCCCAACCCAGGTGTTTAATTTTTTTTAATTCAAAAATTCTACTATCTCCAAGGTCAAACAGGATGGTATTCCTCACACATGGGTGACATCAGATGGAGCCACGATGTGGAAAACTTATGTCAAATTTTCTAGAACTTTGACTAGGCACATTGACGGTGCCGCCCATCCTCGCACTACTTCTGGAGAAGCTTAACCTGCTCATCGGTGCATTACCGCTAATATTAGAGAAACTCAGTATAAAACACAATACTTGTTTGACTACCTTATCATTCATATAAATGGACTAGATCCATGCCACTTACCATATACATTATTTTATGAAAACTTGTAACTGAAAACTTATGGGCACTCTTGTTAGAATAGTATACACAAACTTAAATATTTGTGCCTCCCTGTAAACTGTTGTGATGGTACATAACTAAACGACGGTATAGAAATTTTTTTTTAAATAAATAAATTGCCGACCCAGCTGGTGTCTGTTCCCAGGGCACCAAGGCAACCCCCTACCGATACGTTGGTTGTTGCAAGCTCCTCAGAGGAGGAAGCTTCACTGAGCCTGGTAGAGATGCTGAGACTTGCCCCTCTGTCCACTGGTGTCTGCACCTCTGGATATAGGCGAAGCACCTAGGGACCCTGTCTCCTACAGTGAAGATGAGGAACCCTTGACTCCTGGGAGGTTGACACTTCGGAGTCCTTCTCCAAAGGCTTCAAGGGTCTTCCTTCAGAACCTTCTCCAGAGGGGAGTGAAGGAAGTCTCCACCTTAGGACTTAACCTTCGCAGGTTTTGTGAGGGTGATGGAAGCCATCCCATTTCAGTTATTGACAGAGAATGCCAGGCACAAAATGCTTGAGATTCTACAGTTCATAGAGCCTCTTAAGATGATCATGGCGATCCCTGTACACATTATCCTTAGGGAGTTCCTGCTGAGGATTTGGTAACACCCCTTCACAGTGCCTCCCATCAATAAGAAGGCAGATGGGATTTTACTTCATCCAGAAGGCTGCCAGTTGTGGTCGAATCCGCCCTCAAGAGGGCCAAGTGCTTTGACTCACTACTCAGTGCTCCCGGGGAAGGACCATAGAGCATTGGATGCTCTTGGGAGGAAGATATTTTAAGGCACCATGCTTATTGCCCACATTGCTGCCTACCAGCTCTACATGAGCCAGTACTTGTGGGACATCTGGAAGCAAGTGCAGGAGGTGACTGAGCAGCTGCTTCAACAGCAGCAAGATATCCTCATGCCGCTTGTGCATAAGGGCTTGGAGTGCCGAAAACATAAAGTCCATATTGAGATCTTCCTTGCTCACAGAAAATATCTGATTCATGGTGAGAAAACAGCACTTCCAGTACCAGGTGTTGCCATTTGGCTTGCATCAGCCCCATGGGTCTTCACAAAATGCCTGGTCGTGGTGGCGGCGGCGCACCTCCGCAGGCTGGAGTTGCATGTTTTCCCAAATCTGGATGATTGGCTGATCAAGACATTGTCTCAGGCAGGGGCCACCAGGTCCATGTGTTGGAGGCACTAGGGTTTGTTCTCAACTACCCAAAATCCCATCTCAGTCCATCACTTCAATTGGCCTTCACATTGATGACCATCGTGGCAGAGATCCAACAGAGCCAGCGGCATCAGCCTGGCACATGTTGAGGTTGTTGAGCCGTATGGCCACAACTGTCCATTTCACTGCCATGGCACGTTTACACATGCGCAGAGGACAATGGACCCTGAGGTTACTGTGGTGCTAGGGCACTCAGAGCCTCCAGGATTACATCAGTCACCTCATCCCTCAGGGCACGTTTTCCTGGTGGTGGGTACTTTGAAATCTGGAATGGGGGATCTCATTTTGAAGTCCCCCTACCCAAATTGTTCTAACCACGATGCATCCACCCTGGTGTGGGGAGCTCATGTAGATGGGCTCAGTACCCAGGGTCTCTGGTCCACCCAGGAATGCTCTTGTCAAATCAACTTCTGGGCGAAAGGTACGCGCTATAGGCTTTCAGAGATCAGCTATCCAACAATGTTTTCCTGATCCACACAGACAACCAAGTAAATATGTGGTATGTCAGCAAGCAGGGAGGTATGGGATCATACCTCCTGTGTCAGGAAGTGGTAAAGATCTAGTCGTGGGCTTGTCTCACGGGATAGTGCTCAGGACCATGTACCTGGCTGGGACAGAGATTGTGGTAGTGGTCTCGCTGAGTCTAGCCTTCAGACCCCACGAGTGGTCCCTGGATCAGAGAGTACTGAATCAGATATTCCACCTCTGGGGTAACCCGGACGCATCCCCCTGCAACAGGAAATGCCTTGGTTCTCCTCCCTGTATAAGTCAGATGGCAAACCAGCCTCGTATATCCTTGCCCATCATTGGGGCAAGGATCTTCTGTATGAAGATTCTACGATTTCCTTAATGGCAAAGATACTCTTAAAGCTTCGTGAGGACAGAGGGACTATGATTCTATGATTGGCCGAGACAGGTCTGGTTTCCATCTAGAAACCAATCAGTCTGAGGACTTCCCCAGACATCATCACGCCAAGACCAAGGTAGGCTACGGCATCCCATCCTCCAGGCCCTGTCGCTCATAGCCTGAATATTGAGAGGTTAATCCTGCAGCCGCTTGATCTTTCAGAGGATGTGTCTTGGGTCCTGTTGGCTTCCTGAAAGTCTTCCGCTAGAAAGTCCTAAGGACTGAAGTGGAGGAGGTTTTCTTTATGGTGTCAGCAGAAGGCCCTAGATCCATCGTTCTGCCCCACACAAAAACTGCTTGATTACCTTCTACACCTGTCAGAAGCTGTTTTAAAGACCAACTCCATGAGTTCATCTTAGTGCAATTGGCGCAAACCACCAAGATGTAGATGGTATGCCCATCTCTGTACAGTCTGTAATAGTACGATTCATATGGGGCCTTCTTCAGTTGAAGCCTCCCCTCAAAGTGGTACTGGCTCAGCTGATGAAAACTCCTTTTGTGCCGCTGCACACCTGTGACCTGAAGTACCTGTCCTGGGTGGTCATATTTTTTTGGTAGCGGTCAGTAAGCTCCAGTCTTTATTGATTTATCCACCGTACACTAAGTTTTATCATGACAGAGTGGTCTTGCGTACACACCCTAAGTTCCTGCCTAGGTGGTGATGGATTTCCATCTGACAGTATTCTTTCCCAGGCTCCATTCTCACCAAGGTGAATGAGCATTGCACAGTGTGGACCTCAAGCAAGCCTTAGCCTTCTATCTGAAGTAGACAGAAGCCCATAGACAGTCCCGTTCTCCCCCCCCCCCCCCCCCCACACAACTTTTTATTTCTTTTGACAAGAATAGGTTGGGCATTGCCAAACACACTATTCAGTTGGCTAGCAAATTGCATCTCCTGTTATGCCCAGATGGGACTGCATCTTTGGAGGTCATGTGAAGGCTTATTTTATCAGAGCCATGGCATCATCAATGACTCACTTGCGAGCAGTTCTTGAGGAGGAGATCTGCAAGGCTGTGACATGGCGTTCTCTCCACATATTCAGACTTAATTACTGTCTGGATAGGGATGGCCGATGAGACAGGTTCAGCCAATCTGTCCTTCAGAAACTGTTTGAGGTGTAGAATCCAACTCTCCCAACCTGGAGCCCATTGTTTGGGCTCAGGCTGTCTCCCTCTCTGTTACCAACAGCACCAGTATTGTACCCATTGGCACCTGGCTAGGTGTCTGTTGGTCCCCTTTTTGTGTTGGAGGGGCAGCTTGTAGCTAGGTATTCACCCATGTGTGAGGACTACCATCCTGTTTGTCCTTGGAGAAAGCAGAGTTTCTTACCTGTAACAGATGTTCAAGGACAGCAGGATGTTAGTCCTCATGAAACCCACCTGCCACCCTTCGGAGTTGGGTTTCTCCTATTTTTTTTTATTATAATTCATTGTTACAAGACTGGAGAAGGACCCCACATGAACAATTGGTATAGAGCATGCTGGCCATGCTCACAGTGCATAGTCAAAGTTCTAGAAACTTTGACATGTTTCCCGCATCAGAGCGCCATCTGATGATGTCACTATACGGGAGGACTAACATCTTGCTGTCCTCAGAAAACACCTGTTACAGGTAAGCAACTCTGCACCACAAGATGGTGGAAGGGCTAGGAATTGGCAACAGCATGTTGTGAATTCTTTGTATTCTGAGTATATCTAGAAACACTTTCCCTTGAAAAAAAAATGGCCTGTTGGCCTATGGAAAGCTGCCTATGGGATTTTGAATCTCATTCACAGTACAGTGGAAATTTTAGCTTACCTCAGTCTACTCCTGTTCTATTAATTCTTCATTGTTTCATAAAAGGTGTGGCTTTGGTACAGCAATGGCATTTTTCTGGCAACTCTACCATGCAGACCATTTTTGTTCATGCAGCTGAAACACCCACACCTCTTTGTTTCAGAGAAATCTGTATTTTTAGTAGACGTTGCTTGTGAGTTTTTCTTTGCATCCAGACAAACTTTTCTGGCAATTGTCTGAAATCTTTCTTGGTCTATCTGACCATGACTTGGTATTAACAGAACCCATAATTTTAGACTTCTTGATCAGAGTTTGAACAGTACTGATTAGCACTTTCAAATCTTTGGATATCTTTTTATATCCTTTTCCTGATTTATAAGATTGAGCTACTTTTGCTCGCAGATCCTTTGACAATTCTTTTGCTTTCACCATGGTTCAGTAATCATCAGAGTTGGTGCAGCCCTGGATGAAATGCACAATGGTTCTTCAAGAGCTAAGAAAGTCATTGACTATTTATACACAGTTACTAATTACAGTCAAACAAAGCCACAGGTGTGCCATCATGTTTCATTGCCATCTCAGCCTGTGTGTGTCAACTTGAATATATGTTATCAGCCCAAAATTTCAAGGGTATGCAAACTTTTTGAACAGAACCATTTTATTATTTCCTTTAATGCTATGGTTTGTTAATGAACGTGCTGTTCTATGATGCATAATAGTTTAAATTGAAACACATGAAAAATAAAACGTTTTGTCTGATCACTCATGTCTTCTAAAATGCTACACATCTTACAAATTCTGCCAAAGGTATGTAAAGTTATGAGTACAACTGTAAATCACACCAAAATAGTCTACAATTCTAATGCTATAAAACTTATTAAATTTCATAAATAGCTTGCTTACTACCAGGAAAAGGGGTAGATCTGGGATTATGAATAATCATCATCTGGAAAAGTGATTCTTCTAGAACAAGCAGGATGGAAGGCCTCACACATAAGGTGATGACATCTGACAGAGCATAGCATGGAACATTTATGTCAAAATTTCTAGAACTTTGACTGTCTTGCTTGAGCATGCCCATGCATGCTAACATACCACACCTCCATGTGGGGCCCTCTTCAGCCTTTTTCCATGGAGCCTTCAATCACAGTTTGCCTCACTGCTCCTGCTTTAGGCCTCTTTATGCGTTTTTTTTAAAGCAGGCTCATTTGTTGTGGGGCCCCGCAGTATTATTCCTGCCTTCTAACCTGATATTTCCTTAGTTAGGTTTTTCAAGCATTCTTAATTTTTTTTCTTTGGCAGTCAGTGTGTCTGGCAAGCATGTCTAGCATATTCCAGAGATGCCCCCAGTGTGAGAGGGTCATGTCTATCACTGATCCTCATGATAAAGGTGTCCTGTGCCTGGGTGCATTGCATGATGTCCAGGGTCTCATGAATGCATGACCTTGACGCTGAAAGAATGACCATTCCAAATGGAACTGAAGGAGAAGCACTTTGGGCATCGGAAGTCCGATCCATCAGTCTCTCTATCAGAGTAATTGACATCAGGGTACCTCAGAGCTGTGCTGGTGGAGTAAATGTCAACAGCATCGTGGAAGCTGATAGTTTCAAGGGGTGATAGGGAACCCAGGCACAGGCCATTGTCTGATTCTTCCCAATTGAGGAAGGCGATGGGTTCTGCCTCTTTGACAGGATCATCAAGGAGTTCCGATGCGTATCAAGGGGAAGCCAAAGAAGTATCGGTATTAGTCTCCATCAATGTATGATGCCAGGAGAAGGGACAGTCCAGTGGCTGTCGCGAACCTCCCGCAACCATGGGGAGGAGAGATCATTCTCTCAAACTCGGGATTCATGTCAGCCTCAACAGGTCCTGGTGTGTGCCATCGATATATGGCCTGGGTTTGGCCTCTCTGTTCTGAGGCCAGCCCTCCTGCCACCCATTCAATGTTGGCACTGGCTATTGTCAAAAAGGAATTGGATAAAAACATCCAGCAAGCCTGAGAGAAGGCGCTGCAGGGCTTCTGTGTCTCGGCATTGAGAACACAGGGACCAGTACCAACCATCTTCAGGGCCACTGCCTGATCTGCTGCCAATATCAGAACCATTGCCATTTCATGAAGGGGAATGGGTTGATACCTCGGGAAGAAAGCTTCCCTGAGGCATTGGAGCTTCCCCAAGGTCCAGGCCAAAATAGCCAAGTGCCCACCTTTTTGAGACCTTGACTGAGGGACGCTACCAGTGTACCCACCCCTGGCAGGAAGCTATTGCCCAGAAAGAGATGCTATTCCACAATTTAGGCCTTAGCTGTTAAATAGGATCTAGAGGCCTTTTTGCTACTACCTACTGGGCCACCTACTTACATTGGTGACTTACCATCAACCTTCGTGTGGGTTACACAGAAGGAGTCCAATGGGCAAGAGATGAGATGGTTTTTTAGCACTTTAGCTGTTTAACTTCAAAGTGTTTCACAAGGCCGGAAAAGAGAATGCAGTCGCCGACTTTTTTTTTCTAAGGTGGTGTCCATGATACAGGCAGGTGCTCAGCCAGGGAAAGTCGAGCTGAGGGAGAGAGGGTGTGTGAAGGAGTGTATACAAGCTGGAGCACACTAAAGAAAAATCTCTGCATTGTGAGGAAACTTTAGAAAAGAAATTTTGGAACAATACTATTTTCATATCCTCTAATATCAACCCTTTCTTATAATAAGCTTGAAATAATGAAGCTTTGTGAGCATAATTAAGCAACCACACAATTGCAACTCTAGATCTGTTTGCACTCTACATCCCCAGCTGATGGGCCCACTCAAAAAGCAAAGTCCCTTGCAGTTCTGGTAGCCCCAACACTTCCATCAGCTCACCATCAGATATTGATTAATTTGATCAGTTTTCCAAATTCTCTGTTCAATGTCCTCTGCTCTCTTGACCAATGCTTCTGTTGTGGTACTAAGTACACTTCCTTTATCAGGCAGTTTGCCAAAGTCTGACTTTAATGAGGCTGCCACAAACTCTGTTTCCATTTGAATTTAGGCTTCACAACTCTCTCAAATGCATTTGCTGCATATGCATCTTCCAACTTGGAATCGTGCCACAGCTTCTCTCTCTCTCTCTCCTTCTTGGCCAAAACTACAGTCATCACAAGCTGCACCTTTCTTTGTCTCCGAAGCGAAAGGCGACTAGTAAGATTAATTTTAGAAGCGGTGGGTTCAGAATCTGAGATTTGCGGGTGTGGCACCCAGAGCTGATCTGACAGACATCTGCTTCAGCTTATTGCCTGCGTGATCTCATGTACATTTTTTATTAACTTATGTGAGTTTTTTACTTTTATGAATGCTATTGTGCCAATCCATTGCCCTGGCCAACTGGATAGTATACACATGAGGATATCTGTGAATAGCATCCTTCCTGTGGGGCAAGAAATGATCTCGTCAGTGTTACAATGGGTGGTAGTGAAGACATTGTTCAATCTAAAGGGCAGGGTGTTTTGCAAGATAGTGTCATTTAACCTCACCATTCTCATCTTCTTTTCAAAATCCAGCAGCATCAGGGATCTCACTGGGGTTTTATGGCTAGATAAGTCATTATGGTTTGGGTGCCTGAGTCTGACTCCTTTCAATATAACAGCCAGGCAATTATGCACAAAGTTCTAAGAGACCTATGGCATCCTGTGGCCATGGTAGGTGATTCAGAATTTGAAAGCACCAGTCTATCGAGGAAATGGCCAGAAAGAGAAAATTCCTTAGACAAAGTTCAGAAAGAAGAAACCACATTTTAACAACTTTTGTATGAGTCTCTAGTGGTGCTGCTGCTTTAGCTTCTTTTTTCCATCCAACCTAAAAGCAGAGTTTTAATATATGTCTGTTTTGTGTTTTCTAAATTTGTCTATCTGAAAAAAAAAGTAATTATTTATTTCATAATTTTAGCTACTATAAGAAACAGGGGCCTATATCTTCCTGTCCCTTTCCAGATAGATTAACAAACAGATGCAGTGATGCATTCCTATCAGTGATGATGGAGTACAGGGTTTAATTACATGGCTGGAATAGAATAGGAAGTAGACAGGATTTAGCAACATTGCTGGGATATTGGAGGCAGAATAAAAGATTTAATAATTTAGTTGGGGGGGGCAGAGTACAGGATTTAATAATATGGTTAGGACGGGAGGCAGGGTACAGGTTTTAATAACATGGTCGGGATGAGGCAGGGTACAGGATTTAGTAAAATGGCTGAGAGAGTGCTGGTAGGGTTTAGGGTTTAAAAACATGGTTGTGAGTGTGAGGGCACGGTACCGGGTTTAATAACATGGCTGGGATAATGGGGGCAGGGTGTACAGTGCTTAATATAGTTTCTCCTAGGACAAGCAGGAAGGTAGTCCTCACACATAGGGTGACATCATCGGATGGAGCCAGACACAGAAAACGTTTGCCCTATACCTCGCGTCCACGTGGGGTCCCTCTTCAATCTCTTTTTTTATCCGTGGAGCTTTTGCCTTGCAGTTAAGTGAGCTCATGGCTTTTCTTCAAAAAAATTGCCTTGGAAAACTTTTCCACCAATTGTTTTTGGGTTTTTTCATGTTTCATCGATCCTGGGTCCCTCTCAGTTCCCCTTAGACTCCTCAGTCAAGTTTTTTGGCAGTTCAGTAATTTTATTTTTGCTTCCATTCCCCCTCCTGTGGTAGTGGTGCCTCAGTGCCTGTCTGCATCGACCACCTGCCATTGCCATTTCTCATTTTTTTCCTTTTCTTTTCATTCATCATGGCCTTGTCTGGTTTCTGTCGATGCCCCAGTGTCCAAGGATTATATCTATCACGGACCCCCACGAGGTGTGTCCTCTGCCTAGCGGCATCACATGATGACCAGAGTTGCTGCATGTCTGGCCAGATAACCCCTAAGGGACGTTGCACTTCACTCGATAAGATGGAGAAACTCTTCGGAACGAGGAAGTCCGAGACATGTGCATTGGTAGCATCTGAACTGATGGACCTTGGAGCCACACCAATGGACCAGCAAGGCCATCGGTTCTGTCGATGCCGCCCGTGGATCGGGGCGCTGGGGACAGTCCCCTATTTGTCTCTTCCAGGTCAAGGATGTCTGGTTCATCACCATTGACTTCTGCACTGGGGAAAGACTGGGCCAAACACCGAGGGAAGCCGAGGAAGGATCAGCACCAGGGCCGGACTCAGGAAGGTGCTGTTTAACGCCATGATGCCCCCGAAGCGACCCCACAGTGAGGAGTACCCATTCTCATTCGAAGCCAGGGGTCCTCAGTAGTCTCCACTGGTCCTGGTGCCAGTCTCCAATCCACCTCAGGGATCTGAGAAAGATTTGGCCACCCCATCTGCCTCCCAGTTGGTTTTGGCATCACCAACTTTCGAGGACAAGTTGGAGCCACAGGGTCCAGCTGGTAGTGGATCGGGCATTGCAGGGCATTGAGCCTGTGGCACACATGGTGCCAGTGCCTGCACTCGCCCTGCTGGAATGGCGCAATGTGCTTATTGGTGTGTTACCGACCCAGTTGGTGTCAGTTCCTGGGAGGCCATCATAAAAACATAAGAAATTGCCATGCTGGGTCAGACCAAGGGTCCATCAAGCCCAGCATCCTGTTTCCAATAGAGGCCAAACCCAGGCCACAAGAACCTGGCAAATACCCAAACACCAAGAAGATCCCATGTTGCTGATGCCAGTAATAGCAGACGCTATTTTCTAAGTCAACTTGATTAATAGCAGTTAATGAACTTCTCCTCCAAGAACTTATCCAAACCTTTTTTTAACCCAGCCCAGCTACATTAACTGCACTAACCACATCCTCTGGCAACAAATTCCAGAGCTTAATTGTGCATTGAGTGAAAAATAATTTTCTCCAATTAGTCTTAAATGTGCTACTTGCTAACTTCATGGAGTGCCCCCTAGTCCTTCTATTATCCAAAAGTGTAAATAATTGATTCACATCTACTCATTCAAAAGTCTCATGATTTTAAACACCTCTATCATATCCCCCCCTCATCCATCTCTTCTCCAAGCTGTTCCATCCCCGTTCTCATTTTGGTTGCCCTTCTCTGTACCTTCTCCATCGCAACTATATCTTTTTTGAGATGCAGCAACCAGAATTGTACACAGTATTCAAGGTGCGGTCTCACCATGGAGCGATACAGAGGCATTATGACATTTTCTGTTTTATTAACATTCCCTTCCTAATAATTCCTAACATTGTTTGCTTTTTTACCTGCTGCAGCACACTGAGCTGACAATTTCAAATTATTATCCACTATGATGTCTAGATCTTTTTCCTGGGTGGTCGCTCTTAATATGGAACCTAACATCGTGTAACTCCAGCAAGGGTTATTTTTCCCTATATGCAACACCTTGCACTTGTCCACATTAAATGTCATCTGCCTTTTGGATGCCCAATGTTCCAGTATCACAAGGTCCTCCTGTAATGTATCACAATCTGCTTGTGATTTAACTTCTCTGAATAATTTTGTATCATCTGCAAATTTGATAACCTCACTCAACTTTCCAGATCATTTATAAATATATTGAAAAGCACCAGTCCAAGTACAGATCCCTGAGGCAATCCACTGTTTGCCCGGTGGGACACTGATGCTTTCCCCGACTGATATGGTGCTTGTTGCTGGTTTCTCCTAGGAGGAAACTCCAAGGCTGGTAGGGACACTGAGGCCTGCAGCCCCCAACAGCAAAGGAGGTCTCTTCTGAGGACTTGATCTTCGCAGGTTTTGTGTAGGTAATGGCTGAGGCTATCCATTTTCAGTTGATGACTCACAGCTTGGATGTTGAGAGGCTAATTCTGCAGCCACTCTATCTCCGAGGATGTGTCTCAGGTCCTGGTGGCTTACAGAAAGTCTTCCACTAGAAAGTTCTATGGACTGAAGTGGAGGAAGTTTTCTTTGTGGTGCAAGCAGAAGGCCCTAGATCTGTTCTCCTGCCCCACACAAAAACTGATTGACTATCTTCTACACCTGTCAGAGGCTGGCTTGAAGACCAACTCTGTTAGGGTTCATCTCGGTGCAATTGGCGCATAACACCAAAGTGTAGATGGTATGCCCATCTCTGTGCAGCCGATAGTTGACCGCTTCATGCTGGGCCTGCTTTAATTGAAGCCTCCCTTAAGGCCCCGTGCTTTGTCTTGGGACCTCTTGTGGTGCTAGCTCAGCTGATGAAAGCTCCCTTTAAGCCAATGCGCTCCTATGAACTGAAGTACCTGACCTGGAAGGTCATATTTTTGGTGGCAGTCACTTCAGCGCAGAGGGTCAGCAAGCTCCAGGCCTTACTGACTTATCCACCTTACACTACCTTACACACCATCTTTCCCAGGCCCCATTCGCACTAAGGCAAACGAGCACTGCACAGTTTGAATTGCAAGAAAGTCTTAGCCTTCTACTTGGAGTAGGCAGAAGCCCATAGACAATCCTCCCAACTTTTCATTTCATTTGACAAGAATAGGTTGGACGTTGCCTTTGCCAAACAGATACTATTCAGTTGACTAGCAAATTGCATCTCCTTCTATTATGCCCAGGCGGGACTACATCTTGGGGATCATATCAAGGCTCATTCTGTTAGAGCCATGGCAGTATTGGTTGCCCACTTTCGAGCAGTTCCCATGGAGAAGATCTGCAATCTGCGACATAGAGTTCTATCCACACATTCACATCTCTTTACTGTACGGATAGGAATGGCTGATGCGACAGTAGGATCGGCCAGTCTGTCTTTTGGAATCTTTGTGGTTTAGAACCCAACTTTCCCTGCCTAGGGCCCATTATTTGGGTTCAGGCTTTCTCCTTTTCTGTTACCAGTAGCTCTGTGGTTGTTATGCCTGTTGGCACCTGGTCGGTGCCTGTTTGTCCCCTTTTGTGTTGGGGAGCAGCCTGTAGTTAGGGATTCATCCATGTGTGAGGACCACCATCATGCTTGTCCTAAGAGAAAGCAAAGTTGATTACCTGTAATATGTGTTCTCCTAGTTCATCAGGATGTTAGTCCTCATGAAACCCGCCTGCCATCCTGAAGGGTTGGGTTTCTCCTATTTTTTGTTTTAATTTTGATCGTAATTCTATGTTACGAGACTGAAGAGGGACCCCGCGAGGACGTGAGGTGTAGAGCACGCTGAGCATGGCAGGCTCCATCCGATGATGTCACCCCATGTATGAGGACTATAACATCCTGCTGTCTTAGGACACCTGTTACAGGTAAGGAACTCTGCTTTCTCAATTCTCTCCACTAAGCCAGTCGGGTTTTCAGGATTGCCACAATGAATATGCATGAGATATATTTGCATACCCTGGGTCTCCAATGTATGCAAATTGATATTAATATTCTTAATGGATATCCTGAAAACCCACTGGTTAGATGTTCCTCCAGGAGAGGGTTGGGAAATACTGGTTTAATAACATGGCTGAGCTAGATGGGGCAGGGTACAGGATTTAATAACATGTCTGGGATAGTGTTAGGGTACATGGTTTAATAACATGGCTGTAATAGTGGAGACGGAATACAGAATTTATGGCTGGGATAGTAGAGGCAAGCTATAGAGTTTAATAACATGGCCAAGATAGTGCTGGCAGGGTACATAATTTCATAATATAGCTGGGATAGTGGGGGCAGGATTTAATAACATGTTTGGGATAGTGCTGTGACAGTACATGATTTTGAAACATGGCTGATATAATGGAGCATGGTACAGGATTTAGTAAATTGGCTGAGTTACTGCTGGCAGGTTTCAGGACTTAATAACATGGTTAGGATAGTGGAGGCAGGATACAGGGTTCAATAACATGGCTGGGATAGTGGAGTTTGCAATCAGTTCTGATTAGTTTAATTGCTATAAATCTTTGTTGACATTTTTTTAAAATGATCATTGATTTTAAATGATTTTTAAAACATTAAACAGCATTTCTACAAGAAAACCAGTGTGCCTTGTTTAATCTTGTAAGTATAATATTTTGTTAGTTAGGCAGTCCTAGGTATTCCCATCACCTCCCCCATCCATAGCTAGAAGTGAAATGTCGCACACAATAAGAACACATTTCTTGTTGGAAGACAAGCAGTTGCAGCTTTATTAATTTTATTTATGAAATTGTAACCGAACTTTATTGGCACCTGTTAGAATGTACGACATCCTATATTTACTTACCTTAGTCTATGTGCCTATTTGTAAACCGTTGCGATGGTATATAACTTCGCGACAGTATAGAAAAGTTTTTAAATAAAATAAATAAATAATGCAGCCAGCTCCTATGAGCATAGCCAGTGGCCTGAATAAGTGGGCAAGCTAGGCTGGCCATACATTTATATTATGGGGAACTGCAGGCACCCTGCCATGCTTGAGCAAGTTGTGCTGCCAAGTCTCTACCTCCTGCCATCAGGCTAAGCCTGAGTAACCAAGCTCTTCAGTAGCATTAAAGAGTGGAACCTTCAGCATACAGCTTCAGTATTCCAACCTGGCTTTACCCTTAGAATTCTGCTGTAGGGCACAGATTGAAACATACTCCCAATGTTCCTAAAGGCTGCATTGAGAATCACTTTTGAAGGATTCTAAATAAGACATTGAAAAATCCTAAATGACTACATAAGTGCGTGAGACGAGTCTTTGAGGAAAGCAATTTGTCCAGGCAGTTTTCTTGTTCTGTAGATTGAATGACTTGTATAGCATTGTAGGCCATTTCTGCTACAATTTATAAACCTGGCACTTGCTGAGAGTGGTAAAGTCAGCCTTTCCACAGCTGTACTCCCTATGACTTAAAGTAGTTGTTCTGACTGTATTCCTCATATGACTAAAATGCCTGTTGTTGGGGGCTTTGGAGCTTTTGCTTCCTGTATTGGCTTTATTCCTAGTGCATCTTATGTTATATTTTGGAGTAATAGGTATAAGTTGTATTATCTCTTTTCTTAGGTCTGTGTGGGGTAGGGGGAGGCCTGACTGAAGACTTGTGCTCCTACTGTGGGACAGGGAGAAACCTGACTGGTGGCCTGCCTCACTGCCATAGGATAGGGAGAGATTTGATTGGTGGTCTTGGCTACAGAAGAAGAGAACCTCATCTCTGACTTCCAAAAATATCTACAACATGTGCTCACACCTACGGAAGGGGGGAGGCAGGAGAGGAGAGAGAGGCCAGAAAACTTGGGATGGAAAAAGACAATGGAATTAGTTGGCAGGTATGAAGAAGGAAATAAACTGAGGAAATGGCAAAGGCAATGATTGAAGGTGGATGTAGATCAAGAGGGAAAGCAGGCAGGCTAATCCCCACAAGTGGATTGTTCACTTCTACCAGCAGATGGAGATAGAGTACAAGCTGATTTTATAGATATATAGCCCTGCCCTGACATCAACCTGCTAGTATTCTCCATCTCCATTTCCCTACTGGGGAATCGCTTCTAGTAAAAAACAAATAAATAAATAGCTTCTGGAGAAGACAAGTAACTGGATAGCACCACTTGCCTCCTGAGGTGATACAGCAAAATTGCTTACCTTGTAATAGGTGTTATCCCAGGACAGCAGGATGTAGTCCTCACATATGGGTAACGTCAGCAACGGAGCCCTAGGCGGGAAAGTTTTCTGTCAAAGTTTCTAGAAATGTTTGACTGGCACTGTGGTGCCCAGTGAGAATGCCCAGCATGCTATGATATTCTCTGCCACAGGTGTCACTCTTCAGTCTCATATGTAGCAAGCTTTAGCAAAAATGAAATATAAAGTATGAGGCCCAACTCCGCGGGGTGGCGGGTGGGTTCTGTGAGGACTACATCCTGCTGTCCTGGGATAACACCTATTACAAGGTAAGCAATTTTGCTTTATCCCAGGACAAGCAGGATGCTAGTCCTCACATTTGGGTGACTAGCAAGCTAGAGGCTGAGTCATTTTGTATTGAGGCAACAGTGAAGTATTGTTGAAATGATTCAGCCGAAGAACACAGCGGATTGGATGTAGAAGGAGTTGGGCATAAACTGGAAACAAGTTCTTTAAGATAGATTGTCCATAGGCTGAATCTTGTCCTTCTTTGTCCAAGCAGTAATGAGCTGCAAATGTGTGAAGAGAACTCAATGTTGCGGCTTTACATATGTCAAGGATTGGCACTGAACGATAGTGTGCTACTGTGGTTGACATTGCTCTTACTGAATGTGCCTTTACTCGCCCTTGGAGAGGAAGGCCTGCTTTTTCATAGCAAAACTGTATGCAATCTGCTAGCCAGTTGGATAGAGTATGTTTACCCACTGCTTTACCAGGTTTGATGGATCATAAGAAACAAATAGTTGATTGGACTTCCTGTGGACTGCAGTGCGGTTTAAATAGAAGGATAGAGCACGTTTACAGTCCAAGGTATGTAAAGCTTGTTCTCCTTGGTGAGAATGAGGCCTTGGAAAGAAAGTGGGTAAAACTATAGATTGATTCAAGTGGAATTCCGTAACTACCTTAGGAAGGAATTTTGGATGTGTATGGAGAACCACCCTATAATTTAAAAAGTTTGTATAGGGTGGGTATGTTACTAGTGCTTGTAACTCACTAACCCTTCTAGCTGATGTAATGGCTATGAGGAATATAGTCTTCCATGTAAGAAATTTTAGGTCACAGGAGTCTATGGGTTCGAAAGGAGAACACATGAGTCTTGTTAAATCCAGATTCAGGTCCCATTCTGTGACTGGTGGCCGAATTGGTGGTTTAAGGTGAGTTAATCCCTTCATAAACCTACTTACAAGAGGTTGAGTGGAGATTGGTGCTTCTCTAACCCTGTTATGGTAAGCTGAGATTGCACTGAGATGTACTCTTACTGATGAAGTCTGGAGGCCAGAGTTTGAAAGATGATATAAATAATCTAGAAGAGAAGTTGTGGGGCAAGAGAAAGGGTCATAGAAATGATGGCAGAAGAAGACCAAAACGGCCCATCCAGTCTGCCCAGCAAGCTTCACCCATTTTTTTTCTCATAGTTATCTGTTTCTCTTAGCTCTTTGGTTCTTTTTCCCTTCCACCCCCACCATTAATGTAGAGAGCAGTGATGGAGCTGCATCCAAGTGAAATATCAAGCTTGATTAGTTAGGGGTAGTAGAGGTAGTAACCGCTGCAATAAGCAAGCTACACCCATGCTTATTTGTTTTACCCAGACTGTTATTCAGCCCTTATTGGTTGTTTTTCTTCTCCCCTGCTGTTGAAGCAGAGAGCTATGCTGGATATGCGTGAAGTACTAGTTTTTCTTCTCCCCTGCCATTGAAGCAGAGAGCTATGCTGGATATACGTGAAGTATTAGTTTTTCTTCTCCCCTGCCATTGAAGCAGAGAGCTATGCTGGATATGCATTGAAAGTGAAGTATCAGGTTTATTTGGTTTGGGGTAGTAACCGCCATAACAAGCCAGCTACTCCCTGCTTTGTGAGTGCAAATCCTTTTTTCCACATTTCCTCTTGCTGTTGAAGCTTAGAGCGATGTTGGAGTCACAGTAACCATGTGTATGTTTATTGAATAAGGGTATTATCTCCAGGCAGTAACTGTCATTCTGGCGAGCCACCCACTCTTCATTGACGGCCTCTTGACTTTATGGATCCACAGTGTTTATCCCATGCCCTTTTGAAGTCCTTCACAGTTCTGGTCTTCACCACTTCCTCTGGAAGGGCATTCCAGGCATCTACCACCCTCTCCGTGAAGAAATACTTCCTGACATTGGTTCTGAGTCTTCCTCCCTGGAGCTTCAAATCATGACCCCTGGATCTGCTGATTTTCTTTTCCTACGGAAAAGGTTTGTCGTTGTCTTTGGATCATTAAAACCTTTCAAGTATCTGAAAGTCTGTATCATATCACCTCTGCTCCTCCTTTCCTCCAGGGTGTACATATTATATTATTCAATCGCTCCTCATAAGTCATTTGATGAAGACCTTCCACCTTTCTGGTCACCCTTCTCTGGACCGCCTCCATCTTGTCTCTGTCTCTTTGGAGATATGGTCTCCAGAACTGAACACAATACTCCAGGTGAGGCCTCACCAAGGACCTGTACAAGGGGATAATCATTTCCCTTTTCTTACTCGATATTCCTCTCTATGCAGCCCAGCATTCTTCTGGCTTTAGCTATTGCCTTGTCACATTGTTTCGCCAACTTCAGATCATTAGACACCGTCACCCCAAGGTCTCTCTCCTGCTCCGTGCATATCAGCCTTTCTCCCCCCATCGAATACAGTTCATTCGGATTTCCACTCCCCATATGCATGACTCTGCACTTCTTGGCATTGAATCTCAGCTGCCATATCTTCGACCACTCTTCCAGCTTCCTTAAATCCCGTCTCATTCTCTCCACTCCTTCCGGCGTGTCCACTCTGTTGCAGATCTTAGTGTCATCCGCAAAAAGACATACATTACCTTCTATCCCTTCCGCAATGTCGCTCACAAAGATATTGAAAAGGACCGGTCCCAACACCGATCCCTGCGGTACACCGCTTAAAACCGCTCACTCCTCAGAGAGAGTTCCATTTACCATCACACATTGTCTTCTGTCCGTCAACCAGTTTGCAATCCAGGCCACCACCTCGGCACTCACTCCTAAGCTTCTCATTTTATTCACCAGTCTCCTGTGCGGGACAGTGTCAAAAGCTTTGCTGAAATCCAAGTAGATGACATCGAGTGCTCTTCCTCGATCCAATTCCTTGGTTACCCAGTCAAAAAAGTCAATCAGATTTGTCTGACAGGATCTTCCAATGGTGAATCCATGCTGCCTTTGGTCCAGCAATTCTCCCGACTGTAGATAGTTCACTATTCTCTCTTTCAACAGTGACTCCATTACTTTTCCCACCACCGAAGTGAGGCTAACCGGTCTGTAGTTACCAGCCTCTTCTCTGTTTCCACTCTTGTGAAGCGGGACCACCACCGCTCTCCTCCAATCACTCGGCACCACTCCCATTTCTAGGGATCTATTGAACAGATCACACAATGGACCCGCCAGCACATCTCTGAGCTCCCTCAGTATTCTGGGATGAACTTCATCAGGCCCCATGGCTTTGTCCACTTTCAGTTTCACCAGCTCTTCCCATACATTTTCTACTATAAATGGAGTTACATCTACTCCACTCCCCTCCAGTTTCTTGTTAACTAATGACTGTCCTTCTCCAGGGTCCTCTTTAGTGAACACAGAACTGAAGTATTCATTTAATATTTCTGCCATTTCTTCATCTGTCTCCACACATTGATCCTTTCCACCTTTCAATTTCACTATACCACTTTGAACTTTTCTCTTTTCACTGATGTATTTGAAAAATGTTTTGTTACCTCTCTTTACCTCCTTGGCAATCCTCTCTTCCGCTTGACATTTTGCCATCTTGATTAATTTCTTTGTCTCCCTTAGCTCTACCAGATATTCTTCTTTGTGCTCCTCCTTTTGGGATCTTTTATATTTCTTGAACGCTTTTCTTTTAGCCTTTATTTTGTCAGCCACCTCCTTTGAGAACCAGATAGGTTTCATTTTTCTTTTGCTTTTCTTTACTTTTCTAACATATAGATTAGTTGCCTTGGTAATTGCTCCTTTTAGATTGGTCCACTGTTGATCCACATCTCTCTCTTTCTCCCAGCCTTTTCGTTTTTCCTCCAGGTACTTCCCCATTTCATCAATGTTCTTTTTCGTGCACCACAAAGTAAATCTTTTCCATTTTGAAGAATAGTTCTTTCTTGTGGAAGGTTTACGTGAAGCTATAAGTACTTGGAATATGTTGGTTGAAAGATTGAGTGGTTGTAAGATCAAGCTTTCAACATCCATGCTGTCAGATAGGGATTGAAGGTTGGGATGGCGCAACTGACCCTGATTCTGAGTGATGAGATTGGGATCTACTCCCAGTCGAATTGGATCCCTGACTGAGAGGTCTAGAAGTGTGGGAAACCATACTTGTCGAGGCCAATACGGGGCTATGAGAATCATGGACCACTTGTCCTGTTGTAGTTTCCCTAGAGTTTTGGTTATGAGTGGTATCGGAGGATACGCATACAGTAGGCCTGAGTTCCAAGGGCGAGCAAAGGCGTCCTTGGCTGGCTGGTGTTTGTGTAGAGAACAGAAGTTGTCCACTTTGTGGTTCAGATGTGATGCAAAGAGGTCTATTGTTGGTTGACCCCATGTTTGAAAGATCTTGGTCGCTACTGAGGGATTTAGTGACCATTCGTGTGGTTGGAATTAACGACTGAGTCGATCCGCCACTACATTTTGAATGCCTGCTAGGTAAGTGGCCCGAAGAAGGATTGAGTGGTTCAGGGCCCAGTCCCAGATTTGTGCAGCCTCTTGACAAAGGAGATACGAGCCCGTGCCTCCTTGTTTGTTGATGTACCACATAGCAACAGTGTTGTCCATTTGGATGAGAACAGTTTTGTGTGAAAGGCAGTCCTTGAATGCATGCAGGGCATAGCGTATGGCTCAAAGTTCCAAGAAATTGATCTGAAATGTTGCTTCGATTGTTGTCCAAGTTCCTTGTGTTTGGAGATTGTTTATGTGAGCTCCCCAACCCAAGGTGGATGCATCTGTAGTTAACGTTATCTGTGGGACTGGTTGTTGAAAAGGTAGGCCTTTGCACAAATTTTCCTTGTTTATCTACCAAAGAAGCGAGGAAAGTAGTTGGTGGGTTACTTGAATTGAAGAATGTAGTGGTTGAATGGCTTGGATCCATTGTGATTTTAGAGTCCATTGAGTTTCTCTCATGGCGAGTCTTGCTAGAGGTGTAACCTGAACTGAGAGGCCATGTGGCCTAGTAAAGTTAGAAACTGATGAGCTGTTGCTTGATTCTTTGAGTGAATCGAGCTTGCCAACACGGATAACATTTCTGCTCGATCCATAGGTAGAAAGGCCTTTGCAAGGACTGTATTTAGTTCTGCTCCTATGAAATGGAGCAGTTGAGAGGGTATGAGAGAGGATTTTTGATAATTGATTAGAAAACCCATGGAGTGAAGTAGAGCAATTGTTCGATTGAGAGAAGTTAATGCTCCCTGGCGAGATTGACTTCTGATGGGCCAGTCATCTAGATATGGGAAAACATGAACACTTTCCTTGCGTAAGTGTGCAGCTATTACTGCCAGACATTTTGTGAATACTCTGGGAGCAGATGCCAGTCCGAATGGCAGTACTCTGTATTGGAAATGTTGATGACCCACCATGAAGCGCAGATACTTGTGATTAGGAGGGAATATTGGGATGTAAGCATCTTGTAGATCCAGAGAACAAAGCCAATCTCCTGTTTGAAGAAGTGGAAGCATGGTATCTAGAGAAACCATCCTGAACTTTTCTCTTTTTAGAAATTTGTTGAGATTTCTGAGGTCTTGGATGGGACTTGGGCCTCCAGTTTTCTTTGGAATGAGGAAATATCTGGAGTAGAATTCTCTGCCCTGCTGTTTCCGGGGCACTGGTTGAATGGCCCTGGCTCTCAGAAGGGTGGATAATTCTATGTGTAATTGAGTTAGTTGAGAATTTTGTTTTGGGCAGGCAGTTGTTGGAAATTCTGGAGGAATTGAGAGGAAATTTAGTTTGTAACTATGGGCGATGATAGAGAGTACCTATTGGTCTGTTATTGTTTGCCAGTGTGTGTAAAAATGGGATACTCTTCCCCCCCACTGGCAGATGTATTTGAGGATTTAAAGATATGGCTTGTTCTCTGGTTTGATTCTCAAAACCCCGCCGCTGGACCTGACTGAGGTGGAGGTTGCGTGCGAGGGGCTCTAGGTTTTCTTGTTTGGGAGCGTTGCTGTTGAGGCCTAGTCGATCTGCTCCTGGATGTTTGAGAGTAATATCTACGTGGCCTGTAGTAAGAACGTTTTGGTTCCCTGCGGGGTAAACGTCGTTGTGGTTGTGCTGAGGTATCCTGAGGCATTTGGGACAGCTGACGTAAGGTTTCAGTGTGGTCCTTTAGCTGTTGGACTGCTTCCTGGACCTTGTCACCAAATAAATTGTCTCCCAAACATGGCAGATCCACCAGTTTTTCTTGGACCTCAGGCCTGAGATCCGAGGCCTTGAGCCATGCATACCTGCGAGCAGTAATCCCAGCAGCTGCAGTCTTGGAGGCAGTGTCAAAGCTATCGTAAGCTGCTCTGACTTCATGCTTTCCTGCTTCTAGGCCTTTGTTCACTATGGCCTGTGCTGATTCTTGAAACTGTGCAGGTAGCGAGTTTATGAATTGTTCCATCTGCTTCCATAAGTCTCTCTGATACTGTGTCATATACAGCTGTTATGCAGAGATTCTTGAATTCAGGATTGCTGCCTGATACACCTTTTTTCCTAATGAATCCAGGCAGCGGTGTTCTTTGCCTGGGGGAGTTGAAGAGTGAGGACGGACACATCTTGACTTTTTCTGGGCAGATTCAACTACCACTGAATTATGTGGTAGTTGTGCCTTTTGGAACCCAGGTGCTGTGTGTACCAGATAAGTGGAATCCACTCTCTTGTTTACTGCTGGAACTGTAGAAGGGTGCTCCCAGATCCTGTGTTGTAGATCTAAGAGCACTTCATGAATTGGGATGGCTAAAACTTGTTTGGGTGGATCTACAAATTGTAAGACTTCTAGAGTGTGTTGTCTAGTGTCTTGTTCCGTAGCTAGTTTAAAAGGTATGGTATCTGCCATGTCTTGTATAAAACTGGAGAATGATAGGTCTTCTGGTGGGGACTTTTTTCTGGGTTCTGGTGGAGAAGGTTCCGACATAAAGTCCTCAGAAGATGTATTTGTGCTTTGACTATCCCAGGAGTCCTCATCATCATCCCTATGAGGGGGATCTTGTGATGGGCTTGGATGGTAGATGTAATCCTGATGGACCTGGTAATGGGTCATCGATGGGAGGTAATGGAAGTGTTTGTTTATCAGGTTGTTTCGGTAAAGTGTCGATGACATCTTGATACCGTTGCAGTAGGCGCTGGAAGAAAGCTAGATCTTGAATTTCTGGCTTTTCCTGTGGTGGTTGGGTCGACTGAATAGTCACTGGAATCGACGTCGAAGGTGGTCGTCTCGGTGTCAGACCTGACGTCGGCGGAGTTACTGGTATCGACGTCGAAGAGGTCGATGGCAGGTGTGCGTATATTGATGTGGACGTCGTCATTATTTTGGGCGTCAACATCGAGTCTCCTTTAGTCTTCGGTGTGAAGATCGGCATCGGTGGTTCCACCGGCATCTGCAAAGTTGCCGGCATCGATGCAGGGAGCATCGGCATCGACGAGCACATCGGAATTAGGTGTTGCTCCATGAAGGCCTTCGATACCGCTTGTCTGATAATCTCTGACAATTCCGGCGTTACAACTGATGGTACCAGAGCAGTTGTACGCAGTGGCGGAGGTTGAGGTATAGGATCCGGTGCGGAGCCCTGCAGAGGATCAGGAACCGAAGACAGAGGATTAGGCCCAGGCGCCGGTGTTTCCTCAGTCCGTGGCCGTTTTGCCATCAAGGGTTCCTGGGGATCAGTTTCGGGCATCGATGGTCGTCTATGTCGATGCTTGTGTTTTAACTTTTGAGGGTCGATGGATTTCGTCGATGACGATGGTGACGAAGGATCCCCCGACGGCCCCGGGTGAGATTTTTTAAGTAGTAAGCGCTTAGATGTTCCAGTCGGAGACGACTTCGATGACGCCGATGGAGATGGGATAAGTTGAAGCTGGAAAAGATGCTCCATTTTTTCAAGCCGAGTTTTACGACTTTTCGGAGTCATCTCGACGACTTTTCGAAGTCATCTCGGCGCATTGTGGGCAATTATTTACCTCATGGTTTTCCCCGAGGCATAGCACACATTCAAGGTGCGGGTCGGTAATCGACATTTTTCGAGCGCATACAGGACATTTTTTAAAACCTGTAGCCATACTTCTAATCGACAGCCGTCGAAAGAAAGGGAATTCGTGGGAAGAGAAAATCCTTCAAAAAAGGACAAATGAGACAGAGGTACTCACCGGCCGGTGAAGAAAAATTACCCCTCGAGATCTGTGACAGAGAATATCTATTTAATTTGACTTTTTCAGTCAAATTTTTGTTGTGTTGAGAGGAATCTCCACGGCTCCTATCCCACGATGCGAACAGCAGCGCAGAAAGACGAAGACTGAAGAGCGACACCTGTGGCAGAGAATATCATAGTATGCTGGGCATGCTCACTGGGCACCACAGTGCCAGTCAAAAGTTTCTAGAAACTTTAACAGAAAACTTTCCCGCCTAGGGCTCCGTTGCTGACGTCACCCATATGTGAGAACTAGCATCCTGCTTGTCCTGGGATAACATTGTGTCTCTCCCTCAGTCAAGTGCCTTTAGTCTGGTAGCCTTTTTTTGGCATGAGCTTAAAATTTTTTTTTAAAAACAGTTGCAGGCCTAGAGAAGCTCGACGGTGAAGGCTTTTGCCTTCTCCCTTTGAAGCCAAAGACCCCTTCCTGCTTTCTGCCAGGGAGGGCTGAGCTCAGTTAAATAAATAAATAAAAAGGCTGAAGTTGTAGTGAAGCTAGGGAGGTCCTCCTTTCCCTATTTTGTTCTTACTGGGTCTTTCTTCTCGGTGTTGGTTTTCAGCATTTTCCTGCTCACCTCTCTGGGGAGTTTGGTGAGGTTTCGAGGCAGTGCAGGCTCGGCGTGTTGAGCAGTCCTTTGGCTAGGCTTCGCTTCCAGGCTTAGCATCTCCGGCTGCATGGTAAGCCGCAGCAACTGTACTTTTTTGTGACATCGGCATGCACGTGCACACCTACTTGTGCACCTACAACCAAAACTTCTGTTTGTGCACGTAATTGTGAAGCCTGTCTCACGCACTTTGGCTAGTGGTTGAGCGCATATTGTGCATGCAGAGCTGAGTGCGTATTGTATGCGTTTTGTGCGCATAACTGCGTGCATACTTGGCCACGTAGTTGACCAAGTTGCTGAGCATGTACTCAGCGCATATCTTACTGAAGAGCGTGACAAGCTAGGACAACATGACACTGGTGTCACAGAAGTCTAAGCGCTTAGCAATTTGTGTCACAAGCCATAATGACGCTATAGCCGGGGTTTTCTGCAAGCCTGGATGCTCAAGGTGATTTGCCGCCTCCTGATTTTGCTGAAGTTTGTCCATCCCTTCAGTCAGAGGCGAGTGGAACTGGAGGAGACACAATCAGGATGACTTCTTCGGTAGGTCAAATGGCAGAGATGCCTTCAGGAGATGCTCACTCAGAGGACGTTTGGTCCTGTGGGGCCTGGTATGGACCCATCCTCCTTTTCCTGGGTGGAATTTTTCCAGCAGCTGCAATCTTTCTGCAGGGGCGCCCTTCAGCATTGGTGATGCCTCCTAAATCAGGGTCGCATATCAGTGGTCCACTGTTGTCTGCTACCACATGCAAACAATGTGGTGTAGCAGTCCCTGATGTTGTACAGGAGGATGCGGATCAAGATGACACTGATGATTTGGTTTTCTCCCCTCTTGAGGAAGGGGAAATTCCCCCAGATTTAGAGTCACACAGAACTCTGCTCAGTTTCTTTTATAGAGATGAGTTGCCGGTTTTGTTATTTCAGACTCTGAAGATGCTTGGGGTGGCTGGGAGTGACTCTATGAGTGCACAGAAGAAGAACCCTATGTTGATCACACTACACAAAGCATTTTGTTTCTTTCCCCTCCTGGATGTGATTCAAGAGTTGATTGATCTTGAATGGAATGCACCAGAGGCAAGTTTTAAAGGGGGATGTGCCTTGATAGGTTTGTATCCCTTGGATAAGAAAGCAAGAGACCAGTTAACGTTTCCAAAAGGTGGATGCCCTGTTGTGTTCTGTTACTAAACAAATTGCCATTCTGGTGGAAGGAGGGGCAGGATTGAAGCTATCCTTAAGCAGGCTTTTGAGGCCATGGTAATGAATTTGCAGATTGCTTCTTGTTCTCTGGTGGCTTGAGCTAGTCTGCATCTCTTAGTAGTCTGAGGGAATGGTTTTGTGTGGCAGAACAGTAATGGGACTGGGAACTGCTTTCTTAGCTAATGCGGGCTGTGACCTTTTTCACACTACTGCCAGAGGAGTTGCTTCTGTGATAGTGGCTAGGTGTCAACTGTGGCTACGAAATTGGATGGCAGACACAATTTCTAAGTCCAATTTCACTGTTGCCCGTTCTCTTTTATTTGGTAGTGAATTGAAGAAGATGGCAAATAGATGGGGTGAAGTCCAGGTCCCTTGTTTGCCAAAGGATAAGAAGCTGGCTTCATTTCCTTTTCGGGCAAGTGGCCTCTCTCAAGACTACAGGCGATTTCGTCCTTACAGGGGGGCTTCCTCCCAGATGACTTATCCCTTCAGTTGGTCTCAGGCCTTTTGCCCCATAAGGCCTCAGAAGGATGCCTGCTCCGGGAGTAGAGCTTCTCGATATTCTCAATGAAAGTTTGTGGACTCACCTGCTGGTGCAGGAGATAGGTGCGTGCTTTTCTCACTTTTATCAGATGTGGGTCCCAGATCACGTCGGACCAATGGGTCCTGGAAGTGATTTGGGATGAGTATACTCTAGAATTCCTTCGTGTTCCTCCGGATGCCTTTATGATTTCTTCATGCAACTCCCCTGAGAAGAGGGTGGCAGTGGAGACTACCTTAAGGAGGATATTGGAGTTGAAGACCTTAATGCCTGCTCCCAGATCGCAAGAAAATACGGGCTGCTATTCCATCTATTTTGTCATACCCAAGAAGGAGAGGTCTTCTCAATCCATCCTGGATGACTCATTTCTGAATGGAGACTGCTCTCCGTAGTAATGATAGTACAATCAAGGGAATACCTCACGTCTCTGGATCCTAACAGAGGGGTATCTGCATATTCCCATCCAGTGGGAACATCAATGGTTCCTGAGGTTTGCAGGTCAGCAATGTGTTTACAGTTTCAGGCCCTGGGCCTGTCCACCGTGCCCAGGACCTTCTCCAAGGTCATAGTGGTGGTAGTGGGAGCCTTGTGCAAGGATGGCATCCTAGTTCAGCCGTATCTGGACAACTTATTTATTTATTTAAAAACTTTTCTATACCGTCGCTAAGTTATATACCATCACAACGGTTTACAAATAGGCTCATAGACTAAGGTAAGTAAATGTAGGATATCTTACATTCTAACAGGTGCCAATAAAGTTCGGTTACAATTTCATAAATAAAATCATTATTTGAGTAATGGTCAAGTCCAGGTATATTATTGAGTTACTATCGCTTTGAAATATTACTTCTTAAAAGTAGGATTGATTAAATTCATTCTCATCTGCATTACCTTGTACTTTCATTCTCTACCCTCCACACTCTTTAGTGAAGGCTTTTTTAAAGAGCCATGTTTTTAGATTTTTCTTAAAAGTTTTGAGATTATTCTGTAATCTGAGTTCGGGTGGCATCGTGTTCCATAGTATGGGCCCAGCCAATGATAAAGCCCTTTCTCTCACTTGGGTTAATTTTGCTGACTTTACTGAAGGGATTGTGAGTAGTGCTTTGTTTGCTGAGCGGAGGTTTCTTTGTGGAGCGTGTACTTGTAAGGCTGTGTTTAGCCAGTCTGCTTCTTTATCATATATTAGTTTGTATATGGTGCATAAGGCTTTGTATTTTATCCTGTATTCGATGGGTAACCAATGTAAGTCTGCTAGAGTTTCGGTTATATGGTCCCTCCTCTTTTTTCCCATTAGTATTCTGGCTGCAGTATTTTGAAGTATCTGGAGTGGTCTTATCAATGTGCTTTGGGAGTCCTAGTAAGAGTGAGTTGCAGTAGTCAGTGCTAGAAAAGATAAGTGTTTGCAATACTGTTCTGAAGTGAGCAGGTGTGAGTAATGGTTTTAATCTTCTGAGGACCATAAGTTTTGCGTAGCCTTCTCTTACTTTTATAGATATGTGTTGCTTCAGGTTGATTTCTGGGTCCATTATTACTCCCAGATTCCTTACTTTTTCGGCTAGCTCAATTTTTTGGTTATTTCTTAGGGTTATTGGTGTTTGAATGATTTTAGTATGTTTTCTCTCAAGGTGAAGGAATTCAGTTTTGTCAATGTTGATAACCAGTTCCATCTGGTTTAGTAGTTGTTTAATTATGTCTAGGTACATGTTAGCTAGACTTAATGTTTTTTCAATTGTGTCGTCTATTGGTAGAATTAATTGAATGTCGTCTGCGTAAATGTAATGTATTATCCCTAGGCCTGCCAGCAGATGACATAAGGGTAGCATATATATGTTAAAGAGGGTAGCAGACAGCGCTGAACCCTGAGGTACTCCTGTTTCAAGTTTAAATTTTTCTGATAATGTGTTTTTTATCTGGACTTGAAAGAACCTGTTTAGGTAGGATCTGAACCAGTTTATTGTTTTGTCACATAATCCAATTTCTTCAAGTCTTTTTAGTAGTATTTTGTGGTTTACTGTATCAAAGGCTGCAGATAAGTCTAGCATTATAAGGATATAATGGTTGATTTGAGCCAAGAGCATGGAGGAAAGCCACCAGGCTTCTCGCAGGGTGATCTCCTTACTGCAGAATCTAGGCTGGGTGATGAACTTTGCCAAGAGCAACTTAAAGCCATCTCGGATGGTGGAATATCTTGGCATTCTTTTCAATATGAAGCAGGGCAGAGTTTTTCTGCCAAAGAGTTGCATTCAGAAGTTTATTGCTCAAGTTCAAGGGCTGATAAGGACTATTCACCTGATGGTGTGGTCTTATAATACAGGTCCTGAGTTTGATGGCAGCCACATTGGAGGATGTCTGTGAACGAGGGAGCTTATGTGGCCTTTTCAGTGCACGTTGCTTTCCAGGTGGAGCCTGCAGTCACAGGACTATGCGGTAAGGATTCAATTACCTTTGGAACTGAGCATTCAATTACAGTGGTGTTTACAGGTGTATCATCTCAAGAAATGAGTTTCCTTTCTTGGTGTGAGGAGCGAGGTTTTCAGCCTCTCAAAATGGAAATTCCATTAATTTGAGAATTTTTACACAGGGAATTTTGAAAAGGTTGACCCTTAACACCTTGAAAATTCACTTGTTAAATGGGACCAGTCAATAGTGGGCCTTTTGTCTTCCCTTCCAGATGTGTCCCATTCTTAAAGAAAGATAAGCATCTTCATCCTCTTGCGTCTGCCAGTGCCTCTGTGGGATATTAATCTGGTCCTGAATTTCTTGGCGGGACCGATTTTTCAGCTGCTTATTACCTTGAAGGCAGTTTTTCTAGTGTCAATGTTTTCTGCTCGTCTGGTATCTGAACTGCAGGCTTTTTCTTGCTATGAGCCTTTTCTGTGTGTGACTCCGGGAGTGGTACAGCTTTTGATTGTGGGGTGGGGTTTTTTTTGGGGGGGGGGGCTAAGAAAGTGATTTCATTTGAATCAGTCAATTTCCCTGCCCACTATGGGCAAGGACAAAGATGAGAATGAGTATCATCTTTTGCATACCTTGGATGTCAAGCGGCATCTGTTGCTGTACTTGGAGGTTACTAAATCTGCCAGAAGTCTGATCAAGTGTGTTCCATGGTGAAGGCAAACAGAGTGAGCTGGCGACTTGGGCAACTATAGCCCTTTGGGTTAAGGACGTCGTCATGGCTAGCTATGTGGATGCCGAGATTCCTCTCCCAAAGCAGATTAGACTGCATTCCACAAGAGCTCAGGTGGTATCATGCACAGAGGTTTGATTGTCTCCTAATCGAGTTTGCCAAGCGGCGACCTGGTCATCTGTACATACCTTTTCTAAGCATTATCGCTGGGTTGTTCAGACTCGGGAGGATGCTGCATTTGTGTGGGTGGTATTGACTGGGCCATGGGCAGCCTCCTGTCCTGTTTGGGAGTAGTTTTGCTACATCCCACTTGTAGGGATTGGCCTGACTGAGTGCAGAGGAGAAATTACTACTAACCTGATAATTTCCTTTCCTCTAATGAAGGCAAGCCAATCTCCAACCAGCTCTCAGCTGCCAATTTTTTGCCTTTGGTTCACCCTTTAGGCAGAGTGTTTATGCTATTTGTTGGTGGATCGGTAAGTGATTATCCAGCACCTCAGTTTAGTAACTGTTCAATGTTTTGTCTGATGTCAGTGTTCCCTATTGATTGGAAGTATAAGTGGCTGATTATTAATAACTGTTTTCAAGTATATTCAATTTGTGCACAATTTGACTTTTTCAAAGAATACTGGTGGGCTGATGGGGCAGGGTTATATATCCATGAAGTCTGCTTTTACTTCACCTCCATCTGCTGAGAGAGAAGCATAACCCACTTGTGGGGATTGGCCTGCCTTAATTAGAGGAAAGGAAATTATCAGGTAAGTAGTAATTTCTCCATATTGTAGGAGAGGAAAGAGGCCAAAATGAAAAAGAAATGAGGCAGTGAGTATATTATTTATTTAGGCATTTTATATACCGTCGTTCCAAAAGATGATTACAACTGTTTACAAAAGCAATATTCAAATTCTGGGTCAACACAACATCAAATACATTTTAACTAGGGGCCTATGACAGTAGTTTGTAATCCATAAGTTCCATTTCAGTATCCTTCATGTATTAGTAAGTTGTCATACATTTTACATCGCTCATAGCTTATTGCTTATTCTATTAACATTATCTATGATTAATAAAAGTGAAGTTATTGGGATAAAGATATTTTAAGTTAATTCATATGCATTTCTGAAGAGCCATGTTTTCAGTTCATGTTTTTGAAACTCTTTCTTTCTGTTCTCAGATGTAAAGTCTCTGGTAGAGAATTCCACAACTTGAGGCCCGCTATGGAAAACATTCTGTCTCTTCTTTGTGTTAGATGTGTCTCTGTGTTGTAGGCACAATTAAAAGTCCTTTGTTCTCACAGGATAAGCAGGATGGTAGTCCTCACATATGGGAGACAGGATGGAGCCAATCACAGAACACTTTTGTCAAAGTTTCTAGAACTTTGACTGGCACCTACTGGGCATGCCCAGCACAGCACCAACCCTGCATCCAGCAGTGGTCCCCCTTCAGTCTTCTTTTTTCCACGCAGCAGTAGCCACGAGGGTTAAGGAGTTCTTCAGAGATTCGTGACAGGAATTTTTCCTCATGGAACTTCATTAAAACTTTCAAAAATATTTTACCTCACAGGGGTCCCCTTATCAATATCTTTGCTCCGCGGTCGAACGGTAATTTTTTTTACCAGCTTGCGGTCGATTCCCATCGAGGTTTTCCCTCGCGGCCTACTGGCTATCGACCGCACCGCGGCTAAATTTTGTCGAGGTATGGTGTCTGGTTTCCGTCGGTGCCCTGACTGCACTCGAATGATGTCCATCACCGACCCTCACACGGTCTGTGTGATGTGTTTGGGGGCCGACCATGATGTCCTTATTTGCACCAAATGTGCCCAAATGACTCCAAAGGGTCGCAAGGCTTGACTGGAGAAAGATGGGTCTTCTCTTTCAGCCAAAAACCCTGACTCCATCAATAGCTTTGACGTCGTCTGAACCAGTGCCGTCTACTTCACACCAGCACCAGGAACCCGCTGCTGCCCGACCGGCTTCGACTCCATGGGAGTCAACCCCCTCTATTCCTCCTCAGGAGAAAGACCGAGGAGAACATCAAGAAAAACATCGACACCGCAATTGGAAAGCTCAGGCCACCGATACAGGCAAGCCCTTGGCATCGACGACGTCTGAGCCACCAACAAAGAAGTCCCGTACAGAAAAGGCCCCATCCTCTCTTGTTTCTGGGTCACCGAGGCGTTCCCCCACCTGGACAGGTGCTGGGAGCCGCAACTCCACTTTCACCGATGGACCCTCCTTCTACCCCAGTGCTGCCTCCTACTCCTGAACCGGGTATCCATGCCCTAGATTTCCATGAGGAATTGGGTCGGATGATCCAAGAGGCCATCGGTAAAGCACGCCAGAGGTTCAAACCTCCATCGGTGCCGATTCCTGCTCCGGCCACCGATCCGATAACCATGGCACTTGCACCGCTATTGGCAAGAATGGATAAGTTAATCGGTGCCCTTCCACTGGTGAATCCGAGGGAACAGATGTCCCCGATTCCTTCCTTACCGATACCCTTGTCATCGGAGGAAGAAGAAGAAACACTGATCTCCATTCCCCCCTCCGGAGTGCTACCACAGACACATCCATCAATGTCACCAATTCCATTGGTGCCTCCATTGATGCCTTCGATTCCACTTCCGAAGCCATCGATGCCTAGGCCCGGACCTTCCGGAATAACACAGTTACTCCTTTCTGATGAACATATGGGAGCTGGTGATGAGCCATAATATCCCTGGACTGATGATTAGTCCGAGGATGCAGGTGATCTGCCTTCAGAGCCCTCTCCTCCTGATGAAAGGAAGCATTTTCCTCCAGAGGACTTGTCCTTTATCAACTTTGTAAAAGAAATGTCTGAAACAGTTCCATTCCAGCTTCAGACCGAAGAGGACTCTAGGCATCAGATGTTGGAACTTCTCCAATTTCTTGATGCTCCTAAGGAAATCATGTCTATCCCTATTCATGATATCCTCTTGGACATTTTAAAGAGAAATTGAGAGCACCCTGGTTCTGTGGCACCTGTCAACCGTAAGGCAGATGCCACCTATCTAGTTCAGTCAGCCCCTGGTTTCCAGAGAGCTCAACTAGACCATCATTCAGTGGTTGTGGAGTCAGCCCAGAAGAGGGCACGATGCTCCAAACTCCACTCTTCCATTCCCCCAGGAAAAGAACAGAAATTTCTGGATGCATTCGGAAGGCGAGTATTTCATGGGTCAATGCTCATCTCTCGCATTGCTTCCTATCAGCTGTACATGACCCAGTACAACAGAGCCCTGTTTATGAAGATTCCGGAATTGCTGAAGCATTACCTCTGCAATTCCAGGACCAACTTCATGCCCTAGCACAAAAGGGTCTAGATGCTGGCAAACATGAAGTGCTGTCGGCATATGACATCTTCAACACCGTCTCCAGAGTTTCGGCAGCAGGAATTAGTGCGAGGAGATGGGCCTGGCTAAAGTCTTCAGACCTCAGACCAGAAGTACAGGACAGGTTAGCTGCTTGCCCTGTGTTGGGGATAATCTTTTTGGAGAAAAGATTCAAGAAGCAGTGGCGCAGCTCAAGGACCACCAAGAGACTCTGCGCCAGCTCTCCTTACTGCCTTCTGATCTCTCCTCCTCTTCCAAAAGATCTTTTAGGAGAGACTCCAAGAGACCATTCTACCGGCAAAGAAGATTCTATCCCCCGGCGTCCAGGGGTCGACCTTCTAAGCCTTACCAAAAAGGCCAATCCATGCAACCTTGAGTACAGAAGTCACAGCCAGCCCCCCCGCCAGGTTCAGCGTCTGGTTTTTGACTCCTCCTTAGAGAGCAGTACCCAGCCTCCACTTCTGACCGTTCCCATCGGAGGCCAGTTGTGCCACTTCTCCAAACTATGGCACACAGTCACCACAGATCAGTGGGTACTCGCTGTAATAACCCAAGGTTACCACTTCAACTTTTTCTCTGTTCCACTGGATTCCCCACCTCAGCTGACGTGGGGAACATCCGACCACTCACTGCTCCTGGAGCAGGAGGTCTCCCTCCTCCAGTCCTGAGCAAGAGAACCAGTGCCCCTCTCCCAACAGGGGCAGGGGTTCTATTCCCGGTATTTCCTGATACCAAAAAAGTCAGGTGGTGTTCGCCCAATATTGGATCTTCGCACCTTAAATAAATACCTACAAAGAGAAAAGTTCAAGATGGTGACCTTGGGTTCTCTTTTTCCCCTTCTCCAAAGGGAAGGCTGGCTCTGCTCTCTAGAACTCCAGGACGCCTATACACACATTTCAATTACTCTGTCACATTGCAGATTCCTGCAATTCCTAGTAGGCCCTAAACACTTCCAATATCGTAGTGTTACCATTCGGCCTAGCACCTGCCCCACGAGTCTTCACCAAGTGCCTCGTAGTGGTAGCTGCCTTTCTCAGGAGTCAGTGTCCACGTCTACCCCTATCTCGACGATTGGTTGATCAGGGCTCCCACTCAGCAAGCTGCACTTATGTCCCTATGTCTCACGTGGCATACCCTGATCTCCCTAGGATTTCTCATTTATTTATTAGTTTAAAATATTTTCTATACCGTCGTTAAGTTATATACCATCACAACGGTTTACGTACAGGCACATAAAGTTGGTAAATGTGTCGGGTAGTACATTCTAACAAGTGCCATTAAGGTTCGGTTACATCATTTCATAATAAATATTATTTGATGAGTGTGATAAGTCTTGTCCTTTTATACATGTATTATACTTTATTTACAAGTATAATTTTCATGCTCTGTATTTCTATTATGTTAGCTGTGAGTTAAAATAATAAACTAATAAAAATGCACGTGTTGGGAAAAAGTGCTGTGCTGATGTTCTTCTGCTGGTTTTTTTATACTTTCAATTCTGCATCTTTGTAAAAGGCTTGTTTAAAAAGTCATGTTAAACTTTTTTTTAAAAAAGTTTTGAGGTCTCTTTGTAGTCTGATCTCTAGTGGCATGGTGTTCTACAGTATAGGTCCTGCTAAGGATAAAGCCCTTTCTCTCACTTGGGTTAGTCTAGCTGACCTGACTGAAGGGACAGTTGGGAGTGCTTTGTTGGCTGATCTCAGGTTTCTATGGGGGACATGTACGCGTAGTGCTGTGTTCAGCCATTCTGCTTTATCGTCATGTATTAGTTTAAACCAGTGCTTATCAACCTTTTTTTGGCTGGGACATATCTGACAGATGGTTCTCCCATGCATGACACACTGAACATGTGACCATCACGGGGCTAAATGTAAACATGCACTCTGCATCCACAGGAATCCCCTCAACCCCCAGCAATGAGTGCAGAGCAGATCTAGGGCATTACCCTAGATCTGCTCTACACTCTACAAAAAAGATATTCTGGTTCTGATGACATCCCAGTAAAAGCAAAACAAACCCCTTTTACTACCAGGCAAAATAGCCTTCCTTATGAAAAGACAGTAATTTCCCAGCCCCCACTCAAATCCAGGAGAACGGGCTCTGCATACCCTTGACTGTAAACGTGCTCTAGCATTCTGAAGGTAGGCCTAGTAAATGGGAGTTGCAGTAATCTGTTTGAGAATATTAGTGTTTGTAAAACTGTGGAAGTCCTGGAAAGTTAGTAATGACTTCAGCCGATGTAATATTCTCAGCTTGGAGAATGGCATCACTAGGAGTTGATGGCCTGTCCTGTTGTTTCTGTGGCAGGGGGGATGCTGATGCATGCTTTGTCTCTCTGGCAGAGGTCCTGCGGCTCTGTTGCCAGCCCCTTAGCAAGGAGGAAACCTGGGCTCTGCTCTATAAATACAGCTGCAGGCTGAAGCCCTTGAGCAGTAGGACTCCAGTGTCAAGTTCTCATCAATCTGTATTCCTAGGCCCCATACTTGATCTGAGGGTGTATTGTTAAAAATACCCAGGGGTGACTATTTGACTATAGAGGAGTTTTTCCTTAACCACACGATTTCAGGGGGTTTTTTGATGCTTAGTGTGTGTTAGAGCTGAGATATTTCTTGTTGTATTGCCTTTATTTATTTGACAGTCGATGCAGTATAATGAGGGAGGAGTATATTGGTGGGGAGGATTAACGAGTACATTGTTGGGAGGAGCATTGAATTTATTTGGGGGTAGGGAGGTCTGTCAGTATGTCTGGGAAAGAATCAGAGTGCTTCAGGGTCTGTAAATGAGTCAAATGTTTCTAGAGGGAAGGTCAGATAATGTGTTTGCAGAATACATTTGAGAAAGAGTCGGTGATTATCTGGAGGGAGAGTCGATGAGAGATCAATATTCAAAGATCCACTGAATGGGTAAGATAACTGGCTAATTTTAACATGTTATCTTTAAGTGAATTTTCAGCTAAACATTTTCTAAATCTAATCTGTCAAATTTTGACCAGCTAGATTTAGTGGGGCTGCAATACACAGGTGACCTTAGCCAGTTAGTGCTGAAAATCATTCTAATTGTCTGTCTGTCTGTCGTTTATTTAAAAAAAAAATAAAAAAAAAGGCTGCCCTTTGGCCCTGACTTATTAAACATAAAATAATGTTCCCTTTTTTTGGGAGAGGAAATGATACTGCTGGAAAGGCTTTTTATTCTAGTTTTTTAGGGTCAAGAGATCAGAGGAAGGGTGAGAAAGGAAATCAGGTGTTCACCTGACATTTTATATTTCAAGAATCAGGTGGGAGAGTAGCTGGATAAATTTATACTTGGTATTGCAGCTCTTAAATTTGGCCAACCCAGTTCGACAGCACTAAAGATCTTTATTAGCCTCCTAAACTGTTACAAATCCTGGTCAAAACCCTGGGAATTAGATTTGATTATTTAAGTTTCCTTCCCATGAAACTGAGCAAGCTCCTGCAAGCCATGAGTTTTGAAGGTTGTAAGGGTTATTTCCCACATTTTCACAGAGAAAAACCAAGATTGCATGGGCCATGATGTCATTCAAGATGGCTGCCCTATGGACAAAATAGAGGTGTGGCTTGAGCAGAGCAAGGCTAAATGTCAAAGGGGCGGGGCTTGGACCTGGAAGCAAACACTTGGCTAGGGGCAGGGCCAGTATGTGGGGCTTAGAATGGACATGAATGCTGCTTGGCAGGGTAGGAAAGGGGCATGGCCACCTGCAAACCACAAGTTGTTACCCCTGTTATTCATATCTACTTTTTTTTTTTTTTAAATCAATTATGCTTAAAACTCTACGTGCTCCTCCACCCCGATTTCTTAACACAGTCACTAGGACAAGTATGGTGGCGTTCATGTGTATTTCCCTGTAGCTCTGAAGAAACTTACTGACCTTTTCTAAGAAAGCATCCGTGTCCAGCTCATTGGGACACCGCCTTCTAGAAAACAGGGGTCAGTGATCGCTGCTCAGATAAAAGCGTATTTGAGGGAGTCTCTAGGCTCTGCTCTACTGTTTTTTTTTTTTCATTTAAAGCTTGTTGAATGCTACATTTATGGCCTGTGCTTCCCTGAACGAGGTAATATTTTCCATATTAATAAAACAAAATTCGTCTGACTAGATCACAACTTTAAATAAGTAACATCATTACTTATTTAATCAAAAAAAGGACAAGACTTTTTCTTGAATTCTTTGTCCTAGGAATAATTGCACTTATCTTTTAGACTCGTGGCCATTTCTTTTTTTTTGTGCCTGAAGCGAGTCTATGCCGAAAGTCCCCGCCAACGTTAACGTTTCGCTTAACGCTTCCTCAGGGCGAGTTGGAACTGTCTGTGAACAAATGCTTACGGGCCCGTAATGATGGGCTTCAAACTAACAAATTATTTCTGGATAAAATCCCTATAAGCAGTGTGTGGGTTAGCGGCTTTAAATCTCTTGCCGCTAAGAAATTTATAAGAAGTTGGCTAGCGGTTTAGAATTTATTATTGCCGCACTAGTGAAAATCTATTGCCTTCTTAGCAGTGAAAATCACATGCAAAATTGTTCTACCATTAAAGCAATATAATGTGGTAGCTATCCATGACACACTGCATCAGGAATTGAAAATTGAAAATACTTTTCAAAAAAAAATAAATTTTAAACAGAATTTCAAAAATAGAGAGACAAATAGAAACCCGTGATTGAAAATACTGGTTTTCAAAAAAACTTTGTTAATTAACCTGTTTTACCAGTGCTGAGGTTTCTGTCTCTAAAAAAATTAAAAAATCACATAATAAAAATTAAAAAATAAAAAATGTTTTAAATAAGCGAATTTTTTAAATAAAGTTGGTTTTTATGACTAATCCAGATATGACTTGTGGCAATGTTCATAGTTAGTTAATCTTGTGAGACTTAATTGGAAACTAGCTGGCCCCTATTTTTGTTGTCGTTGTATACTGAGTCCATCTGCTACACGCTAGGAAATGTTGAGATTACTTACCTGATAATATCCTTTTCCTTAGTGTATGCAGATGGACTCACCATCCCGCCCGGCTGCCAGTATACATGGGTTGCACCATTTCAAGGTAAGGCATGTCATTTCTTACACGAGAGCGTCCACTCTACCAGGTGTCGACGCCTTCCGGTTGGGAGCGCTGGTGGTCTCCAGCTACTATCAATCGGTCAGGGGAATCCTGTTTCACTAATTCATTGATCGGTCAGTACACATATATCCATAACAGCTTTTGCAAGGAAGATTACTGAGTTGCTTCACTTCCTGTGGGGGTATATGTACCCGTGCTGACGTCAGATCCGTCTCCAACTGCTAGCACGAGCACACTATACCCACTTGTTCTGAGTCCATCTGCATACACTAAGGAAAAGGAGATTATCAGGTAAGTAATGTCAACAATATTACATTTATTGCAATAATGAAAGCATATGCATAGGGATGTACAATTAAACAAAAGATTCAAACTGCTTTAATGCACTGTCTCTTGGTGTGTACCTGTGGCTGAAGACTCGCTATGTTTTCTTTTTCAGTGCTTGTTTTTATCCTTTGGATTCCTATAAGAAATTGTGGCTGAACTCTGCTCTTGATCTGTATGATGAAGACAGAAAAATTATATTAAAAAGTGTTTGTTCTAATATATTGGTAGAAAAAGAGCTCCATCTTTGACACCTATGATGATATTTATTTTATTTATTTATAACTTTTATATACCGAGGTTCAATTAACAAGATTAATTATCACTTCGGTTTACATTACAACCAGCAAAATAACATAGACAAAGTCTTGTTTTACAATGAACAGGGAATAATAACCTGGATAAAACAAAGAACAGGGAAGAAATAACCTGGAAAAATGATGAAAAAAATGATATAATTGGAAAGCACAGGTTTCTTTCACTTTGAGCTTGCTATTGGTCTCTTATTTGGACCTCCTGATTCTTTTCTTTGTTCCACCTCAGTTTTTGGCTGTACCTGTTTCTTGAACCGTGTGTTGTACAGGCTCAGGTTCTTGCATCATGTGTTGCATTGCCTCAGGGTTTTGGGGCTCTTGAGTTTTAGGGACTAAAACAGAAAAAGGCCTATGATAATGGCAATGCCCTAAAATATATGTACTAATGTTAATAAAACAAAGAAGACCTGTGAAAATGGTAAGGCCCTAAACCACATAGCCTGCTGTGTTTGCATGAGACAGCTTGTCTTTTATTAGGAGCTTTCTTTTCCTGTTTTGCTATTGTGTTAGTATAAAACATATAGCAGAATTTTTAAGATATATTAATAGATGTCCCATCTGCTTTTCACATTTTTAAAAGACCCAAAAATAAAAATTTACTTGGGTGTAAAAAATCATGCTCTTATAACGCATTTCCACTTTGCAGGGCCTTCAACGTATGACCTGTGTGTGTAATACTGCTTCCTATACGTTTAAACTTTTTATTTTGTTTCCTGTAATAATCATGTTCTTGTAGAATCTGGCAACATTTCTTTTCTTGAACTGTGAAACAAAGATCTGCTAACAATCGGGTTTTGTTTTTTTTTTCATACAGCATAAACGAAGAATGCTCACATTGCTGGATTAATGTGAGAGCTACCTTTCTTTCTGAGATATCTTCATAGGGGCTGTGATCTGTCATTTTTTCCTCAAATTTTTATATTATTTTTTTAATAAAAATAACCTCTGATTAATATTAAATAGAGGAAGCTTTTGGTTAATGTCATAGTGCAAATTTGTCTAAATATTTAAACTCACCTCTTTATCAGAAGAAAAATCTATTTTTTCCTGTAGCTTCTGTACATTGCTTAGTCCAGCACAGGCAGCTGACCTCAAGGGTCAAATAAATTTGTCACAAGACAGACTTTAGCTGAAAAGGTTTTATTAAGTATGTATTTTCTATCTTTCTTTAATTAGAAAAAAACTGTTGATGGGGTATCTGCAGCTAGCAAGGATTGTGTTGCCAAACAAAAACTGCATTATTCCCCCCACCCCCGATTTTTTTATATTCTTTTTGCATGGTAAGTAATAAGGGGAAGCTCCTAATTCTGCTCTGTGGTGTTGTCATTAACTATACATGGCACCTCCCTTTTTAGCTGTGATATCATTTCCAGTGATTTCATCTGAGATTGCTACCCCTTTTAGCCATGATATCATCCATGTAGCTTGAGTGGAGCTAGGCTGAAAGTCAACAAAAGGGTGGGGCAATCCAGAAGCAAGCACTGATTGGCTGGGAAACAGGGCCAGTGGGTAGAGCTTAGACCAGAAGTAGATGCAGTGGCTAGGGTGGGAATAGGGGTAGGACTTAAACCAAAAGTGGGCATGGCCCCATGTCAAAACAATTAAGAAGTATGCCCCATATACTTCTGAGGTGCTTCAGAGGTAAATAAGCTAATTTCTCAAGTTCTTAATGCTGTGTGGTGTGACATTGCAGCTAACTGAAAGATAGATGGCGGCAGCCCCTACAATAACAAGTTCATTATTGTCTGGAGGAGAAACATAGAATGGAACACCTGATGGCCTTGAGGAAAGATAGACTGAAGATGTTTAAAGATACGTGGAACCCCTACATAGACTGGAGAATTTAAGACTGATTGGGGTGGGGCTGGGATTGGGAGAGGGTGGGGGATGGGGATGGGGAAATTGGGAAAAATTAGGAATATGTAACACACTGTGTTTTTAGTTTGGCTGTCTTTTCATGATTCTATATGAGGGGAAAGTGTTAGTTACTGTTTTTTTCCTCAAAAAAATTGAAAAAAACCCCAAAAGAGATTGTGAGGAATTGCAGAAGGAATTTATGAGTCTAAGGCCCTTATTTTCTAAGGACTTATCGCACGCAATACATTCACACACCACGCTAACCGCTGTTATTGTGGTCTGCGAATGCAAATTTTAAATTTAGTATTCAGGGGGCGGAGTTGGGGCGGGACAAATGTAAAGTAGGGAGGACTTACCGTGAAACCACTGCGCTGTTAGCGTGGTTCCTAATGCGGCCAATAACTACACCTTTTTCAATTTCGATAGGCTGTATCGCTGCACATAGCACACACCGTGATATTATCGCAGTGAGTGAAAATGAATAAAACCAATTCCCACACACCTACAAAGCTATTCCTACCCAATAAAAAGGCTTGTTCTTAGTAGGTCTATGTTCCCAACACCATCTACAATTTCCCAATGTATGGGGCAGGCTCACTCCATGGCTGAGCAGGCCCAACGCAGATGCCAGGACGTTGGTCGACGTCGCCGCAGGTACAGGCAGCGGATCTATCTTCCGCGAACCTCATTGCTGGGTATGCCAGAGGAAGTTGTGATCACCAGGTATCGCCTCAGCTCTCATGCCATCCTGCAAATATATGAAGACATACGAGGTGCTCTTGATCCTCTAATCCGAAAGAGCCGTGCTGTCCCCGGCCTCACCAAACATTTGGCTGCCCTGCACTTCATAGCAAGTGGCTCCTTCCAATCCATAGTAGCTGTTGTGGGTGGGATGTCACAGAGCACCTTTTCACGGTGTCTGGCCCAGGTCATTGAAGCAGTTATAGCCCACATGCCTCGATACATAGGTTTTCCGCACAACAGACAGGACCTGATGGACCTCAAGCGTGGTTTCTATGCCATTGCCCGCTTTCCGAATGTCATTAGAGCTATTGACTGCACTCATGTGGCCATCATTCCACCCCGTCAGATGGAGGCAGCCTACCGCAACAGAAATCAGTTCCACTCCCTCAACGTGCAAGTGGTGTGTGATGCTGGAATGCGGATCCTCTCGGTGATGTCCAGGTTTCCGGGATCAGCGCACGATTCCTTCATACTCAGGCAATCATCTCTGTTTCAGAAATTCGAAGCTGGCTTGTAGGTAAGAAATACGTTTCCATACATCGACCATATTTGCAATGTTTTTCTCTGTAATGGCACACAAATGTGATGTATACGCCTGTCTGGATGGAGTGATATGTCCCCCATCACAACAGGCCTCAGTGGCTCATAGTGTAACCTTAAGTGGTGGAATGGCTCATGCACCCAACCAGTTCCTATGGGCTGCCAAGCACCAGGTTCACACCAGCCACTGTATGGCCTGTATGTGGCATGGCTTGCTTGCTCACTTCATTCACTTCACTAATGGACAGCCTACACGTATTAGGTATAGCCATGGTTAATGGCATTGTCGAAGGTGATTCTACAACTGTGAGGTAAGGACAGCTCACTTCCACAGGTGTTCCTGAGGTCATGACATTCATGATACTTCTCATGATCACTTCTAGTCAGCTGTGCACATTCAGGGGCAGGCAGATTACACCATGTATGTTATTGGGAATGTGTACCTACATAAAAGGTCAGGTTGAGCAGATATGGCCGTCAACAATGACTAGGCTGCATGATGCATACCATACGATCCGAATACAGCGATATAATCTTTAAGGACCGTGATGTTACGGACCTACCACATACACACTGCTGCCATAAATGTCACTGTTTAGGGGCCCTTCACATGCTATACTTCCCAATAGCAGCACACCTGCTATAGGACAAAGCAAGCATGGAGCCCCACAAATAAGGTGTTAGGAAACAAGAATGGCCTGCCTCATCCCATCCGGTTGTACTGCATGAATTGAGCACATACACCCAGCTGCCACAAACATTATTTGTAATGGCTTGCCTATGTCATTGCTACAGGAGACTCAGGCTATGGATGCAGGCCCTGGCTTATGACCCCAATCCTCCGGCCTGCCATGGCGCAACAGATGGGCTATAATGAGGCCTTATGTGCCACATGCTCAGTCATCGAATGTACCTTCGGCCTTCTGAAGAGCCGCTTCCGATGGTTGGACAGGAGTGGGGGAGTGTTACTGTATGCTCCCCCCAAAGTTGCTAGGATAATCTTGCTTTGCTGTGTTTTCCATAATGTAGCTTTTCAGCATGGAATACCTATGGCTATAGATCCAGATCTCAGACCTGATCCCCCATGTGTGCGTGCATGACTTCATGAGAACACAGTCAATGGCAGCCAGCTTGGCCACCACCTTATACAGACCCACTTTTAAGGAAGGCATGGGACAGAACCCTGCCCCAGCAGGGCAGTTCGGCCACAGATGGGTTAGGACATAGTTTAATGTGCAGACCTATTTTTGAGTCTTCTACTTGCATGACTTGCTAAGTCTGTCCACCCAACAACTGTTTGGGGGTGGTGCTCTAAATCTGAGGGTATAGCCCATAACAGGGTGCCTAAGGGGCTGGCTCAAGGCACTGCTGAGGTCCCATATGTGTGTTACTTATTCGGTGGCATTGGATTAAGCACTAGCGATATACTGACATGCCACCAAGGATGAAAGTACTGTACATACTTGTCCTCATGAGACACAACACTCTCACAGGCCTCACCAGATTTGCTAACACCTTACAACATTTGTACCTGTAATGGGCCTTTTCTCACAGGACAAGCAGGATGGTTGTCCTCACAAATGGGTGACATCGAGGATGGAGCCCACCACGGAAAACTTCTGTCAAAGTTTAAACAGAACTTTGACTGGCCCCTACTGGGCATGCCCAGCAAGGCACTGACCCTGCAGCCAGCAGGGGTCTCCCTTCAGTCTTCTTTTTTCCGCGCAGCAGTTGCCACGCGGTGAAAGGAACTCTCTTACCACGTTCCTGACAGGAATTCGGTTTTTTTCTTTCCGAAGAAAATTTGCCCCTCAGGGGTCTCCCTTCGACAAATTTTTGTCACCTCCGCGAAAGCCGGTAAGTTTTTTGCCGATTTTCAGCGACTGCCGTCGATTTTGGCCCTAGAGGCCTGTTGGCACTTACCAATCCCGCGGCTAAATTTGGCCCTAGGCCATGGCGACGGGGTTCCGTCGTTGTCCGGATTGCACCCGGACTATGTCAATCACAGATCCCCATCGGGTCTGTGTTCTATGTTTGGGAAGTGAGCATGATGTCCTGACTTGCACTAAATGTGCCCTAATGACACCTAAGGGTCGTAAAGCCAGGATGGAGAAGATGGGGCTCCTCTTCCATGCACCCACCCCAACGCCATCGATAGCATCGACGTCATCGGAACCGGCACCGTCGAAGTTGCACCACCATCGTCAACCCTCCGGTGACCGTCCTCCACCGATGACTTCTCGGCCGTCGACTCCTGTCCCCTCCCCGGATGGGCGAGGAGATCGGAAGGATAAGCATCGCCATCGACGGCACAAGTCTCGGCCCGTCGAGGATCCACAACCATCGACCTCTGAACAGGCCGAGCCACCGACGAAAAAGCCTCGGTCAGACCTGGCACCGTCCACGTCTCGTTCGCAGGCACCGAGGAAACCCTCACCCTCCCGGGGTGCGGGGGCCGTGATCCCACCGGTTACGGTGGTACTTCCGGCCCTGCCTCAGCCTCCCTCTCCCGTCGAGCCGGGTATGGTTACCCCTGGTCTCCGGGCAGAACTGGACCGGCTGGTCCAGGAGGCCATCGAGAATGCGATGCGAAGATTCCAGCCTCCACCGGCACCGCCTCCGGCACCGATTCCGGCACCGCCTCAGGCACCGACCTCAGCACCGACTCTGCCACCGAGAAGGGAACCGACCACCGAGCCTCTAGTGGAAGCGTTGGCACCGATACTAAATCGTATGGAGGCACTCATGCGCGCCCTTCCATCGGTGATTCCAGTAGCACCGACTACACCATCATCTCCGGAAGGACATTCATCGACAGGAGAAACACCGTTCCGGATTCCCCCGTCCGGTGTCGTTCCATCGGTGCCTTCACATACCTTTCCACCGATTTATCCTTCGGCTCCATCGATTCCAAGATCGGCACCGATTCCATCGGTACCCCCGAAGCCCTCGATGCCGTTCACAGTTCCGCTTGCAGCACCGATTCCATCGATGCCTTTGGATCCTCTACCAGGTCCTTCAGGACTGCAAGCCCTACATGATCCTTATGATACCTGGGGTGATGATACATCTTCAGATACAGATTTACCATCCCCACCCTCTCCTACAGAGAGTAGAAAACGATCTCCTCCTGAAGATCTCTCCTTTATAAATTATGTAAAGGAGATGTCAGAAATTGTGCCTTTTCAGCTGCAATCTGAGACCGATGACAGGCACCAAATGATGGAGCTGCTCCAATTTCTGGATGCCCCAAAAATCATCGCTTCCATCCCCATTCACCAGGTATTTCTGGATCTTTTAAAGAAAAACTGGGAATCACCTTCATCTGTGTCACCAGTTAATAAAAAAGCTGACTCAACATACCTCGTTCAGTCAGCACCAGGATTTCAGAAGTCTCAACTGGATCATCGCTCTGTTGTAGTTGAGTCTGCGCAAAAGAAGGCCAAGCGCCTAAAACCACACTCTTCCACTCCCCCTATCAAGGACAACAAATTCCTTGATAGTGTGGGCAGGAAAGTGTATCATGGGGCTATGTTGATATCTCGCATAGCTTCATACCAACTTTATATGACTCAATACAACAGAGCTATCCTTAAACAGATGCAGGACTACGCTGACACATTACCGGACCAATACCAGCCACAGCTTCAAGCCCTCCTTCACAAAGGATTTGAAGCTGGGAAGCACGAGATCAGAACGGCCTACGATATCTTCGATGCTTCCACGAAAGTCTCAGCTACTGCCATCTCAGCCAGACGTTGGGCTTGGTTAAAATCATCCAACCTTCGCCCAGAGGTCCAGGATCGTCTAGCCGATTTACCCTGCTTGGGGGACAATCTGTTCGGAGAACAGATTCAACAGATTGTGGCGGAATTGAAGGATCACCACGAGATGTTGAAACAACTTTCGTCTGTTCCATCTGAGGTATCCTCCAAACCACCACCTAAGAAGGACTCTAAAAAGTCATTCTTTCGGCCACGTCGTTATTACCCTCCGTCGACTAGGCCTCGTCCGGCTCGATCCTCCACCAGACCTCAGCTACGCCAACCTCGGAAACAAAGACCTGCTGTAGCCCCACCTCCCGGGCCTGCGGCAGGCCTTTGACTTCCCGATACGGAGCACATGCCATATCCCACTCCCCCACATCCCTGTAGGGGGTCGTCTGTGCCACTTTTTGCAGCATTGGATACGGATTACCTCAGACCAGTGGGTGCTGGCAATTATCGCACAGGGTTACCACCTCAATTTCATAACTCTTCCGACAGACTCCCCGCCTCTTCAAGCATGGAGTCTATCCAGCCACTTGACTCAATTACAACAGGAAGTATCCCTTCTTTTGCAATCAAATGCTATAGAACCTGTCCCTCCCTCTCAACGAGGCAAGGGATTTTACTCCAGGTACTTCCTAATTCCAAAAAAGTCAGGAGGGCTACGTCCAATTTTGGACCTTCGGGCCCTCAACAAGTACCTTCAAAAAGAAAAGTTCAAGATGGTAACCCTGGGCACGTTACTCCCTCTGCTGCAAAGAGGGGATTGGCTATGCTCCCTCGACCTCAAGGAAGCTTATACCCATATTGCGATAACACAATCCCATCGCAAATATCTGCGGTTTCTAGTAGGCCGCGACCATTATCAATACCGAGTACTACCTTTCGGTCTGGCATCTGCTCCACGAGTCTTCACCAAATGCCTCGTAGTTGTAGCAGCATTCCTCAGGAAGGAAGGTGTCCACGTATACCCCTATCTGGACGATTGGCTAATCAGGGCCTCCACCCCTCAGATTGCCCGGTCCTCCCTACAATTGACAATCAACACACTCCTTTCCTTAGGGTTTCTTGTCAATTACGAGAAATCTTGCTTCGTCCCATCTCAAACCTTATCTTTCATTGGGGCAGACTTGGACACCTTACAGGCAAAGGCCTACCTTCCGCTTCAACGGGTCCAAACTCTCATGTCCCTAGCTCACCAGCTCCAGTCTCAAGATACGGCCACGGCTCGCCAGTTCCTCATTCTCCTAGGACACATGGCATCCTCGGTTCAAGTCACTCCCATGACCCGACTAGCCATGAGAGTAACACAATGGACTCTACGACACCAATGGATTCAAGCTTTTCAGCCTCTGTCCTCCATAGTCACAGTCACACAAGCGCTGCGCCTATCCTTAACCTGGTGGACGACTCAGGTCAACCTCCTTCAGGGCTTACCCTTTCTTCCACCGGATCCGCAAGTAATCCTAACCACCGACGCTTCTCACATCGGTTGGGGAGCCCATGTGGACAACTTTCAAACCCAAGGGTTATGGTCCAACGAGGAAGCCGAACACCAGATCAATTTCCTGGAACTTCGAGCAATCCGCTATGCGCTCCGCACTTTCAAAGATCATCTCTTTCATCAGATAATCTTAATCCAGACGGACAACCAAGTGGCCATGTGGTACATAAACAAGCAGGGAGGCACAGGCTCCTTCCTTCTGTGTCAGGAAGCTGCGCAGATCTGGGCGGAAGCCCTCTCCCACTCCATGTACCTCAGGGCCACTTACCTGCCGGGAGTAGACAATGTATTGGCAGACCGGCTGAGCCGTGTCTTCCGACCGCACGAGTGGTCACTCGATCCTCTGATAGCGACCCTCTCTGTTTCACAAGTGGGGTTCTCCCCGCATAGACCTCTTTGCGTCCCCTCAGAACCACAAAGTGGACGATTACTGCTCTCTCATTCGGAGCCAGCACTCTCGGCCGAGGGATGCATTCTCCCTCAAGTGGACAACCGGTCTGCTCTACGCATTCCCTCCACTTCCTCTTGTGTCAAAGACTCTCGTGAAGCTACGCCAGGACGGAGGAACCATGATCCTGATAGCACCTTACTGGCCACGCCAAGTATGGTTTCCAGTACTCCAGGATCTCTCCATCCGCAGGCACATTCCTCTGGGAAAGGACCCGCATCTGCTCACTCAAAACGACGGATGCCTCCTCCATCCCAACCTCCAAGCCTTGTCCCTGACGGCATGGATGTTGAAAGGTTAGTCCTTCAGCCTTTCAACCTTTCAGATTCCGTTTCTCGAGTCCTGATAGACTTTCTTGTGGAAGGCTTTCGTGAAGCTTACTCATACAAATGGAAAAGGTACACATCATGGTGCACTTCTCAGTCCCTTGATCCCCTTTCCTGTCCAATCTCCAAATTCTTGGACTATTTATGGCATCTCTCTGAATCAGGTCTTAAAACCTCTTCCATTAGGATGCATGTCAGTGCGGTAGCCGCCTTCCATAAAGGTGTACAGGGTGTCCCTATTTCAGTACAACCCCTAGTAACACGTTTTCTTAAAGGCTTGCTCCATCTGAAGCCACCCTTACGGCCTCCGGCCCCATCCTGGGACCTTAATCTGGTTCTTGGTCGTCTAATGAAACCTCCTTTCGAACCTCTGCACTCCTGTGAGTTAAAGTATCTCACATGGAAAGTGTTATTCCTTTTGGCTATCACTTCAGCTCGCAGGGTTAGTGAATTACAGGCCCTAGTTACCTATCCGCCTTACACTAAGCTCCTGCAGGACCGGGCGGTACTCCACACTCACCCTAAATTTTTACCTAAGGTAGTTTCTGAGTTTCATATTAATCAATCCATCATACTACCTATCTTTTTTCCCAGGCCCCACTCCAACTCTGGAGAACAGACCCTGCATACCCTAGACTGTAAACGGGCTCTAGCCTTTTACCTAGACCGTACAGTTTCTCACAGGAAGAGCACTCAATTATTCGTCTCTTTCCATCCTAACAAGTTAGGACAACCTGTGGGTAAGCAGGCTCTTTCCTCCTGGTTGGCGGACTGCATTGCTTTCTGCTATGAGCAAGCGGGCATCCCTTTTCAAGACCGTGTCAAAGCACACTCTGTGAGGGCCATGGCTACGTCAGTGGCACACCTTCGATCGGTGCCGCTTCCTGACATCTGCAAGGCTGCAACCTGGAGTTCTCTCCATACCTTTGCAGCCCACTATTGTTTGGACAAAGCTGGAAGACAGGACTCCATCTTCGGCCAATCTGTCTTGCGTAACCTTTTTCCAACGTGATGTACCAACACCCTTCCACCTTCCCGGTAGGGTGCGGATGCCCTTTACCAAATTCCACCCCAGTTGTAGTGCCTGTTGCACGTCGTTGGGTGCATTTGGTGCAAGTCAGGACATCCTCAGCTCGGTACTCACCCATTTGTGAGGACAACCATCCTGCTTGTCCTGTGAGAAAGCAAATGTTGCTTACCTGATGTAACAGGTGTTCTCACAGGACAGCAGGATGTTAGTTCTCACGAAACCCGCCCGCCACCCCGCGGTGTTGGGTTTGTTTTGTTTTTACTTTCTAGGCACTGCCTGTAGCTTTGAACATCAGACTGAAGGGAGACCCCTGCTGGCTGCAGGGTCAGTGCCTTGCTGGGCATGCCCAGTAGGGGCCAGTCAAAGTTCTGTTTAAACTTTGACAGAAGTTTTCCGTGGTGGGCTCCATCCTCGATGTCACCCATTTGTGAGGACTAACATCCTGCTGTCCTGTGAGAACACCTGTTACATCAGGTAAGCAACATTTGCTATCTCTGTCAGTCCCTAATGCCATCACTGTCACATGCATATAGGTGCTTCATTTTCGGCCATTAGGACTAATGAACCCTACATACTTCACTCGTTCCTTATTTGCGACCCCTCAATATTATTGTCATGTGCATCTTGCAGCAACACTAACGAACCTTCAGTCTGCAAGTGGTGTCAGTGAGGGCCTAGGCAGCACAGCCTCAATACACAGCAGGGAACACATACCAGCCCTCCAACATCCTGATGCCTCATGAATGGGTGCGTGAGAAAAAAAAGCATCTGGCGCTGCACAGACTTACCTGAAGGTCCCTTATCACTGTAGCATACCACATCCACACAACTCTTGGGTCATTGCAGCTGGCTGAAAGGAGAGCCATCTATGTTGTTGCATGCACATGGTTGTGCCGGCTGTATGCTGCTAAATGGAATCGTTGTGAAGGATTCCTCTCTCCGCCACGCTATTTAGCATTTACATGCTTCCCCTCACCAATCTCCTCACCAACCTTGGTATCAAACACTTCATCTACGCAAATGATGTTCAAATTATTTTCCCCTTTACAGATTCCCTCCAAACCGCTCTCCAAAACTGGGAATCATGCCTCACCTCTATCAACCAACTACTCACCGACATGCATCTTGCTCTCAACCCCCAAAAAACTGAACTCCTCATCATCTCCACCAAACTTCCATCACCCTCTATTCCCCTCTCTTACTCATCCTCTACCTTCCCCTCCCACAGCTGAAGCCTGGGTGTTCTGATTGACAACCAACTCACCCTTAAACCCTTTATTAAATCTATCCTGAGTGACTGCTACTTCAAGTTACAAACAATTAAAAAAAACTCAGACCTCTGCTATATTTCTCTGACTTTCGTACAGTACTACAGTCTATTATCTTCTCTAAAATAGACTACTGTAATGCTCTCTTCCTTGGCCTCCCTGCGTCCTATACCAAACCGTTACAACTCCTACAGAATGCCTCAGCAAGTATCCTTACAAATTCTAACAAAAGAGACCATATCACACCAACTCTTATTGAGCTACATTGGCTACCAATAGAATCGCGAATACTATACAAAACCCTATCCCTCATCCATAAAAGTATCATAAATGAAAACTCCCACTGGATCAGCCCTCCCCTCCTTCTGCGCACCTCCACAAGACCAACTCGTCCCACCCTTCAAGGAACACTCCGCACTCCCTCTATCAAATCTACTAAACTTATCTCCACAATGAACAGAGCTTTTTCTCTGACCGGCCCTACCCTTTGGAACTCCATGCCTCCAGACTTACGCACCGAAACCTCCACACCTAAATTTAAAAAAAACTAAAAACCACAGGCCTATCCGTCAAACGCTTTCCACCTTAAGGGCCGATACAGTAAGGGGCGGTAGAAAGAGGTGCGTTAGTGCCCGGCGCACCCGCGTTTGCCGCACGCACGGTTCGGATCATCTACCGCTCGATATTGTATTTAAATGGCATGCAAATGCAAGCCGCATCCAACGCGCGTCCATGAAGCGCAATCCATTTTACTGTATAGGCGTTATACAGTGCCTATACAGTATCCTGGGTGCTCTGGTACCTGTCATTTCAAATGATGTTTGAAATGACAGGTATCAGGAAGTGGATGGCTCTCCTACAGTCCCAAACCAACCCAATCCAAGCCCCAGCAGAGAGAGACTAAATTTCAAAGTCCCAAACTTTCCCCCAGCCCCCGCTCCCCTGCCCTGGCCGCGGCCACGCAAGCCCCCAGCATCAGCAGTAGAAGGGCGTCGAGAGAGAGCGGCTTCAGCAGCCCCGCCTGCGAAGATTAATACGTGCACCCCTGTAGGTCCAATATGGACGCTCAAGGCAGCAAAGGCGCATGCGCATACGCCGTGACCTCCGATGTTCAGCCGGTCATGGTGTGTGCGCATGCGCCTTTGCTGCCTTGAGCGTCCATATTGGACCTACAGGGGTGCACGTATTAATCTTCGCAGGCGGGGCTGCTGAAGCCGCTCTCTCTCGACGCCCTTCTACTGCTGCTGCTGGGGGCTTGCGTGGCCGCGGCCAGGGGAGCGGGGGCTGGGGGAAAGTTTGGGACTGTGAAATTTCGTTTCTCTCTGCTGGGGCTTGGATTGGGTTGGTTTGGGACTGGGCAGCTTTTGGTGGTAGAATCAGATAATTACATTCTTGTGAATACAGACAGTGAAGTGCAATGGAATGTATGTGATCATGCTGAGCCTTAAATACCAAGGTTAAAGCTTTAAATTGAATATGCTGAGCAACCAGTTAACCACACTAACGCAAGGGTCAGGGTAGGCGGTAAATTAGTAGGTTAAAGACGCGGCAAAATAGCAGGTTAAAAAGGCAATAGTCTGGGTGGACATTACTGTATGGGAGGGAATAACTGTATGGGAGGGAATAACTAATCGTAGTCCCCCCCTTTCAGGTGACCACCCTCTCCTTATATTAAGGAGACATTCATTGTAAATTGTAAATTGTTTTGGTTATAACTTTCTTGTTTTCCCTGTCCTTCCTACTGCCTCTCTGTTCTACCCTCGCCCAGTTACATTCCCCTTGTTGAAATGTATTTTCCAGTCTTTCAGTTATTATGTGAACCGGTATGATGTCCCCACTAATACCGGTATATAAAAGTTTCTAAATAAATAAATAAATTGTTTACATACATATACATGCCGCGGGCGGAAAGGGATACGCGTCGGGGTAAAGAAGCGGTAAGGATCGGTAAAAACAGAGAATCGCGGGTTAGATTTACGCGGCGAGTAAACAGCGGGTTAGAAACGGGGTAACTGCGGCCGCGCTTTACTGTATCGGCCTGTCTGTGACTAATCCCTGAAATCTGTGTAGTATAATTTCCAAATATCTGAATAATATGCTGCAATTTTCCCATTTGATCTGATATTCCTTAAGTTGTGTATTCACCCCTTACCTTTGAACTTTGTGTAACTTCTTATTCAGTATTTTAATCAGTGTATTTAATCTATGCCACTGAACTTTGTATAAATATCTCCCTTCTGATTCAATATCCTTATGTCTACCACCCTCAGCCTCTTTTAACCTTTAATCTAGCCCCTCCCTTAACCCCTTTCAACTTATAATCAAGCCTCCTCCTTAATCACTCTCACACTGCTGTGGCAGTACGTAGCCAACTGTGCTGTCATGGGGATAATAATACTGTGTATCAGCCTCCATCTCCACATGTAGTATAGACATGAACCATCGGTGACAGTTTGTACAGTGCCTGCTCCCATGACTCGGTGGTTGTGTTTCACATACACCCTTCCCTGGCCTCCCTCTAACTGAATATGCATGTACAGGTGTTCAGGTCCTCATATTCATGGTTTACCACTTGAAAATAATCGCTACTCACACCATGTATTTGGCTGTGACTGTGAAACAAGTGCTGTGGAGGTCAATGGGCAGCCTGCCATAGCTGTCAAAACAGGGCAGTTGGGGCTTCAAAGGCTGCATCCGCCATTTATCTGGTTTATGAATGCCAATCCCGAGGTGCTCATTTGCACATTGTGATATGGTACATGTATATGGTATGTGAATATTAGTACAGTATGTTATGCCTTGGCTATCATGTCCCAACTAACAGTACGAACTGTTTAGTGTTTAGTGAGAGTGGTGGAACAGCAGCAGAGTGATGGAACAGCAGCAGAGCTCAGCGTTGTGTCTATTTCATACCTTGCAGCCAAGGCGTACCAGACCCTTGTTTCATGCCAGATATGGGACACATTATCTGATGGAGTTAGTGAACAACACAGTGTGCATGTGAAGCAAGAAAATAGCCACCTGGCCATGCATGCTCATGGTGCGATCACACACAGAGGCTGTCTGACTGTTCATGATATAGATGTCCCCTGTTGGGACACCCAGCCACTATTTAATGGAGGCCTAAAATGCTCCTGTCATAACATGTCACTTGTAGAAACTATCAGCAATGCTGTCTGCACTGACCTGCCACATGAGAGTACACACCCACATGTCACTTTTTCCGGCCAAAAGGTGATGGGCTGACTGTTGGCAGCCACCTCGCAAAGGCTTTCACCAGTAGCACACCTGATCTGCCAGGCTGCCAAAGGGAGGTTGCATGCATGTGTACAGTGCTCTATTGAGTGATTGATGGTCATTACTGAGGAGTGAGTCTTCACAAGTGGACTGACAGGTACATGTGACAGTGATGCAGTCCCCATCAATGTGGTGTCAGCTGCCCTTCAAATGTCTATAAGGGGCAGAAAGTAGCAGCCTGCAATCTAGACAAACATGGAGATGTGTGCACATTGCCAATGAGGCTGTCAGGACTGTAAGAGAGTGCCTGTTCACCAGGCCCTCAGCAGATAGCCTGCGCAACTGCCCACAAAAGGGTCAGAGTGCCACAAGCCACAGATCTGGATGTGGCTGGTGGCACGTAACCCACTGCAGTTGGTTCAATAGGACAGAAAGAATGCTGTGTACTGTGGAAGCACCACCGACCAGGCATTTGGACCCCTACAGCACGCTTCCAGTGAGCCGACACACAGTCATTCACGCTGAGTCCATTATAACCGTGTTGGCTCTACCAACGCCATCATTATAGCTGCCTTACTGCAGAGTATGATGACAAACTAATGTCCATGGGTAATCCACCAATAATGACATGATCACACAACCTTCCAGCACAGGTCCTGACGTCCAAATAAAGGACTTCCATACTCATATGTGAATGTGTCCCTGCAGCATAAGGCTTTGGCTGATCCTGCATTACCCATGTGTCGTCCATATGGAGGTGGCAGAACCCACGAGGAGACTGCACAGGGTGGAATGTATGGATGAAGGGGGCCAGCTATACAGATGAATAGGTACATTGGTGTACAGCCCACTCCCTGTTCCTAAAAATGTCTAGTATTCCTGTGTGGCAACAAACAAGTGGTGGTATAGGATGAATAGGTGAACAATGAATGTGTGCTAGGTGTCTGGATAGAGGGTACCAGCCTCTCAGCACATACCATATGGACAACATATTCCAGAGCTCTTTGGAACAGCTGCACGTGGATGGGTGTCAGTGACAAACCACTAGCTGACACACATAACTGTACAGCAACAGGTGCTTCCACGCTTGCTACTTGCAGTGATGAGGACAACAGGGGCTCAGACAGGGTGCCAAACTAATGTCTTGCACTATCACAATATTGGACCCATTTGTGGGTGAAAAGGTATGTTGGATTAACTGCACTGTCACCCTCATACTGTACAGTACAATGGTAGGCTGGCCTGGAAGGTGAACAGTTGGGATGATGTTAGCTCTGCACTGTGACCAGACCCCTATCTCCACCCAGTCTGCCCACAATATATTGGAGGCCATCCTACCCAGCTTCTGTAAATGCCACAAGTCAGTGTGTGTCTCAGCCTTTATGACAACTATGTTGCTGGCCACAGCACCAGCCAATACCAAGATGGCATATCAGGGTACAGGTGGTACCTAGCCTCTGCATAACACACCCTTCCTCTGCATCAACCGCTCTCAGGTTAGCTCCTCAACCATGATACCAGGCTGATTTACACATAGAGCCTTCATGTACTGTACCATATAAGGGTGCACCCTTCTGCCAGCAGGCCACATACCTGCACCTGGAGATGGCCTCCACAAGGGGATATCAGGAGGGCCAAACTAGCCATCAGCCCCTGGCATTCTAGGCTACAGTGTGATAATACCTGCCACTTGGCCAAGCACATGTGCATCCTTAACAATTGTGCTCCATGCAACGACACAGTTATCTGGTCCAGGAGCTCCATTAGCTGGATGCGCATACATTAAACAGGCACAACGATACATGCTGTATTCTTGGACATGGCAACCTGTCCTTCCTGAGGTGGAATTGTCAAGGTACCAAGCTGTGCCTAAGAGGACCGACAAACAGCATTGCAGTGTTCAGTGTTGCACCTGGACTGTGAAGTATACATACACAGGCCACACAGTGGGCTGGACATCTAGGCAACACCTTACAGCATGTATGCCAAGAGGTAGAAGGCTCTGAGATGCCGGATGTCCAATTATAGTGGCAGACTATCTGTCATGGATTGTGTCCTTGACAGATAGTCAAGGACACAATCCGCACAACCTATTCATAAAGGAGTACAGAAGTGTGGGTATAGCAGCAATGAAGACACATCAGACAGGATTCATGGCAGGCAGGAAAAGGGCCGGGCACTCCCGAGGGTCCCCTTTTTATTGTACATACATTCAAAAGCATACTATGTGTCATCACATCATTGGCTCCTCTCCACATAGCAACAGACGTGTCACTACACTATTGGCTTGGCTCAGGGGGTGTGTACGGATCATTTCATTGGCTGCTGAATCCTATACCTCCTGTCTTTGTCCTGCCTCTGACTAGGGACAACTAGCCCTTCTTTCAGGCAATCAGGGTTAATTACAAGCTAGAGAAATACATGACAGTCAGGTATCCTCTCCTAGGCAGAGAGGTTTAAGCACAAGTAATGCTTTATTTAATGCAAAGGTCAGGGAGAAGGGAAGTTAGTGTTAAACCCTGACATGGCCAGCCAGCAAAGCTCATAATTCCCACATCTCACCCTTTCTGTTTTTATTTAGGCAGCTCAATAAAGCTTTAGACCCTTACTGAAATCTGTTATGTCTTGGTATGGGCTGGAGATAGGGGAAGGGGGATATGGAGAGAAAAAGCTGAGTCGGCGTGGTGTGCCAGCCGCCGCTGAGCTCCTGAATCTCCACATCACCCAGAGCTGGTGCAGCGTGGTGTGCCAACCGCTGCAGGGCTCAGGATTCCCTATTAAGCAGCATACAAGACATCTTTATATCTGGGCTGAGAGCAAGGATTCAGTATGGATATGAGGTTGGGTATGCACTGAATACAGCAGCACAGGCAAATAATTAAGACAATTATGGTCATTATAATAGAAATCACCCTTTTGAGACCAGAAATATCAGGGAGCCAGGACCATAGCCAGTCCCATGGAGAAGATGGTATTCTGCCTGAAAGTGGTGCATCAGCAACCATGGTTTCTATCTGCTCTATGGTATGTGTGAGGTTTGCTTTATAGTCTGATATGTACACACAGCAATGAGATCCAATTAATGCACAAACACCACCCTTTGAAGCTAAAATGGTGTCTAAGGCATAGCGGTTCTGTAATGCTACTTCTCTAATCTGAGAAACTTCTGTTGTAAGTAGTTTTAATGCATGGACTGTCTGATTAAATAGGGAAGTCGTCCAGTTAGCTAGGATGTGTAAGTCCCTATAATTCATAGCTGTTCCCATTGGAGGAAACAGGCTTCTAGCTATCTGAGTTTCTGTATACTTTTCTATGGGATTATTGATCGCCTCCCTTTTGTTACGGAGTCTTGCTTTGGGTAAATTGTATTTTTAATTTGTGTTATCATTTGGGCTATATTTTTATTTTATTTTATTTATTTGTATTCTTTTATATACCGAAATATAGCTAAGTGCCTTCATTCCGGTTTACAGTGTAACAAATTCATACAATGAACAGTTATAAATTATAACATAATACAATACAAAGAGAAAAAAAAAATATATAGAAACTCAGCAACAGCAGAGTATAACATGTTAGAAATAAATAGTACAGGTTTAGTTTGCATCATCTTATTAAAGAAGTAAGGGTTTAGGAAGAAGGTTGGGATTGGTATATATGGGTCACATCATTCAGTGTATGATTGTCTAAACAACCATGTTTTTAGTTCTTTTTTGAAATTTTTGGAATCTTTGATGGAACTTAGGTATCCTGGGATAGAGTTCCATTCTTTTGGACCAGCTATAGAGAAGGCTCTATGTCTAGTAGAAGATAGTTTTGCAGATGAGAGAGGAGGAATGAATAGTTGTAATTTGTCAGAAGATCTTGAAGAGCGGGGTGATTTGTGAATTGTAATCATGTTGTCCAGGGATGAGTTATTGTCTTTGTAAATTTCATTATGTAGGATGGTTAAGGATTTGTATTTAATTCTTTGTGAAATAGGTAACAAATGAAGGTTTTTTAGGGTTGGGGAGATGTGATCAAACTTTTTCTTTCCGGTTAGCACTCGAGCAGCAGCATTTTGGAGTAATTGTAAAGGTTTTATGGAGGCTTTAGGTAGTCCTAGGAAAATTGAGTTGCAATAATCTAGGCTTGCGAAGATGAGGGTCTGAAGAATTGTTCTGAAGTCATTCGGGTACAGTAGTGGTTTGAGATGTTTTAGTATCTGGAGTTTATGAAAGCCTTCTCTCGTTTTTATAGCAATGCAATTCTTGAAGCTCAGGTCATAATCTATCCAGATGCCAAGATCCTTTATTGGATTTTTCATTTGTATGTTGGAGTTGTCAATTTGAATGAATGGAATTTGAGAGGAATGGGTTGAGAAGTTTCTTTTTATTAATATCCATTCGGTTTTGTTCATTATATAACTACAAAGGGTAAATCCCTCGTCCCCTCTATACTCTCTGCACCTGCTTGGGTCTCCCACTGCACATCCTGAAATCTGCCAATTGCACATATATGTGGTATAATTATGTAAGTGTTCAGTGATTAATACAAAGGTTCGGTTACAATATGGATATTTTCCACCTGAATCCCCTTCCCATCCCCTGTATCATAGTCCCAACAAAGAGCGGCAGTCTCTTGAATACGGCTGCCGATGGGTATTATGGTATTACCAACTGGAGAAGTAATGAAAACACCTCTCTGTAAAGGATAATTAGTCCATACTGTAAGGTTAAATGGTACAGCATGCATCAGTAGTTCTCCGTTGGCATGTGTGTGCAGATCCAACAGTCTGTTCGATTCAACAGGTGTGAAAAGTTCTGTGCATCGAGGATGTACATGTTGTCCTGCCAGAGTCCTTGTTCGGAAATCGCCATAGCTGGAGAAATAAGGCAAAGGAGGAGGGTGCAGAACACAATTGTTAATGAGTTGGCATTCAGGCAAGAAAAGACGGCTAATAAGTTCTTTGGAGTTTTCTCAAGGCCTTGCTGTTCCAAGAGTTGTGCAGGTTGGTCAGATAGCGCTTTGATCTGTCCCCAGGTCATGTGGTGCTGCTTTTTGCGAGGAGTCCGGTCTCTGTCCTTCTGAGGGCTGTGGAGGCTCAGGGAGAAGTTGGGGATCGGGTCCTGTAGATCCGGACACCTTTCCATCTTTCCACGGCTTGATATAACGGCTTGGAACCCTCAAGTGGACCTGTGGGAGCAAGCAGAGCAGCTTCCATGCCAGACAGGGTTAGGTAACATTCTATACAAGACTGATGGCTGTGGGTGACTAACCCTAGTCCCATAATGATTACCCATGGCTGTGGTCTATTTTGAATTTGATATGTTTAGATGATTTAAAGTAAACAATACTTTGTTCAGCCAGTCCTTCCTAGGGGGAAGTCCAGGGGCAATCCCTGCTTTTTATTTGTGTTTGTCAAGGGCAATTTTTAGGGTGTGGTTGGCTCGCTCCACAATGGCTTGCCCTGTGGTGTTGTAGGGGATACCAAATATGTGTTTAATGTTCAATTATTGACAAAATTCATGCAAAGGAATGGCTGCAGTAAGTAGAGCCATTTTTCAGAACAGAGGGTAATCCCATTATCAAGAAAGTTTTTATGCAGTGATCAATTTTCATTCAGTAAAATAGCATACATCTAAATTAATCATTTAAAGGAAAAGTCATTTGCAGTAGGCTGAACCACAAACAAGTTTTCAGACATTACATTAAACATATGTTACACAAGACTGACACATATTCATTCATCCTGCAAATATTCATTTACACAAAACTGACACATATTCATCCATCCTGCAAATATTCATTCATAGTCTTCTTGACATCAAGACAGACAACAGATAACACATAATTTGAGCTAAAAATTTCATATCAAAAAGTATCAAAAACAAAATTAGATCAAGGATCAAAAGTCAAAAGGTGTTAGAAAAATGTTTGAAAAATGTTAAAATAAGCTGCAAAGTGTTCATCTTCACATCTCCTCATGGCAGGAAGGCTGTCAATCTGGAAAATATTAAAAACTGGCATACAGCAAAAAATTTACTAAGGTAAGGGTTAAAGTGAAATTCTTACCTTTTTTAACCATGGAGAAATCAATTCTATTATTCAATTTAATAAAATCAATTTGAATTTGCAAGAAAAGGCTTGGGAGGGATTGCTTTAGATGTAGCAACCTCTATCAGTAAAAATTTTAAGGTTCAGAATTCTGTAAACATTTGTGAAAAAGAAAATAAAACTGAAGTTTCCTTAAGACAGGAGGACTGTAGACCTGAAAAATAAAAACTAGTATACAACAGAATTATTAAAATAATAATATAATATAACTGGTAGAATAGCATAGCGCCTCCTAGTGGTGGCACCATCATTACTTTATAGATTGCAACCTGGAACAATAAATTCAAGCAATAATACTCTGAGCTTAAATTCAATGTGGAATATCAGAATACAATTTCTTCATATAATTATTAGAATAGGAAATTAAACACGCTGTTTGCTCAGCTCTGTCTGCTGCACGCTAAAGTGACTGTAACTACTATTAAATGTCCTTGTCAGTAACCTCAGTTCAGTATTAAAGAAGTTTGAAAGTATTAAAAAGATTAATAACAGAAAGACAGAGTGAGAGGAAGGGCTAGTGTAGGAATGCATTGAAGGTTGAGGGAAAAGATTTGGATCAGCAGGAGATCTGATCTGTCTCGTGCGCCCCTTTGAAAGCTGCAACGCACAGTTGCAGCAGATAATTCAGGAATTGAGAGGTATAAAGTAAGTGTTGTGATAGAGAAATGTATCAGATATAACAGATAGGGAGAGAAACTGTAGTACTAAGTCCAGTTTTTTCTTTTCAAAAGTTCTCCCTCCCCCCCCCCATGAGTGGCAATCAAGAGTTAATAATGTACCCTTTTCTCCCTCCCCCCTCCCCCTCCCTTTGTCTTGTCTACCTATATACCTCTCCTCCCCACCTTTTTATCTTGTTTATTGCTATGTTACTGAGTTTATTGTTACAAACTGTTCTTTGTAAAGGCTTTGCCTATATATCCTTGGTTGTAAGTTATCTGTAAACCGGCATGATGTGCAAACGGTTGCCGGTATATAAAATAAAATAAAATAAATAAATAACAGAAAGACAGAGTAAGAGGGGGAGGAACAGTGTTTCTCAAAAGAAAATAAAGAGAGCAGAGAACTTCATTCAATGAATTAATCCTTCAGTCAATAGGGACTGAAAGGCAGCTTAGTTAAGTATGCAAGAAGTGTACCAGAAAGTGATAACAATCTAGATAACATCAACCAGAGACAATGACTGGCAAGGACTTGCTGATTTCTTGTAGACAGATTCTATTTTAATTTACTTTTGTCCTTAAGGGAAAATTACAATAAAAATACAAGTTCTGTGCGCTGGCAATACAAGCAATTGCTATAAACTTAAATCTCAGAGAAATGGAGTCATTTTAAATGTGAGCCAAATTAACTTTGCAAAAGGGAAATTTGCACAGTATACTGTTCAAGCTTCAGCACAGCTACAACACAAGGCTCTGCATACACTTTCCGTGGGGGAAAGCTGCAAGCATGCAGTCCCTCTGCAACTGAACATCAAAGACCAAGAGAAACCACTCCTTCCACTGTCTTATTAAATCATTTCTTTCATATTGATATTTTTTTTGCTTGTAACGCAGGAGTGCAGCTGCCTGGCCCAAGGTCTTATATGCTAATTTCTTTGAAGACCTGGGGGATCTCTCTAGTAACTCTCGGGTGTAAGAGGAGTGAAATTCTGTCTCCTTGATACTTGTGCAGAGTTCTCTAAGAACACTATGGGGAAGGGCGGACCAGCTATATTCTGTCTCACCTAGTTCTTTGGTCCTTTCTGTAATGGGAAAGGCTTGAATCCCTTCCAATAATTCCTCCCTTATGAGATTTTCATTCACTTGCTCTAGGTGAAATCCCATGCTGACCGCGGCACATAAATTGTTACCGGGAGCAGCGGTTTGAGATGGTAATTTACCTGGACAAATCAGTGATGCAGAATCAATGACTGTCTCAGGCAATGGCAACTGGGGGTACAGGGAGTTGGTGGTTGGTGGGGGAAGGGCTTGCGGGTAAGGTGGAGGGAGGCTAGCTTCTCTGATTTCAGTGTCTTTAGTTTCCTGGGGGTTTTTCTCTGAGGTGGACGCAGAGGAAGCCACAGGAGCCATGGTAGGGGACGGTGCCTTGTGAGTGTGTGTCCCCAAATGTTCTATTTCATATTCTGTCCCCCCTAGTTCATGGGTCCTTTCTGTGATGGGAAAGGCTTGAAGTCCTTCTAATAATTCTTTTCCTGTAAGGTTTTCTTTTTGCTGTTTCTGGGGAAATTCTATGCTAATCGCCCCACCCAGGCCAGGTTGTGGCTTAATTGTGCTCAAGGGCCGTTTTTCTAAAGAAGGTGGGGAGGTGTGAATGGGCTGTGTCATGGGTGTAGGTATGGGGAGCTGAGGATACAAAGAATTTGCTGTCTCTGAGGGAGTTTGTGGATAAGGTGGGGGAAGGGTAGGTTGATTGAGTGTACTGATGGGTAGTCTGCCTGCTTCTTTACTGTCTGCTTCTAAGGGCACATGAACTGAAGATGGTGCCTTGAGACTTTTTGTCCCTATGTGTTCTAGGGCCTCTGTACATTTTTGCCATAGTAATAATTGCCTTATGGGAGCTCGTGTTCGAATCATGTCGGGGTCACCAGATATAGCAGCAATGAAGACACATCAGACAGGATTCATGGCAGGCAGGAAAAGGGCCGGGCACTCCCGTGGGTCCCCTTTTTATTGTACATACATTCAAAAGCATACTATGTGTCATCACATCATTGGCTCCTCTCCACATAGCAACAGACGTGTCACTACACTATTGGCTTGGCTCAGGGGGTGTGTACGGATCATTTCATTGGCTGCTGAATCCTATACCTCCTGTCTTTGTCCTGCCTCTGACTAGGGACAACTAGCCCTTCTTTCAGGCAATCAGGGTTAATTACAAGCTAGAGAAATACATGACAGTCAGGTATCCTCTCCTAGGCAGAGAGGTTTAAGCACAAGTAATGCTTTATTTAATGCAAAGGTCAGGGAGAAGGGAAGTTAGTGTTAAACCCTGACATGGCCAGCCGGCAAAGCTCATAATTCCCACATCAGGCCACACGGTGATACATATAGCTTCACACGTTGGGACTATGGCAATGCGTGAGAACCTATATGTGGCCATGACCCCTTTAGCTTGCTGCCCAACTATGTATTCCACAGGAGCTGCAGGACAGTGGTTATCCCAGTCACTGCTGAGTTGTGTGCAACAATAGAAGGAATATGGACCAGATATTGCCCTACATGTCCTTCCACCTCAGATAGATGCACCCATATCCCTCAGTTGGGAGGGTATGCATCCCATTTAAATGATGTCCCTCAAGAAAGTCTTGCAGGAACAGGAGCTTCAAGATGGAGTATGTAGAAGAACAGGGGTGAAGTGGGTATATTATGTGATGGTGTCACAGGTCATACAGTAAGTGCAAACACTAATATTCCGCTGATAATGATGTGAGCGCAACATTCGTTACCTGTAACATAGAAACATAGAAGTGACGGCAGAAGAAGACCAAACGGCCCATCCAGTCTCCCCAGCAAGCTTTCACACCTATTTGTTTTCATAATCTCTTACTCTGACCGCTGAGGTCAGGGCCCTTATTGGTAACTATTTGGTTCCAATTCCCTTCCACCCCCACCATCGATGCAGACAGCAGTGCTGGAGCTGCATCTAAGTGAAGTATCTAGCTAATTGGTTTGGGGTAGTAACCGCCGTAATAAACAAGCTACTCCTGTTTGTTTACCCTGCATGTGCAATTCAGCCATTGTTGGTTGTCTGAATAAAAATCCTCTTTACTTAAGTCCCTCTGTTGCTGAAGCAGTGAGCTGCGCTGGATACTTATTCCAAGTCAAGTATCATGCTTAATTGATTCGGGGTAGTAGCTACCGTAACAAGCAAGCTACACCCATGCTTATTTGTTTACCCAGACTATGTAATTCATTCCTTGTTGGTTGACGCTGAATATAAATCATCTTTTCTTCATTTTTCCCTGCCGTTGAAGGAGAGAGCTTTGCTGGATGTGCATTGAAAGTGAAGTATCAGGCTTATTTGATTTGGGGTAGTAACCGCCGTAACAAGCCAGCTACTCCCCTGCTTATTTGTTTACCCAGACTATGTAATTCATTCCTTGTTGGTTGATGCTGAATATAAATCATCTTTTCTTCATTTTCCCTGCCGTTGAAGGAGAGAGCTTTGCTGGATGTGCATTGAAAGTGAAGTATCTGGCTTATTTGATTTGGGGTAGTAACCGCCGTAACAAGCCAGCTACTCCCCTTTTTTGTGGATGCAAATCCTTTTTCCACATTTCCTCTTGCCGTTGAAGCATAGAGCAATATTGGAGTCGCATTAACTGTGTGTATGTTTATTGAATAAAGATATTAATCTCCAGGTAGTAGCCGTCATTCCCCCAAGCAAGCCACCCCTTGCCTCTTCTCTTCATTCACATCCTCTAGACTTTATGGATCCACAGTGTTTATCCCACGCCTCTTTGTAATCCTTCACAGTTTTGGTCTTCACCACTTCCTCCGGAAGTGGTGAAGTAACCTTTTGAACAGCAGACCTGTAGGGAGGAAAGTCCACTGGGGTTCTGCAGCATGTAACTGTATGCTGTGTTAATAGTAATTAATGTATACCTAATATTTAACAACACTGACAGATACTTGGCAGTGGACTGTACTGGATTTCCAAACATCATGCACTATCAACAATGTCATTAAATATGGTTAGTGGCTCATACCAATGTCTGGTGCTGTAATCTTTGTGAAGAGAATGTAGGACTGTGTACTACACATTGTTGCCCTTCAGACAGTGTTCACATGTTGGACGTGGCCCACATTATAAAGGGTGCATGCACACACCACAGCTGGGAGATGCCACCGGAGGGATGCGTGTCACAACGGATGGTGACCAAACCTTGCAACATTTGGCCTTTTCTGCCCATCCAATTAATATACTGGTAGTTAACACTGACTGCACACCAGCAGTCACCACCTCTGTGTGAACATGGACACCAGATAGATACTCTTAAGGCCTGTTGAACATTCCTTACACAGTTTACACCATGTAAACGGGTATGACACATTAGCATTATTATATTAACTTCTCCTTACGACTAGCAACAGCCTTGTAACCTGTCCGCTGACAGTCTGGGCAACTGTGTTAATAAACGGCATGCAGATAGCTACATAACCCTTCCCATGCATAACCTTTCAGTGGCCCACAACCTTAAGGCTAAGACAGTAACTATAGGAATCCTTCCCTGCCACACAAGGAATCCATGTACAAGATGACATGTGGTGTATGTACACTGATATATCAGTATGCACAGGGTACATGCTTAGCTTGTGTAGATGAGAATGGCTACACACTATTGTATGCCTATAGCACCAGGAAATTGAGCGTATGAATGATCCACCACTATAATGGATGTCCTGCATGGCACCAGAAGTTGGTAATCTGCCTGTCAGTCACCCAGAGTTGGTGGAAGGCATCTTCCGTTTACCAGCACATGTGAGAGACCAATATAGGAAGCAAACTTGGTTTGTACCCTAGCATAGGTTTGGCTCACATACGTGGTGTTTGTCAGGCTGAGATAGCTGTAATACTGAACACTGCTAAGAAATACGTGTTTGGAGTCCTCACCACTAACAGTGGCTGAAATGAGCACTGCAATTAGAATAGACTGCTGCCCACCCCTTCCCCTTTCCTCACAGATCATAACAACATGCATACATCAGAAACCTCCCTGACTGTGCATTGATTGTACTGAGGGACAGTACCTATTCTACTGTGAGGAACATGTCATGTACTCCTATTATGTTTACACTGCAGGGTCCTCCTTAGCACCCTCCTTGTACATGAACCTAACTAAGGTATGTCAATGGCAGGTGCAGACGTTGCTGAACTGAATCTCAGATGGGGCATTTAGGAAGCTCTGCATTGGTCCAATGTGCTACCTAAAGGGTGTGATGCAGTATGCTAGGTGTGGTGTGTGTAAACCAAGGGCACAATAGGAACATAAAGAGGACACAAAAGGTAGTAGGTTAAACAGGATATTTATTCCTGACAACATTGTGCAGGGTATTGTGATTTATTAGATCAGCAGTTTAACCATACATTAGACGTTCATAGGTAGTCTTTATCTGCAAGTACTAGATAACTAATTGCTCCCAAATGGGCTAATTCTATGCAACATCACATTCGTTGGATTTAACTCCAACATAAAGAGTATACTGCACACACATATGCAGGTAGTGGGTGTTATCTGTACTGCAAAGCATGATTAGCTAGGAAAAGAGAAACAGGAAGTGGCACCCCAATAGCTCAGATACTGCAATACAAAGATTACTGCTGGACAGTATACAATGTGTAGACAGGCATAGGGCCCAGACGGTCCATGTTGAAAGAGTGCACTGAAAGGGGAGAGCCTGAGAGGCCCACCAGCAGAGTGAAAGTCCAGGCCCCAGGCGGTCCATGTTGAAAGAGTGCACTGAAAGGGGGGGGGGGGAGTGTGCCTGAGAGACCCACCAGCAGAGTGAAAGTCCAGGCAGCAGACAAGGTAGCCTACAGTTCAGCATGTAGGCAACAGGGGAACACATCAAGGGTGAAGGACCAGGACGAGACAGCAGTGGCATGGCAGCAGGAGGCGGCCCAGGACAAGACACCCCAAGTGTCAGTTGGAGCCCTGGAGCACAGAAGGCACCCCACAGCACACAGCAGAGTGGCACAGCGGATGCAGATGGCCCAGCTGACCAGGTGAATGGGAGGTGGCGTCTCATCTGCTTTGGATCATGCATCTTCTTCCATCTTGACGGCACAGCAACTCGGCGTGGAGCAGGCAATGATGCTGTTACTTCCATCTCGACGGCACAGCAACTCTGCAGGATGGCCATCCCAGTGGTGGTTATGAGATTCTGACCTGGCCAGTTTAGGCTTCCTTGTATTCCCCTCAGGGCCCTTTGCCACGTCGTGCAGGTCCTGTGGGAGGTGGCATCGTCTTGGGGGGACATCCCTTGCGGCCAGACCCTGAGGGACTGCTTTGGGGTGTAGATGTTGTTGAGGAAGTTGACTGCTGGTCCGGCATCCGCTGCAGGATTTGTAGCATTATAGTGTTAAGTGTGCCAATCGCTGCAGTCATGCTGGTGGATGACTGGGTGGATGCTACCGTGTGGAGCTGGAGGTGGCGGGTCAGCTGTGTTAGGGATCTCCTTATGCCACGCAGTTCCATCTGCAATTGTTTTGCCTGTGTGCCTGTGATAGGGTCCTGGGGCGGTAGGAAGGGTGGGGCTGGTGTTGCTGGTTCTGGTGCTGGTGGATGTGGTATTGGTGCCACAAGTGCAGGGCTGTGTGGTGACATTACTGGGGTTAGCTGGGTGAGCATCATGGGAGGACCTATCTCCAGACTGAGTGGGCTGCTTGCCTGCGGAGCAGGGGTGGAGCCCCCCACTCCAGACTGCCGAGGGCAGCTGATAAGTTGAGGGGGCTGTCTTAGAGTGCTGTCATGGGGCCCACCTCCTCTTCCTCATCATCTGACCACTGCGTCATGGCATCCATATAGAAGGGCCTGGTGAACATTGGTGGCTGCCTTGTCCCAGGTGGATCACGACTGATGCCTGGGCCTTCCCACCTGTCTCCTGGACTCTCCTGCCTGGGACCAGAGTGCTCTATGGAAACAGGGGGAAAAAAGGATAGACAACATCAGTACCACATCATTTTGTTGCATTCAAGTAGCATGACACAGGGACACATTTTCATTGACCAACATGTCATGCTGCTTATAAAGTTATTTTGTTTCTCTGTACCTAATGGCTTGTAGCCTGGGGGATGGGGGGAGGGTCAAGACTGGTCAGGAGAGCACATGGGGAACTGAAACAAAACAGTGCTAAGCATTTGGGTTACACCTCACACTGCTAGTCTCAGTCTGGGGGATGGGGGGAGGGTCAAGACTGGTCAGGAGAGCACATGGGGAACTTAAACACAAAACAGTTCTAAGCATTGTGTATGAAACTTGAACAGGACAGCTAAGTACTTGGTGGGGGGTACAGGCCAACTTGCCATCTTCGAGGTAGGATGTGTCAAGGCGTGGATCCAACCCCTCAAACACGTCTGGTCCCAGCCGCTGCATTAGGCACCTCTCCATGTCAGTGAACCTTATAGGGCAAGGGGCCCTTCCTCCAGTCTCGCGCAGGTACTCGTTCCTCTCTGCTATCTTGCCCTTCAGCTGGGCCTTGATGTCCCGATAATGGTGGGCCACTTGCTCCCCGGTGCGCTGGAATCCACTCTGACGCCTGATGTCCGCTGCAATGCTGGCCTATAGCTGTGCCTTGGCTGCCTTAGAGGTCTTCACTGAGAGGTTGCCAAACAGATGGGCATAATGTCGGAGGACTCCTTTGATGAGCCGATCGTTGTCCTCCGGGCTGAAGCAGATAGCACGCTGCCTCACCCTTACCTGGCTGCCTGATTGGGGTGCCACTTCCGGAGAGGTCTCCTCCCTACCCTCACTCTCCGACCCACCTGATTCCCCACTCCCTTCCTCCCCCCCCCCCCCCCCCCACCTCACCGTGCGCTTCCGGCTCCCTTCCCCTCTGGCCTGGCTGCCTAACCCTACCTCCTTCCACCATTCTTTCCTGCCTCACCCTTTCCCCCACCCCCACCCTCCTATCACTTCCCTCCTGCCTATCGCACTAGCCCTAGCCCTGCTCCTACTCCTCATACCCCTACCACTAGGTCCCTCCTCCTCCCTCCCCCTCTCCCTCCTCCCTCTACTCTCAACTCCCCTCTTCTGTCCTCTCCTTCCACTCCTGTCACGCTCTATCCTCCACCACACTCCTCCTCCTCACCAACACACTCCTCCTCACACCACACTCCTCCTCCTCACCACCACCACCACTCTCCTCCTCCTCATCACTACCACACTCCTCCTCATCACCACCACCACCACACTCCTCCTCCTCCTCCTCCACCACACAGATAAGGACAAACAAGTGGTCCAGTGGGGGTGCCGGGAGCGCTCTCCCGCTCCGGGCCGTCCTCTCGCTCCTGGGCCATCAGCTGCCACTAATCAAAATGGCACCGATGGCCCTTTGCCCTTACCATGTGACGGGGTATCCGTGCCCTTGGCCAGATCCTGTCACATGGTAGGAGCACTGGATGGCCGGCGCCATCTTGTGCTCCTACCATGTGACAGGGGCTGACCAATGGCACCGGTAGCCCCTGTGACATAGTAAGGGCAAAGGCTATCGGCGCCATTTTGATTACTGGCAGCTGATGGCTCGAGTGCAGGAGATCGCTCCTGGACCCCTGCTGGACCACCAGGGCTTTTGGCAAGTCTTGGGGGACCCTCCTGACCCCCACAAGACTTGCCAAAAGTCCAGAGGGAGTCCGGGAGCGACCTCCTGCACTCGGACTGTCAGCTGCCAGTATTCAAAATGGCGCCGATAGCCTTTGCCCTTACTATGTCACAGGGGCTATCGGTGCCATTGGTCAGCACCTGTCACATGGTAGGAGCACAAGATGGCGCCGGCCATCCAGTGCTCCTACCATGTGACAGGATCCGGCCAATGGCACGGATACCCCGTCACATGGTAAGGGCCATCGGCGCCATTTTGATTAGTGGCAGCCGACAGCCCGGGAGCGGGAGATTGCTCCCGGGACCCCCACTGGACCACCAGGCACCTGTAAAAAGTTTTTTTTTGGGGGGGGGGGGGGTGTTTGTTTATCGGCTGGGGCGCAGCCGATAAACAAAACCGCGATCGGGCCCGATTGAAAAAACCCACATGTGAATCCGAACCGATTCACATCTCTAGTCTATAGGGTTGTGTGCCTTGAAGGGAAGGGTTAGTTCTCCCATTTAGTTGGTAATTCAGTCATAAATATGGATAGCTGGGTGGCTTGTGGGCATAAAGATTGTTTGGGAATTTGCCTACCTGGAGTGAAGATAGTGGATATCACATGTCACATACATAGGATATTAAAGAATACTGATGAGGAGCCAGCTATTGTACATATGTGTAACAATGACATAGGCAGAAGGAAGGAGGTTCTGTAAGCAACATTTAGGGTTTTTGATAAGCATTTAAACCCAGAACCTTCAGAGTTGCATTCTCAGAAATTCTTGTTCCACACGAAGGAACACAGGCAGACCGAACTCTGGAATTTCAACGCATGGATGAGAATCATGTAGGATGAAAGGCTTTATATTTGTTAGGAACTAGGTAATATTTTGGTGAAGTGGCAGCCTATTCCAACAGGATGGTCTCCATCTTGACTGCTGGTGCTAACATTTAAAGAGAAGTTTTTAAATTAATTTATGAGAAAAAGATGATCAAGCTCATACTAAACTAAAATAAAAATAATTCCGAGAGAGGTATCTTCTAAGGTTACTGGCATAAAAGGGAAAATAGAATATCCCAATAGAGAGGGTGTTCTAATGGCTGATGTAACCCATGTGGAATTAAAGAGCAAAAAAATATGAAAGATTCTAAATTACCTGTATCAACTGCTCATAAGCAGATTGTGAATAAAAATAAAATACATATTCTAAATTCTTTGTACAAATGCCAGAAGTCTAATAAATAAGATTGGAGAGTTAGACTGTATGGCACTTATTTATTTAACAGCTTTTTTATACCGGTATTCGTGGGTACATCATATCGGTTTACATAGAACTAAATTGAAATACATAAAACAGGAGAGGGGGAAGGGGAGCAGAGGGAAAAAGAGAATATGTAAATAAGGAGGAGCATGAAGTCAAAAGGATAGTTCATAACAATTGAAGTCAAAAGGATAGTTCATAACAATTGAGGAGAACAGTAAACTGCAATATACTAAATAACCAGGTAAATACATTTATAGGGGGGATAGGGGAAGGGGAGCGACTAAAGTTAGTTAACAATTGAGGTGATCAGGAGAGCAGCATAATTCAATATAACTAGACAAATAACTTAAAAGGGGGGGTAAAGGGTAAGGATTAACTAATAAAATTTTGAAGGGAATAAGGAGGGGTCTAAAGAAAATGATGAGAGGGGGAGGAAAGGAAAAGGGGGATATGAAAAGGGAGGAGCAAAGGGTAAGATGGGAAAGAGGATAACAATGGGGCAAAAAGAAAAACTGCATTATATAATAAAGGGGTGGAGAAGGTCCAAAGAAGTGGAAGAGGCAAGGTGGGGAGGGCAAAAGGTTGGTGGGAGCAATGCAGAGTGGAGTCAAGGGGGAAGGTATTGGGTAAAATTTAGGAGAGTAGAGTATCAGTTGAAGGGGGGTGATACACCTTGAGTATGATAAACTGTTAAGCCCTATTCTGGATATGCCTGTTTAAACAACCAGGTCTTTAATTTTTTTGAATTTCAAAGTGCAGGGCTCGAGGCAGAGTTCAGGGGGCATGGTATTCCAGAGAGCAGGGCCTGCAACAGAAAGTGCTCGCTCCCTCGTGGAGGTGAGGCGTGCGTTCTTATGGGAGGGAATATGGAGGGTACCTTTATGCGCAGTTCTAGTGGGGTGGTTAGAGGGGAGGAAGCGGAGCGGCTCTTCAAGCCAATGTGAGTTGTGATTGTAAAGGGTTTTGTGGGTGATGGTGAGGGTTTTAAAGAGGATGCGGAAGGATATGGGGAGCCAATGAAGTTCTTTGAGGATGGGGGTTATGTGGTCTGATTTGCCGGTATTAGTTAGAATTCTAGCCATAGTATTTTGCAACATTTGGAGCGGTTTGATAGTAGACTATGGTAGGCCTAGGAGTAGGGAGTTGCAGTAATCCATTTTTGAGCAGATGGTCATTTGTATGACTGTACGGAAGTCGTGTGCATATAGTAGGGGTTTGAGTTTTTTTAAGAACATGGAGCTTAAAGAAGCATTCTTTTAATATAGTATTTATGTTTTTTTTAAATTTAATTGATGGTCAAACAGGACACCAAGATTGCGCACGGAGGGCAGGGTGGAAATCATGTGGATGGCTGGGTCGCTGTGAAGGGGTGGCATGGAGTTATGGTGATTAGAAATGAATAGAAATTTTGTTTTATTTGTGTTGAGGGCTAGATGGAGGTTTGTGAGGAGGGCGTTTATGGAGGAGAGGCAGTTTTCCCAAAATTTTAATGATTTGGGGAGGGATTCTTATATTGGTATGAGGACTTTGACATCGTTGGCGTATATGAAAGATCTGAGTCCAAGATCAGAGAGGTGTTGGCAGAGGGGGAGAAGGTATATATTAAAAAGGGTGGAGGAAAAAGAGGAGCCTTGAGGGACACCTTATATAAGATGTATATGTGAGGATTCAAAATTTCCAATTTTCACGGAGTAATCTCTTAACAAAGATACAGATATTATAGGCATTTCTGAGACCTGGTGAAAGGAGAATAACCAATGAGAAACTGTGATATCTGGGTACAAATTATACTGAAATGACAGATGAAATTAGTGGAGGGGTGGCAGTATATGTTAAGGATGGCATATAGTCAAGCAGGATATAAGTCCTACCGGAAACAAAATGCACTGTGGAATCTTTATGGATAGAAATTCCATGTTTGATGGGGAAGAGTATAGCAGTGGGTGCATTCTACGTCTGCTTGGCCAAGATGAAGAACAGCGAAATGCTAACAGAAATTAAGTTATATCTTTAAAAGAAGGTTTGATGAGGTAGTACGGGAGAAAGATTTATTTGGTGCACACAACATGGCTCACAATTCTGCTGAAGGGGATTATGGTTTCATTACTTCTCCCCGGTATCGCCTTTTTACCAAAGATCCCACAATGGCAGAAAATTATATTAAACTGTTTGTCTGAGAGGATAAATGCCTTTATTATCAGAAATTATTGTAATAAACCTAATAATCAGGCACATCATTTATCCCAGGACAAGCAGGATGGTTGTCCTCACATATGGGTGATGTCACTGGACAGAGCCCTATCACAGAAAACTTTCTGTCAAAGTTTCTAGAAACTTTTGACTGGCACTGAGCATGCCCAGCATGCCATAATCCCTCGAGCCATAGGGGTCTCCCTTCAGTCTCTTTTTTTCCACGCTGCAGTTTGCCTCGCGGTTAGGAGCTCTGTGTGAATTCTCACACAATTTTCCTCACGGAAAAATCTTAAAAATTCCTTCAGAAAAATATTCCCTCATAGGAGTCGCCCATCTATACATATTTTTCTTCAATTCGGTGAGTAAAATATTCACTTTTTGCAGTCTGTGCCCTCCCACCGTTCTTCGGTGTCCGCAGGCCGTCGACTGTTTTTTTGGGCCTCAACCTTTGCTATTATGGCAACAGGTTTTAGAAAATGTCCGGAGTGCCCCCGAACCATGTCGATAACCAACCCACATGATGTTTGTGTGCTGTGCCTCGGGTCAACACATGACGTCGCTACTTGTCCTAAATGTGCCGAAATGACTCTGAAAGGTATGCGGGCTCACCTAGAAAAGATGGAAACCCTGTTTAAATTACAGTTGATTCCATTGACGTCCACACAATCGTCACCGGCAAGGGTATCGAAAAAAGTGATTATAAAAACCCACTGGGAACATCAAAGTAGTGGTGACAGTCATCGACAACGTCTACCTCGGTGCTGGGGAAAGACCGGGCCGAGCACCGTATTAAACACAAACACTGGCACAGACGGGAATCTACGCCCGGTGCTGACACCACATCAGCTTTGATGGCTATCGAGCCACATGCAGAGAGGACTTGGGTAGAGGAGCTACTTATACCCTCTACATCTGAACACCAAGGCGTTCCCCACCGATATCGGTGCCAGGTACTGAGCCCCCACAGGGACCTGGGGAGGAGCCAGTTACACCTAGCCTGCCACTCCCTGTAGCTGCGATATCAACTCCAGCTTTCAGGGATGAACTGGATGGTTTTATCCACCAGGCAGTGCTCAATGCCCTCCATGAACTACAGCCACCAGTGCCGGTCCCCATACCAGCACAGATACCGGAGACATCGATGTCTGCACCGTTACTAACCAGGCTGGATACACTGATCGTGCCCTGCCAACTCAACCGAGTCCACCAATGCCAAAGCAACCTGTGCAGCCTCCGAAAAACCCAATTCCTATTCCTGGGTCTTCGGACAACGAGGGCACTGATTTCAGTCCACTTTCACCGATGCCTCAACTGATGCCTGGTCCATCAAGGCTCTCGGGACCGAGACGCCCGCGATTGCTATCAATGTCCCCGGTTCCACAGCGGCTTCCATAGATGCCACCAAAACATCCATTGATACCATCGAAGGATCCATCAATGCCTTTAAGTCCTACAAACACCAGCCTTCTTCCCTCATCCAGGATCTCGACCAGAGACCTTCTCAGACGCATGGGAAGATGTGGACACTGACTCTTCTACCGAAGATATTTTGTCAGAACCCTCTCCTCCAGAGGAAAGGAGAAAATCTCCCCCAGTAGACCTCTCCTTTGCAAATTTTGTGAGGGAAATGTCAAACAATTCCCTTCAATCTCATTACGGAGGAAGACACAAGACATTGGAGGTTCTCCAATTTGTTGTGCTCCAAAGGAAGTCATGGCTATTCCAGTACACGTAGTACTTGTAGATCTACAGCATCAACTTTGGGAACATCCCTGCACTGTTCCTCCAGTGAACAGAAGAACAGATGCAACTTATCTTGTTCAGCACATACCTGGATTCCAAAAACCACAACTGCCACATCAATCAATGGTTATAGAGTCAGCACAAAAGAAATCAAGAAGACTTCGTCCACATTCATCAACACCTCCTGGCAAAGATAAAAAAAATTCATGGACATTTTAGGACTCTGCTAGTGTCAAGAATTGCCGCATACCAACTCTACATGACACAATATCAGAAGAACCTTTGGAAACAGGTTTAGGAAGTAGCAGATACTCTTACTCAACAGCAGCAAGACAGTCTAAATGCCATTCTACATAAAGGCCTTGAAGCTGGAAAGCACAAAGTCCATGCTGCTTATGATTCCTTCGAAACAGCCTCTTGTATGTCTGTCACAGGTATCAGTGCCAGGAGATGGGCCTGGTTAAAAGCCTCAGACCTGAGACCTTAAGTCCAGGACAGCCTAGCTGATTTGCCTTGCACCGGTGAAAATCTATTCGGTGATAAAGTACAAGACGCAGTGGCTCAACTGAAAGACCACAATGAGACCCTGCACCATTTATCAATGGTCAAGACAGAGATACCTTCTTCTGCCAGAAGATCAACTAGAAAAGACCCCAAAAAGCCATTTTATCGCCCACGCAGGTATTACCCGCCTGCATCTCGCGGGCCTACAACTAGACCATCTCAGAGAGGGCATCCTCGACAACCTAAAGTATCCAGACCTCAGCCACCTCCACAAACAGGCCAAGCGTCGGGATTTTGAAACATTTCCAGAGAACAGCAGCCCCTTCACAAATCCAAAACCAGATTTGCCAGTAGGTCGTCGAATTCATCACTTTATAACCAATTGTCTCAACATCACCACAGACCAATGGGTTATTTCCATTATAACCCAGGGATACCATCCAACTTTTCTCACAATACCCCAGCATTCACCACCCAATCTACTGTGGATGCACAAAGATCACACAACTCTTCTAGAGGCAGAACTGTCCACCCTACTGAGCACCAGGGCCATAGAACCAGTTCCCTGACCTCATCAGGGCAGAGGATTCTACTCCCGTTATTTTCTCATTCCAAAGAAAACAGGAGGCCTCTGCCCCATCTTAGACCTCCGCTATCTCAATAAATTTCTATGAAAAGAAAAATTCAGGATGGTGTCCTTAGGCACCATGCTTCCCCTTATACAAAAAGGAGATTGGCTCTGTTCTCTGGATCTTCAAAATGCGTATGCACACATTCCAATATTCCCACCGCACCACAAGTACCTGCATTTCCTTGTGGGACATCAACATTTTCAATACCGGGTTCTGCCTTTCGGATTGGCCTTGGCACCCCGTGTATTTATAAAGTGCCTAGCAGTGGCCCATCTACGATAGGAAAGCATATACGTCTTTCCTTACCTTGACGACTGGCTCATCAAGAGCCAATCCAAGCAAGGACCTTTCCACGCTCTCAAGCTCACAATCAATCTCCTACACTCATTGGGATTTCTCATCAACTACCAAAAATCCCACCTGACTCCATCTTACCTCCTAAATTTCATCGGAGCAGATTTGGAAACCACAGTAGCAAGAGCCTTCCTGCCCAACGAACGCGCAGTCACTCTCTCAAACCTAGCTTTGTCTCTGCGCACAAATAGAACTGCCTCAGCCCATCAATTCTTAACGTTACTGGGCCACATGGCTTCCACGGTCCATGTCATTCTTATGGCCAGACTGGCCATGAGAAAAACTCAATTGTCATTGAAATCTCAATGGCTCCAGGCCATTCAACCGCTGTCATCTCAAATTCAAATAACCCACCAGTTATGCTTATCCCTTCTCTGGTGGATGAACAGAAACAACTTGCTAACAGGTCTATCATTCCAGCAACTAGTTCTGCAAGTAACTTTAACCACAGATGCATCCACCTTAGGTTGGGGAGCTCATGTGAACAATCTTCAGACTCAAGGTACTTGGACACAGCTTGAAGCAACTTTTCAAATCAACTTCCTAGAGCTTCGAGCTATACATTATGCTCTCTATGCATTCAAGGACTGCCTTTCACACAAGACTGTTCTCATTCAAACAGAAAACACTGTTCAATGTGGTACTTGAACAAGCAGGGCGGCACAGGCTCTTATCTCCTCTGCCAAGAAGCCGCGCAAATCTGGGACTGGGCCCTTACACCCTCCATGTATCTCTGGGCCACTTATCTTGCAGGCATACAGAACGTGGTGGCAGATCGCCTCAGTCAACAGTTCCATCCCCACGAGTGGTCTCTGGATCCTGTAGTAACGACCAGAATCTTCCAACGCCGGGGCCAACCAACAATAAACCTCTTTGCATCCAAACTGAATCACAAAATGGACAGATTCTGCTGCCTACACAAACCGAACGATTTAGCCAGGGATGCCTTTGCTCGCCCCTGGAACACAGGCCTCCTATACGCGTATCCCCCGATACCGCTGCTAGCCAAACCTCTTGTGAAACTACAACAGGACAAAGGGTCAATGATACTCATAGCCCCGTATTGGCCTCGACAAGTATGGTTCCCTATACTTCTCGACCTCTCGATCAGAGAGCCAATTCGCCCGGGCACAGCACCCACTCTCATAACCCAGAACCAAGGCATGTTACGCCACCCGCACCTTCAGACCCTATCCCTCACAGCCTGGATATTGAAAGCTTGATCCTGCAACCTGGGAGTTTAACCCCTTGTTTCTCACCACCAAGAAGAGTTCCGGTGATTGCCATTCAGGGGTAAAATCTGCTTCTGGGTTGCTGTTGACGTATCTACTTTCCTCATACCTTGAGGTATGGATCTACAGGGGGCTCCCTTTGTCACTAGAAAGCAACAAGGTGGGAGTTAGCCCTTCTCGCAGCTGCTGGGAAGCGAGGGTTAAGCTTCTGCCAGTCTTCATCTTCAGATTGGCTCATCCTGTGTGGGCTTCAGAAACTTTTTTTTTCCCCAGGCTAACTTGAGGTCCATGTGAAATTTCTCAGTTGTTCACAAAGCAGGTGCAAGAGTATTTGGCGCATTAGGCAAACCTACCTTGCGCCCCCCTCAGCCCAAGCCCTAGCTTTGACCTCCCCCCAGCCCACCCACACAAGTAAAAATATTTATAATAGATTTTACATGAAAAAGCATAAAGTATAGTTTTATGACAAATATTTACAGCAGTGCATGTAAATATTTATTTATTATTTTTAATTTTTATATACCGGTGTTCCTGTATGACATACAAATCACATCGGTTTACATTGAAACAGATAATAAGAATTCGTCCGGAGGCGGTACATGGAACATAGGGTAAAAAACTTGGACTGGGGAAACTATTCTAGTATAAAATTATGAATTATAACAAAACAGATATCAGTATAAAGAAAACAGTACCCTGATAATGGAGCGTAGATGCAAAAATGCCACTTGTGTGAGTAAACAATCAGAGATTTGCTACAGTGTAATAGTAGTATGATACATCGTGTCTAGAACGACCTTAATTAGATCATAAAGTGAAAATAAGCAGAGGAGCTTGCTAGCTAGAAACGAACCAGGGGCTCTTGCTAGCTAGAAGCGAACCAGGGGCTCATGAGCCTGGAAAAGCTTGGCCGAATACCCAGGTTTTGAGTTTCTTTATGAATAACGAATGGAAAAATTCTAGTCGGATGTCTGGCAGGAGAGCGTTCCATTGTGTGGGGCCTGCTGTAGATAAAGCGCGTTTCTGAAGTGAGGAATTTGCTGGGGGGGCATAGAGTGTGCCTTTATATGCTCCTCTGATGGGTCTGGTTGATGTGTGAAGACGCAGTTGGGAGCTTAGGTGGAGCAGGGAGATGTTGTGAATGGCTTTGTGATAATTGTGAGAACTTTGAAGAGGATCCTGTGTTTAATGGGCAACCAGTGGAGGATCTTAAGGATGGGGGTAATGTGTTCTCTTTTGTTAGTTTTCGTAAGGATTCTGGCAGCGGAGTTCTGAACCATCTGGAGAGGTTTGATGGTGCTGGCCGGGAGACCAAGCAGGAGCGAGTTGCAATAGTCGATTTTAGATAGTATAATGGCTTGTAGAACCATACGGAAATCGTTGAAGTGAAGTAGTGGTTTCAGCTTTCTGAGGACTTGCAGCTTGTAGAAACAGTCCTTAATGGTGGTGCTTATAAATTTTTTTAGGTTAAACTGATTATCTAGAATGACTCCTAAATCTCTTACATGAGGAGATTGATTTAATTTCGGTGTGGTTGAAAGGAGGATATCAGTTGTGTTGAAAAGCTCGTTGTTATCATCTTGAGAGATGATTAGGATCTCCGTTTTGTTGTTGTTAAGGTTGAGGCTGGAGAGCAGATGATTGATCAGTTGCAAGCAATTGTTCCAGTGTCATGGTTTTATGTAAGGATTCTGTGATCGGGATGAGGATTTGTATATCGTCCGCGTAGAGGTAGTGCGTCAGTTTTAGATTGGTGAGTAGCTGGCAGAGCGGGAGAAGGTAAATGTTGAACAGGGTCGGAGAGAGGGAGGAACCTTGAGGGACACCCTGGTTGGAGAGGACCGGATGTGACTCTTTATTGTTTATCTTTACCTTGAAATGTCTATTAGACAGGAAGAACTTGAAATGTCTATTAGACAGGAAGAACTTTAACCAGCTGAGGACTGTTCCATTTATGCCTATGTCTGCCAGACATGTTAATAGTGTTGAATGGTTTACCGTGTCAAGGTTTTCTAGTTGACATATAATATAGAAACATAGAAATGACGGCAGAAGAAGACCAAACGGCCCATCCAGTCTGCCCAGCAAGCTTCACACATTTTTTTCTCATACTTATCTGTTTCTCTTAGCTCTTTGGTTCTATTTCCCTTCCACCCCCACCATTAATGTAGAGAGCAGTGATGGAGCTGCATCCAAGTGAAATATCAAGCTTGATTAGTTAGGGGTAGTAGGGGTAGTAACCGCCGCAATAAGCAAGCTACACCCATGCTTATTTGTTTTACCCAGACTATGTTATTCAGCCCTTATTGGTTGTTTTTCTTCTCCCCTGCCGTTGAAGCAGAGAGCTATGCTGGATATGCGTGAAGTATCCGTTTTTCTTCTCCCCTGCCGTTGAAGCAGAGAGCTATGCTGGATATGCGTGAAGTATCCGTTTTTCTTCTCCCCTGCCGTTGAAGCAGGGAGCTATGCTGGATATGCGTGAAGTATCCGTTTTTCTTCTCCCCTGCCGTTGAAGCAGGGAGCTATGCTGGATATGCGTGAAGTATCAGTTTTTCTTTTCCCCTGCCGTTGAAGCAGAGAGCTATGCTGGATATGCGTGAAGTATCCGTTTTTCTTCTTCCCTGCCGTTGAAGCAGGGAGCTATGCTGGATATGCGTGAAGTATCCGTTTTTCTTCTCCCCTGCCGTTGAAGCAGAGAGCTATGCTGGATATGCATTGAAAGTGAAGTATCAGGCTTATTTGGTTTGGGGTAGTAACTGCCGTAACAAGCCAGCTACTCCCCGCTTTGTGAGTGCAAATCCTTTTTTCCACATTTCCTCTTGCTGTTGAAGCTTAGAGCAATGTTGGAGTCACAGTAACTATGTGTATGTTTATTGAATAAGGGTATTATCTCCAGGCAGTAGCCGTCATTCTGGCGAGCCACCCACTCTTCATTGACGGCCTCTTGACTTTATGGATCCACAGTGTTTATCTCATGCCCCTTTGAAGTCCTTCACAGTTCTGGTCTTCTTCACTTCCTCTGGAAGGGCATTCCAGGCATCCACCACCCTCTCCGTGAAGAAATACTTCCTGATATTGGTTCTGAATCTTCCTCCCTGGAGCTTCAAATCGTGACCCCTGGTTCTGCTGATTTTTTTTTTTTTTTTTTTTACGGAAAAAGGTTTGTCGTTGTCTTTGGATCATTAAAACATTTCAAGTATCTGAAAGTCTGTATCATATCACCTCTGCTCCTCCTTTCCTCCAGGTTGTACATATTTAGATTCTTCAATCTCTCCTCATAAGTCATTTGATGAAGAACTTCCACCTTTTTGGTCGCCCTTCTCTGGACCGCCTCCATCTTGTCTCTGTCTCTTTGGAGATACGGTCTCCAGAACTGAACACAATGCTCCAGGTGAGGTCTCACCAAGGACCTGTACAAGGGGATAATCACTTCCCTTTTCTTACTCGATATTCCTCTCTCTATGCAGCCCAGCATTCTTCTGGCTTTAGCTATCGCCTTGTCACATTGTTTCGCAGACTTCAGATCATTAGACACCATCACCCCAAGGTCTCTCTCCTGCTCCATGCACATCAGCCTTTCTCCCCCCATCGAATACAGTTCATTCGGATTTCCACTCCCCATATGCATGACTCTGCACTTCTTGGCATTGAATCTCAGCTGCCATATCTTCGACCACTCTTCCAGCTTCCTTAAATCCTGTCTCATTCTCTCCACTCCTTCCGGCATGTCCACTCTGTTGCAGATCTTAGTGTCATCCGCAAAAAGACATACCTTACCTTCTATCCCTTCCGCAATGTCGCTCACAAAGATATTGAAAAGGACCGGTCCCAACACCGATCCCTGCGGTACACCGCTTAAAACCGCTCTCTCTTCAGAGAGAGTTCCATTTACCATCACACATTGTCTTCTGTCCGTCAACCAGTTTGCAATCCAGGCCACCACCTCGGCACTCACTCCTAAGCTTCTCATTTTATTCACCAGTCTCCTGTGCGGGACAGTGTCAAAAGCTTTGCTGAAATCCAAGTAGATGACATTGAGCGCTCTTCCTCGATCCAATTCCTTGGTTACCCAGTCAAAAAAGTCAATCAGATTTGTCTGACAGGATCTTCCAATGGTGAATCCATGCTGCCTCTGGTCCAGCAATTCTCATGACTGTAGATAGTTCACTATTCTCTCTTTCAACAGTGACTCCATTACTTTTCCCACCACCGAAGTGAGGCTAACCGGTCTGTAGTTACCAGCCTCTTCTCTGTTCCCACTCTTGTGAAGCGGGACCACCACCGCTCTCCTCCAATCACTCGGCACCACTCCCGTTTCTAGGGATCTATTGAACAGGTCACACAGCGGACCCGCCAGCACATCTCTGAGCTCCCTCAGTATTCTGGGATGAACTTCATCAGGCCCCATGGCTTTGTCCACTTTCAGTTTCACCAGCTCTTCCCATACATTTTCTACTGTAAATGGAGTTACATCTACTCCATTCCCCTCCAGTTTCTTGTTAACTAGTGACGGTCCTTCTCCAGGGTCCTCTTTAGTGAACACAGAACTGAAGTATTCATTTAATATTTCTGCCATTTCTTCGTCTCTCTCCACACATTGATCCTTTCCACCTTTCAATTTCAATATACCACTTTGAACTTTTCTCTTTTCACTGATGTATCTGAAAAATGTTTTGTTACCACTCTTTACCTCTTTGGCAATCCTCTCTTCCGCTTGACTTTTTGCCATCTTGATTAATTTCTTTGTCTTCCTCAGTTCTACCAGATATGTAAATATGTAAATGTAAATATAATTTACATATTGTAAATATAGTTTGCATATTATATGTCAACTAGAAAACCTTGCTAAAAGGCAAAAAAGATACTTGGAATACATATGATATTAGGCTAGAGAACCACCTAGATGATAACAATCTACTATACCCAAACCAATTTGGATTCAGAAAAAAGCGCTCAACAGAAACCCTACTCAGTTTCTTAGCCGACCCTATACTACAAGGCTTTAACAACAATGAATCATATTTCTTGGTAATAATTGATTTAACAGTGGCATTCGACACAGTTGACCACATGCTTCTATGCCACCAGCTAAGAAAAATTGGAATAGAGGGAAATGTTAACAAATGGTTCTCATTCCAAGTAAAACTGGGCCATCAAATTTCAGACACCTTCCCTATTAATATAGGCATCCCCCAAGGTTCAGCACTTTCGGCCAAGCTATTCAACATGGAGTAGATTTTCAAAGGGTTACGCACGTAACCCCCGAAAACCAACCCCAAACGCCCCCTGCACGCACCGAGCCTGTCTTGCATAGGATTCCGGCGCGGGCAAAGCCCTGGGACGCGCATAAGTCATATCCCCCCTCAGCCGTCTCTTCTCCAAGCTGAAAAGTCCTAATCTCTTTAGTCTTTCCTCATAGGGGAGCTGTTCCATTCCCTTTATCATTTTGGTTGCCCTTCTCTGTACCTTCTCCATCGCAATTATATCTTTTTTGAGATGCGGCGACCAGAATTGTATACAGTATTCAAGGTGCGGTCTCACCATGGAGAGATATTGCGCCCCCTCCAACCACTGTCGCCATTCCTCGAAAGCTAGTTTTATTGTCAGGAGCTCCTTATCCCCCGATACCATAATCTCTTTCTGCAGGAGAGAATTTACGGTAAAAGTAGGAGCAGGGATGGAAGATTCCCATAGTGGTGAGCTGGCCCAGGACAGCTCCGACTGCGATGGAGGAGGCGTCGATCTCCAGGATGAAGGGGCGCGTGGGGTCTGGATGGCAGAGCCAGAGCTCGCGGAGAAAGGCTTGCTTCAGGTTCGAAAAGACATCTAGTGCTTCTGCAGGCCACTCTCGGGTATTGGATCCTTTTCTAGTGAGTAATGGGTGATGAAATGCCTATAGAAGTTGGCAAAACCCAGAAACCGTTGTAAGGATTGAAGCCCAGATGGCTGGGGCCAGTCCCAGATGTAGGCTACTTTCTCCAGATCCATTCTGAAACCTGTACTGGAGATAATGTACCCCAGGAAGGGGAGAGACTGTTTCAAATGTGCACTTTTCTAGTTTTGCGTAGAGTTTATGGGCATGCAGGCATTGGAGTATCTGTCGAACATTGCGACGGTGAGACTGGAGGTCCTTTGAGAAGACAAGAATGTCATAGAGATAAACCACATTGGTATATAGTAGCTCCCGAAAGATCTCGTTCATCACAGATTGGAATACCGCAGGGGCATTACACAGTCCGAATGGCATCACCAGATTTTTGTAGTGGCCGTCCCGGGTATTGAAAGCTGTCTTCCACTCATTTCCGGGTTTAATTCGAACCAGGTTGTATTCCCCTCTGAGGTCTAACTTGGTAATGATTCGGGCTCCCTACAGATGGTCCAACAGTTCCGGGATGAGGGGCAAGGGGTACCGGTCTTTCTTAGTTATAGCGTTAAGCCCCCGGTAGTCAATGCAGGGCCGGAGGGTGCCATCTTTCTTGGCCCCTGCTGGTGATGTTGACGGGCGAACTAACCCCCTTTCCAAGTTCTCCTGAATGTATTTGGCCATAGCGTCGTCTCAGGAAAGGAGAGGGGCTACACCCTTCCCCCAGGGAGTAAGTCGAAGGCGCAGTTGAACGATGTTCTGGAGGGATTTCCGCGTTCTCCTTGGAGAACACGTCGGCGTAGCTGGATTACTGTGGAGGTAAATCCATGGAAGCTGTAGCAAGAAGCATCGAGGGAGAGCGTGTGACAGGAAGGAGGCACTCTTGGTGGCATCGGGGGCCCCATTTGGCCAGTTGGAGTGTCTCCCAGTCAATAACAGGGGCATTCTGCTGTAGCCATGGCAACCTGAGGACAATTGGATGGACGGCCTTCTCAATTATGTGGAACATTAGTTCTTCGGAGTGCAACATGCCGGTCAAGAGGCGCACGGGAAGAGTGGTCCTGGTGAGTCGTCCTGGAAGGGCCCCCCCCCCCCCCGAGATGGAGGATATCACTAAACGGGGTATCCAGCAGTACAGTGGGCAGGTCGAGATAGTGAACCAGACTCTTCATGATGAAGTTTCCCCCTGTGCCCAAGTCCAGAAGGGCTAGGGTGGAGAACTCTTGTTGGTTCGTAAGAAGGGCCACTGGGAGCATGAGTTGGAGAGCAGACCTTGTGAAACTTAGAACCACCTCCCCAGTTGTTCCTAGGCCCGGAAGTATCCCAGCTTTTCGGGACATCGGGCCAGGAAATGCCCCTTCCCCGTGCAGTACAGGCACAGACCCATGGTCCAGCGGCGTTGCCTCTCTTCAGATGTCAGAGGGCTTCTTTCCAATTGCATGGGCTCTTCCTGCCGTGTAGTTCCGGATGTCGGAGGGGTTTGGAAAAGGACGGTGCCAAAGGGGCCAATCTGCAAGGTCCCCGCAACTCTCAGGCTCAATGCTGGAGTCGGCGATCTATCCTGCCGGCCAAATCGATGAGTGCGTCCAGAGATTCCGGGAAGTCCCGGGCTGCCAACTCATCTTTAATGCGGGAGGACAGGCCTTCCAGGAAGATGCTTCTCAGACTATCTTCCCGCCAATTTAGCTCAGTGGCCATGGTCCAGAATTCTATGGCATAATCAGATAATGACCGTGCTCCTTGACGGAGGTGGAGGATATTGGAGCCGGTGGCAGCCAACCGACCGGGCTCATTGAAGGTCTGCTTGAACACCCGGACAAAGCATTAGAGGTCTTGGAGGAATGGGTCCCCTCATTCCCATTCTTTGGAGAGATACATGTGCCCCCGCGCAGCTGCCAACCATCTGCCGCAATTGAGGCCGTTCCCGGTACGGTCCTGCGCTGCAACGCAGTGTGCAAGCTGACGCAGCCTCGCTCCTCCCCTTTCATTGGCATCCCTCCCAGCAATCCCCGCATTCAGCGCGGGAAAAGTACATTATTTAAACTGACAGCCCAGCATAAGTCCCTTGCCTCAGCTACAGGCTGGATGTGCTGGTGCTGTCTTCGGAGTTCGTTGCCTTGCTTCTGACTTGGACTGCTTCTGGATTCTTGTTGTCTGCCACCCACCTTGTTACCTGGACTGCCTCTGGATTACACTTGTCTGCTGCCTGCCTTCCGATTGGGATTATCTTTGCCTGCCTTGTGACCTGGTCTGCCTTTGGATTCCTGTTGTCTGCTTCTCTTCTGGTGGGGGCGCCTAGACTATATTCAGGAATACCAGGACTAGATAGCAGTAAAGTGGAAAACAGAACAGGTACCGAAGGTGCCGGAAGTCATAGGAATACCAGGACTCCTCATTCCCGAGCTCAGTCACGTAAGACTGTGGCGCTACCATTTGGATCCACAAAACCTAATAGCTAGCTGAGACCAAGGGACCCGGTAGACCTAACAGCTCTGCAGACCAGCCCAGGACTAGCAACATGAGTCCAGAAACAACAGGGGGTTCTGGATCAAGTTATGGGAGCTCTGGAGAGATTGGCGGCTCATATGGATGCATTACCAGTAGCACCTTCTCCATTCCCCACAGCTCCTCCGGTCCCCAGTGCCGTTCTACGGTTGCCTCCTCCCCACATTTTTTTTTTCTAAATACTTTTATTGACATTGAACAGGTTCACAATCAGGAATAATACCCCAGAACAGCTGGGCCCGCACAATAACTTATCAACTTGATATATATTAACACTTTTAACTCAAGATCACATTGAGGCCCACAACAACATCCCCACATAAGAGGCATGAGAAAAGGGGTTGTCATTCCCCCTGCGAACCCATTTTGTAACCCACCCAATCCCAAGCACCTCCACTCACTCAATCCATTCATACTTCCATACCTGCCACCCAGCCCCCCCCACCCAAGGGACCAAACTGGGATCTTACACCTCAGGAGCCCAAATGCCAGTCCAGTGTATATCCAGCATTCTTCAGGCTGTTTTATATGTCCTGAGGCATCAGACCAAAAAACATGCCCCAGCAAGCACAGTACATCTTATTTGGTTTGCGGTGTCCCGCAATAAAATCCAGCCTTTCCAGCTGCATGAGTGCCGCCATCCTCTGGTACCAAGCAGTAATATCCGGTTGGACAGCCGGATCCGCCCACACCGAAAGAATGGTATGGCAGGCCATCAACACAGCACAGCGAGCAAATCTATTCAAGGAAGAGCGGTGAGGATGGGTGCCATAAAGAAGAAGCGTACCAGCCTTCGTTACCGGCAGTCCCGTACATTGGGCAATGGCCGCCAATACCACTGACCAAAAGCCATTTAAGGTTGAACAGTCCAGTAGGCGATGTAAAAGGTGTCCCACCCCATCCTCACACTTTATACAGATTGACGATGTCGATCGCTTCATATGGGATCGCCGTAGGTCATCGCAAATAATGTGGTGTAAAATGCGGAATTGCAGCTTCCGCAAACCTTGGTCCGGGATATGAGTATAAGTCAGTTTAAAGCATGTGGAAACGGCTCTGGCTGTCATTGGATATCCCAATAAATCCGTCCAGTATCTAGCCAAGCCATCCAGATGTCGGTGCTGGTGAAGACCCCTGCCCAACTTGCTCCAGCCGACGATTTTATTTGCGACACACGCTGTGCCGGGCTTGTAGGTATGCAAAGAAGGACCGAGGAGGATCTTAAAGACCTGTAACAGAGAGATTGAAAAGTTCTAATAGCCTGTACTTCGTCGTCATACAAGTGAAATAGAAACACCACACCCTTCTTGGCAAATGTTCTAAAAGTGAAGCTACAATCGTGTCCTGGAGAGAAGTTTGCATTGCCCAGTAGGGAAAGTAACAAGGACGATGTGCCCTGCAGGCCACGGGCAGCACGTAGCCATTGCCAGGCTTTAATGCAAGGGTACATTAGTGTCCTGGGAAAGTCCAGAGTACGTAAGAGTGCTAGGGTGGCCTGCAAGAGGAACAGTGGTGACCAAGGGGCCGTCAGACGCAAGCAAGCCTGGTTCACAGTAGACATATTGATCAGTGAGCCATTCCCCCACAAATCACAGCTGGCAGGCAACATTGTATACTTGCAAGTCGGAGGCCCAAGCCCCCCTAATTCCATTGAGCTCTCCAAAGTGTCATATGATATCCGGGCTCATTTACCCACCCAAACAAATCTGGTAAGGGCTGTTTTTAGCCGCTGCCAATCCCGGGCCTTAAGTCAACAAGGTAACATATGCAATTTGTAGAGGAGCTTAGGAACAATAACCATTTTGACCAAAGTACAGCGTCCAAACAGAGATAACGGAAGTGAACGTCAAGATGCCAGCTGCAATATGAGCGAGGTCAATGTCTCCTGAACATTTGCAGCATATAAACACTTAATGTCCTGTGGGACCCACACTCCCAGATACTTACTTCTGTCAGTGGCCCATGTGAACGGGAAAGTACCTCCCCAGGTATGCTGTAATTGAGGGTCCATAGCTAAGGCCTCGGATTTAGCAAAATTTATCGTAAGTCCCACAATATCTTGAAATTGGGTAAACAGTTTAATAATCACTGGGATGCTGCTCCTAGGTCGTCCCACAAATAACAAAATGTCATCGGCGAACATGGCTAGTTTTATCGGGTGGCCCCCCAATGCTCAGGCTCCAGAAATCTTCTTCCCGGCGGAGCCGTGTCATCAGAGGTTCTACTGCTAAGATGAATAGAAGAGGGGAAAGAGGGCACCCCTGGCGAACCCCACAGTATAGTGCAAAAGAGTCCGTTAGGGATCCATTGATCAAAATACGCGCACTGGGGGTTCTATAAAGGGCCCGCAAACAGTTTAAAAAAAGACCCTGTGAACCCATACTGTTGCAAGGCCCAGAACAAGTAATCCCATGAGACCGAGTCCAATGGTGGATAACTTAATGCCACTATAAGGCGACACACGTTCCTCACCCCCTGTCGCCCCTTGACAAAACCGGTTTGGTCAAGATGGATGAGCTCCGGGAGTAAAATATTTAACCTGGCAGCCAACACTGCAGCAAAACTTTTGTCTACGTTTATGAGTGATATGGGGCAGTAGGACCTTGTCCTTTTTAGGGAGGACAACTATTATGGACTTATTCATACTAGGGGCTAAGCAGCTGGTAGCGGCCATATCATTGTAAAAAAAGAGGCCAGGGTCGGGAGAATAGGAAATTTTAATATCCTATAGAATTCAACCCCCAGCTCATCCTGCCCTGCAGCTTTCCCTAGGGTTAGACCTTGTATCCCCGAATAAATTTCCCCTTCCCGTATTGGCGCATTCAACTGGAAAAGTTGCTCCAGGAGCAGCCTCGGCCAAGGAAAGTTAGCAAACAATTGGGCTGATACTTCAGGGTCTTGAGTCCTTTGTCTATATAGAGCGCGACAGTATTCTAAGAAGCATGCTGAAATGTCCTTATGAGTCATCCGATGGATACCGTCCTTATCTTTAATACCAGTAATAGTAGTTTCGTGGCGTCGACCCTGCATGAGATTGGCCATTAATTTGCTGGGACGATTACTATATTTGTATAATTTGTACTGGTAGTATTGTAATGATTTGGTGGCCCGTTGGTGTAACAAGACGTTAAGAGCGTCCCGAGCATATTTAACTTGGAGCTGAATAGGGTCAGACATAGTGTGAACATGCTGCAGTTGAAGGGACTTCAGCTCTTGGATAAGATGTAAAATCTCCCCATTACGGGCTGTGTTTCGTTTGGCCACATAAGTGATAATGTGCCCGCGAAGCACAGCTTTCCTGGCCTCCCATACAGTGGCTATAGGTATATCCGGAGTGGTGGTATTGGTTTGCAAATATCCCTCCCAGCATTTCTGTAGGTATATGGAATGTTTTGTCAAGAAACAAATCCGGACGCATGTGTCAAGAAAAAAAAAAAAGGGGGGGGGGGTGGCACAGCCAATCTCTAGGCCCACTGACACAGAAGTGTGATCCGAGACTGATATGGTACCTATGCTGGTGCTATCTGCCTTCTGAAACAACGTGACAGAAATCAGGACATAGTCTAGCCTAGAGTACGTCTGGTGGGGTTTGGAAAAAAAAGTGAAATCCTGTTCCCCAGACATCAAGTAACCTGAGTTCCTGTGCAAAACATCCTACCCCCATGGGACACTCTTTAGGACCTTGGGCCCTGAGGGGCTTGCAGTTGATGTCTTTATTCATTACAGTGTTAAAACCACCCCCCACCACTAAGGAATAATCGGTGAGGTCAGTGAGGCTCGCTACTAAAGTAAGAAAAAAAGAATGAGAACATTTGGCACATAGACATTGCAGAATGCCAATTTCTGTCCATAAAGCATCCCAGTAACAATTTCATACCATCCCTCCGGGTCCTGCCATACCCATTCTATTTGGAAGAGCAACTGTTTGTAGAATAGAATGGCCACACCACGTTTACAGGATGAAAATGAGGATAATACACACTAACCGACCCAGTCTCTCTTCAACTTGCCATGTTCACTGTTAGACACTACAGAAGATCCCAGGCGGCGAAACATAGTTCAAAGTTTCCCTCGCTTTATAGGAGAATGAATCCCATCAACATTTAAAGAAGTAACTTTAATCTTAGCCATATGTTCCCATAACAAAGGAAAAACAAAGGAGAGCCCGAATGGCCCCCAAAATTTATGTGAAAACTACATGTCTCGGGGCCTCCCAGCCTAAGCCCCAAGAACAACAGTAGACCAGCTCCCATGTACTGTACATTAGGTACATTCACTCCCTTCAGTCCCCTTTCCCCGGTCCCTCCCCCCCTTTCGTTCTCCCTCCCCCCTCACACACGCTACCAAAAACACTAAACGCACACACACTACACCCATGCAGTCACCATCATCCGTCGGCGCCACCCTGAGGCTCGGGGTCTCCCTGCTCACCACCCAACCATTTCCAAGTACAAACAGGAACACCCCCCGGACCCCCCTATCCAAGATATTGCTTATAGTTACATTCCGTGTAAATCCAGTGTAATCCTTATTGTCAAAGACATCAGACCCAGGTAGTATTGGCAGATTAAACCTGTATTAGTACAAAACAATACATGTGAGAGTTTGAAAACTTAAACGTGACCAGTCCCAACCAAGAATTCAAAACTAAAACTTGAGGGCCAGAACAGAGTCATTACTTCAACAGCTGCATCAAAAGGAACTTGACCCGGTCAGCTACGCCAGGCCAGGCATTGCTCACCATAGTGTCCCTGTTTCAGAGATCAGCGTAAATCCGCAGCATATCAGATCCTTTACTCCGCAGGTAGCGAGGCTAGGAACTGGTCCGCCTGATCCTTAGCAGTGAAGAACACCTCCTTGTTATCATAAAAGAGCCGTAATTTAGCCGGATATAAGAAAGCAAACCCGATTCCCCTCTTATGGAGTTCTGTGCATCCAGGGGACATTTCTCTCCTCTGGGCCGCTGTTTGAGCTGAAAAATCATTGAAAAGGAATATATGGTGACCTTGGTACGCCACAGCTGGCTGTTGTCTGTAAGTCCGCAAAAGCTGGGTTTTGTGTGTCCAGTTTAAGATAAGCGCCATGACTGGGCGCGGCCTGGCTATGTTCTCGCGTGGCGGGCCTACCCTATGGATCCACTCACATCGGAGGTGATCTGTAATATCTCTGGGAGTCAATGCTCCATAAACGTTTACAGCTCTTCCTCCTTCAGGTGTTTCAGGAAGGCCTATCATCTTGATATTATTACGCCGTCCCCTGTTTCTTGGTCCTCCATCCTCTCCAACAGAGCTAATTTTTGGGCCTGCAACTCTCTCACCTGTTGCTCCACCTCAGCCAGCCTGTCCCCATGATCAGATAAATGTAGCTCCGCCTGATCCAGGCTTTTAGATTGCCCTTCAATAGTGGTTTTTATCTCTTCCATGGCTGTCTGGATCCGTATAAGTCGTTCATCGAGGGCTGCTGTCACGCTGGAAGAGATTTGCTGCAGGGCCTCCAAAGACACGCTTGCCAGCGCCTTTGGGGGATTGGGTGCCGTGGCCATTTTGTGTATGCTTGCTCTTCTGTCTGGAGCGCTGCGGGAGCTTCTGTGTCACATCCCAAGGCTCGCATTTCTCAAAACGGCCCCGAAGTACAGCCCGGATCTTCCCCCACACTGGGTTAGCTACTTGCCACCAAAACGAAGCTTTGCAGGTATAAAAAGGAACGGTTTTCAGCAGGGGGGTCCGCAGAGCTCTTTCCTCCCACTCCCGGGTTGGCTACGTCATCACCAGAAGTTCCCTCCCCCACATTTTAATGGAGATCTGAAGCTTTGTCGTGGGTTCATTAACCAGTGCAAGATGCACTTTTCCTTGCAAGCTCCATTATTTCCCACTGACAAGACCTAAGTTACTTCCATCCTTTCCCTCTTGGATGGTTCAGCTTTGGCATGGGCCTCTCTCCTTTGGGAGTGTGATGATCAGCTGCTGAACAATTTAGATCAATTCCTCAAAGACTTTTGGCTGGTGTTTGATGAACCAGAGTGCTCTGCTTCAGCAGCCTCAGAAATGCTTCAAATTTGTCAAGACTCAAGGACTGTGGGAGAGTATGTCATCCAATTTCATACCCTTGTCGCAGAACTGAGATGGGGTGAAGAGTGCCTTACCGCCATCTTTCGTCAGAGCCTTTCGGATAAAATAAAGGACGAACTAGCTGGCCAAGACCCATCAGAATCATAAAAACATAAGAAATTGCCATGATGGGTCAGACCAAGGGTCCATCAAGCCCAGCATCCTGTTTCCAACAGAGGCCAAACCAGGCCACAAGAACCTGGCAATTACCCAAACACTAAGAAGATCCCATGCTACTGATGCAATTAATAGCAGTGGCTATTCACTAAGTAAACTTGATTAATAGCAGTTAATGGACTTCTCCTCCAAGAACTTATCCAAACCTTTTTTGAACCCAGCTACACTAACTGCACTAACTACATCCTCTGGCAACAAATTCCAGAGCTTAACTGTGCGTTGAGTGAAAAAGGAAAATTGGTTCTTACCTGCTAATTTTCTCTCCTGTAGTACCACGGATCAGTCCAGACAGCTGGGTTATGCCTCCCTTCCAGCAGGTGGAGTCAGAGAACAAACTGAAAAGGCACCCCCTGATAACCCAGTGTGCCACCTGTGGTCCCTCAGTATAATGAATATCCAAGCAGAAAGAAAAAAACTCAACTTAACTGCAGAACAATTTAACAGCCAATGACTGGAGCAAAAACCAAGAACAAATGGCCTGTTACGACCATGGCTGCTATGCAGCCGCCTCACCACCAGAGGTCCCCCACGAGCATGCTCTTCTGGCTGGCCCACTCCTTCCTTCCTGTCTACTCTATATCCCTGATTCTCCTTTATAACCCTGTCTAGTAGTTCCATCGGTGCTTCGGCATCGAGCTCGCCTGGGCTCCCTGCTCTAGCCTCTTTCACCTTCTGTCTGTGGCCTACGGGCCTCTGCCTCCTGTGTGTGTGTGTGGCCTACGGGCTTCTGCCTACTGTACGTGTGTGGCCTACGGGCTTCTGCCTACTGTACGTGTGTGTGTGGCCTACGGGCTTCTGCCTACTGTACGTGTGTGTGTGGTCTACGGGCCTTCTGTCCGCTGTGTCTGGCCTACGGGCCTTCTGTCCACTATTGGTAACCTACGAGCTTTCTGCCAGCTGTGTGTGTGTGGCCTACGGGCCCTCTGTCTGCTGTCTGTAGCCTTCGGGTCTTGTGCCTCGCTCTGCTGCCTTCAGGGCTTATGTGTTTCATGTTCAATGTTAGTGCTGTCCAGTCTTGTTTCCTGAATTCAGTCACTTATACCTCCAGTCATTATCACTCATACTGGCACGCTTCCTGAGTTCATCCTTACCAGCACCCAGTTCCAGTTTCCTGTACACCTTTACCTACATTCACGTTCACACATACTTCCATGCTGTTCCAGTCTTCAAGTTCACTCTTACCTTCATGCATCTGGTATCAGGTATCTCCAGCCAGTATTAGACTCAGTCTGCCTATTCCACTTTCCCACTTGTCCATAGGGTTCACTCATTCCTGCCTGCACCAGCCAGCATCTAGACTCTTCTGCAGTCCTGCCTTTCTCCTCCCAGAGACACCCTCGGTAGTGGTGTTCACCACTCCTGGCCTGAGCCCATTCGTAACATGGCCCCAACATGGTCCGAATGGACAGAACTAAGTAGGAAGTTGCAAGGAGTGTAGATTGTTCCAATCTTACAGGTCAATGAACATTTTAGCATCTGAAATTTATCTGAGAGTCTTCTGTGTACTATGCAAAGGAAAGAAAAGGAAACAGACGGACTTATCCAACCACCTGGGCGGGTGTCTGGACTGATCCATGGTACTACAGGAATGAAAATTAGCAGGTAAGAACCAATTTTCCTTTCCCTGTACGTACCCGGATCAGTCCAGATAGCTGGGATGTACCCAAGCTGCTTCAACTGGGGTGGGACCCGGTAAGTCCCGCTCGGAGCACTGCGCTACCAAAACAATCCGTATCTGGAGCTCAAACGTCCAAGCGATAAATGCCTAGCAAAAGTGTGCAGAGACTTCCAAGTCGCCGCTTGACAAATCTCCTGAGGAGAAACATTTTGACTCTCTGCCCAAGACGCCGCCTGAGATCTGAGAGAATGAGCCTTAAGACCATCAGGTACCAGACGGCCCTTACATATGTACGCCGATGCGATGGCCTCTTTCAACCATCGGGCGATAGTAGTCTTGGACGCATTCTGTCCCTTCTTAGGGCCACTCCATAGAACAAAGAGATGGTCCGACAACCGAAAAGCATTAGTGACTTCCAAGTACCGGAGGACTCGACGAACGTCCAACCTTCGCAACTCCTGAGCCTGAGAGGAACCGTGATCCAAATCTGAGAAGGCTGGTAACTCGACAGACTGATTTAAATGAAAAGCCGACACCACTTTTGGAAGGAAGGATGGCACCGTCCGAAGCGAAACTCCCGAAGAAGAAAACCACAAGAACGGTTACCGGCACGAAAACGCTTGAAGCTCTGATATCCGTCTCGCCGAACAAATAGCCATGAGAAATAGCCATGAGAAATACTGCAGAGGCGGTTACTACCCCAAACCAAATGTGCCTGATTCTTCACTTTCGATGCATATCCAGCATGGCTCTCTGCTTCAACGGCAGGAGAGAAGAAAAACTGATACTTCACGCATATCCAGCATGGCTCTCTGCTTCAACGGCAGGAGAGAAGAAAAACTGATACTTCACGCATATCCAGCATAGCTCTCTGCTTCAACGGCAGGGGAGAAAAAAAACTGATACTTCACGCATATCCAGCATAGCTCCCTGCTTCAACGGCAGGGGAGAAGAAAAACAACCAATAAGGGCTGTATAACATAGTCTGGGTAAAACAAATAAGCATGGGTGTAGCTTGCTTATTGCGGCGGTTACTACCCCTACTACCCCTAACTAATCAAGCTAGATATTTCACTTGGATGCAGCTCCATCACTGCTCTCTACATTAATGGTGGGGGTGGAAGGGAAATAGAACCAAGAGCTAAGAGAAACATAAGTATGAGAGAAAAAATGTGTGAAGCTTGCTGGGCAGACTGGATGGGCCGTTTGGTCTTCTTCTGCCGTCATTTCTATGTTTCTATAAATCCTTCAACGTGGCACGCTTAAGGGGCTCAAAGGGCAAGGCGCACAGTGCCTGCAAAATCAAGTTCAAGCTGCACGACGGGCAGACTTGTCGAACTGGAGGATTCAAATGTTTGGCTCCTTTTAGAAAACGTACCACATCTGGATGGCCCGCGATGGAAGTACGGTCCACGTGGCCTCGCAAGCAGCCCAAGGCCGCTACCTGGACCCGAAGGGAACTGTACACCAAACCTTTCTTCAGACCTTCCTGTAAAAACTCCAGAATGTGAACTATCGTGGCCCTCCATGGGGAAACCTGAGAACTGGTACACCAGGAATCAAAAACTTTCCAAACCTGAGCATAAGTAAGCGACGTGGAAGTCTTACGCGTGCGAATCAAAGTAGAAATCACCGACTCAGGGTACCCCTTTTTCCTCAGCTGTTACCTCTCATAAGCCAGGACGCTAGACAGAAGCGATCTGCCTGATCGAAAAATACCGGACCTTGACGGAGGAGGTTCGGGATGTGGCCAAGACTCAAGGGACCCTCGATCGCCAGGTTGATCAGGTCTGTGAACCAGGGTCTTCGCGGCCACTCTGGAGCCACGAGGACTACCGGACCCCTGTGGGATTCTATCCGTCTGAGTACTTTGTCCACTAGAGGCCAAGGAGGAAACACATAGAGAAGTACATTGTTGGGCCAGGGAAGGACCAGAGCATCCACCCCTTCTGCTCTGTGTTCCTGTCTGCGGCTGAAAAACCGTGCCGCTTTTGCATTTGCTCGTGTCGTCATTAAGTCTAGGCGGGGGACCCCCCCCCCCATCTGCGGATCAAGAGCTGCATCGCTTCCTCGGATAGTTCCCACTCTCTGGGGTCTAGCTATTGCAGACTGAGAAAGTCTGCCTGGACGTTGTCGACTCCGGCTATATGAGACGCCGCCAGACGCCTCAGATTGCGTTCCGCCCATGCCATCAGCTTGTCGGCTTCGGCAGCCACTAGGCGACTTCGCGTTCCGCCCTGACGGTTGATGCATGCTACCGTGGTGGCATTGTCGGATAGGATCCTCACCGACCGATGGCGGACCAAGGGAAGGAAGCTGCACAATGCCAGATGGACTGCTCTGGTTTCCAAGCGATTTATGGACCACCTGGACTCGGGAGCTGACCACAGGCCCTGAGCAGAGTGCGACTGGCACACCGCCCCCCAACCGGAGAGGCTGGCATCTGTTGTCACAATCAACCACTGGGGATTCTCCAAATCCATCCCTTTTTGTAAGTGTTCTGGAACTAGCCACCACTGGAGACTGCTGCGAGCTGGATCCAGGAGAGGCAACTGAAGGTGAAACTCTTCGGACTTGGGATCCCAACAGGAAAGCAACGCCCTCTGCAAAGGTCTCAAATGAGCGAACGCCCATGGGACCAATTCCAGAGTAGAAGCCATAGAACCAAGAACCTGTAAATAATCCCATACGATGGGCAATGGAATGGTCAGTAGTCGTCGAACTTGAGACATCAACTTGTCCATTCGCTTCACAGGTAGAAACACCTTGCCCACTCTCGTGTCGAATCGGGCACCCAGGAATTCCAAGTCTTGTGAGGGAATCAGCTGGCTTTTGGGAAGGTTGATCACCCAACCTAGGGACTGAAGCCGAAGTACCACCGAGTGAACTGCCTGCTCGCACAGGTGCTGCGACTTCCCCCGGATGAACCAGTCGTTCAGATAGGGATGAACCAGAATACCTTTTCTCAGAGATGCCGCTACCACCACCATGACCTTGGTGAACACACGTGGTGCCGTCGCCAGACCGAACGGTAGCGCCTGAAACTGATAATGCTCCCCTCGTATCGTGAATCGGAGAAATCTCTGATGATGCTCCTGTATACTGATGTGCAAATAAGCCTCTGTCAGATCTAAAGAGGCCAAAAATTCTCCTTTGTGCACGGCCGCAATGACAGATCTGAAGGTTTCCATTCTTCAAGTCCAGAATGGGACGAAAGGAGCCCTCTTTTTTGGGGACTACAAAATAAATGGAATACCTGCCCATCCGATACTCCCCCGGCGGGACCGGGATGATCACTCCCAGGTCTTTCAGTCAATCTAAGGTCTGGAGCACCACTTGCCGTTTCACCCGTGACCCTTAGGGGACACCATGAAGAGATCTCTGAGAGGGAAAGCAAAATCCAAAGCGTAACCGCGACTTATAATGTCTAAGACCCATTGATCCGACGTGATCTTGAGCCATTCCCCCCGGAAGAGAGAGACGGCCCCCGATCAACGGAATGGAGGAATGGGCCGGCGCACCTTCATTGTGCCGCCTTGTTATTGCTGAATCCCTGGGAAGCACCATCTCTGGGAGGCCACCTACCCCGAAAGGAGCGTGCCCAAGTCTGCGATCTCGACGGAGCTTGCCGAGAAGGAAAGGACAGTGCCCTAGCTGAACGAAAACGCCTCTGGCCTTGAAAACGACCGCGAAAAGAATTGAAAGTACGAGTAGACCTAGGCTTGTCCTCCAGCAATTTGTACACCTTATTGTCTCCCAAGTCCTTGATAAGCTGTTCCAGATTATCACCAAATAGAAGCTTACCCTTGAAAGGAAGAGAGACTTGGAAGAAGAATCCGCAGATGAATGGCGCAGCCACAGTAGCCTCCTTGCTGCCACTGCGGAGGCTACTGTGGCTGTGGGAAATATTCAAAATGGCCACCGTTCCCGCGGGAACAGGACCAACTGACCGGGCCCCTCGAGCCCCTATTTCGCTGCTCCCCGCGTCCGTGGGACCGATCTGCTGCCAGGGAGAGGCAGCTGAGAGGGACCCTCGCCCCCCCCCCCCGGCAAGCAACGGGAACACAGGCCGTTGCGGGAGAGTAGTGCTGTCAACTCTCCACACGCAGAGCACTGCACTCCCCGCGGCATGGCTGACAGCCCCAAGTTCCCTCCTCTAAAAATCAAATCGCCCGGGTGAAGTTCCACCCCTTCTGGAGGCCCAGGAATGCGCAGTCAATTTTATGATTTCTTTATTTTTTAATTTTTTGAAAACGAGCAGGGGAAAGAAGACGTCCCTGCTTGAAGAGGTAATGAAGGCTTCTCTGCTGCAGAGGTATGAAAGCTTCTCTGCTACGTAGGGGAGAGGGACCGGCCCACCGGTAAATCTCCCCTACTCACCGGGCTGCCACTGGCACTCCAGGTAAGTAAGCTGTAAGCCTTATGGCTCAGCTATGCCTGCATTAAGAGGTATGCCTTGAGAAGTGAGTGAACAATCCAAACTCCTGTTGCCTTTTTTTTTTTTTAATTTTATAAATATACTCACTAAGTTGTTGATCTAATCATTGGCCATAAAGTAAAACCATAAAGATTCAATACAAAATTGAGTAACACCAGGACCGCAGGGTATGCTGTCTTCCACCTGCTGGAGTCAGAGAAATACTGAGGGACCACAGGTGGCACACTGGTTATCAGGGGGTGCCTTTTCAGTTTGTTCTCCGACTCCACCTGCTGGAAGGGAGGCATAACCCAGTTGTCTGGACTGATCTGGGTACGTACAGGGAAATAATTTTCTCTGATTAGTCTTCAATGTGCTACTTGCTAACTTCATGGAATGCCCCCTAGTCCTTCTATCATTTGAAAGTGTAAATAACCAATTCACATCTACTCGTTCAAGACCTCTCATGATCTTAAAGACCTCTATCATGTCCCCCCTCAGCCGTCTCTTCTCCAAGCTGAACATCCCTAACCTCTTCAGTCTTTCCTCATAGGGGAGCTGTTCCATCTCTTTTATCATTTTAGTTGCCCTTTTCTGTACCGTCTCCATCTTTTTTCAGATGCGGCGAGCAGAACTGTACACAGTATTAAAGATGCGGTCTCACCATGAAGCGATACAGAGGCATTATGACATTTTCCGATTTATTAACCATTCCCTTCCTAATAATTCCTAACATTCTGTTTGCTTCAGCATACAGAGCTGACGATTTTAAAGTATTATCCACTATGATGCCTAGTTCTTTTTCCTGGGTGGTAGCTCCTAATATGGAACCTAACATTGTGTAACTACAGCAAGGGTTATTTTTCCCTATATGCAACACCTTGCACTTGTCCACATTTAATTTCTTCTGCCATTTGGATACCCAATCTTCCAGTCTTGCAAAGTCCTCCTGTAATGTATCACAATCCGCTTGTGATTTAAGTACTCTGAATAATTTTGTATCATCCGCAAATTTGATAACCTTACTCGTCGTATTCCTTTCCAGATCATTTATATATATATTGAAAAGCACCGGTCCAAGTACAGATCCCTGAGGCACTCCACTGTTTACCCTTTTCCACTGAGAAAATTGACTATTTAATCCTACTCTCTGTTTCCTGTCTTTTAACCAGTTTGTAATCCACGAAAGGACATCACCTCCTATCCCATGACTTTTTAGTTTTCTTAGAAGCCTCTCAAGAGGGACTTTGTCAAACGCCTTCTGAAAATCCAAATACACTACATCTACTGGTTCACCTTTATCCACGTTTATTAACCCCTTCAAAAAAATGAAGCAGATTTGTTAGGCAAGACTTCCCTTGGGTAAATCCATGTTGGCTGTGTTCCATTAAACCATGTCTTTCTATGTGCTCTACGATTCTGATCTTGAGAATAGTTTCCACTATTTTTCCTGGCACTGAAGTCAGGTTCACTGGTCTATAGTTCCCCGGATCACCCCTGGAGCCCTTTTTAAATCCATGGAAGATTTAATCAGACTAGTAATCCGTATGGATCTTCGCATTCAAGAGCGGGCTTGACAAAGGAGCACTCTTCGGTATACGATGCGTTTAGCACCCTCCTTTCAACAACCACTCATTTCTCCCAAACCTCAGGATTCTTCTGGTTACTCCGAGGAACCTATGCAAATTGATTGATTTTGAATTTCTGTGGAGGAACGACAGCAGCGACGGCAACAGAACTTATGTCTCTACTGTGCTGGTTCTGGACATTACGCTAAAACCTGTCCCCTGAAGTCGGGAAACTCCCGGACCTAGGACGGGTGGGAGAGGCCTCCCTGGCTCCAGCATCTTCCTCTCAACAGATATTAATTCCTGTTGCTCTTTCTTTTGCCCAGAAATTCATTAATTTACAGGCCTTCCTGGATACCAGGGCTGCTGGGAACTTTATTGAAGAAAAACTAGTCCGACATTTCCAAATTCCCACAGAACAACTGAATGTGCCTCTCGTCATTTCCTCAGTCTCCAGACAACCTCTTAATGACAGAATCTCACACATAACAGAACCCATTACCATGACTACCAGAGTCTTGCATCATGAGACTATCCATCGTTATGTACTACCCTCCTCAGTCAATCAAGTTATTTTGGGCCTGCCTTGGCTGAGACTGCACCAACCTAGAATAGACTGGGAGACCTTGCAACTAGCCAGCTGGAATTCAGAATGTCATAAAAACTGTTTGTCTTCTATAAAACCCTCCTCCGGCAATCTCTTCTGCATAAAATCTACCTTTTCTGGACTGCCTAATTCATACATAGATTTCCTGGATGTTTTTAGCAAACAGCAGGCCGCGAGACTGCCTCCCCATCATGACTACGATTGTGCTATTGATCTCCTTCTGGAGAAAACTCCTCCCCGTGGAAGAGTTTATGTGTTTTCAGGACCCGAGACAGAGGCAATGAATCAATACATTCAAGAAAAATCTAGCTCAGGGCTTTATTAGACCATCCTCATCTCCGTAGGGGCATGATATATGGGAAGTCTAACATGAAGACTATTGCTTAGACTTTGGTTCACTCAGCTTACCCAGAATCCTTTTCTCTCTGTGGCCTATTTGCAAGCGCTGGCCATAAACCCTTTAACTGACCTTAGATTCAAGACTCTGAGAGACATCTGAACTGTATTTAGAGCTGCTCAAAACTTATGATGGAGAGTCATGATGTTACAAAGGGCAAATGGCTGAGGTCACGTTCTCAAAGGATCGGTTTCCATTCGAGGGGCCCACCTGAAATCAGTTTGCTAATTTCCCCTGAGGATGGAGGAGACTGGAAAAGATTGACAGGACAAAGGACTATCAGAGGAATGCTGAGAACATCTGGTTTAAGCAAGGGGGGGCTTTAACTTGGGTGGAAAAAGGTATCAGGTTAATGTAGGCTTAGTTTATCTGATTGTAATATGCCAACCTCTGTAAGTGATAATCGATCATAGGCTCATAGGCATCCCTGTATGTTTAAACCTCTAAAACGCAGCACTCACTGACATACTAAGAGAGACAGGCGTTAGTGCTTTACCTGTTTTAAAGGTCTGGCTGCCTGTATCTCCCAAGGATACGCAATAATAAATTCATATTTGTTCCTACTAAATTGTGTGATATCCTTGTTTCATGTGGGGATAAGCGTCTGGAAAAGTGAGTTAATACTAAACAGGCAGGGTTCTTTTTCATTAAAAGGAAAGACGGGTCTCTGCAACCATGCTGATTATCGAGGACTAAACACCATCACTCAAAAAATCGATACCCAATTCCTCTGATCGGCTTAAAGATGCCAAAATGTTTACAAAATTAGATCTTTGAGGAGCCTACAACCTCATACGAATTCGAGAAGGGGATGAATGGAAAACAGCTTTTAATACACATGACGGGCACTATGAATATTTGGTTATGCCCTTTGGACTATGTAATGCCCTGGCAGTTTGTCAGACCATGCCCAATGATATTTTTTGAGACCTTCTTTAATCTCAGGTCCTGGTTTACTTAGATGACATTCTTATATTTTCCAAATCCATGACCAACACATTTTCCATGTCCAACAGGTCCTCCAACGCCTTCGAGAAAACAAGTTTATTTATTTTATTTATTTAAAATTTTTGTATACCGACATTCATTTAGAAAACATCACATCGGTTTCCATAGAACAAAAAATAGCCAACAGGGCTTTACATAGAAACTGAATAAAGTAACTAGAGAGGGTGGGGGGAGGGGGTAAGGGCTTTACAAAGAAAATATTAGGAGAACTGGGAAGGGGGGGGGGGTAGAGGGATAAGGGCAACCAAGGATATGCTGTACACGTAAATTCAAGGCAAAAACATAATTAAATGCAAATATAGCTTATGTACAATAGTAATACAATGGGGGGAGTTAAGAGAGGGGTTTAAGAAGGGACCTGGGGCGGGGGGAGAGGGAGAACGGGACGGAAAGGAGCAGGGGAGAAAAGGAGGGGTGGCTCAAGTATAAGTTCGTGTGAACAACCAGGTCTTGAGGTTCTGTCGGAATTTCTTAGGGCACGTTTCAAGGCGTAGGTGGGTGGGCATGGCATTCCATAAGGAGGGACCAGCTAGGGATATAGCGCGTTGTTTAGTGGCTGTAAGATGAAAGAGTTTGGGAGAGGGTGTGTGAATATTAGCTGTGTAGGGGGTTCTGGTAGGTCTGGAAGGGGAACGAAGGTGTAAACTGTCTGGGAACCAGAGCATTTCAGGACTGTGTATGGCTTTATGGATGAGGGTAAGAGTTTTGAATTGAATTCTGGCTGCGATGGGGAGCCAGTGGAGTTGTTTGAGAATGGGTGTGATATGTTCTTTTCTGCGGGTGCCTGTTAGTACTCGTGCAGCTGCATTTTGAAGCAGCTGTAGAGGGGCAATGCTGTTCTTGGGAAGTCCTAGGAGTAGAGAGTTTGAGTAATCTATTTTGGATAATATTAAGGCTTGCAGGGCAGTTCTAAAGTCGTTGAGGTGCAGTAAAGGTTTAAGTTTTTTGAGGGTGTGTAATTTGTAGTAACAATCCTTAATGGTAGAGGAGATAAATTTCTGTAGGCTGAATTGAGGGTCAAGTGTGACGCCTAGGTCTCTTACGGATTGCGAGAGGACAGGGGGAACAGGGGGAGAGTTGGCTGAGGGGGTAGATAAGGTATTGAGGGGTTGCTGTGAAATGATCATAAGTTCGGTTTTGCTGGGGTTTAGGGCTAGGTTGAGTTGTGTGAGTAGACAGTTGATAGATGAGAGGGCACTGTCCCATCTTTTAAGGGCGTTTGAGAAGGAGTCAGTGATGGGTATAAGAACCTGTACATCATCAGCGTAGACAAAGTGCGGAAGGTTAAGATTTGAGAGTAGCTGGCAGAGGGGGAGGAGGTATATATTAAAGAGCGTGGATGATAAGGAGGAGCCTTGGGGTACGCCCCTTGTGATATCGATTGGCTCAGATTCGTGGTTTTCTATTTTTACTTTGAATTGTCTGTCACTTATGTATGATTTGAACCAGCGATATGGGGTACCAGAGATGCCAATATCGGCTATCCTATCGAGTAGAATGGAGTGGTTAATAGTGTCGAAGGCTGCGGAGATGTCTAATAGGGCAAGTATGAATGAGTGACCTTTGTCGAAGCCTCTGATGACAAGGTCGGTGAGTGAGAGGAGCAGTGTTTCAGTACTAAAGCGCTTTCTAAAGCCGTGTTGTGATGGGTAGAGTATCTGGTGCTGGTCTAGGTAGGTTGACAGTTGAGTGTTTACAGTTTTTTCAAGGACTTTAGCGATGAAGGGGAGGTTGGAAATAGGTCGGTAGTTGGATAAGTCAGCAGGGTCAAGTTTTGGTTTCTTAAGGATAGGTGTTACTATGGCTGATTTGAGCTGAGTGGGAACAACTCCAGTAGATAAGGAGGTGTTGATGATATCAGCCAGCAGTTGGGAAATGTTTTCTGGGATTGTTAGCAGCATTTTGGATGGGATCATGTCGGAGGGGTGAGTAGCGGGTCACATTTTCTTAAGTATGGAAGAGATTTCAGAGGAGGATGTGCTTTCGAAAGTGTCCATTTTGTAGTCAATGATTTTGGGGGTGAATTTGGTAGGAGAGTGGGTAGGGGGAAAGCGAGAGGCAATGGTGGCAATTTTGTTATGGAAATATTGGGCGAGCTGGTTGCATTTTGTGCTGGGGTCTTCGCATGGAGGTGTCTTGGAAGATGTCATGGTAAGATTAGATATAATAGAGAAAAGAGCTCTCGGATTGAATTGAAAGTTGTGAATTTTAATGGCATAGTGGTCGCGTTTAGCTTTGAGAGTGTTAGATCTGTAGTCATGCAGTAAGGTTTTGTATTTGGCAAGCTGCTTAATGGACGGATCTTTACGCCATATTTTTTCTTGAGTTCTGAGGTTGTGTTTTTGGAGTTTTAGTTCAGGGGTGTACCAAGGTTGCTTAGTTTTGGTGGGGGGCAGGATCTCTTTTGTTATTAGAGGGCAAAGTTCATTGGCTGTGCCTTTAGTGATGTGGTTCCATGAGGTGATGGCCGTTTGGGAGTCAGAGAGGTCAAGCTTTTTAAGGTTATCAGTAAGGGTGTCAATAAGGTCGTCTCTGGGACAAGCTCACCTAAATTGTATGGTGGTTTTTGTGTTAGACTGCTTAGGGGTGTTCTTGATGGTGCAGGAGGTTTTAATGAGAAAGTGGTCCGACCAGGGAACAGGAGTGTAGGTGGTACATTGTGGTATGAGGAGGGAGTTCATGAAGATGAGATCGAGGGAGTGGCCGGCTTTGTGTGTGGGACTAGTTATGATTTGATGGAGGTCCATGGCATTAAGAGATGATAGGAGGGTTTCGCAGCTGTGAGAAAGGGGGAGTGAGTCAATATGGAGGTTGAAGTCTCCAAGGATTATGGCAGGTATGTCTCTGGTGATATTTGCAGCAATGCATTCAATGATGGGTGAGATGTCAGCGTCTAAGATGCCGGGTGGTGTGTATATAAGGCATATTTGAAGGATAGGAGACTTGAATAGGCCCACTTCGTATTTGGGAGGGAGAGAGACTGGGATTTGTTTAAGCTTAAGGTGTTTCTTTGCAGCAAGAAGTAGTCCCCCACCTCTTTTTTTAGGTCTGGGAATGGAGTGGATATCATATTCAGTATTAGGAAGTTGATTGATAAGAACGGAGTCGGTGTCCTTTAACCATGTCTCTGTGATAGCGCAGAGATCTGGTTTTTCATCAAGGAGCAGATCATTTAGGATGAGGGTTTTTTTGGTTAGGGATTGGGAGTTGATCAAAAGCATGGCAATGGTTGAAATGCCTAGGAATTGGGTGAAAGGAGTGAGCATGATTGGGAGGAGGGAGGTGTGATGACGATGTGATTGGTGGGGTGCTGAGTTTCTGTGGAAGTTATATCGGAGTTTGTAAATGGGAAAGGTGGCCATTGTGGAGGGATAGTGGGAGTGGTGCCCAACTGGAGTGTTGATTGGGAGGCACTTTAATCAGTGTTTAGTCTGGCCTAGTTTGCTGCACTGCTCCACAATGAGCCTTAAATTGCAATAGCTTGTATTGAGTTACAATGGAGGGGTGAAGAGGGGGTCATGGACCCAGGACTAAATAGGGCAGAAAGCCAATTGTGAAGAGGAGGGGGGGAAGAAGGGTCTAAGGCAGGCTTACACAATTTGTAGGGTATCAAGCAAAGACATTAGGTAGACAGGTGAATTTTAATATTTGAGACTCTAAAGAATGAACGAGTGAAAGAGTCCAGGGTAAGCACTACGGGGCTGCACGAAGGGGGGCACAAAGGGGCTGGCCCCTTTGTCGCGCACCTTCGGCGCGCGACGCACGGCGCCGGTCGCAGCTGGGCTTTAGAGCCCGGAGGAGGAGTCCTGATTGGCTGCGAAGGAGCGGTCCCCGGATAGGCTGGCTTGCTCGGAGCGGGCGGAGCTCTGCGGCAGGATGGCGGAGGCTTCGGGCATGCAGCGGAGGGAGCCTCGTGGTCGGCCGGGCGGACCCGCTGGGGTAAGTGAATAGGTTTAGGCCTTACCCTGGTGGGTTCCTTGCGCCGATCGCGCAGGCCTACACCCTCCCCTGGACGGCGGGTCGATGAAGAGGATGCGGCGCCGGTCGCAGCTGGGCTTTAGAGCCCGGAGGAGGAGTCCTGATTGGCTGCGAAGGAGCAGTCCCCGGATAGGCTGGCTTGCTCGGAGCGGGCGGAGCTCTGCGGCAGGACGGCGGAGGCTTCGGGCATGCAGCGGAGGGAGCCTCGTGGTCGGCCGGGCGGACCCGCTGGGGTAAGTGAATAGGTTTAGGCCTATTTTAGTTATTTTCTAGTTATTTTCAAAATTAGAGAAATGTATGTTTCATAAGACAGAGCTCCCCTTTTTAGGCTACATCATTTCCCAGGATGGCCTACGAATAGATCCTGAAAAGCTTAAGGCAATTCTGGACTGGTCGCAACCAGCCTTACAATGATTCCTGGGGTTCTCAAACTATTACCAACAATTTATTCCTGGTTACTCAGCCTTAGTAGCACCTCTCACAGCCATGACTAGAAAAGTGACAGAGATCCGCAACTGGGGGGGGTCTAGAGGCCGTTCAAGCCTTTCAACTGTTGAAAGAAAGCTTCATAAAAAACTTGTTTGCAACATCCAGATCCTACAAAACCATTTTTTATGGAAGTGGATGCCTCTGACCTGGGCATCAGAGCCATCCTTTTACAGCAACTACAGGACAAGGATTTTGTCACTTGTGCTTAATGTGACGGTTTGCCAGTCCCAGGAAGGTCCAGTGCTCCTCTTGCCCACAGATCTGGCTTCTCCAGGCAGGTTCCCTCTGCAGAACTCCACAGCAAAATAAATGTTCTGGCGTGGGCCTCCAGTGCCCTTACAGGGCTAGCGCAAGGGCTAGAAAGTCCCCCTGCAGTAGGTCCTAACCAGCTCCCAACAGATTAAGCACAGAAATGCAGTTTGTCTCTCAAAACAGTCTTTTTCTAGTTCCAAAGAAATAACCACTGCAAGTCACAAAACCCCGTCCAAACATACAGGGTAATAAAAACTCCGCTTGGCCTTCCAGCCAGAAAACACCGCCCTGCTCAGCAGTAGCACAACTCGCCCCAACTCCCCTCAGTTGTGCTGCAGGCTACGGTCTTCCCAATCCTTAAAACAAAAACTACCACCTGACCCCAGGCTTAAACAAAACAGTCAAAAGGACTCCAGAGTAATTTTTTCACTTACTCTGTCTCCATGTCTGTGTCCTGAGCTTCCTCTGCTGTGACCTCCAATTCCATGGCCTCCTCTTCTTTTGAGGAGTTGAGCTTTTCTGCCAGCTCCCCCTCGTCTGTAATCATCGGGAGAGGTGTGTGCCTTTCCCTGGTGCCCTGCTCAGCTGTGTAATCAGCCTCCTCTCTCTCCCATTGGCTCAGCTGTGCCTCTAAGAACCTGGGAACTGTTGCTCTTTCTCTAAGTAGAGAGGAGCTGTTTTTTGTTGTTTCTTTTCAGGGGAAAAAAAACTTGGTTCTTTTTCCCCACTAAGGGGAGAATCTTCCTTTTTCTCTCTTGGTTTTTGTCTTCAGGGGAGTTGGATTTACTGCTGCTGCTGCCTTACCCAAGGTAAGCCATTTTTAAACTTTCTGCTGAGGTTTTGCCAGGCAAGGCACCTGGGGTGGGGCAGGAGTAGCTGTAGTTTTTCCCTCTCCCCTCCCCCATTTTCTTTAAATTTCTTTAGTTGTATTCCTTTAGTGTTTATTTAGATTTTTATTTTTTTTTTTGCTTGTTAAGTTTGTTCCTTTATTTCTATAATTTATAGGGTTGGTTTTGCTTGTGGTTTTGTTTTTTTGTGTTTTTGTTCTTTTGTTTCTTTACTTTTGTTGAATTAAGTGTTTTTGCTTGTGGTTTGGTTTGTCCCCTTGTGGTTGTGTGTTTCTTTTTCTTGAGTTATAGTTTTTTATTAAGTTCCTTGTTTAGTTTTGTCACCCATTTTGTTTGTTTTCCTTCCCCCCCCATAGAGGCAATACCACCGTGCACAGTGCCTGTTAGGCCTATGCACAGCCTTCTTCAGTTAGGCTTCTGACTGGTTCCTCCACAGTTCCTGGTCTCCTGAGCTTGTTTCCTTCTCCTTGTCCATATTCTGACACCCCCCCCCCCCCCCTCCACTACTACGGTCCACTCCACCCCTGCTTTTCCCCCTTCCCATCCTTTATTATTTTAGCTTTTTCAAGCACTTTGAGAACCAGGAGTGCTGAGTGTTCCAGAAGAGGTTTCATTAATCGTGACACAATTAAGGCCCCTGTATCACAGAGAGGCCCCTCCCCTGGTCATCAGCGGTGGCGCCATCAATGCCTCGGGACCACACTTAAGGTCGTCATGCCCCGGAAGGGCCCAGCCAGGTGGAAGTGAAAAGACTCTAACGAACAACCTAAGCTACGGAAGAAGAAGGAGCCAGGGAAACTGACCCAGGTGCCCTGTCAAGAACTGGGACCAGAGAGTCCAAGGGAGGGAACCTCTGGAAATTTCCGGAGACCATCAGAGATCGGCATAGCCCAGTTGGTCCAGCAGGTGCAGTGTGCCCACTACCAAGGACAAACCGGGGTGGAGGGAACCCTCTCTGTTCCTCACCCAAGTGAGGCATCCATTGTGGAGGACTCCCCTCCCTCGAAGTAATTCCTCAAAGAGGTGGTTAAATCCCGAGGAAGACTCAAGGCTGCGCCTGTGAAGCCCACAGGTGACCCGCAGGGTGAGCAAACCAAGACTGACATCACTAAGAACCTCAAGAGTGGTTCAATGGATGGATCCCCACCAGCAAAGACCCCATGAGTAACCCCCATGGAGTGTCCACTGCAAGAGTCCCTGATCTTGTTACTACACAGGAGGTCAGCACTCTAGCAAGCAACACCAAGGTTAAAGGCGGGTCTATCCCTCCCACCACCATACCCCATGGCGCAGACAGCCAGGAATCAGGGGTCCCGAAGGAGGAGCCCAGGGAGGTAAGAAGAAATGGAAAAAGTCAAGATGGGAGGAACCAAGCCCGAACACACCACCTAAGGCTGTATCTTCCTACGCAGCCGTTGTGGCTGGAACCCTCCCCACCCCCTCCCACCGGAAATGGCATCTCCCCCCCCCCCCCCCCCTCGCATGTCATCATAGGGGGGGGCGTTGTGGCCTGAGCCGCAAGCATGCGATCCGGTGCGAGATGCTGGCCACGGATGACATCCATGAATACGCGCTGGTAGCAGCACATATCATAGGGGCGGAGAATGTCCACTCTGCAAGCAGGGAAAGCGGCAGAAAATTATTCCTTACCTGCTAATTTTCGTTCCTGTAGTACCATGGATCAGTCCAGACGGTGGGTTATGTCCCCCGTCCAGCAGATGGAGTCAGAGCAGAGTTTGAGGGCGTGACCATATAGACCAGTACACCCTCTGCTGGAGCTCAGTATAACGAATAGCAAAGCCCAAAAAGAGCAAGAAGACGTTTTGGATCAAGAACCCGTAACCATAAAGGAACAGCAAAAATAGAACTAGAAACTGCCAACAAGGCCACCAAACAGCCAACTTGTGAGAAGCTGTGAACATCAATAAGAAAATTGAAAAAGACAGTAAGACAACTACACCTAAGCACCCGAGCAGGAACCGAAAAAAACCCAGAGCGGTGGGCGTCTGGACTGATCCATGGTACTACAGGAACGAAAATTAGCAGGTAAGGAATAATTTTCTTTTCCCTGTAAGTACCAGGATCAGTCCAGACGGTGGGATGTACCCAAGCTTCCCTAATTCGGGTGGGGTCCTGAGAGACCTGCTCGGAGTACTTGATCGCCAAAGTGACCCGAGGACTGCGGCGCCAGGTGTAGTCTATAATGTCTGGAAAAGGTGTGCAGCGATTTCCATGTCGCGGCAAGACAAATTTCCTGTGAAGAGACGGAACGAACTTCCGCCCAGGACGCCGCCTGTGAGCGCGTAGAGTGAGCTAAAATGCCCCGAGGCGGACTCCGCCCCGCTCCAATGTAAGCCGCTGAAATGGCGTCCTTTATCCAGCGCGCAATGGTTGTCTTCGATGCCGGTGACCCTTTCTTCGGACCTGACCAGAGAACAAACAAATGATCGGACACCCGGAAGTCATTGGTAACCTCCAGGTAACTGAGCAAGGCACGCTTGCCGTCTAGATGCCTCAGAGACCTTGGTTCCTCTGGAGCGAACGCTGGGAGTTCCACCGTCTGATTCAAATGGAAGGACTGCACCGTACGAAGGGAGACTCCAGAGTCTGAGAATCGAAGATACGGTTCCCTGCAGGACAATGCTTGCAGCTCCGAGATGCGGCGGGAAGAACAGATGGCTACCAGAAAAACCGTCTTGAGAGTCAGGTCCTTGAGGGTAGCCTCGCGAAGTGGTTCAAACGGTGAGCCCGACAAAATCCGTAGGACCAGGTTGAGGCTCCAAGAAGGGAAAGGATCCCTGACCGGTGGTCGTAGGTGTTTGACACCCTTGAGAAAACGAGCGATATCCGGCTGAAGAGGGAGCGAGCTGTCCTTCTGCACCAGGGCGTTCAGGGCCGCTACCTGAACCCGGAGTGAATTATAGGCGAGGCCCTTATCCAGGCCATCCTGTAGAAACTGAAGAATCAGTGGAATCGTCGCCTCCGTGGGCCGGGCCCCTTGGTTGGAACACCAAACTTCAAAGACCTTCCAGACTCGAACATAGGCAACGGAGGTGGAAGGTTTACGGGACCGCAGCATAGTTGAGATCACTGCCTCCGGGTAGCCTCTGCGGCGGAGCCGGTGCCGTTCAAAAGCCAGGCCGCAAGACAGAAGAGTTCTGCCTGCTCGAAAAATACCGGCCCCTGGCGCAGAAGACAAGGAAGATGGCCCAGGCGAAGAGGGCCGTCCAACGTCATTTGAAGAAGATCTGCGAACCATGGACGACGGGGCCACTCCGGGGCAAAGAGAATCACGGTCCCTCGATGGTGTTCTATTCTGCGGAGAACCTTTCCCACTAGAGGCCAAGGAGGAAAAACATAGAGCAGCTGATTCGGCGGCCACGGAAGAGCTAGGGCATCCACCCCCTCTGCGCCGTGCTCTCTCCTGCGACTGAAAAAGCGCGGAGCCTTGGCGTTGAGCGATGTCGCCATCAGGTCCAGGCGCGGAGTGCCCCAACGGTGGACAATGAGATGCATTGCCTCGTCGGAAAGAGCCCATTCTCCGGGGTCCAGCTGTTGTCGACTCAGGTAGTCCGCTTGAATGTTGTCCACCCCGGCGATGTGAGAGGCCGCTATCCGGACGAGATGACACTCTGCCCACGCCATCAGAGGCGTTGACTCGAGAGAGACATGCTTGCTCCTCGTCTCCCCTTGTCGGTTGATGTAAGCCACGGTGGTTGCGTTGTCCGAGAGAATCCTTACCTCTCTGTGCCGAACCAGGGGGAGGAAACGCTGAAGAGCTAGGCGCACTGCCCTTGTCTCCAGGCGATTGATCGGCCACTTTGCCTCCGCTGGTGACCATGTCCCTTGCGTGGCGCTTCGTTCACAGACGGCGCCCCATCCCACGAGGCTGGCATCGGTGGTCACCACCACCCAATCGGGCACCTCGAGAGAGACTCCGCGAGCCAGGTGCGACGGGACCAATCACCAATCCAGACTTCCCCTGGCAGTTGGTGGGAGAGGTAGAATCACCTGATACTCCTGCGAGACTGGTTTCCAACGGGAGAGCAGCGACGCCTGCAAGGGCCGCAGATGTGCAAATGCCCAAGGCACCATGTCGATGGTGGAGGCCATCACCCCCAGGAGCTGAAGGTAATTCCAGGCGGTGGGTTCCGACAAAGCAGAAAAGTGACGCACGTGTTCCCTCAGTGATTGGGCCTTGTCCAGGCACAAGAACACCATGCCCAGCTGTGTATCGAAGCTCGCTCCCAAGAAATCCAAGTGTTGAGGGCACGAGGGAACTCTTGGAGAGGTTCACCACCCAGCCCAGAGAGCGTAGGACTTGCACGACCCTGGCCACTGAGGTTTGACCATGTGAGAAGGACTTCGCGCGGATCAGCCAGTCGTCCAGATAGGGATGCACGAGAATACCCTCCCTGCGAAGGGCCGCCGCCACCACAACCATGATCTTTGTGAAGGTCCGAGGGGCGGTCGCCAAGCTGAAGGGTAGAACCCTGAATTGGAAATGCTGACAGAGGATCTTGAAACAAAGGTACCGACGGTGAGCCGGAAGAATGGGAATGTGCAAGTACGCTTCCGTCAGGTCCAGGGAGGCGAGGAACTCCCCCTTGTGCACTGCGGCAATCACCGATCGTAGAGTTTCCATGCGGAACCGGCTGACCCGCAGGGACCTGTTTACCTCCTTCAGATCCAGGATGGGCCGAAAGGAACCGTCCATTTTGGGCACGACGAAGTAGATGGAATAATGCCCCAAGCCCACCTCGCCGAAGGGGACGGGAACTATGGCCCCAATTTCCTGCAGACGGTCTAGCGTTTGTTGAACCGCCATCCTCTTGAGATCCGAACCACAGGGGGAGAAGACTAACCTGTTCCTCGGCGGGCGGACAAATTCCAAAGCGTAGCCGTCCCGTATGGTGTCCAGAACCCATTGGTCTGTGGAGATATTTACCCACTCCTCGTAGAATTCCGTGAGTCGTCCCCCGATAAGGGGAGCAGAGGAGTGGGCTACTCTGGCATCATTGTGTGGACTTTGCGGGCGGATTCCCCTGCCCGGAACAGTCTCCCTCCGCCCACGAAAGGAACGCGACCAGGGCTGCGACCTGGTAGGTTGTGTCCGAGTACCAGGCTGTCGGTAAGACCTGTAACGCCTCTGCGCCCTGGTCCTGCCTGAGGGAAAAGATCTGAAGGAGCGCTGTCTATCTTCAGGGAGCAGATGTACAGAATTTTCCCCCAGTGACTTGATGATCTGATCCAGGTCCTCCCCAAACAGAAACTTGCCTCGGAAGGGGAGGGAACCAAGGCTCGACTTGGAGGAAGCATCCGCCGCCCAGTTACGGAGCCACAGGAGCCGCCGGGCTGCTACCACCGACACCATGGACCTTGCCATTACTCGAAAAAGATCATATAGATAGAGCGTCCGCCCCGTAAGCAATGGCCGATTCCAGGCGGTCCGCCTGGGCGGCCTCCTCGGGAGACAAATCCTGAGATGTGAGGAGTTGTTGAACCCAGAGCAGACTGGCCCTCTGTGTAAGCGAGCTACACATTACGGCACGCATTCCTAGGGCGGAGACTTCAAAAACTCTCTTGAGGAAAGTTTCCAATTTACGATCCTGCGTATCCCGCAGGGCCGTCCCGCCCGTGACCGTGATGGTCGTCCTCTTAGTGACCGCCGACACCGCTGAATCTACCTTGGGAACCTTGATGAGATCCAAGAAATCCTCCGGCAGCGGGTACAGCTTATCCATGGCACGGGTAACCTTCAAGGACGCCTCAGGCGTGTCCCATTCCCTGGTGAGAAGCTGAAGGAAAGACTCGTGTATGGGGAAGGCCCTCGCCCTCGGTCGGAGGGCGGCCAGAACTGGGTCCTCTTTCCGAGCGGACGTAGTGACGGCTGGGGCCGGAGGGTCCGGCGGGGGGTCAAGGTCTAGCTCCTGAATGATATGGTGAATGAGCTCGCCAGTTCTTCCCTCTGGAAAATTCGCAGGGCACGAGGATCGTCCCCCTCGTCTGTCCGTCCGGGTGCGCTTCCGGGGGGTCCGGGGAGTCAGCTCTCGCTGGCGAGGCCGCCCCCGTGGGCCGTCGGGGTGGCACGGCGGAAACTCTCGGGGCAGAGGCAAGCAGACCCTGCGAGCCAGGCGGACTAACACCCACCTTGGGTACCTTGGGGGGAGGGGGCCCTGAGGGAGCCTCCCCCGGGTCTGCCCTTCCCTGTAAAAAAAGCCTTATGCATCAGCAATATAAATTCAGGGGAAAAAAACGACGAGCTGGCTGAAGTCCCTGAGGAGGGACCTTCCTGGGGCCCCCCAGTCTTGAAAATTCCCCTCCGGGGCCAAATTCTGGGAGGTTTCCCGATTCCTCCCTTCCCCGTCTGAAAGCCTATCCGTCTCGCGCTGCCCTTCTAAGATGGCCACCGTTCCTGCCAATGGCGGCGACGTGGCTGGCCCGGGCTGTGAAGAGGGGAGGTCCGCACAAGCGTCCGAAGACAGCAAAGTGCCTTCCCCCTCGGGGAGGCACCGGTCGCAAAGCCCCTCCCTCATAAATCGAGTCCCGTGCACGCCGCAGGCCTCACACCTCGACTGCCGCGGCATGGGAGCGCAGGGTAAGACGCCTGGGGGGGGGGGCCCGGAACAACGAGCTAATGCCGCGGGGGGGGGCCCGAAAAGGGCCTGCACAACCCGCCGGAGGGGTCCAGAAGCGCCGGGGGATTTTTCCCTGCCAGCCGCGTACAACCCGCCAGCAAGGCCAACGGAACGCGGGACCCCAGACGACACGTGGAGTGGCCGGCACCACCGGCATCCACGGGGCACAGCGATCAGAAACGAAGGTGCCTGTTGGAAAGAAAATCACACACTCCACTTACCCCAAACGGCGAGGAGAGAGGCACAAAAGAGAGAAGACAGAGTAAAAGAGCAACATGCCTCCTCAAAATTTGGAATTTTTTTTTTTTTTTGTAAACTTTACTGATCCAAAATATCTGGGAAGTTGACAGGTACAAAACCGAGAAAATGAGAAATAAGAAGTGAAAAAGAAATTCTAAGACCCTGTCACCCTGGGGGAGCTACTGGTTCCCCCAACTCTCATCTGCTGGAGTCAGAAAGATACTGAGCTCCAGCAGAGGGTGTACTGGTCTATATGGTCACGCCCTCAAACTCTGCTCTGACTCCATCTGCTGGACGGGGGACATAACCCACTGTCTGGACTGATCCTGGTACGTACAGAGAACAGTGATTTATTTATGCTCCCTAGCTGCTGTCCATAAAGCCTTGATCACCGAGCTCATTGTGAAAGATATTTTCCATTCTCCAGAGCCCCTGGACACACAAGGGGAACAATTCGTACTATCAAACGTGCCACCATTTTTGACAGAGGCCAGGCTGAGGCAGCAGCTCAGCTCCCTGTGGGAAGTGAGATCCTCTCTCAGTCCTTCCCCCTAGGTTATAAATCAAGGGCATTGAGGCATGTGGAGTCCCACAGGCTTCAGGCCTGGAGAGGGCTTCCCAGGAGGAAAGATGGCGTTGAGGGATGGTTCCCTGTGTGGGATGGAGACTGCTTTTATAAAATATACTACAGTATCTTGGAGGACTGGTGCTATCTCTGTAAGGAGGTAGGACATCTTAGGAGAGGGTGTCCTCTGCGGCGAGGACAACCCCGAAAGGGGCACAAGGTCACCCCTGTAGCCGATCCTCCCAGAGCTGCAGAGCTCACGAGCGGTACCCCGGACGCCAGGAACCCTTCGCTCCTGGGAGAGCCATCCACAACACCTTCTCCACTAGTCGAGCCTAAAAAGAGGAGAGCTGCTTTGTCTCAGCAGGCCTCGAAGGATCACCTCCCCCAGTCAGAAGTGAAGGATGCTCAACATATACCATCTTTTTCTGGAGAGCTGAATGGAAAACACAGTATTGAAGAAAATGTTATGAGCAGGGAGAAGAGGACTAAGCCGCCCCCTGCTTGTAGAAGGGACAATTCTTCCCTCCCCCTCTTAGCAACGAGTCAGAGGCTGCCAGTCCCCCACCCAAGAAGGGAAGTGGAGCTCGTACCCACCCAAAAGGAGACACGGTTGGAGGTTGTTCAGGATCTGTTCTGTACTGTCCAAACAGCCCCTCCAGGGATTCAGCAATGGGGAGGGATAGGAAGTTAACACCAGGCAGGGAGGTGGATGAGAGAAAAAGTGATGGGGGGAAAGGTACTCGTTAGCCCACTTTCATTGGGTCAGGCTGGGCATGAGGTTGCCATGCCAACACAACCCCCCCCCCCCCCCATCACCTCAAATAACAGGAAGAGGGGACTCCTAGGACATGGTCAGACCTCAAGGCCTCTGTGAATGGGTCAGCTTGGACCTTTACTGCTGATGTTTGCCCACCCAGCCCTAAGAAAAAGGCCCCACTGCCTATATTCGGGCTACCTACCTTGGATGCTTCAGGGGCCCCCATCCATAGCTGGGATGCAGTTTCCTAGAACTTGTCTGCGGTGGTCCTTTGGAATCCCCCTTCCCATTTACTTAATTTATAGCTTATTTATACCGGTATTAGTAGTTACATCATACCGGTTTACATTCGAACTGAGTAGAAAATACATCAAACAGGGTCAGGTGAAGGGGCTACAAAGAACAAGAGAAAAGGGTAGCTGGAAAGTGGCAAACGAGATCAGAACTATAAAGGTAACTTGTCAGGTAAGTTCAAATAACATATTGGTGCAGCAAGGGGTAAGGATGCAGGGGGTCTAATCTGGGTAAGCATGTTTGAAAAGCCAGGTCTTTAATTTCCTTTTTGAATTTGAAGGCACAAGGCTCTAGTCGGAGGTTTGTGGGTAGCGAGTTCCATTGTGTGGGACCGGCAGTGGATAAGGCTCGGTCCCTCGTGGAGGTGAGGTGCGCCTTCTTGAGGGAATGGATATGGAGAGTTCCTAAATTGGATGTTCTGGTGGGGTGGTCTGAAAGTGTGAGATGGAACGGTTCATCAAGCCAGTTGGAATCGTGCCTGTGGATGGATTTGTGAATAATAGTAAGTGTTTTAAGGAGGATACGTGAAGGGATCGGGAGCCAATGCAAGTCTTTGGGGATGGGGGTAATATGGTCATATTTACGGGCATTTGTGATAATTCTCGCAACCGTGTTTTGGAGCATTTGAAGCGGTTTTATGGTGGAGGAGGGGAGGCTTAGGAGTAGAGAGTTGCAGTAGTCCATCTTGGATGTGAGGGTGGCTTGAATGATGGTACAGAAATCATGGGTATGGAGTAAGGGTTTTAGTTTTTTCAGGACATTAAGCTTGTAGAAACATTCCTTGAGGATAGAATTGATATATTTTTTCATGTTCAGTTGCTAGTCAATCAGGACACCAAGGTCTTGTACAAAGAGCTGAGAGGAGATGGAACTATATGCTGGGTCGCTTGCAATTGAGGGTTTGGGGATATGGTGTTGGGAGATGAAGAGCAGTTCGGAGCTTCGGGTGGAGGAGTATACAGGAGCTCCTTCACGACGTGCACCTCTGTCTGCTAACCCGATGGTTCCCACCCCAGGCTCCAGGGGAGGTCCAATTCACCATACAGGGAGGTAGGGAATGAGGGTCAATCCACTATGGGAGGGCCTACGGATTCCGCAGAATCTCTTGGCCTCCCGGGACCCCTCATTCCCTCTGCTGAGCCAACCCTCCTCTTACCACCTGAGGAGGTGCTCGGCCAGCCTGATGGGCTGGAGAAAAAGGACCGACATGGGGCAGGCGACCCCTTGTAAGTTGCCGCCCCATGTGACCGTATGCTTTGCTGACAGAGAATGGCTTTGACATTCGACTGCAGGAAGGGTCTCCAGAGGCACTGGATGCTCTCCTTCCTTATGGCGAGGGGGAACTCTGTGTCCTTCCTCCAGGAGACCCTTTCCACCCCGGAGTCTGAGGCAGCTTGGCTCCTGGGGTGGCACGGCAGAATGGAGCTCAATCACTCCGGGTGATACGGCAGGGTGGCTATCCTGCTTGCTGAATACCTGCAGGCCAAGGTGGTGGATATCAAACCTGGGAGGGAACAGGGGAAGGCAGCGGGGCTTGGATAGGGCTCGGTGCACGCAAGGTGCACAATTATGCACCCCCTTGCACGTGCCGACCCTGGATTTTATAACATGTGCACGCCTGCGCGTGCATGTTATAAAATCAGGCGTACATGTGTGCACGCCGGGTAGCACACATGTAGGCCGCACGCGTATATTTTAAAATCCAGCCCATACGGTTTCACTAAACTTGTGTTCACTCTCCTTCCTTCCAAGCAGGATTTGTTTGCTTATTTCAAAAGCCACTGTGTTTCCTCCATTACACTCACAAAAATATTTTAAGTGTTTTCTGTGTATAAGTACCTTCTAATAAAAGTAGTTTTAATCTCATGTGTTTTGGGCTTATTTTTTTGCTCTTTCATGAAATCCTTGCGTATACCCGGGGGCTTCTTAAAATCCATGAGACGGGCGTGTATCTCCCGGCTTCGGCGTGCCTGGGGCTTTTAAAATTCAACTTTAACTGTATACATAAGAAACTGGCAGTGCGAGCTGGCGGTTGAAGCTTCGTTCCCCCTTCCCCAATCAAAAAGACGTTGCGCTCTTACCTGACCCAGGCGAGGAGCCGGTCAGCGTCTTCCAGGCGCCAGGGGGCGCCCGAGGCGGGGGAGGGGCCCATGCACTGATACTGCCGGCTGTAAGCCGCCATATCAGCGTGAGACAGCAGGAACCGGAGCCGTTAGAGCATGGAGCTGCAGCAGAACGGAGCGCCTCTGGAGTGGCGCTTTTCGCCTTATGCCTTCAACGGAGGGTAAGTATGAAAGCGAGAGATGTTCCCGGCGGCGGATGCGTGTGTGTAAACAGCTTCCCATCCCGGATGTGCAGCTTCTCTGGGCTCTCTGTTAACTGGGTAGGGAAAGGTTTACCTCTCGCCTTTTCCGTGGTTTGTCGTGTCAGGATGGCCGCTGCACAGCAGAATGCTGGGCCACGTCCGCGAACTCGGCGCCCGTTTTCTCTCACTTTCGCTTTCTTCTTTACCCTGGATAAGCGCGCGTGCTTGCCCTGTTAGTACACTCAAAAGTGTAGAGATATAGGTAGGCCAGCAAACAACTGTGGGTGATAACTGTTTATTATTATTGGACTAGCTTAATTCACCTGTGATTAGTTTTTCAGAACAGTGTGCTTTTCATTCCGATCCTACATGAGGGAGCATAATTCTCAAACGCTAGTCATAAATGTATTGAGTCTAATAAAAAAAAAAATCTCAGGCACCTGATTGTGGTTTTGGGGTCCCTTGGTACAGTACAATGTACATGCATAAAATTCAGTTGTAAAAACAAATTAAATGTGCCCAGAAAAAAAGGATAATACACATGAACTGAACCAAATATTTCTTCTGTCCATACATCCCTAGTCCAGGGCACTGGGATCAACTTTGTGTCTCTTGAAAAGAGCTAGAATCTTTAATCTCCACAGTGTTTTCTGCATCTCACCACTGTCTTAAAAAAAAAAAAAAAAAAAAAAAAAAAAATATATATATATATATATATATATATAAAGGGGACATTTTGAAATCCGTTGAATTGCATTCAGTTGCAGAAGGAGTAACAAATTATAGTAAACAAGTATGTATAATGTTGCTGTAGTCACTTCATAGATGAAAGTAGAAACATGCTTTTGCTTTAGATATTAAAATGTACACGTTTGAAATAGAGAACTTTCCTGTTTTCATGATCACCATGCTTATAACTGGTAGCATTGATGTCTTGTGTCATTTAAAATTGGATATTATGGGGCTTTGTGAAAACTCAAAATTCAGCTTTATAAGGTTTTTATATACAAGTGCTAGTCTGCTGTCTGTTTTTGCTGCCATCTGACATCACCAGAGCAGGTGACTTGGTGGTTGAAGCAGTGTGCTGCAACTTTTGCTAAGCCATTAGATGTCAGGTATACTTGCTTTCATCCATCAGTTCTGGCAGCCACAAACTGATACAGAAGATCAGAAGCAGAGGATTGGACTGGACAGGAACTGTAGCTAGTGTCTAAGGTGGCTACAGCTAAAATAAGTTGGAATGTCTTGTGTATTGTGCAGCATTTCAAAAGTGTCCATGACATTTGTAATACCTTTTTTTTATTAAATAAAAACTTAAATAAGACTTAAGTAGTTTTTACATGAGCAAGTCTTAAGTTTGTTTGCAGCAGTATTCATCCAATTTTTTATCCACATTTTGGAGGAAAAGACAAAACCAAAAAGCCCAGGCCTGAAGTAGAAACTCCCACACTATGAAAGATGATTTGTGATAGTTTTAAGCATGGCAGCACCCAGAGCTTCAGGGAGCAGCTGAAATGGTGTAAAAAAGTGACTTGTCAGTAATGTGCATTTCCTGGCACATACAATCTTAACATCTTAGTAAACATGAAATTTGCAAGGCTGGATTGAGCAAGTCAGGTTTTTAGCCTTTTATCTTCTACAAGAACATAAGTTGTTATACTGGGTCCATCAAGCCTAGCAACAGTGGCCAATCCAGAATACAAGTAGCTGACGTGTACCCAAACATTAAATAGATCCCATGCTGCTAATGATTAGTAATGGTTATTCCCTAAAACAACTTGATTAATAGTTTATGGACTTCTTTTCCAGGAACTTGTTCAAACCTTTTTTAAATCTAGCTACACTAACTGTTGTAACCACATCATCTGGCAATGAATTCCAGAGCTTAATTGTGTGTGGAATGAGAGAATTTTCTCTGATTTGTTTCAAATGTGCTACTTGCAGACTTCATAGTGCCCCCTAGTCTTTGTATTATCTGAAAGTAAATAATTGATTCTCATTTATTGGTTCTAGTTTATAGATCTCTACCATATCCATCCTCAGCTGAACAGCCCAAATCTCTTTAGCCTTTCCTCATAGGTGAGCCATTCCATCCCCTTTACCATTTTGGTCGCCCTTCTCCAGTGCAGCTATATTTTTTTGAGATGTGGCGACTAGAGTTGCACACGGTACTCAAGGTGCGGTCTCACCATGGAGTGATACAGAGGCATTATAACTTTTATTTGCCATTCTCTTCCTTTTTAATTCCTAACAAATGTTAGCTTTTTTTGACTACCGCAGCACACTGAGCCAACAACTTCAAATTAATTGTTTGCTGTGACGCCTAGATCTTTGTCCTGGGTAGTAATGCCTAATATCATGTAACTATTGCATAGGTTATTTTTTCCTATATGCATCACCTTGCATTTGCCATATTAAATTTAATCTGTCATTTGACTGCCCAATTTTCCAGTCTCTCAAGGCGCTCCTGCAATTTGTCACAATCTGCTTATGATTTATCTACTCTAAATAATTTTGTGTATTCTGCAAATTTGATCACCTCACTTTGTTCCCCTTTCCAGATCATTTATAAATAATTTAAAAAGCACTAATCTAAGTATAGATCCCTGAGGGATTCCACTGTTAAAACTGACCATTTAATCCTACTGTCTGTTTCCTATCTTTTTTTTTTTTTCAATCTAGTTTGCGATCCTCCTATCCCATGACTTTTTACATTTTTCTTAGAAGCCTATGATAGGACTTTGTCAAATGCCTTCTGAAAATCCAAATACACTATGGGGTACATTTAAAAAAAAAAAAACAGCGCGTGTGTACTTTTGTTCACACAACCGGCGCGAACAAAAGTACGCCAGATTTTAAAAGATATGCACATCTTTTAAAATTCGGGGTCGGCACGTGCAAGGCTGCGCAAAATCGGCAGCCTGCGTATGCCGAGCCGCGCAGCCTGCCTCTGTTCCCTCCGAGGCCGCTCCGAAATTGGAGCAGCCTCAGAGGGAACTTTTTTTTTTTTATCCACCCCCCCCCCCCCCCACCTTGTTCGATGGAGTTACGCCTGTCGCTGGCAGGCATAACTTGCACGCGCCGGCTGGCCAGGCCCTGATACAGGCCACGCCCCCCGGACTGCCCATTTTAGCAAGCCCCGGGACTTGCGCGCACCGGCAGCCTATGCAAAATAGGTGCGCCGGCACGCGAGTGCCCTGTGCGCATAAATCCGGCAGGATTTACGCACGCAGGGCTTTTAAAATCTACCCCTATTTCTGTCAACTCACCTTTATTCACATGTTTATTAATACCTCCAAAAAAAAAAAAAAAGTAGCAGATTTGTGAGGCAGGACTTCCTTTTGGTAAATCCATGCTGGCTGTGTCCTATTAAATCATGTATATCTTTGTTCTGCGATTTTGTTCTTTAGAATAGTTTCCGTGATTTTTCTCAGCATTGAAGTTGGTCTCGCCGGCCTAGTTTCCTGGATCTCACCTGAAGTCCTTTTTTAAATATCAGGGTTACATTGGCCACTCTTCAGAATGAATGGGTGATTTTAATAGGTTACAAATTACTAAAAATAGATTTGAAATTTCATTTTTTTTTTTATTAACATTATTAAGTCAAGATTACAAAATACCAGAATTTCAAGGTTTTATAAAAGGAAAGTGGGAGGGGAGCAAGGTCAAAGGATCAGTTATAAAGAAAATTAGAAACAAAAAAAAAAAGACAAAAGCACATTAAAGATATCCAGTCATTTCGTGACAGGGTGAGCATCCGGATATGACCTCCAACTGCGCAGGATCAAAATATATACATTTGGAATTTAAATGAGTAAAGATACATTTACAGGGAAAACGAAGAATGAAATTAGCATCAAGGGAAATAACCTCTTGGCACATCAGTAATTTTTACCTCCTATTCTGTGTAGCTCTTGTAATATCTAGAAAAATGCAAACACGTCGACCAAAGAAAAGGGATGTTCTGTGGCGCAAAAATTTTTCCAAAACAACCGTATTTTTCGCTCCATAAGATGCACCTAGGATTTAGAGCAGGAAAATTAAAAAAAAAATAATAATAATGGTGTGCTAAACCGGCTCTGTTCCTGGGCATCTGTGCGTCTTATGGAGCAAATTAGGGGATGGCATAATTTTTTTTTTTTTTTTTGGTCCCCATTTCGTTTTCTGGTCTGGGGAGGGCCATTTCTGTCCACTCCCTGGTTCAGAAAACTTTTATCATTCTCTTTGTTGGAAAAACAACCCCCCCCCCCCCCATCCCAACCCTTTAAATTTAATTAACTACAGTCCCTGGTGGTCCAGCGGGGGTCCGGGAGCAATCTCCTGCAGTTGGGCTGTCAGCTACCAGTATTCAAAATGGGGCCGATAGCCTTTGCCCTTACTATGTCACAGGGGCTTCCGGCGCTATTGGTCGGCCCCTGTCACATGGTAGGAGCAATGGACGGCGCCGGGCAAAGGCTATCTGCCCCATTTTGAATACTGGCAGCCGACAGCCCAACTGCAGGAGATTTCTCCTGGACCCCCGCTTTGGGGGGGGAGTGCGTCTTGAGTGAGAAATCCGGTAAATCACATTCCTTGGAAAAAACGAAATAATGTCTCCCATTTAGAAACCGGTAAATCAGTAGAGGATTTTAAGAAATCTGATAAGTTCAAATTAGGCTGGCAACTTGAGGCGAAGTCTGTTTTCAAACCCTTCAGGAAATAAAGCTTAGTAATAAGCATAGCATTCCAAACACTTCAGAGATACTTCTTGAAAATTTTCCAATGGAGAAAGCAAATTGCACATAGGAAAATTCAAAATCCTCAAATTTAAGTAACGGAGGGCATTTTCAATATTTTCCAACTTCCTGGAATGAACCTCTTCAGATTGAATTAGGTTCGCTTGAACATTTTGACAAGCAGAAATTTAGTGACACATGTCGGAAGTCTTTTCTCCTTGTTGAACAAGCAAAGCTTCAGTGCCCTGAAAATAGCTATGAATATTTAAGGTAACAGTAACCAACGAGGAAATAGATTTCTCTAACGTCATCAAAGTTGACCAGACAGAGTCCAAAGTAAACACAGAAGGCTTGTCCAATGAAGGAAAAAGAAAAGGATTTTCCAAACCTCGTCGACTGTGGGGGCAACAGAAGGCCTCCGGAAACCTTAACACTCCGCAGCGGCGTTGAGGCTTGTATCCGTGAGATCGCTACCATCTCAGCGGCATACACAGATTCTCCAGACGTTCCTGGAAGCATCGCAAATCCACTCAGTGCATCCAGACCCGAAGGGCTCACTTTTAAGAACATAAGAAATTGCCATGCTGGGTCAGACCAAGGGTCCATCAAGCTCAGCATTCTGTTTCCAACAGAGGCCAAACCAGGCCACAAAAACCTGGCAAGTAGCCAGAAACATCCCCAGATGTCACCGATCCAGGGCCCTGAATTGGCCCACGCAGTGGCAAAGCTAATCCCGCAGGTGATCCTAGCTGCGGAGGAGATGGGAGTGATTGGAGCACCAGGACTCAAGGTAACATCAGCGTCCAGAAGGAGGACCACGTGCTTCTCAGGGCCTCTGGCAAAAAAGCAGCTGTAGGGACTAGAAACTAGAGATGTGAATCGGAACTGAAATCCGAACCGATTCTGGTTCCGATTCACATCTCTACTAGAAACCCAACAATCTCGTGTTGGGAAGAATCCGGCAAGGGAGTAGCTGAGGCCGACTCCTGAACTTTGGCCTTCCTTTTGGTGTGAGGCATAGTTGGAAAGGGAAAAACAAAGGAAATGTTGGAGCTCCAGCACAGTGCCTCTGCTAAGACACCTCTGAAATTTCATTTTGAGTTCTTTCAAAACCCTGTATACCATCTGGTCCAGGTGACTTGCTACTGTTCAGTTAGTCAGTCTGGCCTACATCTTCCAGGTTCTTCATGATCTGGTTCAGTTCATCGGAATAATCACCCTTGAAAGCAGTTTCCGGAACGGGTATCTCCCCAACATCCTCATTAGTAATCACCGAAGCAAAGAATTCGTTTAGTCTGTTTGCGATGGCCTTATCTTTCCTAAGTGCCCCTTTAATTCCTTGATCATCTAATGGTCCAACTGACAGCCTCACGGGCTTCTCTACTTCAGATATATATTTTAAAAAGTTTATTATGGGTTTTTGCCTCTTCGGCCAACTCCTCTTTAAATTCTCTAGCCTGTCAACAATGTTTTATATTTAACTATCGTATCATATGATTACAACCAGTTGTAATCTAGTATAATAAATACTCTATTCTCTCTCACCACCTCAGATGCCTCCTTCTACTGCCTGGCAGCCTTAGCCTGTGCAGCTCCCAGGACTGTTGCTACCCCTGCAACACACCAGATACTACCTCATATTCAAGCTGATGCAATATTTGTGCGTGTTAAATGTGTGCTCATGGTTGAGCACCTGCTCTCTTATCGTGTGCCGATCCACCTCTCCCGGGTGCCCGATTTTATATTTTTTTTCCAATTTAATATTTATTAAACTTTTTCCATAATTACAAGAAATAATTCGCAATTTCTAAACATATATACGGTATATCCATCCCTATTACACAATTCCAATAATGGATTTTAAAAAAGAAAAAACATAAATTGTACATCAATAACAATAAGGATTTCAAAACACCTTCTTGTATTCATAGACAATTACATTAAAGTATGTATGTGGGGAGATCCAGACATCATATTGAGCATTTCTATCAAAAATCTATATCAAAGAAATCACAAAAAAAAGGAGAGGTGCACTTTACATTTTGCCCTTACTCTAGGATTCAGCACTCTCAGTTCCAAAATTATCTATAAAAGATCGTAAGTGTATAGGATCGTAATACACATATCTATTATTGTTAATAAACATCAAGCATTTACACGGATATCTTATTGTTATCTTTGCTCCAAGTTGTCTAGCTTGTTGATACATCTGTAGCATTTGCTTTCTGCGCTGCTGCATATTCCTTGCGATATCTGGATAGATTCTAATCTTCTCCTCATAAAACAATTTTTCTTTATTATGTAAAAAATTCTTTAAGACCAAATCACGGTACCCAGAAAAAACAAAGGTACATAATACTGTTCCACGGAACTCTACTTGCTCCGCTGTAGAAGATTCAAGGAATGCTGTTAAATCAACCCCTATATTATTAGGGGGATTCTGTTGTTGTTGGGATCCGTCGGTCATTTTCTTCACAAAATATATATTAGTAATAGGTGGTAGAGCTTCATTTGGAAATAATAAAACTTCCATCAAATATTTTTTAAATAAATCACGCAATGAGATATATTTTATAGAGGGGAAGTTCAGTATCCTGAGATTCAAATATCTTTGATTTTCCAGCTCTTCCAACTTTCTCTCAGTGTTAGCCTCATTTTTAATTAAGTTTACTTGAACTTCTTGAACTTTTATCATAGTCTCTTCAATTTCTTTAACTTTTTTCTCATGTAAATCCAAGATAGGTTTAGTTTCACTATCTTTTTGTTGTAAATTTACTACAGCAGTGGTCAAAGTTACTATTGCTTTTTCTAGCGCAACCAAAGCACTCCATACACTATCCAGTGTTACAACTTGTGGTCTTGATATTTTGAAACTGGTATCCAGGCTTACCTCCTGTCTCCGACAAACCTCTGAGATTCTCAGGATTTCCTCTGTCGGCTCCTCTCCCCCTCCGATAGTATTCGCAGCAGCGTTTTCGTCCAATTGAACCTGCAATGCAGTTCTTTGTTGTTTACTCCGTGCTCCTCCAACGTTCAAAGACGCTGCTGCTCCCATGGCTCCCGATCCAAAACCAGTCTCATCCGCCTGGTCTCCTAACAGCTCCTTCGGCTGCGTCGGCCAGGCCTGCTCAGGTATCGTGCTGTGTGAGGGGGGAGAGGGAGTAATGGGCGCCCCAGGGCTCAAAGAGGTGGAAAAGCCCAATGGCGTCTGAGTTAGCTCCATACTCGACGCCTCAGCGGGCCGTCTCTCTGGGGTAGAAGTTGATGCCGCTCCGAAAAAGCCCTCAATCGATCATTGGAGGGGGTCAGGTAAGGCTGTGGATGCAGAAACCAGCCTTACCTTTCCTTTCCTCTTAGAATGAGGCATTTTTTGAGGAAGGAAAGAATATGAATGAGGAGCTCCTCTCGGCGCGTCCTCTCCTTACGGCGCCATCTTGGATCTCCTCGCCCGATTTTATATTTAAATGGGCTGCCACGGTAAAAAGGAGGTGCTGGGAGAAAATGTTACATCCTTAGCGCTGCCTCTGCATCAGGCGCCCTAGGAGAGGTGGCTGTCAGCGGGTTAGGAAAACAGACGCTCAATTTTATGAGCATCAGTTTCCCTAACCTGACTGCCAGCACACTTTTTTTTTTTTTTTAAATTTTTTTTTACTGTTCTCCCTTTTCAGTTCCTCCAACTTAATATCACCATGATATTAAGCCGGAGGAACTATAGAAAACAGTATTTTCAGCTTTTCTGTAAATTTTTGGGGCTCTTCAAGAATTAATGCCTGCTCTGGGGCAGGCGTTAATTTTCGAGAGTAAAAATGTGTGCATTGGGCATGCACTTTTTTTTGCATTGGGGTAATAGCTAATAGCCTCATCAACATGAATTTACATATGTGCTATTAGCTACATGCGTCCAAAACACACGTTGAGCCATGCGCTAGCCGCAGCACACAGTATTGCATTGGCCTGTTTGTCCCTAAATTATGTGGCCAATGCCGTGGTCCTCAAAGCCTCTGCCATGACACTACTGCCAAGGCACTAAGTCCTCTACAGCCACCATTCACTGCTGGCAAACCTAATAAAGTCTGCGTCTGCTGGCGCCAGCATAGGTGCCACCGGTATAGCCTGCCTCTCCACCGATGAGCGATGCCAAGGCAGGCTGCAATCTCTCAACCAAACATTACTGGCATTCCTGCCTCTAATGCAGCCCACTCTGAGGTCACAGAGTCCATGGCCCAAAGCTGCACCCTGATTTCACATGCTCAAGATAGATACATCTACCTATTATAAAATGCTGATAGTGTTTTTTGTTTGTTTTTTTTTTTTAAATCAACATTTTTCCCAGCGTGTAGCAGATGGACTCAGGACCAGTGGGTATAGTGTACTCCTGATAGCAGTTGGAGACGGATCAGATTCCAGTCTGACGTCAGCCCTAGTACATACGGTATACCCCTGCAGGAAGTGCAGCTCTTCAGTATTTTCCGTCTCCATAGCAGTTAGGGACTACCCGCTCGCTCTCACAGCGTTAGAACAAATTAAACGGAGAAAACCCAAATTTAGAAGAAAACTTACCTCTACAGACGAGCCCCGCTTTCCTGCGGTGACACCCTTGGGTCCCTCCCCCAGTTGAGAATTCCCGAGGTGATTTCCGTGGTCCCTCGTAGGTAAGCCTCGGTCCGGCGGCCAATCCTCAGCAGGGACCTAGCCCCCGAATTTGGGCGCAGCTGAGAGGCAGCGGGTGCATCCTCGAGCGTGGCGGTGAAGGTATTTGCCCTCTCCTCCTGCAGCCGGAGACCGCCCGGGACGAAACCGGGAAGCACCAAAGACAAGGTAAGGTAGAAATCTTCTTTAAAGACTCCGAGGTTCGAGGAGTCGCACAGGTCGTCTGCCGGGACCAGTGCCACCGGGTTGATCTGCCCTAGCAGTACTAGGCCCTGGTTAGATCCAAGGGTCCTCCCACGTGGAGACCCTCCGAGGTGGTCGCCATATTGCCTGCGTGGTCACCGTCGCCATTTTGGCCCTATTCGCCACTCTGTCCGCCGTCTCGATCCGGGCGCACAAGGCTAACCAGGTGCACAAAATTACATGTGCGCATAAAATTACATGCACAAGTACCTTGCGCACAAGATACGCGCGTATCACGCAATTACTGGGCCGGGCGCATAACTGCAACTTGTGCGCACATCTGCGCGCACATTCAACCCGCACGCACATCTTCGCACCGGAGCACATAAAGATTTACACGCCTATATCCATGGCACCACCAGAAACGGAGCTCAAGGCCTCTGCCCAGCATGCCACATCAGCCGCACAACACGAAGAGGCCTACGCCCTGTGTCCAGTGCGAGGAGGCCCCAGGAGGTCCCACCCAGGACAGAGTACTAGCTCCTTCCTGAGTACCCTAGACCTAGCAAATTCCAGCGGGACACCCCCTCAAATGGGGACCCCCAGGGACACAGCCCCCCTAGCTTGGACCCAGCGTCTTATCTCGTGGGTGGAATTCTTCAAAGGCCTACACACCTTCGTCCACATGCAGATAGAGGCTGTGGCTGTTTTGCCGGAGGCTCCATCAGAAGACCTTTTCGTCCCATCTACGGGAACACGGACAGCTCGGAGGAGGAATCAGAGCCCCTGGAGGAGGGGAACTCCCCCCCGGGGACAGAGCCTCGCCGGACCATGAGACGCTTCTTCACAGAGGGACGAGCTCCCAGACCTGGTCACCCACAGCCTGAAGGAGCTTGCTATCCCGGGCACATGTGCTTCAGGGGAGCCTAAGACGAATCCCCTGCTAGAGGGACTCCGCCAGACCTCCCGCCATTTCCATCTGTTACAAGCCATCCAGCAGCTAATTGACCTGGAATGGAGTACTCCAGAGTCTACATTCAAAGGGGACGGGCTATGGCAGCCATGTACCCTCTGGACCCGGCGGCCAAAGACCTTCTGACATGCCCAAAAGTGGATGCCATGGTCTGCGCAGTCTTGAAGCACACTTAACCCAGTGGAGGGAGGCGCAGCACTCAAAGATGCTCACGACCAACGTCTGGAATCCATCTTTAAACTGTCCTTTGACGTCACCGCTATGTCCCTACAAATAGCAGCCTGCTGCACCGTGGTGACATGTGCCTGCCTATCACAGACCAGGAGCAACACCCCTGGGGAAGCCATGGAACCAGCAGCATCATTCCTTGCGGATGCTGCTTCCGATCTGGTGCGCACAGCGGCCAGAGGAGTGTCATCAGCTGTTTCAGCCAGGAGGCAACTCTGGCTCCGAAGCTGGTCGGCCGACGCATCTTCCAAAACGAGACTCGCAAGGATGCCCTTCAAAGGATCCCTCCTTTTTGGCAGCGAACTAGAGAAACTAGCTAACAAATGGGGCGAGTCCCCATTGCCACGGCTACCGGAGGACAGGAATAAGAAAAACCAGCGACCCTTCCCAGCGATCCTTCCCCAATCTTCCAGGGGCAGAAGTTCACAGCACTTCAATCCATACAGAAACACTTATCAAGCTCCTCGTCCTACAGGCAGGGACCAGTCCTTTCGGAACAAGCACAACAAAAGGGGAACCAGCTCGGGCCCTGGCCCCAACCGCACCCCACAATGAGAATCAGCCAACCCGTCCAAAGGAAGAAGACACAGGGGGCAGACTTGCCCTATTCTACCAAAGATGGGTCGAGAGAACTTCGGACAAGTGGGTCCTAACCATCATTCGAGAGGGATACTACCTGGACGTCCTCCGAACCCCTCAGGACAAGTTCGTGGAATCCCCCTGCCACGACCCCTCCAAAAGGGTGGCAATGGAGGTACACTAACCAGATTACTGGCCCTAGAGACCATAACCCCAGTGCCTCCACAACAAATAAAATAAATGAAATAATGCCCAGTATTTATCGTCCCCAAGAAAGAGAGAATGTTCAGGCCCATCCTGGACCTCAAGTCGGTCAACCGCCACCTGAGGATTCCCCGTTTCCGCATGGAAACCCTACGCTCTGTAATAAGGGCGATACAACTGGGAGAGTTCCTCACATCCCTAGATCTGTCGGAAGCCTACCTACACATTCCAATCCATCAAGAACATCAGCACTTCCTTCGCTTCAAAATCCTGGACCATCACTACCAGTTCCGGACATTACCCTTCGGGTTAGCCACAGCACCCCGGACGTTCACCAAGATCATAGTGGTGGTGGTGGCAACACTGAGGAAGGAAGGAATCTTCGTACACTCTTACCTAGACGATTGGCTGATCAGGGCGAAATCCCCAGAGGAAAGTCGCCAGGCAACCAACAGAGTCAACTCTACTGGAGAGCCTCAGATGGGTAGTCAACACAAGAGCTGTCTGTAGTCCTCACAGACTCTAGAATACTTAGGAGTCCGATTTTGACACCAAGGAAGACAAGGTCATCCCGACACAGACGAGGAGATTAAAACTGGTGAACCAGTTGCAAACCCTGCTGAGCGAACCTCGCCCTACAGCATGGGATTACCTACAAGTCCTCGGTCTCATGGCATCCACACTGGAAGTAGTACCATGGGCACGAGCTCATATGAGGCCCCTACAGCGCTCACTCCTATCGCGATGGAGCCCTCTGTATCAGAACTACACCGTACGTCTACCACTCCTGGGCAAAGTTCGAACCCAACTACGGTGGTGGCTACAAGACTGCCACCTGAGCCAGGGAAAGAGAATATCCTCACCGACCTGGACCCTGCTCACCACGGACACCAGCCTACGAGGATGGGGAGCACACTGTGAAGAGCTAACCGCCCAAGGGCAGTGGAATGCAGAAGAGTCAGGGTGGAACAACAATTGCCTAGAAGCCCGGGCAGTCAGACTAGCCTGCCTACGGTTCGGTCACAGACTCCGAGACAAAGCGGTCAGGGTAATGTCGGACAACGCCACAACAATGGCCTACATCAACTGTCAGGGAGGAACCAGAAGCCAACAGGTGTCTCTGGAAATAGACCCCCTAATGTCGTGGGCGGAAGGGAACCTCCAGGAGATCTTGGCGGTCCACATCACCGGGAAAGACAACATCACGGTGGATTACCTCAGCAGAGAAAGTGTAGACCCAGGAGAATGGAAGCTGTCGACCACAGTGTTCCAACTGATAGTGAACCGTTGGGGAACACCAACCATGGCCCTTCTGGCAAACCGGTCCAACGCCCAAGTACCCAGTTACTTCAGCCACAGACTGGAACCTCAGCCCCAGGGCATTGATACTCTGGTACAGAATGGCCACAAGAGACTCTGCTATACGCCTTCCCACCATGTCCCCTACTAGGCATGATCATTCACAAGATAAGTCTACACAGGGTACCAGTACTTCTTGTGGCCCCGGACTGGCCAAGAAGACCATGGTACGCAGGCATGCGGAGATTACTGACAGGGAACCCCCTGCCACTACCTCCACACAGAGACCTGCTCCAACAGGGATTGATCCTCCATGAGGATCCAGCTAGATTCTCTTAGTCTACCCATTGAGAGGGCTCGCCTGAGAGAGAGCGGATACTCAGGGGCTGTAATCGACACCCTACTCCAAGCATGCAAGTTCTCCACATCTCTAACATACATAAGGGTCTGGAGAGTATTTGAAGCCTGGTGCGAGGACCACGACAACATACCTCGCTCAGTCAAAATTCCGGCGGTCTTGGAATTCCTACAGAACGGCCTACAGAGAAGGGATTGTCCCTCATCTCCATCAAGGTACAGGTGGTGGCTGCATTGTCATGCTGCGGCAGCATAGCCTCTCACCTGGATGTCTCCCGCTTCCTGAAAGGAGTTAAGCACATCAGACCACCCCTAAAGTGGCCAGTACCTCTTTGGAAGCTCAACCTGATCCTGGATTTCTTAGTTCAGACCTCTCCACGTCCTGTCTCTCCGACTATTAGCATTAAAAACAGCCTTCCTGCTGGCAGTCTGTTCAGCCCGTTGTATATCTGAGCTGCAAGCACTGTCCTGTCATGAGCCGTTTCTCAGGCTCACCCCTAGAACCATCCAGTTATGCACGGTTCCCTCGTTCCTCCCCAAAATGGTGTATCACTTCCATCTTAACGAAACCATCTCGCTACCATCGCCAAATAAACATAAGAATTCGGAAGAGGCCAATAGTCTACGCCATCTCAACATCTGCAGAATCCTGGTCAGATACCTGGAAATGTTGGAATCCATACGAAAGACGGACCACCTGTTTGTCCTTCACAGCGGGAAGAAGCAAGGGGAAGCGGCCTCGCGAGCAACCATAGCCCGCTGGATCAAAGAAGTCATCTAGGCGGCCTACGTAGAAGCAGGCAAGCTGCCGCCTCTACAAATCAAGGCCCATTCTACTAGGGCCCAGGCAGTGTCCTGGGCAGAAACAAAGATGCTGTCACCCGCCGAGATCTGCAGGGCGGCGACATGGTCCTCCATCCACACCTTTTCCAGGTTTTACCACCTGGATGTTCAGGCCCGGGAGGACACAGCATTTGCAAGGGCAGTACTAAGTGGATCACGGGCAGCCTCCCACCCGGTTCGGGAGTAGCTTTTATACATCCCATTGGTCCTGAGTCCATCTGCTGCACGCTAGGAAATGGAGAAATTACTTACCTGATAATTTCATTTTCCTTAGTGTAGACAGATGGACTCAGCATCCCACCCATGGCTGCTGTTACTCTGGGAATTCTTGGGGGACATCCCCCGAGAGCGAGGGAATCAATCTAGGACACCCACTCTACCGGGTGTCGTCGTTTCCCGGTTGATGGCTATGGCGGTCCCCAGCTATAGCCAATCCAAGTTATCCAAGGAAATCAGTCACACATATATCCACAATGCTTTTTGAGGAGAATACTGAAGAGCTGCACTTCCTGCAGGGGTAAATGTACTAGGGCTGACGTCAGATTGAAATCTGATCAGTCTCCAACTGCTATTAGGAATACACTATACCCATTGGTCCTGAGTCCATCTGTCTACACTAAGGAAAACAAAATTATCAGGTAAGTAATTTCTCCATTATTGATGTACACACCATACATAATGACAAGGCCAACACAACCTTTTGCATTTCCCAGACAAAAATGTATATGTGATCAAGCTAGCCATAAGGTGGTTACAGTTTGTTTTAAAACCCTGTTCAATGTACTTTACCTATGTTTTATGTAAACCGATGTGATATGACTTGTCATGAACGTCTGTATAAAAAAAGGAATAAATAAATAAAATATGGCAGCCTAGAGTTTGTGAGGTCTAGTTTTAGTGAGCGTGTTTCCTCCTTTTGATGTGCTTGCACTAACTCGGGATTGATTACCAGTGCAAATTCAAAATATTAGTATTAATCTTCAAACGGATAATGGGCTGGGGCCTGGTTTGTATTATCTTGGAGCTTGAGGTCCTTCCAGGAGAGCGCCCCCCCCCCTCATTGTTCCTTTAAGGCAGGAGGCTCACTTAGAAAAGAATAAGAGCCTTCTCTATTATCAACCTGAACCTTTTGGAATGGTCTCCCGAAAGATGTTAGCAGGAGAATCACCTCTAATTGCAAAGCGGTAAAGCCCTGGATGTTTCTAGAGGCATTTCATTTGATAATAAGTCAATGTGCTAGGCTTCTGTTGGGATTGCAACATATCCTCTGGATGGAAGGAGAGGCTAGTGAATTGAATTACAGTGGAAGATGGGAGTTATGTGAGCTCTTGTCGTTTTTTGTTTTTTTTTAATTTTACTTTTTCATGCCTTTCAAATTAACACAAGAAATGTCTTGTTAGAGAAAGAGGTGGACAAGAAAATATGTAAGAAATGTCAAATATAAACAGGCAAATAGGCTGGTTAGTTTTTCTGTTAATAAAAGGAAATAGGGGACATCAAGAATAACTAGAGCGAAAGTATAAGACCAAGAAATAATGAAACAGGAAATGAGAGACAAATACAAGTTATCTCAATAATTGCCAGCTTCTAAGTGTAGCAACTAGGTGTGCAAATCCAAGAACGATCGAAGTTGAGATGATTGAAAAAAAAAATTCACATTGGTATCTCATAAGACATTTGCAAGGATAACGCAAAGTGAATTGACCCCCCCCCCCCTTAGATACCACCTCAGAATGAATAGAGTTTTTCCAACATAATTGTGTTGCTATAGTGACATCAGGATAAACCCATAATTTTTGCCCATAAAATCTGTTGTGGAAAAAACATTTTCTGATATTTCTATTGGACTGAAAAGCAAATGTTCCTCATGTGAAATCTCCATAGTTTGAGATGTTTCCAAGCTGTTTGAAAAATCCAATGTAGATTATTGAAACTGATTTCCTACAGCTTCTTCTGTGAGTTGTGGCAAATATGCCTTAGTTATCACCGGCATTCCAGCTGAAGGAATCTTCGAAACTTGAGAGATGTAATTTCTAAAAGGTTCTACAGGAGACACAGAGCTTATAGGAAAATTTAGTACTCTGAGATTAAAACGTCTCGGGGAATTTTCCATATTTTCCAGCTTCTTGAAATGTATTTGTTCAGATTGAACTAAAGCTTGTTGAACTTTCTCAACAGTGGTAACATGAGTATCAATAGTATCCAGCCTTGATCCAGAAATAGAAACTAAACTAGCATTAGCTAACACATGATTATTGGTATCCAAAGTAGCTTTAGTCAAAGATGAGAGAGAGGCTTAGAGAGTCACTAGGGCATTCCACACCGCATCTAAAGTAATTTCAGGGGGTTTAGAAAGTCTAAATTTAACAACTGGAGCATTCAACGCGCCGCATCCACTGCAAATACCTTCTCCACTACCATTACCAGGTAGGGCCAATATTGGGGCCGAGGCTAGGGAGGCTGCCGTTCCAGTTATCTCCGGCGGTATCAGAATCCACCCTCAAGGCAGGGTTGATAAAAGCCCCAGTGGCTGCTTGTATCGAACTCTGAACCCCTAATTTACCTCATAGGGGGCTGAAGAAGGATCTAACAGCAACAGCGAACCATGGAGAGGAAGAGTTGGTGTAGTTGGCGCACTGGGGGTAAGAGAAATGGCTTCAGCCAGTGGGGACTGCGTTTGCTCACCATCTGTCCCCGCAGTGGCTATCACACCCGGGGTCACTCCTGGCGTAACAGCAAAACACCCCTCGATGGATGTCCAGCAAGGTAGAGCTGGTAATACTCTCCCTCAGCTTGGCCTTATGCTTACTGTGAGGCAGTATTTGTTAAAATGGATTTCCTGTCGATAGCCGGGCTCAATTAGCCATGCTGTCTGGGAAGCGTCCCGACCCCAGGAGGCGGAGTCTCATCAGCTAGTAACAGAGCTTTCGCTCTGTGCGACTGCACGCTGGTGTTCCCGCGTGGTTCCCTCTTCTCCTCAGTTTTTTTTTTCCGCGAGCCAATCGCACGCGGGGTATTTTTTCCTCACGGAAGATTTTTTCATCGTTTTCTCACTTCTTTTTTTATTGAATCGAATCCCAGATGGCGCCCAAGCCGTCGGGATTCAAATATTGTCAATGTGGCAAAATTATGTCCTTAACAGATGGACATAATTACTGCTACCTGTGCCTAGGCCCAGAACACGACCAATCGTGTGTAGAGACTGCGGCCGCATGTCTCTCCGGGCCCAGCGGCATAGGGCAGCGAAAACAGAGCGCCTACGGACCGGCCCCTATGCTCCACCGACCTCGGGTAAGGCCCATAGAAAAAGGGCTTCATCAGTAGACCCCTCTGCAGTGTGCTGTAATCTCCCATCGGGATCCCAGAAGCCGAACTTACCCTTAAAGCAAGTCGGGGTTCCGGCATCTGAGGGCACGATGCAGGGGAAAGGAGATGGTTCGAAGGGTGTCTGCCTTCTAAGCCTAAAGAATCCCTCCATTCGGCGTTGAAGCAACGGGCGCATGGTGCTTCCATGACGCAACCCGCTTCTACGTCACACGGCACATCCAAGTCAGACGACGCAGGTCCGAAACACAGCGCATCTAAACTGCTTGGCGCAGATTCAAAGCATGACGCATCAAAAAAAAAAGGTTGCGTTGGACTCGAACCGGGGTGCATTTTTTTCATCATAATGTGGATGAAGTAAACCATACTCCCAAGGAGAAAGGGGGACAACCGGTGCACAGCAAAGGTGCTCCTTCAACGCAGACCTCGTCAGATCAAATATCTCTATTTTTTTTTTTAGAGAATACTCCTAAGAAAAGGTCTCAAAAAAAGAAACACCGAGAAGTTTCCCCCACTCCTTCTACATCCAGTAGAAACATTGATGTGGATATTCTTTCCACAGCAGAAACTTCTTCATCACTACAATCTATTCTCTCCGGAATGTAGTCAGCCTCTAAATCCAAAGAACTGTCTTCCGCACAGCAGACTCCTTTGGCCAAGAGACATCATTTGACTTCGATCATCAAGTCCACATCCTAAATTGTGGAAACTTCACCTGCTCATTTTCCTTCAAAACCTAAAAAGTCAAAGATATACATTCCTCCGCAGGGAACACTTGCAGAATCTGCCATGTCAAAGATCTCCGAGGCGCTATCCTCTTTCTTTCAGGATTTGGAACAGGCTAACCACTTAGCTCCTGAGTCCCCCTCACAAACTCCTCCATCACCTTCACCAGCTCCTATTCCACAAGAACCTTACTCAGAACTGGAATTTCAACCCACCAGCCCGGTTTCCCAAATTTCGATTGCTTCTTCTAACTCTTCGGGACCACCGCAATCCTATTTCCCCCAGAAGACTTAACCTATGCTAAGTCTATTGAAAAGGTAGGTACCCTCCTCCAAGTCCCGACAGGGAAAATACAAGACCCAAGGGCTGACATGATGAGAATTCTATTCGAAGCCCCTGCTGAACCAACTGCCCTACCACCACATGATGTCTTACAGAATCTTCTTTTAAAAAATTGGAAGACTCCTTTTTCCACTACAGCAACTTCCAGAAAGATTGATATTAAATACAAAATATGAAATTCCTTCATTTATGAGACTCCTCAACTTCCCCCATCAATCTGTCGTCGTGGAGTCCGCTCTTTCAAGGGCAAAATGCTCCAAGCTTCATTCCAATGCCCCACCAGTTAGAGAGTAAATGCTTGGATGACTTTGCAAAGAAGGTGTACCACTCCTTGATGATAACCTCCAGGATTCAACATCACCAATTTTACACCAAGCAGTACCTTTTTTGAAACTCCTCAGAAATTGTGCCCTCTTTGCTTCTCAGAAGACAACACTCTTCCACAACCCTTTCTAGACCTAGAAGAAGGTCTTCGACATATTCTCCGATCCATTTTTGAATCCTTTGAATCAACAACACGGGCTTCTGCTACGGCCATTGCTGCCAGGCTCCTTGCATGGCTCAAAGCCAGTGCTGATCGAACAGACATCCATGGAAAAAGTAGCAGATATTCCATGTGTGGGAAACAATCTTTTTGGTGATCAATTTACAGATATATCTCGTCTCAAGGAGCAATCTGCAGCGGTACAGTCACTTACCTACACATCAGAATCACAAAAACATCAACACAGATATCAACAATTTTACAGTCGTCTGTATTACCCAAGGGCATATTCTCGACTCTTTACTTAGTATAGACAACAGCCATATACTACTTCCAGGTCCACACCCCAGGCTGCGACAAGGGGAAGGCCTAGACAACAGACACTGGCTGTGCAACAAAAACAGCCATCGTCTTGAGTATGATTCAGCCACCACCACCCCCAGATTTCATCGGAGGACGTCTTCAATTCTTCCTCACCAATTGGGAATCCATTACCTCAGACCAATGGGTAATCAACATCATCAAAGAAGGTTACCAACTAAATTTCAAATCTAATCCCATCTCTTCCTCACAGATCTTCAATACGGACTGTACCCACTCATACAACATCTCTCAGGACAGAGTTAACAAACTGACCCTACAGCATTCCATACAAGCAATCCCTCTTCATCTTCAGAATCAAGGATTCCATTCCCAATATTTCCTCATTCCATAGAAATTCCCTCTCATCCTTGCTAACACCCAGCAGAGAAAAATTCAAGATGACCTCTCTCAAGAACATCCTACCTCTGTTACAACCCAATGATTGGCTTTGCTCCATTGACCTGAAGGATGCCTACTCCCATATTCCAATTCACCCTTCCTCTTGGCAATACCTCTGTTTTCAAGTATACAAAGTTCTCCCCTTTGGTCTTTCCTCAGCCCCCAGGGTATTCACGAAATGCCTAGCAGTGGTGGTGGCTCATCTCAGACAGATGTCGATCCAGATAGTTCCTTACCTGGACGATTAGTTGTTAGTGGTTTCTAATCTGTCTGCTCTCCAGGAGCACGCGTTCCACACGATCAATTGCCTTCAAACGTTGGGAATCCTAATCAACTTCGAAAAATCCCAACTCCAACCTACACAAATACTTCAGTTTATAGGTGCTCTCAAAGCATATCTCCCATCAGACAGAATGCACACTCTCTTGTGACTTTAGCACACAGCCTAATCAACAAATATGAAGCATCTGCAAGCCAAATCTTTCAACTTCTGGGACAAGTGGCGGCGGCCATCTATGTAGTTCCCCACACTAAACTTCACATGCGTCGCTTGCAATGGGGACTAAAGACACAGTGGTCTCAGTTTCTACAACCACTCAGTTCCAAGATTCGCATTACCAACTCAATGAAAGAGGAAATTCGTTGGTGGCTCTCTCCTTCCAACCTATCAACGGGAGCCCTCTTCCGTCTACCTCCACATCAGCTTGCACTCACTACGGACGTGTCCAAGAAGGGTTGGGGTGCCCACCTAGGTGTCCTGAAGACACAAGGTCTCTGGTCTCCCCAAGAGTCTCGATACCAGATCAATCTCTTAGAACTGCGAGCAATATGGAAAGCACTTCAAATCTTCTCCACTCAACTCTGCTGCTCAAACCTCATGGTGTATACCGACAACCAAGTGGCAATGTTTTACATAAACAAGGAAGGAGGGTCCGGTTCTTGGATACTGTGTCGGGAAGCACTTCGAATACTTCATTGGACTCTCAAGTTCCAAATCTCCCTCCAAGCAACTTACCTTCTGGGCCTAGACAATATAACAGCGGATCGTCTAAGCCAAGTGTTCCATCCACACGAGTGGACCCTGAATCCACAAGTAGCAGAAAACATTTTTCAAAAATGGGGGTTTCCATCAATAGATCTCTTTGCCACAGAAAGCAACAGACAAGTTCAAGCCTTCTGCTCCACTTATCCCAGCAGCATACGGTTGGCCCCCGATGCCTTCCTCATTCCATGGACAACAGGCTTGATATATGCTTATCCCATTCCGCTAATTTCTCGGACAATTCAAAAGTGCATACAAGATGTGGCAGACATGATACTCATCGCTCCAGCATGGCCAAGACAACCATGGTATGCGTACCTGATCTGTCTTTCCATACGCCCACCAATACTACTTCAAAACCATCCACATCTTCTGACTCAAGAAGGGGGCTCTCTTCTTCACCCGATGAATCAATCGCTTCATCTCGCAGCATGGAGATTGAACGGCAGGTATTGAATCACCTTAATTTACCCACTGATGTGGAAGACATCCTCATCGCATCCAGGAAACCTTCCACCAAATGAAACTATACATGCAAATGGCATCGCTATCTCACCTGGTGCAATCCTAGAAACATAAATCCTTTTTCTGCTACTGCTTCTCAATTACTACAGTATCTGCACACACTGTATGAAGCAGGTTTAGCTACCACTTCGGTCAGAGTACACATTAGTGCTATATAAGCGTTTTCATGACCATCATGATTTGCCTATATCGAATCATCCATTAATATCTAGATTCATGAAAGGCATGTTACGACTCTGCCCGCCAGTGACTAGACTGCCGGTATCATGGGACCTCAAAGTAGTATTGGAACAGCTTATGCTATCACCTTTTGAACCAATGGACACCAGCCACATAAAATATGTGACATGGAAAACTGTGTTTCTAGTGGCCATTACATCAGCACAGAGGGTCAGTGAACGCCAAGCATTGGTTCACTACTCCCTTTATCTAGAATTTTTTACCATGATAAAGTAACTCTCCGACCGCACCCCACCTTTCTCCCAAAGGTGGTTTCCGCTTTTCATATAAATCAAACCATCACTCTTCGCATTTTTATGCCAAAGGCACATGCCAATGACAGAGAGAAACTTTTATATACCCTAGACTGTAAAAGAGCTCTAGCATTCTACAAACAAAAGACTCCGTGTACTTCTAGGCACTCTCAACTGTTCCTATCCTTTAACCCCAATGATCCGGGCCGATCCATTTCAAAAAGGACTATAGCCAGTTGGTTATCACAATGTTCTTGGAGGAGAAGTCCATTAACTGCTATTAATCAAGTTTACTTAGGGAATAGTCACTGCTATTAACTGCATCAGTAGCATGGGATCTTCTTGATGTTTGGATACTTGCCAGGTTTTTGTGGCCTGGCTCGGCCTCTGTTGGAAACAGGATGCTGGGCTTGATGGACCCTTGGTCTGACCCAGCATGGCAATTTCTTATGTTCTTATGTATTCTATTTTGCTACAATAAACGTTCCATAAAACTTGAAGATAAGCCTAAGGTGCATCAGATACGCACCACAGCAGCATCTGTTGCCCCCTTAAGCAATGTTCCACTGCTGGATATTTGCAAGGCGGCAACATGGTCACTATTCCCTTCAACAACAGACGACCTCTGATGCAGCTCTAGGCACAGCAGTCTTAACTACACAAAAGCTATGAGACTGTCTACTACTTCAAGGGTTGCTGTCCAAACCTTCAAAAAAAAATTACACATGGACACAACCGGGGAGCTTGCGACTCCCAGACAGCATGGCTAATTCAGCCCTGCTATCCACAGGAAAAAGCAAGTTTGCTTACCGTAAACTGTATTTCCTAAGATAGCAGGATGAATTAGCCATGTGTTCCCTCCCTAGACAGTCAACTACAGCACACTAACCTACCTTACCTCTCGCTTTGCTATAAAGAAACTGAGGAGAAGTGGAAACTGCGTGGGAACACCACCGCTCAGCCGCATAAAGTCAAAGCTCTGTTACTAGCTGAGGAGACTCCGCCTACCTCGGGTCGCGACACTTCCCAGACAGCATGGCTAATTCATCCTGCTATCTACGGAAATACCATTTACGGTGAGCAAACTTCCTTATCCAGAAGCAAGGGAATCAGAGGGAGCGAGCTCTTGCTGATCCTGTCAGCAGCCATCTTTTCTTCCCCTCCAGCTCTCTTGACATTTTATAGGAGATGTGTGCAAAATATAAATCATATATACATATATAGACAGTAAGCTTATGCTATTATGCAGTTGTAAATTTTTGTTACTTTTATTCATTGTAAAGAAGTGTCTCTGGATTAGTAACCTGCTGGGAATTACATACAGTGAGAGTGCTGCTTTGTACTGAATGAAGTGCATGCTGTGTACAGCCATAGAAATTTCCACTGAATTTTTTTTTCTCTTTTATTGTTTTCTTTCCAGTACTGTGTTGGCTCTTGCTGGAGAAAACTTTGCCATCGTTGCTTCTGACACAAGACTGAGTGAAGGGTATTCAATTCATAGTCGGGACACTCCAAAATGCTACAAATTGTAAGTTCACTGAATGGGACGGTTCCCATTTTCAGAAAACGTACAGTTAGAGAGCATTATGGGTTTCTTTGTTTTGGCCTCTTGCATTTGGTTTGCGTAGACATTCAAGGTTTGTTTAAATACTGTACAGAAAGTGGGCCAGATCCACAACAGCACTACTTTTTTGTCTTTTAGCTAGAGAACATAAGATTTGCCTTACTGCATAGGACCAAGGGCCCGTCAAGCTTAGTATCCTGTTTCCAATAGTGACCAATTCAGGTCACAATTACCTGGTAGGATCCCATGAGAAGTATCGATAATAAATATTTAATTGTCAGATTTATTTTTTAAATTACAGCATTGCATTAGTTTCCTTTCACTACTGATGATCCCCATAACCTCCTTTATATGCGCACAGGCAGGGACTCGAGTATGGTTGCTTGAGAGAGCTCAGTGCAAGGCCCTTGTAGAATCATCAGATATCTGCCTCTCTCTTCCCCCAGTCACACTTCTGATCTTAGGTGGATTACCAAAAATATGCGCCTCCTTAATGGTGCACCCACAAGTTGTTTTAAAATACAGTACTGAGGTTGATAGCGGCGACGTGGGACCAGTTGACTATATAAGAACCTGGAACACGCCTCTGGCGTCGTGCGCCTGCGTCGCGTGCCTAAGGAGCGCAACAAAGGGGCCGGCCCCTTTGTGCACCCCTTCGTGCAGCCACAGAGTGCAATAACCTTCCCCACTCCCTCCCTCAGATCAGCCGACTAGCTGCACTACAGCCACAAAACAAACCTTACAAACCTTATGTTGCTAACTTACTCCATCCCCATAATTTCCCACCTCTACAAAACAGGAGAAAGCCAGCCACCCCTAAACAGCTTCACCAAAAGAGAACCTTGATACCCATCATGACCACCCCTCTTACACAATTCCTTGGCCTCTCTCTCATCTCTCTAACGCTGTTTAACGCACAATCCCTCTCGAAAAAAACACACATCCTTAATGATTACCTTCTAGACTCTGAACCAGACATCTGTGCCATTACTGAAACATGGCTGAAACCCACAGACATCATTTCTAACCAATCAACTATCTCTTCAGCTCTACGATATATTCTCTATACCCAGAAAAAAAGAAAAGAGGTGGCGGCATCCTTCTAGCAGCAAAAAAAGAGCTGAAACTAACCTCACACACCCTGAAAACAGCCTCTAAACTAGAAATAGGCCTTTTCAAGTCTAACCATCTACAAATTTGCCTAATCTACTCCCCCTCCCCCCCGGGGATCCTTGACTCAGATCCTTCTCCTATTGAACTCGTAGCCAAACACATCAACTCAGATACCCCAGCAATCATTTTGGGGGACTTCAACATCCATGTAGATTCGATTCCTCTGACTCCTAACTGTGAAACTCTATCTTCCTTCAAAGCCATGGGATTTAAGCAAATCATAAACAGCCCCACACACAAAGCTGGCCACACCCTGGACCTCATGTTCATAAACTCTACTATTGCACACAACTCCCCCCCCCCCCCCCCCCCCCACACACTTGTTCCCCCATCCCATGGTCTGACCATCTGATGATCATGTAAGATCTATTGATCAATAAAGTTGTAACTCCCCCCATCCCCAAAACAACCATTCAATTCAGGAAACCATGCTCTGCAGACGACCTGAGTTCCCACCTCTCTACAAACTTACAAAACCTAGACCTTTCTAACGCAGACTCTGCTTTGACCTCTTGGCTCAACATCACAAACTCTGCTAGTAAAATCTGTCCCTTGACCACTAAAGAAATAAACCCGTCTTTTAAAAACAAAAAGCCCTGGTGAGTTGAAAAACCTTAAACAAGAGTTAAGACGCAAAGAACAGAGTTGGCGCAAAAACCCTACCCCTACCACGATCGCAGCCTACAAAGCCACCTTGCACTCCTACAGGAACTTCATACTCTGCACTAAGAGAGACTTCTATGCCAGCAAAATCCACAACTTCTATGCTAAAGCTTTATTCTCTTATGTTTCATCACTTACCAAACCTTCGCCTCCCACCATTCCTGACAACAAAGCCCAATCCAAGGCTAATGAATTGGCATCATTCTTCGAGAAAATCTCTAAGCTTTTTAGACCCTCTCATCCTTGCTAACACCCAACCACCCCCCTTCTATACCTCCCCAGACAGCCATAAAGCTACCTTCGATTCCTTGGAACTCACTTCATCTCTTGAAACTGAATCTGTACTCAAACATGAAGCCCTCCTCTCACCCTTCAGACTACATTCCTACAAAACTCCTACTTTCCATTCCAAACACCATTTCCAAACCACTAGCGGAAATCATCAATTGCTTCCTAGCCCAAGGATTTGTACCTGATCCATTGAAAATCGCCACCATCAAACCACTGCTAAAGAAACCCAATCTGTATCCTGCTGACCCCGCAAACTTCAGTCCCATAGCCAACCTTCCTTTCATTGCCAAACCTATGGAGAAACTAGTCAACTCCCAACTCTCTATCTAGACACTAACAAGATCCTGTTCCCGGCTCAGTTCGGTTTCCGTAAAGCCTCAAACCCAGAATCCCTCCTTATCTCCCTCACAGACATCATCATGGGTCTTGACAAAGGACAACACTATCTACTAGCCTTACTGGACATCTCAGCAGTGTTTGACACGGTAAATCACTCCATTCTCATTAATAGCTTAGCTGAAATTGGCATCTCAGGCTCTGCCCCGTAGCTGGTTCAAATCATTCCTCAGCAAAGAAACTTTAGGGTCAGAATAAACAGACTCACACCCCATAAGCTCCACACATGGAGTACCTCAAGGTTCATCCTCTCTCCCACTCTTTAACATTTATCTTCTCCCCCTCTGCCAGCTCCTTGAAAATTTTAAAATTAACTCACTATATCTACGCCATCGATGTACAGATCCTGATCCCCATAACAGAATCCATCACCAAAACCTTTAACTTTTGGAACAGCTACCTCAATTCAATCAACCACCTCTTAACTAGCCTCAACCTAGTCCTCAACACTACAAAAACTGAACTCCTCATCTCTACCAATGACATCAACTCCTCTACAGCCACCACTTCACACGTGAGAGATCTTGGAGCCCCCTTAGATAACCGGCTGGACTTCAAAAAAAATTCATCAATATTACAACAAAAGAATGCTTCCATAAGCTACACATACTAAAAAAGCTCAGAGCTCTCCTGCACTTTCACGATTTCCGCACAGTTCTTCAAGCCACTCTTCTCAAAAATAGACTATTGTAACTCTTTACTACTTGGCCTCCCGGCAACCTCCACCAAACCTTTACAGATGCTCCAGAACGCCGCCGCAAGGATACTAACCAATTCTAATCGAAGAGAACATATCACACTCATCCTCAAGAATCTACATTGGCTTCCCATTAATTTCAGAATCCTTTTTAAGTCCCTCACTATCATACACAAAACTATTCACAATCAGTCCTCCTTACAGCTAAACATATCATTCCAATTTCACACCGCCTCCAGACCGATTAGAACTGACTACAAAAAGGCCCTGCTCACCCACTCCGCCAAGGCTACACTTCACCCTTCACTGAGAAAACGCGCTTTCTCTATCGCCGGACCTACCCACTGGAACGCTTTACCTCCAGATCTTCGCCAGGAACAATGCGCGCTCACCTTTAGAAAGAAATTGAAGACCTGGTTATTCAGACAAGCCTTTCCTTAACACTAACGCGGACTCCAGATGCAGTTAACGTGCAATCTTTGTTGTTACTACGTCAAATTTTCTCTCCCTCCCCCCAGTACTCCTTTTTACCTTGCATCTATTCAAGAACCGTACTATGTTCGGAGGTAGTCTGTAATCCAGTTGATTCCTCTCACGAGGTTTTTCTTCTACACTGTTCTTTGATCAGCCCTTGTTATACATTATGTCCTGTTATACTTTATTCCCTCATCTATGTTAAATTTCAATTGATTTGTTTGAAGATGCTTATTTGTAATTTTTTTCCAATTTTGGTTCAATGTAAACAGGTGGGATAAGAATCTTCGTCTTGAACATCGGTATAGTAAAAAGATGTAAATAAATAAATAGTCTTTCTTTTAATCCACAAAGGGACACAAAACATGATCTTGAATGTGTCCTGGTAGCCCCTCATAAAACAGGGTTTATTAGACTGCAGTGAGAAATGATATCTAAAGGATCTGGTAAAATCAAGGGGGAGTTAAGATAATCCCCACTTCGTTTTTTCCCCACTATGTCTTTATTTATTTTTTTTATAAACCAAACAAATATATAATAAACACAGATACAAAAACAAAATGAAATACAGCAAATACCAACAGAATCTGTTTCTAGGACCAAGTAAATGCAAGAATAACTAACAATATAAGCCTAAACCAAATACACATTTCCTAATGTATGCTCAATTTGGATTAATAGTAAATTCACATTGCAGGTTTTTCTGGCAAAGAATCAATGTAAGATCCTCAATCTTTAGCATTTATCTTGATTTTGCTAGATCATTCTGACAGGATTGCTGTTCACTTTTCAATAAATGTTATTGGCTATGGAGACTACCAGTCTTTTGCCTACCTATAGAAGAAATGGAGCCATGAGATACCTGGAACCCTCTCCACTTGGTCCGATGAGCAGAATCTGGTCTTGGTGGGCGTGGTACCTTGCTTTCCAGAATACAAATTTTCCTAGCATGTAGCAGATGGACTCAGGACCAATGGGTATAGTGTACTCCTGCTAGCAGTTGGAGACGGATCATATTTCAATCTGACGTCAGCCCCTAGTACATATACCCCTGCAGGAAGTGCAGCTCTTCAGTATTTTCCGTCTCCATAGCAGTTAGGGACTATCTGAACGCTCTCAAGTGTTAGATCAAATTGAAAGAAGAAAACCTACCCGAAGATGAGCCCCGCTCTCCTGCGGTGATACCCTTGAGTCCCTCCCCCAGTTGAGATTCCAGAGTTGATTTCCGTGGTCCCTCGGAGGTGAGCCTCAGTCTGGCGGCCGAATCGCGGTGAGGACCTAGTCCCTGATCCTTCGGGCGCGGCTGAGAGGCAGCGGGTGCACCCTCGAGCGCGGCAATGAAGGTATTTGCCCCCTCCCCCCCGCAGCCAGAGACCGCCTGGGATGAAACCGGGAACCGCCGAAGACAAGGTAAGGTAGAAATCTTCTACTTTAATCCAGTCTCAGAGGATCGAGGAGGAGCACAGGTCACCGACCGGGACCAGTGCCATCGGGTTGATCCGCCCTAGCAGGGCCAGGCCCCGGCTATTCCAAGAGTCTGCCCACGTGGAGTCTTTCTGAGGGGGTCGCCATATTGCCCGTGTGCTCGCAGTCGCCATCTTGGCCTACTTGCCGCGCCGTTTGCCTCCGAGCACACAAAGCACTTGTGCGCATAGACTTACGCGCGCATAAATCCTTGCGCACATAACTTGCACGCACAGAGCCGAGCGCATATCTATGGCACAGCCGCACGCACAACTTACACGCGCATTTTAAGCGCACCGGAGCGCATAAGATTTACGCACCGACTGCCATGGCACCCCCAGGAATAGAAATTAAAGTGCAAGGCCTCTGCCCAGCATGCCACATCAGAGCCTCACAAAGCGAGGAGGCAGACGCCCTGTGCATGCAGTGCAAGGAGGCCCTGGGAGATCCAGCTCCGGGCCAGTCCCACCCAGGGCAGAGTTCCTGCTCCTCAGGGGGCACCCCGGACCTAGCCAGGGGGACCCCCAAGGAACCAGCGCCCCTCGACTTTGATCCAGCGTCCATATCATGGGTGGAGTTCTTCAAGGGGATGCACGCCTTTGTTCAAATGTAAACTGAACCTCTGGCTGACCAGCCACATGCTCCACCGGAGGACTCGCATACTCCAGGCCCTTCAAGACCTAGGCACAGGCTCCCATTACCCAGAAGCCCCACCTATGGGGACTCTGACATCTCTAAGGAGGAAGCCAAACCCCTAGAAGAGGGGGAGCTCCCCCCCGGGGACAGAGCCTCACCGAACCATGAGACGCTTCTTTACAAAGGACGAGCTCCCGGACCTGGTCAATCAATGTCTGACTGAGCTCGCTATCCCGGCCCAGGTACTTCGGGGGAACCTAAACCTAACCCCCTGCTGGAGGGTCTTTGACAGACTTTGAGGCCATAACCCCAGTACCTCCACAGGAAATAAATACTGGCCATTATTCCATTTATTTTATCGTTCCCAAGAAAGAGGGAACATTCAGGCCCATCCTGGATCTCAAGTCTGTCAACCGCTACCTCAGGATCCCTCACTTCCGCATGGAAACCCTACGATCCGTTATAAGGGCGATACACCCAGGAGAGTTTCTCACATCCCTGAATCTTTCAGAGGCCTACCTGCACATCCCCATTCATCAGGAACATCGGCGCTACCTACACTTCAAAGTCCTGAACCGTCACTACCAGTTCTGAGCACTACCCTTCGGGCTAGCCACAGCACCCCGGACGTTCAACAAGGTAATAGTGGTGGTGGCGGCAACACTGAGGAAGGAAGGAATCCTCGTTCACCCTTACCTGGACGATTGGCTGATCAGAGCAAAGTCACCGGAGGAAAGCAACCAGCAGAGTCGTAATTCTACTGGAAAGCCTAGGATGGGTAGTCAACACAAACAAAAGTTCCCTACAGCCCTCACAATTGCTGGAATACATAGGAGTCCGATTCGACACCAAAGAGGACAAGGTCAGCCTGACCCCCACAAGGAGATCAAAATTGTGGAATCGGCTGAAAACCTTTCTTGAACAATCCTCATCCCACAGCATGGGATTACCTGCAAGTCCTCGGGCTGATGGCATCCACACTGGAAGTTGTGCCATGGGCGCGAGCCCACATGAGGCCCCTACAGCGCTCACTCCTATCACGGTGGAGCCCACGGTCCCAGAACTACACTGTACGTCTATCACTCCCGGGCAGAGTTCAGACCCAGCTACGGTGGTGGCTGCAGGCCAGCCACATGAGCCGGGGATCAAAACTATCCTCCCCATCCTGGACTCTACTCACCACAGATGCCAGTCTACGAGGATGGGGAGCACACTGCAAGGAGCTAACCGCCCAAGGGCAGTGGAACACAGAAGAGGCAGGATGGAACATCAACCGCCTAGAAGCGCGAGCAGTCAGACTAGCCTGCCTGCGGTTCGTCCACAGACTTTGAAACAAAGCGGTCAGAGTAATGTCGGACAATGCCACGACAGTGGCCTACATAAACTGTCAGGGGGGAACCAGAAGCCAACAGGTGTCCCTAGAAATAGACCCCCTGATGGCGTGGGCGGAAGCAAACCTCCAGGAGATCTCCGCCATCCACATCGCCGGGAAAGACAACATCACGGCAGATATCCTCAGCAGGGAAAGTCTAGACCCAGGAGAATGGAGGCTGTCGTCCGCAGCCTTCAAGATGATAGTGGATCGGTGGGGGACACCGGACATGGACCTTCTGGCAAACAGATCCAATGCCCAAGTATCCAGATACTTCAGCCGCAGGCGGGAACCGCAGTCCCAAGGGATCTATGCCCTGGCCCCCGGGGACTCTACGCCTTCCCGCTGTGGCCTCTACTGGGCGCAATCATTCACAAGATACACCTACACAAGGGACTAGTTCTTCTGGTGGCTCTGGACTGGCCAAGAAGACCCTGGTACACAGACATGAGAAGACTGCTGGCAGGGAACCCCCTATCCCTGCCCCCTCACGGGGACCTGCCACAACAAGGTCCGATCCTCCACGAGGACCCAGCTCAATTCTTACGGTCTGGCCATTGAGAGGGCTCGCCTGAGAGAGAGCGGATACTCAGGGGCGGTAATCGACACTCTCCTCCGAGCACGCAAGTTCTCCACATCACTAATGTACATAAGGATCTGGAGAGTATTTGAAGCCTGGTGCGAAGACCACAATATCAAGCCACGCTCATTTACAGTTCCCGTGATCCTGGAATTCTTACAGAACGGACTATAGAAGGGTCTGTCCCTCAACTCCATCAAGGTACAGGTGGCCGCATTGTCATGCTACGGCTCCAAGCGCGAGGGCAACAGCATAGCCTCTCACCCGGACGTGTCACGCTTCCTGAAAGGAGTCAAACACATTCGTCAACCACTAAAGTGGCCGGTACCTCTGTGGAATCTCAATCTCGTTTTGGACTTCCTAGCGGGAACCGCCTTCAGACCCCTCCGAGGCTTGTCCCTTCGCCTGTTAAACTTAAAGACGGTGTTTTTGCTGGCGGTGTGTTCAGCCCGCCGCATATCAAACTACAAGCACTATCCTGCCGTGAGCCATTCCTCAGGCTCACCCCGGGGTCCATCCAACTACGCACGGTTCCCTCCTTCCTCCCCAAAGTAGTCTCACACTTCTATCTTAACCAGACCATCTCGCTACCAACGACGGATGGCTTGAAGAATTCGGAAGAAGTCCGTAGTCTCCGCCACATCAACATCGGCAGGCTCCTATCCAGATACCTGGAAATGTTAGAACCCGTATGAAAAACGGACCACCTTTTTGTCCTTCACAGCGGAAAGAGACAAGGGGAAGCGGCCTCACTGGCAACCATCGCCTCCTGGATCAAGAAAGTCATCAAGGCGGCCTACATAGACGCTGGCAAGCCACCACCTCTATAGGTCAAGGCCCATTCTACCAGAGCCCAGGCAGTATCCTGGGCAGAAACTAGAATGCTGTCACCTGCCGAGATCTGCAGGGCGGCTACATGGTCCTCCATCCATACCTTCTCCAGATTCTACCATCTGGACATTCAGGCTCGGGAGGACACGGCATTTGCAAGGGCAATACTAAGTGGGTCACGGGCAGCCTCCCACCTGGTTCGGGAGTAGCTTTTATACATCCCATTGGTCCTGAGTCCATCTGCTACACGCTAGGAAATGGAGAAATTACTTACCTGATAATTTCGTTTTCCTTAGTGTAGACAGATGGACTGAGCATCCCACCCTTGGCTGCCGTCACGCATGGTCTTCAAATGATTCAAGGGTAAGCCATGTTTTTCATTTACCTAGGGCATCCACCCTGCCGGGTGTCGACGCTTTCCGGTTGAGTACACTGGTGGTCTTCAGCTATAGTCAATCAACCAGTTCAAGTTAATCAAGTTTAATGTTTAACCAAGTTATGAAGTTATCCAATCAGTCACACACATATCCACAATGCTTTTCGAGGAGAATACTGAAGAGCTGCACTTCCTGCAGAGGTATATGTACTAGGGGCTGACGTCAGATTGAAATCTGATCTGTCTCAAACTGCTAGCAGGAGTACACTATACCCATTGGTCCTGAGTCCATCTGTCTACACTAAGGAAAACGAAATTTATCAGATAAGTAATTTCTCCAATTTTTTCTTTTGGACATTAACTAGCTACTACTTAAGTATATTGTAAAAATACATGCTAACCATAGAAAAGCCTTACCAGTTGAGTGACTTATCAGAAAATAGAGGCATCTGATATTTTCCCGTCGATAGCAGGGCTGAATTAGCCATGCTGCCTGGGAACGCCTTGTGACCGGTCAGGTGGAGTTTTGAACTCTGTACAACTGCGTGGTGAGCTTCCCGCGCGATTGCCTTGTTACCTCAGTCTCTCTCTTTTTTTTTTTTTTTTTTTTTTTTTTTTTTTTTTCTGAGAGCAAGTCTGCATGTGGGGTTTTTCTCCTCCTTGTCTCTGAAGAGATTTTTTCTCAATTTTTTTTTTATCTTCATTTCTTCTGAGCAGTGATGGCTCCTAAGCCATCTGGATTTAAATACTGCCAATGTGGTAAGATTATGTCCATTACAGATGGACATAATTACTGCTATATATGCCTGGGACCGGAACATGACCAAGTCTCCTGCCGGGACTGTGGCCGTATGTCCCCCAGGGCACAAAGAAAACGTGCGAAAAAAATTGCGCGGCTAAAGATATCATCCATACAGTCTTCACTGGGACTCTCGAAGAGACTGAAGAAGACTCAGTCTAAAAGGTCTGCTTCGCTAGAGGGTACTTCTGCCAGGTCAGTCAATCCACCAGGGCAGGTGAAGGGAGTTGAGGCCACAACTCCTTTCACAGAAATCCCCTCATGAGCCGCGTGGGTTTCAGTTCATTGAACCTGCTCATCAACGCCGAGTAAGACGGCTCATAGAAAATCAAATTGGCCGAAGCAGGACGGCGGGTTAGAGCTGAGATGCACACATGGCGCACAATTTGTCGGCACACAAGATATCGGCGCACAGCTCCACATCGGCGCTTAGCGGCGTGCACAATGGTGTGCCCAACGACACACACAACGCATCGGCGCACAAAGGTGCATCTAAGTGCACAGCACAGATTACACACGAAGTATCGAAGCAGCATGTCTCAAAATATGCAAAACTATCGATTCAACCTCGAATTTAGACACCCTTGACACCAGTCTTGACCCAGGCTACACTACTAAGTCAGGAACGTCTTAAAAAGTCACAAAAAACTAAACATGTAATATCTACAACACCTGGTGTTACAGATTCTCACCAACAGGTGGAACTGGTCTCTGTCCATGACACTGCCACATCTAGCGAGGGTTCGGATTCTGATGGATCTTCTCTTAGTAGACCACAATCACCTCTGCTTCTCCATAACTCAGGCCTGCCTCCTCAAGACGAGCTCATATCAGCAATGCCTTCAGGAATGGGGCCATTTCCAGGACCTTCACAACCTCTAGCATTTAAAGCGATGTTACAGATTTCGCAGGCATTAAATACTTTCTTCCAAGAACTGAACATGGCACACTCTCAGCCTTCGCCACTTGCATCGTCAACTCCACTCCTTCTGTCTCTGCCGTCGGCATCATCTCCAATTCCAGGCCGACCAGACACTCCAGACTCACCATGGACATCATCGCCTGGTTCATCTACAGGGTTTCCATCTGACCCTCCAGAAGGACTCCTGGAACTTTATTCCCCTCCCGAAGACTTGTCCTACGAAAATTCATCGAAAGTGGGCTCCATTTTAAACATCGAAAAGGGAAAGATCCCTGATCCTAGGTCAGAGGTGTTAGGGATACTGAAAATATTTGAAATGCCTCCAGAACCAACAGCTTTACCACCACATACAGTGCTGGATACAGTTCTTCGTAAAATGTGGGACAAACCATTTACTACTGCGGCCTCATCAAGGAAAACGGACTTAAAGTACCGTATGCGGAATTTACGATTCCATACAGCTGCCATATAATTCAATAGTAGTGGAATCTGCACTCTCAAAGGCAAAACGGTCAAAACTTCATTCCAATTCACCACCAGGAAAAGACCATAAGTCTATGGACTATTTTGGCTGTAAGGTATTCCATTCCTCCATGTTGACAACAAAAATTCAACATCAGCTTTACATAATCCAGTATTTATTTGAATGTCTTCAGAGATTACGTCCCTTATGTTTAACCTCTGAAAATACTCTGCCACAACCTTTTACAGACATGGAAGAAGGGCTTCGCCATCTACTTCGGCGGTTTGTCTGAATCCTTTGAGTCTTCCGCAAGGTCCTCGGCTACGGCTATAGTGGCTAGATGGATGGCGTGGATGAGAGCAAGTGCAATTAGAGAGGATGTTCACGATAAGTTAGTGGACATACCGTGCCTGGGTGATAATCTTTTTGGTGAGAAGTTTGGTGAAACAGTTACTCTTCTTAAAGAACAGAGTACAGCTGTACTATCACTCACATCTCCAACAGACCCCCATACCTCGTCCAGGAAATTTTACCCTTCCTTCAGGAAGAAGTCTTACCCAAGGGTACCCTTTAAGCCATATAATACCTATCGCTCACAGAATTATTCCCACCAAAGATACCAATGTCAGGCTCATCAGTCCTGTGGATGACCTCATCAACAAAGGCCACAAAAGCAAATGCCAGCACCTCCTCAAAAACAGACTTCATCTTTTTGAGCTATCCTGAGCCACCTCCACCACCTTACATAGGTCGCCTTCAACTGTTTTATGCCAATTGGGAGGCGATTTCTTCGGATACTTGGGTGCTGAACATCATAAGGGAGGGCTACCGAATAAATTTTGTAACACTCCTGGATCTTCCTCATATTCCCCTTCCCCCAAAATACATCAACCCATTCACTGTTCCTTCAAGAACAGTTAGAGAATGTACAAACCAAAAATCCATTCAAAGAATTACAAGGACACAGGAAAATCAGGGGTTCTACTCCTATTATTTTTCTCATTCCAAAAAAGTCTGGAGGTCTTTGACCAATCTTAGACTTACGGAATCTCAACAAACATATTCAAAAAGAAAAATTCAAGACTATATTCTTTCCCTACTACAAGCCAACGACTGGCTGTGTTCCATAGACTTGAAGGATGCGTACTCCCATAGCCTCATGCACCCTTCTTCCTGTCAATACCTTTGTTTTCAAGCTCAGACCAATCCCTATCAATACAAGGTTCTACCCTTTGGCCTGTCTTCAGCCCCGAGAGTGTTCACAAAGTGTTTAACGGTGGTGGTGGCTCACCTCAGACAACTGTCGATCCAGATTTTTCCCTGTCTGGACGACTGGTTTTTAGTAGCCTTAGATCAGGCTACTCTACGAACTCACACGTTCCAAGCAATCGACTGTCTGCAGACCTTGGGCTTCATAATCAATTATGAAAAGTCCAACCTGCAACCAACCCAAACACTACAGTTCTTTGGAGCGCTCATCGATACAACTGAGCATACCTCCCACAGAACAGGATTCAAACTCTATCCTCACTGGCTCGACGTCTGTGCAACCGATCACGTACATCAGCACATCAAGTCATTCAGCTACTGGGTCATATGGCGGTGGCTATCCATGTAGTTCCCTGCACGAGATTACATATGCACCACCTACAGTGGGGACTAAAGAATCAATGGTCTCAATACTTTCAGCCCCTCTCAACCAAGATACAACTCACCACCCAAATGCGTATTGATTTTCGTTGGTGGAAGAACACCAACAACTTGACCTCGGGAGGATCCTTCCGGTTACCTCCCCATCAACTCACCCTCACGACAGATGCATCCAGAAGGGGCTAGGGCGCTCATCTGAGCGAACTAAAGACTCAGTCTCTGGTCTACATAGGACAGCACATACCAGATCAACCTTCTGGAACTTCAAGCCATTTGGAAGGCACTTCAGACCTTCACCCCTCAACTACGGGGCAAGCATCTCATGGTATACACAGACAACAAAGTTGCCATTTCTACAAGGAAGGAGGGTCAGGTTCGTGGATCGTTTGTCGAGAAACACTTCGAATACTGATGTGGGCAATAGCAAACGAAGTTTCGATGCAAGCCACTTACCTTCCAGGCTTAGACAACGTCACGGCGGATCGCCTCAGCAGGATTTTCATCCACATGAATGGACTTTAAATCGGGAAGTTGCAACCAGAATCTTTCAACGCTGGGGCAACCCGATGATAGATCTTTGCCACAGAGCACAACCGTCAAACAAATATTTTGCTCCATTTACCCGAGCAAACTGCGTTACGCTCCAGATCCCTTCCTCATTCCATGGACAGAGGGCTTACTATACGCCTACCCTCCCATTCCGCTAATATCAAGGACGATTCAAAAATGTATCCGAGACATAGCGGATATGATCCTTATAGCTCCGGCATGGCCAAGACAGCCCTGGTATCTGTACCTCATGCGACTATCCATTCGCCCACCAATTCCACTGGAGAATCATAAGAACATAAGAAATTGCCATTCTAGGTCAGACCAAGGGTCCATCAAGCCCAGCATCCTGTTTCCAACAGAGGCCAAAACCAGGCCACAAGAACCTGGCAATTACCCAAACACTAAGAAGATCCCATGCTACTGATGCAATTAATAGCAGTGGCTATTCCCTAAGTAAAATTGATTAATAGCCATTAATGGACTTCTCCTCCAAGAACTTATCCAAACCTTTTTTTGAACCCAGCTACACTAACTGCACTAACCACATCCTCTGGCAACAAATTCCAGAGCTTTATTGTGCGTTGAGTGAAAAAGATTTTTCTCCAATTAGTCTTAAATGTGCTACTTGCTAACTTCATGGAATGCCCCCTAGTCCTTCTATTATTCGAAAGTGAAAATAACAGTCACATCTACTCGTTCAAGACCTCTCATGATCTTAAAGACTTCTATCATATCCCCCCTCAGCTGTCTCTTCTCCAAGCTGAACAGTCCTAACCTCTTCAGCCTTTCCTCATAGGGGAGTTGTTCCATCCCCTTTATCATTTTGCTTGCCCTTCTCTGTACCTTCTCCATCGCAACTATATCTTTTTTGAGATGCGGCGACCAGAATTGTACACAGTATTCAAGGTGTGGTCTCACCATGGAGCGATTATAGAGGCATTATGACATTTTCCGTTCTATTAACCATTCCCTTCCTAATAATTCCTAACATTCTATTTGCTTTTTTGACTGCTGCAGCACACTGAGCTGACTATTTTAATGTATTATCCACTATGATGCCTAGATCATTTTCCTGGGTGGTAGCTCCTAATATGGAACCTAACATTGTGTAACTACAGCAACGGTTATTTTTCCCTATATGCAACACCTTGCACTCAGGAAGGGGGGATCCCTCCTTCATCCACTGCAACAATCCCTCCACCTGACAGCTTGAAGATTGAAAGGCAATTACTAAACCATCTGGGTCTACCAGCTCCACTTGAAGATATTCTAATTGCATCCAGAAAACCTTCAACTAGACGTAACTATGCAGGAAAGTGGCATCGTTACATGGAATGGTGCGAACAAAGAAAGCTAAACCCTTTCTCAACAGTCACACAACTCCTGGCGTATCTTCATACACTACCTTGCTGGCTTCAGTTCGTATTGCAGCTTTCCACCACGCTCACAACTGACTTCCCATTTCCAACCATCCGTTAATCTCCAGATTCATGAGGGGCATGCTACTTCTAAGGCCACCGGTGGCAAAATCTCAATATAGTCCTCTAACTACTAATGCTGCCTCCTTTCGAGCCATTAGATTCTTGCCACATCAAATACCTAACCTGGAAAATGGTCTTTCTAGTGGCCGTCACATCAGCACAGAGTGAACTACAAGCTTTGGTTCACTATTCTCCTTATTTAGAATTTTACCATAAAGTCACTCTTCAGCCTCATCCTACCTTTCTTCCTAAGGTAGTGTCGGCTTTCCACATAAACCAGTCAATTACATTGCCAATCTTTAAACCAAAACCTCATCATAATGACCGAGACAAGCTTCTGCACTCTTTAGACTATAAAAGAGCATTAGCTTACTACAAACACAGAACTCAATCTCAAGGAAGACCATCTCAATTGTTCCTCTCCTTTAACCCTAATAATCCAAACCAGCCTGTCTCCAAAAGAACCATTGCTAATTGGTTATCTCAATGCATTGAATTCTGCTACAATAAATGTTCTCTGCTTTTGAGCAACAAACCGAAACGCGCAACAGCAGCATCTGTTGCGCATTTGAAAAGAGTTCCGCTGCTGGACATCTGCAAAGCAGCAACCTGGTCTTCTCTTCATACTTTCACATCTCACTACTGTATCGGACAACAAGCAACTTCGATGCAGCTTTAGGTTCGGCAGTTTTGTCAACCCTTCATGATGAGTAAGACTGTCTACCTTTATTGAAGGGTAGTGTCCTCAATTGGAAAAACTTATTATATGGACACAACTCGGGAGCTTGGGACTCCCAGACAGCATGGCTAATTCAGCCCTGCTATCGACAGGAAAAAGCAAAGTTTCTTACCGTAAACGGTGTTTCCGTAGATAGCAGGATGAATTAGCCATGCGATCCCATCCCACCTCCCTAGATAGTCTACAGGTTTTGCCAAAAAACGTTTTCCACGTACATCTCGCTTGGCTACAAGAGACTAAGGTAACAAGGCAATCGCGCAGGAAGCTCACCATGCAGTCGTCCAGAGTTCAGAACTCTGTACTAACTGAGAACTCCGCCTACTGACCGGTTGTGAGGAGCTCCCAGACAGCATGGCTAATTCATCCTGCTATCTACGGAAACACCGTTTTCGGTAAGCAAACTTGCTTTTAGGACCAAATTTAAGTTTCTGTCAAAAGTAAAGCGAAAATTGCAAATGTCGTCCAGTTATTCGGTTTGCTTGCACAATTTTAGAACAGGGCGTAAAATACTTATTTGATTTATATTCTGCTTTATCATTCACTACAAAGTGAATTATATTTAGGTACTATAAGTAATTCTCTGTGCCCAGAGATTTTACAATTTAACAGGGTCATTTATCAACTCGCGTAAGGGTGTTTTCGCATGTGACAGACGCCTTAACACATTCGGTAAGCATCATAATGCATGGTGTGGTGCAAATTTTTAAAAGGGGAGGGATTGGGGAGGAGTCGGGGGCAGAATTTCTGCAGAAGTGAGCTGGCTTTGCACTTTGTGAAGCCATAACTCACAAGATCGCACAGTTTTAACACAGAAAATAACTACACCTTTTTCAGTTGCATTAAGCTGTGCAATCTCATGCGTTATGCCCATAAAAAAAAAATTTGCAAATTGCGTTTTTTTTGCAAATTGCGTTTTGGGCATTTTTAGGCTGGGGAGGGGAAAAGAGAGAGTGCCTCTGGGGGTGGCACCTTAGTAAGCAACTATTTATGCTACTAGAAGAGGTCCACCTAATAACTCGAGCTGAGGTTTAGGTAGTAGTGTGGGGGTTAGGGGCCACTTTTACATGCAGAGTGAGATGTACGAACAGAACAGTACACTGTTATGAAGATTTGATGTCCTTCGGAGTGAGGAAACTCACACAAAGATAAGATTTGTACAATGTTCTCTCAACCTAGCTTGTTAAACCTCACCTCGAGTTACTAGGTGGGCCTCCTATAGAGAGAGAGATTAGCTAACTACTACAAGGGCCTAATTCTGTCTCTCGCACTTTGCAGGTAGGGAAATGCAATTATGTAGGTATTACTGCAAAGTGCAAAAAGTTAACACACTTTGTGTTAATACCTATGCGAAGCGCTAACATAGCGCACATTGCGATAATTACGCTATTACCATAAAACATTCCCCTTTTCCTATCGCATGTGATATTTTTTGATAAATCTAGGCCTAAGCTTGTACCTGAGGCAATGGAGGGTGAAGTGACTTGACCAAGCTGACAGGGTTCAAATCCCACTACTGATCCTTATCTTCCCTAGTTTGCAGCCCACTGCTCTAACCACTAAGCTATTCCTCCACTGGCTAACTGATACAAGTAGTAGAATTGTTTTAGTCTTGAGCTTCCTGTTTAAACATTTAATAAAATAGCTTTATAACAGCAAGAAATGGGATCTATAGCCACCAAGGGAATGTATGATTCGCCTCTTCTGCCTCACAGCTACCACCTCAACGCCAGCTAGTGTTTTTGTCTCTGCTCCAGCCCTACACCCTAACCTGTCTCCCACTCTGCACTTGTAGGGCCAGTGTTGAGGAGGGTAGTGCCTGGGCAGGTTGCTTGGCGCTCATCTCTTCTTTAGATATTTTGGAGGTTGTAGCAATAGGTGGCTACTCATGCTCTTACGATCTTCTCCTGTACTTTGTAAATTGGCACAGCTGGAGGAAGGTGTGGTATGTCTGGGAAGTCTGCCCTGGTGGCCAGTGGAGTGGGTTATTATGCCTTCTGCCAGGGGAGAGGAATGCTGTTGCTGTTTCCCTGGTGGCATCATAGGGTTCACTACCTTTCATGACCTTGACTTTCCTCCTGTAGTTGTAGTGCAAGAGCAGGAAGCACTGATGGCACTTATTTAAAAAACTATTGAAATTAACATTTGCATCCTTTTAGAATTTCCAGCAACTTAAATATACAATGTGATAAGGACCTAAAAGTTCATCTAATCAGTCCAATTTGATTCCTGCTGCAGCACCATAGATCCCAATTGATAATTGGCTTTCCCCTCACATCTTCAAAACCAGGAATCCTCAGTATTGTGTGTGTGTGGGGTGTGGTTTTTTTTTTTTTTTTTTCTTTTTTAAATTCTGGCAATATTTGTCTCCAACACCTGCCCGAGGATGCAATTTCATATATCCACCACCCTGTGAAGAAACATTTTTTGATAAGGCTCCTGAGCCTACTACCATGGATCCCTCATGCTGTGATGCATGCCTCTGGCCCGATCATCAGCGAGCCACATGTAAGTACTGTGGCATGATGTCACCACGAGCCAAGTGTCAGAGGGCCCAAAAGATCCAAACCCTTCGGGAGTTGCAGTCAGGGTCGTATGCCTTGCCCTCAGAGGCTCACACGTCACTGGGGCCTGCAAAGCAGAAGACCCCGCAGGTAAGAAGGGCGGCATTAGTAGAACCCTCCACCTCCAGGACTGGGGGATCTATCGGAGGGGACCAAGCCCAGAGTCAAGGCCGTGACGTGCATGGTATAAAGCGTCAACCACAGGAGTCCAGGATGCACGATGCGAGTGACTCGTACAGGCCTGCGTCAAGTAGCTCTGCAGGGGCGTCGCCGCGATAGTGGCACAAGTCACAGACAGCGCTGAGGTACAAAACTTCACTGGTTCCGGGATTGGCGCAAACAGGACGGTCGAAGCATTCCACGGCGCACGTATCTAAGAACTCAGCATTGATGCACAAAGCACTGAAAATGGTGCAAGGAGCGTCGGGACCGACACAGAGTGCATTGGATACGACGCAGCAGTCGTCTTAAGTCGGCGCATACAGCATCTACACCGACGCTCGGGGCACCAAAACCAAAGAAAAAACAGACACACATCTCAACTGTTCTGTCCAGAAGTGAGACCCACTCAAACACGAGAGCAGGAAAGAAATGCGCTGGATGAGGTCTATTTGGAAGCAGCCCACAGTCTTCCCCATCCCCGGGAAAGGGAGCTGCTTACATCTCGCACCATAGAGCCATGCGACTCTGTAGCCCACACTTCTCAGAACACTCCATATCTCCGAGGAGTGAGAGTTATCATAGGTCGGCAGCGCAATCTGAGGAGGAGTACGTCAGGCTTACGTCCTCTTCCTCCTCCTCCTCCCCACGATGGACATCTACCCATCATTCGCCCGTATCTCACCAAGAGACCGATGAAACAGCACCACAGGAACCAGTCCGAAAGAGAAGGAAGACCGCGTTGGATGTGGGGCCTCATTCAACGCCGGGAAAGCCGCAGTTGCCACCACACACCCGAGAGGCATTTTTCCAACTCTCTTCTGCCCTATCGGGGCTCTTTGAAACACTGCAAGCCACATTCCAACTCCCTCCATTGTCCACAGGTAGCGTGCCAACTTAGCCTCGACCACCATCGTCGCCGGAACAACTGAGGAACCCCTCACCACCAGTTCCTTCCCATCATATGACCATGCAGTAGAACAGGGGACAGTCACTGGCAATGGCAGACTAGGATTCCCCTCCATCAGACCCGCCGGAGGACACACCCGAACCATACTTGCCCCCGGAAGATCTCTTATCCCAAATTCCTGGATAAGATGGGGGGGGTGGGGGTCTCAACCTGGAGGTCCAAAAGATACCGGATCCTGTAGCGGAAACGCTTGGTCTCATCAAAATATGATGTACCAGCTGAACGCACCTCACTACCATCCCACAAGGTGTTGGATTCAGTCCTGGAAAAATCGTGGGAATCCCCTACACTATCTCTCCAGTCTCCAAAAAGACTGATCTCAAATTTTAGAATGCAAAAATCACAATTCTAGTCCACACCACAACTACCACACTCTTCGCTGGTCGTGGAATCTGCGATGCAGCGGGCCAAAAGATTTATTTTATTTATTTAACTTCTTTTACTATACCGATACTCAAGGCCAGGTCTTATCGTACCGGTTTACAATAGAACAGGGGGAAAACCAAATTAACATCTAGGTAGAAATGAAAAGTTACATTAAAACAGGGAGCGTAAAACATGGAAGATAGGGCAGAATTAAACTATAACAATAAGGAGTGATAAATATAATCAACAAAAAACAATAAATTAGTAATACATAAACAGAAATTTATCCTCAGCGGTTATTAACATGGTATGTCCGGTGGGAGGAGTGGAGGGGGAGGTGAGTAGGGGGGAGGGATAAGGGATAAGAAGCTGCACGCATCGACACCTCCAGGAAAGGATGTATCAGTTGTCAATGCTATCTTCCCAAATCAGTCAACATCAATTCTACCTGGTCCAATATTTGTATGAAAATTTACAAACGCCAAAGTCTGCGCTGCCTACTCCAGAATCGCCGTCAACATCAATAACTCAACCGATTCAGGACCTAGAAGAAGGCATTCGACACCTTTTCCGAGCTGTGTACGAGGCGTTCGAGTCATCGGCGTGCACGTCGGCCTCTGCCATTGCTGCCCGACGAATGGCCTGGCTCTGCTCCAGCGCCATTAGAGAAGATCTTCACGAAAGGCTGGTGAATTTACCATGCAGAGGTGACAATCTCTTCGGTGACAAGTTCCAAGAGACTGTTGCAAACTTAAAGGACCAGGCAGTGGCTGTCCAATCACTGACACAAACATCATCCTTCGCCACACAGCGTAGATACTATACTACCAACCGCAGGCAACAATATCACCGTCGACCCTTTATTCAATATCAGCAGTTTCGACCTGCTCCTTACAACCCACCACAGCGGGCGACACCTCCTCCTTTTCAACCTAGGAGGGTAGACCGAGACCACAGAGAACTCCGGCACAACAACCTCAGACGGCATCCAAAGCAGCCAACATCACTGCTGCTGAACTCACCAGGCAGGATTACATTATGCCTACCATGTTGGGAGACTATAACCACAGATCTATGGGTTCTAGAAATAGTAAGACAGGGGTATCAACTCCGTTTCAACAACAAGCCCAGTCTACCCTATCTACTGCCCAGTCGAGTTCCACGTCAACAGACTCAATTGGCACAAGAAATTTTGTCCCTACTCCAGCAGCGAGCGATCCAACGGATTCCAACGTATGCTCGTAACAAGGGATTCTATTCACCATATTTCCTAAACTGGTGGGCAGCGACCAATCTTGGATTTACACGAGTTGAACAAGCACCTAGTCAAAAGTTCAAAATGGTGTCCCTAAAAACCATCTTACCACTTCTTCAACCCAAGGACTGGATGTGCTCGGTAGATTTGAAGGTTGCCTACACCCATATTCCTATACACCACTCTTCGTGGCAGTACCTCTCTCTTTCCAATTTCGGGAACAGCATTATCAATACAGAGTACTACCCTTCGGCCTCTCAGCAGCCCCCAGGGTTTTCACCAAGTGTATGGCAGTGGGGGTGGCACATCTCTGTCAGCGGGGCATCAAAATCTTTCCTTACCTGGACGACTGGCTCATAATGGCGTCTGAACCGCAGATTCTTCACCAGACCCTTCACTGTCTAAACAGTTTGGGGATCGTAGTCAATTACCAAACATCCACTCTGACTCCGCAGTCTCTTCAATTCATTGGAGCATGTCTGGATATGATCTGCACCAAGGCTTTCCTGACGAAGGATTAGACTAGAGATGTGACGACTCTTTTGTGCCATCCAAGCAGCCATTCATACTATTTTGAACACGAAACTGCACATGCGTCGTCTACAATGGGGACTCAAACGGCAATGGAAGCAGCACTCACAACCATTAACGTCGCGAGTGAGTTTGACCCAGGCAATGGTACAGGATATAGCGTGGTGGCTCAAGGAGCACTGTTCACTACACCCCCTCACAACGTAGTTCTTACCACCGATGCCTCTCGCAAGGGCTGGGGAGCTCATTTGGACCAACTGCAAACCCAAGGTCTGTGGTCTGCACAGGAGCAATGCCTGCAAATCAATCTACTACAACTCGGAGCGATAAGGAACGCTCTCCAAACATTCCTTCCGCACTTAAAAGGACGGCGAGTCATGGTCTACACAGACAATCAGGTGGCGATGTTCTACATCAACAAACAAGGAGGGTCCGGTTCATGGTCCCTCTGCAGGGAAACCCTGCAGATTCTAGAGCACGCATCTAGTCACTCTATACACCTCCAAGCGACACATCTGCCGGGAGCCATCAACACTCGAGCTGACCACCTAAGCCACATATTCTGCCCTCACGAGTGGATATTCAATCAACAAGTTGCGGACATTCTTTTCAAGCAATGGGGGAAGCCAACGATCGACCTCTTCACGACAGAACTCAACACGAGACTCCCTTGCTTTTTCTCAGTGTGGGCTAGCAAAGATCTAACAACGTAGGATGCGTTCCTCCTACTATGAACAGAATCTCTCATGTATGCGTTTCCTCCTATACCCCTCATTACAAGAACATTTGCAGAAATGCATAAAAGATGCAGCTCAACTAATTTTGATAGCACCAGCGTGGTCACGACAACAGTGATACACCCACCTCCTACATCTATCAGTAGCAGATCCAATATTGCTACCAGACCGCGCAGATCTCTTGACGCAGGAACAGGGAACCGTACTCATCCCATGCACAGCTCGCTACACTTAACAGCATGGAGATTGAGTGGCTCCTCTTGACGGAACAAGGAATCTCCTTATCTGCACAATGCATACTTCTCGCCTCACGGAAACCATGTACCCGACGGAACTATGGCTTCAAATGGAAGAGTTATTAGTCCTGGTGCTCATCTAAAGGAATACATCCATTAGAATGCCCCCGGAACGTTTATTGGATTATCTTCACTTTTTATATGTCACGGGCCTTGCCACCTCGTCTATTAGAGTACACCTCAGTGCAATAGCGGCCTATCACCGCCCGTATAGAGGACAGCCCATCTTCATCCAACCTTGCACTTCACGTTTTCTGAAAGGCCTTACCCACCTGTGGCCTCCGGTTTCTAAACCTCCAGTGCTGTGGAATCTTAATTTAGTGCTCAAGCAATTGATGGTAGCACCCTTTGAACCAATGGATTCAGCGCACATTAAATATCTCACATGGAAAGTAGTATTCCTCATCGCCTTAACATCAGCGCGCGGAGTCGGTGCACTACAGCCTATATATGCAATTCTATCATAACAACGTAGTTCTTCAAACACATCCATCTTTCCTTCCAAAAGTGGTCACCCAGTTCCACTTAAACCAATCCATCGAATTACCAACATTCTTTCCTAAACCTCATCAGAATGATGGGGAACGATTACTACATACATCAGACTGCAAAAGAGCGTTGGCATATTATAAGAGAAGAACGCATTCGGAGTCACGAGTGTCCCAATTGTTTGTTTCAACCTGAACACTCCCGGTCTACCGGTAGCAAAAAGGACTATATCCAGCTGGATAACCCAATGCATTCAATTCTGTTACACGAAGAATAACCTACCATTATCTTCTCAACCTAATGCACACGAAGTGAGGGCAGTGTCTACCTCAATGGCACACCTCCGGCATGTGCCACCCATAGACATTTGCAAGGCGGCCACCTGGTCTTCTTTGCATATGTTCACATCTCACTACTGTCTAGATCAATAGACAACTGACTATGCTAAACTCGGACGAGTTATTTTGCAAACTATGACAGCCTGAACTTGCAACAGACTATCCACAATTTTAGATCACGCATACAGACTTCCTGAGCATATGACGGCGTGATCGGGAGCTTAGGACTCCCATGACAGCATGGCTAATTCTGCCCTGCTATCAACGGTGGGGGGGGGGGGGGGGGGGGGGGGGGGGGGGGAAAGCAAGTTTGCTTACCGTAAACGGTGTTTCCTTAGATAGCAGGATGAATTAGCCATGCTGACCCACCCACCTCCCTGGATAGTCAGCAACTTATGTTTCATGAACTGCTAGATCACAGACTGAGGAGAGACTGTTTTTCTGCGTGGGAAGGCATGCGCAGCCGCACAGAGCCAAAGCTCTGTATTCTACTCAAAAGCTCCGCCTCATGGCCCTGATGGACAGTTCTATGACAGCATGGCTAATTCATCCTGCTATCTATAGAAACACCATTTATGGTAAGCAAATTTGCTTTTCTCTCTTTCTTGTCTGTTTTTTTTCCTTCAAAAATAGCACTTTTCAGTGCTACCATGCCTCAGTGTGCATCGGGGTTCAAATTTTGCCAGTGTGGCAAGTGTCTGCAATGTATGGTTACAATTATTGTTACCTATGCCTGGACCTGGATCATGACTAGGCAAACTGCGGCCGAATCTTCCCCCCCCCCCGGCCCAGAGGCAGACAGCCCTGAAGATCGCCAGCCTACTTGAGGAGGGTTTGGACTCCTATGCACCGTCGTTGGAACGACGCTCCTTCCATTCTTCTCTGGGGCCTTGCACGGCCAAGCAGGCCAAAGCCAAGACAGCTTCCTCCCTACAACCCCCAGGAGTGTTGGGCACAGCGGGCCATGCATCGGAAATAACTGCATAGGCTCCATGCTCTGGAAAAGTGGCAAGCGTTGGGAGATGCGCCGCACAGATGCAAGGGTGCATCGTCTGGAGCCCCAAAGCGAGCACACGCTCCAAACAAGGGATCCAAATCTGCGCCGTCTGCACAGTCACAGATGCATGCGTCAAGAGCTAGGCCCACCGACGATCGATGCAGGGATGAGTTGGGTGGGTCCGTATCGGCTTCTTGGTGCCATTCTTCCCACCTGACACAAGAAGACTCAATGCAGTCGATGCAAGAGGAAAGATTGGCATCCCAGGCTGCAGAGCCTCGGCACAATAGGTGGCCAGTGGAAGAACAGGGGGATTCCCAGGTGGTCTTCTCACAGAGGGAGCATCATGATTTGGGGATTTCTGACACAGAGCCCCTTTCAGAGCACCTGTCTTCTAGCTCATCAGAGCATGTGCTTTCAGACCTTTCCTCAGTCTCCTAGCATAAGAAGGCTTCTCAGTTGCAAGAGCCCCTGCAGAAATGGCACAAGTCTTCCCGAGGGGAGGAACACCTGAGGCACGTCTGTGGGCCGCCTTCAGACATCGGGCAGCAGTCTCCACCAGGGGCAAGGGGGCGACAGATGGGTATGGACAAGGCTACTTAGCATCGCAAGCCATGTCTCAGATTTCATACCTGGGAGAATACAGAGAGTGTCCATCTAGTCTTTCTCAGGACCATCTACCGCGACCAAATAAGTCACCATCGCAGTCTCCTGGGGAAGGTTCCCCAGAGGGGCACCATAGTGAGTATCTCACTATGTCACCGCAACCGGACTTTGCACCAGAGGGCTCCCGCCCTCCCTTTCTCTCTGGGATCCTCTCCGGGGATCCCCTCTGACCCACCTGAGGAGCAGCTGGAACACTCCTCTCTCCCAGAAGACCTTTCTTATTCGAAATTCATGGAGAAAGTCGGGGCTCAGCTGGGTGTTGAAATAAAGAAGGTGCTGGACCTCTGCACAGAGATTTTGGGAATTCTCAAGATATGTGAAGTTCCAGGAAAGCTCACAACCTTGTCATCCCATGCTGTCCTACATAGTGTGATGGCAAAGACTTGGGATTCCCTATTCTCAGCTCGGCCCACCTCTAGGAAGACTGATCTAAGGTTCAGGATGCAACAGTTGCCTTATTACAGTATGGTGCAGCTCCACCCCCCCCCCCCCCCCCCCCCCATGCTGCACTGAAGAGTCCACAATGAAGCGGTCCAAGAAAACTCGCCTCCACTCCAACATCCCACCGGGCAGGGATTGTAAATATCTGGATGACTTTGGGAAGAGGACATACCAGAAGGGCATGCTGAATGCGAAGATTCAGCAGCACCAATTTTATATAGCCCAGTACCTTTTGAGTGCCTGTAGTCCTGTCCCCCCCCCCCCCCCCCCCCCCCACAGCTCTTGAGCTGCGATCACCTCTGACCATTGGGTGCTCAGCACTGTCAAAGAAGGCTACTCCCTCAACTTCAGAGTCAGACTCTCTCTTCCGCATCTAGTCTGCTCCCCAGGGGTCTGACACCAGATGACCCTGCTTCAAGACTAAGTTCAGAAGCTCCTCCAATACCGCTCGATTCAGCAGGTGCCCATCCACCAGCAGAACAAGGGGTTTTACTCCCAATATTTCATCATCTCCAAAAAGAAGGGGGGGCTCCGCCCTATCCTAGATTTAAAGGCCCTCAACAAATTCTTGCTGAGGGAAAAATTCATGATGATGTTTCTCAAGTCTATTCTGCCTTTCCTGCTGGACCTCAAGGATGCTTACTCTCACATTCCGAAGCTCCCTGGGTCCTGGCATTATCTCTATTTTCAAGTAAATGCCTGTCATTACCAGTACAAAGTCCTCCCCTTCTGACTTACATCCACGTCTAGAGTTTTTACAAAGTGTCTGGTGGTAGCGGTGGCCCACTTGAGGAAACGGGGCATTCAGCTGTTTCCATACCTGGATGATCGTCTAGTAGTCGCACAGAGTGCCACCCAGTTGCAACGAATCCTGGCCTCGACAATCCAATGTCTGGACAACTTGGGATTCCTCATCAACTACGAGAAATCCAACCTCCAACCCACACAGGTGCTCCAATTCATTGGAGCGCTGATAGACACTACGGTGGGAAAAGTGTTTCTACTATCTGACCGAGCCAAGACTCTACGAATCTTAGCAGTACAGCTCATGTGCTACAGGCACCTTTCTGCCCATCGGATTCTGATGCTGTTAGGTCACATGGCAGCGGCTCTATACATTGTTCCACGCACTCGTCTGCAGTGAGGCCTCAAGCAGCAATGGATTCACTTCATCTATCCACTTTCCTGGGCAGTGCACTGCATCCCTTCCATGCAGTAGGAGCTAAGCTGGTGGCTGGCCTCAGCCACCCTTGTGACAGGGGTGTTATTCTGCCCTCCAGCCCATCAAATCATTCTTGCCACGGATGCCTCCACCAGGGGTTGGGGAGCACACCTTGGGCCGCTGCAGATGCAAGGCCTCTGGTCACCGTGGGAGCAGTCTCATCAGAGCAATTTCCTGGAACTGTGTGCTGTAAGGAACACCCTCTGCACGTTTCACCCCCTCATTCGCGGCAAGGTAACCATGATCCACATGGACAACCAAGTGACCATGTTCTACATCAGCAAAGATGGAGGGTCCAGTTTCTTGAGCCTATGCCGGGAAGCCATGGCAATCTTGGAGTGAGCGGAGAAGCAGTAAGTCTCCCTGCAGGCCACATACCTCCCTGGTGTGGCCAACACCAGAGCAGCCAAACTGAGCAGAACTTTTCATCCCCACAAGTGGGCTTTGCACCAGGAGGTTGTGTACGAACTGTTCTGAGAGTGGGGCATGCCATGCATGGATTTCTTCGCAACAATGTTCAACAGAAAGGTGGACAACATTTGCTCCATCTTCCCCAGAAGGGAGAGATTTGCCCCGGATACATTTCTCATTAGATGGGGAGAGAATCTGTTTTATGCTTATCCTCAGATTCCTCTGCTGTCATGGACGGTTCAGAAGTGCATGGAGGATGTCACGGATTTCATTCTCGTGGCCCCAACAGCCCTGGTATGCCTACCCAGTGCGAATCTCCATGGCACCTCCCCTCCTATCAGATAGGGAGGACCTTCTGACCCAGGACAATGGAACCCTTCTTCACCCCATGCATGCCACCCTACACCTGACTGCCTGGAGGCTGAAAGGGCAGTATTGAGCCACTGGCATATTCCAGCAGAAATCCAGTATGTCCTTGTGTTGTCTAGGAAGCAGCCTACCAGGAAAAACAGTCAGGGCAAATGGATGAGGTATTTAGCCTGGTGTAGAAAGCAGATCGACATCGACTCCCACCCCCGCCATTTCCTGCTCTCCATAGTCGCTATTGGGATATCTACACTTGTTTTTGCAATCTGGACTACCGACAACATCCCTGCGGGGTCCATCTAAGTGCATTTGTGGCTTATCACCCACACAATGGCCTACCAGTCTCGCACCATCCCATGGTCTCAGGTTACATCCACTAGTAGCTAAGCCTTCAGTACTGTGGGACCTCAATCTGGTCTTGGAACAGCTTATGCTGCCCCCGTTTGAACCTCTACAAAGTTGCTACATGAAGTACTTTACATGGAAAGTGCTTTTCCTGGTGGCAGTAACCTCAGCCAGGTGAGTTAGTGAGCTACAGGCCTTAATTCACTATCCTTCCTGCCTGCAGTTTCATCACAACAAAGTGATGCTAAGGACTCATCCTGCTTTCCTTACCAAAGGTGGTTTCTGCTTTCCACCTCAACCAGACCATAACTCTGCCGAAGTTTTTCCTGAGACCGCATACCAACAAGAGAGAGCAATTGCTTCACATGCTGGACTGTAATCGTGCCTTGGCTTATTACAAGCAACGAATGCAGTCAGATAAACGAGTCTCCCAGCTATTCGTCTTTTTCAACATGAATGCTCCGGGCCATCCCATAGCCAAATGGACTCGATCCAATTGGATATTGCAGTGCATTCTTTTCTGCTACTCCCAGCAGTCAGTGACTGGTGTGAGAGACCGAGACTGGTCATGGGGTCTAATTGGATGTGTGTGTGAGTGATTGGTTGTGGATGATAAGGAAGATAAGGAAGAGAAGACTGTGAGGGCAGAGCTTCAGCAACCCTTGCTGTTTCTGGTGAGTGCTATTGGCAAGGAAAGGAGAAGGAGAGTTGCTGGAGAGGGTAAGTAAAAGTGGCTTTTTACATTTATTTTTCTTGATTGACTGCCATTTTAATTATTGGGTATTATGTGATGACTGTTTTGAAATATTTTATTGATATTTGGACATGTGTTAATAATTTTTATGAGTTTCTAATTGTTGGATATTCTGTTCAGCAGCTGTTTTGTAACATTTTTAGTATAACTTTACAATTATTTCTGTGTGGGGCTCTATAGCAGCTTGGCTTATTCTGTTTTCCCAATAGGAAATGTATTAGTGTTTAGGGCCTGGTTTAATAGTTGTATTTCTTAGATAGGATTGTTACTTTTTTTATTTATTTAAAGGGTTGTTTGTTTTTTTTTACCAACATTTTTAGGTACATCTATTTTAGTGTGCAGGTTAGTTTGTGTGCATTATTGTGAATCTTGAGTCTGTTAGGCGCTATATTTCTCTTTCCATTTCTCCAGGTTCGCACTGCATGCAGAGTGGCTTTTTTTTTTGTTTTCCATTCCAGTTTCTGTCTCCATATTTATAATTTGTGGTTTTTCTGTACTTGGTGAAGGGTGTGTGACTGAGGTGAGGTATTTAACTAGCATGTAGGCATTTGTATCAATCTTATTTGTTGTGTTTTTTCAATAGGATATGCATTAGTGGTAAATTACTGTCTTTTCATAAGGAAGGCTATTTTGCCTGGTGGTAAAAGGAGTTTGTTTTGTTTCTACTGGGATGTCATCAGAACCAGAATATTTTTTTTTTATGGCGAGTTGTAAAGGATAATGCCCTAGATCTGCTCTGCACTCGTTGCTGGGGGTTGAGGGGATTCCTTTGGATGCAGAGTGCATGTTTACGTTTAGCCCCGTGATGGTCACATGTTCAGTGTGTCATGCATGTGAGAACCATCTCAGGTGTGTCCTGGCCAAAAAAGGTTGAGAACCACTGGTTTAGAGGCTCAGGGAGAATTATCTTCTGATTTACTAAGCCTGGTTCTTCCCAGCCTGATGAGGTTATGGGTAAAGATGGGGCAGGAGAAATGCTGGATATTGGAACTTCCTTGACTGGTTCCTCAGCAGGGGATGGCAGCTTGGTGGACACAGCACAGGTGCCTCCTGGTTCTGGCATGGATTCTTCTGCATTTTCTTAGGTAGAACTTTTTTCAGGGATTGCAATCCTTTCTTCAGGTGCAGTCCTCAGCCCTGTCCAATCCTGTTGGATCAGTCCCTCCTCCTTATGGTACTACATTTAAGCGCCGAAGTACTGTTCGAGCTGCAGGTGCTCCTGACAGGAATCCGGAGGGCACTGATGATGAGGCAGATCCTGACTCCGTGGAGGATGGGGAAATTTCTCTGGAATTAGAACTGTTTAGAACTATGTTGCAGATCTTTCATAGAAATGAATTGCTTTACTGATTTCCCAGAATTTAAAATGCTGGGAGTTCCTGGAGCAGATTCCATATCTGAGCCAAAGAAAAAACCCCATTTTGGTGTCTCTGCGTAAAGCCTCTTGTTTTTTCCCAGTTATAGAAGCCATTCAAGAATTGATTGATCTTGAATGGTTCACCCCAGAGGCAAATTTTAAAGGGGGTTGGACCTTGGAAGGCCAGTACCCCCTGGTTCCAGTGGTGAGAGAGCATCTGTCTTTTCCAAAGTGGATGCATTTGTCTGTGTCATCTCTAAATGGACGACTATCCCTGTGGAGGAAGTAGCAGCCGTGAAAGATGTACATGATAGGGGAATTGAGGCCATCCTTAAGCAAGCATTTGAAGCAGTGGCAATGACTTTGCAGATAGCTTCCTGTTCCCTGGTGATTCATTTGCTTCTCTCAGGAGGTTGATGACTCTGGAGAATCTTCAAGGGACATTATGCAACCCGCCACAAGCCTTTTTAGCAGATGTGGGCTGCGATTTGGTCCGCACCTCGGCTAGAGAGGTGGCTTCGGTAATAGTGGCCAGATACCAGTTATGGCTGAAGAATTGGTCAACCGATGTGACCTCCAAAGCTAATCTTATGAAATTGCCTTTTAAAGGCTCTCCTTTGTTTGGGAGCGAGTTGGAGAAGCTGGCCAGTAAGTGGGGTGAATTTCCAGCTCTTCGGTTGCTGAAGGATAAGAAGCAGTTACAGTACCCCTTTGGTATGATGGGGTCATCTTGGAGGTTCCAAGCGTTTTCATCCCTATAGAGGGATGACATTTCTATCCTTTTGTCCAAGACAGCCCAGGTGGGGTGGGGGTTGAAGTAGTACAACCTCCCGACTCTCCCAATGAAGTTTTGCCAACCCACCCCCGGGAACAGGAGATAAGGGGTCGCTTCTCTCTTTTTTTTTTTTTTTTTTAAATCAGAGGTGGGTCGAGATTACATTGGATCAGTGGGTCTTGGAAGTGATTCGAGAAAGGATGTGAGCTGGAATTCTGTAGTGTTCTTCAGGATGTGTTCATGGTGTCACTCCACTCAGAAGTGGCAGGCGGTGGAGTGTACACTGTCAAGGCTTCTCAGTCTGAGGGCTGTGGTTCCAGTACTCGCGTCTCAAGAAAATATGGGTCGATATTCCATTAATTTTGTTGTGCCCAAGAAGGAGGGCTCCTCTTGTCCCATCCTGGATCTCAAAGGGCTCAACCGTCATTTGTGGTGACTTATTTTTGCATGGAAACACTGTGCTCAGTAATAATGGCCGTGCAGTTGGGGGAATTCCTGACTTCCTTGGATCTGTCCGAGACTTATCTCCGTGTTCCTATCTGAGTGGAGCACCAACGTTTTCTGCGTTTTGCGGTGTTGGGGTACATTATGATTTTTGGGTGCTGCCTTTTTCCAAGGTTATGGTGGTGGTAGTGGCAGAACTGAGAGAGGATGGGATACTAGTACACCTGTATTTAGACTGGTTGATTCGGGCCAAGTCTCTGGGTGAGAGCCATCTGGTGACCCGCAAGGTGATCTCCCTGTTACTAGAGCTTGGTTGAGTGGTGAACCTCAGCAAGAACAGTCTTCAGCCAGTTCAGAGTATCTGGGTGTGCGATTCGACATGATGCAGGGCAAAGTTTTTTTTTTCTTTTCTTTTTTTTTTTCTGCCAGAAGCTTGTATTCAAAATTTAGTGTCTCTGATATGTCTCTTGGTGAGCACTATACGCCAGACAGTGTGGTCCTATCTAAGGTACATGAGTAGATGGCGGGAACTCTGGAAGTGGTGCCATGGGAGAGGGCACATATGTGTCCAGTGCTCCCTGCTGTCTTGCTGGAACCCCTGGTCTTAGGACTATTTGATTCAGCTTCACCTGCCAATGGAAGTCTGCTCTTACCTCCAGTGGTGGTTGCAAGTCGACCATTTGAGAAAGGGAGTTGCCCTGATGATTCCAGACTGGTTAGTACTCACAATGGATGCGAATCTTCAAGGTTGAGGAGCTTGCTGTCGGGAGCTAATAGTGCAAGGGCAGTGGAATGCAGAGGAGTCTCTCTGGAATATAATAATCTGGAAACCCGGGCAGTGGCTGGCGTGCTTGCAGTTCAGCAGCAGACTGCAGGGTCTAGCGGTCCAAATAATGTCTGACAACCCAATGATGGTAGCTTATATCAGTTGGCAGGGAGGAACCAAATGTCAATAGGTATTGCAGGAGAGAGACCAACTTATGAAATGGGCGGAGATTCATCTTCAGGTGATTTCGGCATTGCACATTGCGGGAAAAGACACTAAAAAGCATGATCTATCTCTTCTTCCTCATAAATGCTCAAGCCCTCACAAAAAATTCATGCTCTTATCAGACCTCATTCAGGAGAAAAACCCCGACTTCATCACAGTGATCGAAACCTGGTTTAAAAATACAGACCATGTAATCACAAACCAAATAACTCATACGACTTATTCTCAATTCCCAGAAAATCCCGCAGAGGAGGTGGATTACTACTAATCATAAAAAAAAATTTCACCATGAAACCGATCCCACACACACTCCCATGGCAATATGAAATAACTATCTTCGACTCAGAAAATCTGCAAATATGCATAGTATACTGCCCCCCCCCCCCCCCCCCCAAAGACTTCTCGACAACGACATATCTCCCCTCATAGAATTCTTCATAACAAACATCAGCCTCAAAAAAAACCCACAATTATACTCGGGGATTTCAACCTCCATATGGACATCTCCCCACTATCCCAAACTTGCCAAACCCTGTTGGACGTTCTATCCATCCTCAGCTTCACTCAACATGTGACCAACCCCACACACAAAGCTGGTCACACTCTTTACCTGATCTTCACATACAACAATTTCTTCACAAACAACAATATCCTACACTCCAGTCCCATGGTCAGACTACTATCTCCTTCAGTGCAAGACCCAAGCCATCATAAACAACAAGAACAAAACTAATAAAACTTACACCTTCAAATACAGACCACCATTCCAACCAGACCTTCTCCAACAAGAACTTGAAAAGCATCTAACAGACCTAGACTTCTCTAATATAAATAATGCCGCCCAATCATGGCACCAACTTACAACGGAAATTGCCAACACTATAAACCCTGAAAGAACACAACAGAGAATACACAAACCCATGGTTCAACACACAACTAAGACACCAAATCCACCCTAAGGAAGAAAGAAAAAGAATGGCAAAAAAATAAGTCCCCTGACTCTGGAAAGATATCGCACACAACTGGCAACATATAAAAAGCTGATAAAACAAAACAAGATTACTACAGCAAAAAAAATCCAAAACTCCGCAAACACAAAATCACTATTCAACATAGTAAACAACCTTATATCAGACAATAACAACAACCCCTCACCCCAAGCCAAGAACTTGCCATCTTCAAAAACAATCAGCAAAATAACAGGGAATATAAATAATCCCCTTACCAAAATGCACAGCTAAACATCAGATATAACACCATGGACCACATTCGAACCCATATCTACTACTGAAATAGAGAAACTATTAAGAACCCTAAACCCGGCCTGCCACGAACTCGACATAATCCCGATACGAGCCTTAAAGGAAATAGCTCAAACCATTACTCCATCCATCACGGCAATCATAAATAAATCTGTAGAAGGTGAACTTCCAGACAATTTAAAAATTGCCACAATTAAACCCAAAATTAAAAAAAAAACTTCAATCCAGATGAACTTAACTACCGCCCAATCTCAAACTTACCTCTCCTCGCCAAACTGACGGAAAAAGCAGCACTTAAACAACTCAATGATCATCTCGAAACAAACAACATCCTGCACCCCATCCAACACGGATTCAGGAAAAATCTTAGCACGGAAACCTTACTCCTCAATTTATCAAACACAATAATAAGAGGTTTTGATAATGGACAAAGATTCATCCTCATCCTACTTGACCTCTCCGCTGCCTTCGACACGGTTGAACATAAAAGCCTAATCTCCAGACTAGCTGAAATCAGACTATCTGGTAAAACTCTAGACTGGTTTACCTCTTTCTTTAAAAACAGATATATTTCAAGGTAAACATCAACAACCACTCCTCAGATGCCATACCACTAGAAACCGGAGTTCCCCAAGGCTCCGCTCTTTCAACCACTCTATTTAATATATACCTCCTGCCCCTATGCAAGCTACTCGTGAGTCTCGACGTCACATCATGTACGCCGACGATATCCAGCTAATCATACCTGTAACAAGCACCCTCGAAAGCGCAATGAAACTCTCGGCCACTTACCTCAATACTATAAAAAAAAAAACATGCTAAACCAATGAACTATGCCTTAATATGGAGAAAACTGAATGTATACTGCTTGAAAGAAAAAACTCCGGAGCTCACCAGAACCATGCCATACAAATTGACAACAGACTCATCAAATTAAAAGAAAACGTGAAAGATCTAGGAATATGGATTGACCCAGAGCTGAATTATAAGAAACACATTGCAATGAAAATCAAAGAAGGATTCCACAAATTACTAATCCTCAAACACCTAAAACCACTACTGAATCACCCTGAATTCAAAACCATTCTCCAATCACTAATCTTTACAAGCTTTGATTACTGCAACTCACTCCTGATAGGCCTACCCAAATCAACCATCCGACCACTCCAAATACTACAGAACGCCACAGCCAGAATCCTCACCGGCCGCAAATGATCTGACCATATCACCCCTGTACTAAAAGGATTACACTGGCTATCTGTAGAAAAAAGAATTGAATACAAAACTCTAACCATTTTCCACAATGCAATTCACAACAGTGAAAGCACATGCCTAGACACCATTATACAACGACACAATTCTCAACACAATACCAGATCAACAAAGGACAGCTAGACATCCCATCAGTCACAACAGCCAAACTCACTATCGTAAGAAACAGCCATATCAATAGCAGGACCGCGCCTCTGGAACTCCCTACTGGAACACCTGAGACTACAGAACAACACTAAAATATTTAGAAAACTGCTCAAAACCTGGCTCTTCAGGCAAGCCTACAAAGAAGGGATTGGCTAATTGTTCACGCCACAATAACAACCAAGAATCTCAACTCCCATTACCTTACTAACCTCAACCACTTCTTTCACCACCCAGCTCTTATTCTGCATCATACTCAGTTGAGCCTTTTAAGCCCAACTGATATCACACAACTGTAACTTATAAAATCACGAGATTTCACCACGTGGAGAAACCACTAACGCTAGATGACGTAAACACCATGACACAACCTGACTGCATTAACATACACAGCCTGACGATTCATTTGTCTCTAGTTTTAGCACCTCCCACAGCCACTTTCTATTCCCCATATCTACTCCTATAAACATATGTTCTCTGTAACGTTTTTTCTTTTGGAGCGAAAACCTACCTCACCTCCCACAGCTATGAATGTAGTCCTTAATCTTTTTCTGTAACTGATGTTATACCTGTTGTGACACCTGTAAACCGGAGTGAAGGCCTTCCGCTAAACCTTGGTATATAAAAGCTTACAAATAAATAAATAAATGTAAGAGACTTTCTCAATAGGGAGAGTCTGGACCCAGGAGAGAGGGTATTGTCTGATGAGGCTTTCCAGCTGTTGGTGGCTTACTGGGGGGCCTTCCTTTATATATCTGGTGACTTCTCACAATGCGAAAGTTCCTCAATTCTTCAGTCACAGGAGAGATCAAAAGTACTTGGGTATCGATGCTTTTTGTGCAGGTCTGGCTGGACGACAAGCTGTTGTAGGCTTTTCCCCCATGGCCCATGTTGGGCAGAATAATTCGCAGAATCTAGGGCCACAGGGGGATGGTGCTCCTGGTGGTACCAGACTGGCCTAGAAGACCATGGTTTGCAGATCTGCAAAGACTTCTGGTAGAGACTCCCCTTCATCTTCCACTGCACAAAAATCTGTCGTAGAAGGGGCCTGTCCTTCACGAAGATCCAACTTGGTTTTGTCTTACGATTTGGCCTTTGAGAGGGCTTGCTTGTTGAAGCGTGGATAGTCTTCTGTGGGATTGCCACCTTGCTACAAGCTCAAAAGTTCTCCATTTCCTTAGCCTGTATGCAGGTTTGGGTGTTGAGGCTTGGTGTGAGGATCGAGGTGTTCTTCTTTGTTTAGTTAAGATCTCACTGATTTTGGAATTTTTGTAGGATGGGTTAAATAAAAGGTTGGCCCTTGAAAGTATAGCCTGTGGCTCTTCCTGTTTCAGGGGCCAGATGAATGGTGAATCCTTATTGACTCATCCTGATGTAGCTTGTTTCTTGAGGGGAATGAACCATCTTCGTCCTTCCTTGTGGTTACAGATTCCCTCGTGGAGTCTTAATCTGGTGTTTGATTTCTTGGTGGGCCAACGTTTCGACCACTGTGTAGCCTTTGCTTGTGCTTCTTACCTTGAAAACAGTGTTTCTGGTAACAGTGTATTCTGCATATCTAATTTCTGAGCTGCAGGTCTTGTTTTGCCAGGAGCTGTTCCTTCGGGTGACTCCATGAGCAATACAGCTGCGTACTGTTCCTTCATTCTTCCTTAAAGTGATCTCGGATTTTCACTTCAATAAGCCCATGTCCTTGCCGTGTTTGGATAAGGAAAGAGATGCGGAAGAATATCGCCTTTTGCATCCCTTGGATGTCAAGAGACATATCGTGACTTGTCTGGAGGTTTCTAAACCTTGCTGAAAGACAGATTGTCTGTTTGTCCTTCATGGTGAAGGAAACTGGGTGAACCAACTTTATGGGCTACAATAACTTGCTGGATTAAGGAGGTGGTCATGGCCATGTATATGGATGCTGAAAAGCCATTGCCTACTAAGTTTAGGGCTCATTTTACTAGGGTTCAGGCAGTGTCATGGGCGGAGGTTAGATTGTTGTCTCCCGTCGACATTTGCTGAGCTGTGACGTGATCCTCCTTAAACACCTTTTCCAGATATTAACATCTGGATGTGCAGGCCTGGGAGGGCGCAGCTTTTTGCACGTGTGGTGTTGACTGGACAGCGGGCAGCCTCCCACTCTATTTGGGAGTAGCTTGCTTACATCCCACTGGTCCTGAATTCATATATCCACGTGCTAGGAAATGAGAAATTTCTTACCTGATAATTTCCTTATCCTTAAGATGGATAGATGGATTCAGCTTCTCGTCCTCCTCTGTGGCTATGTGTTCTGGGGGATTACTGGTAAGTGTTCATCTAGTCCCTATACTAGTATGTATATGTTCTTGCCTGAGTTCAGTGTTCCTTGTTGGTTGAGTACAGCTTTTGAAGAGAATACTGGTAGGCTGATGTCATTGCAGGACTATATATACTGTGACACCAGTTCTGCTCTGTCTCCATTTGCTGGTAGAGGTGCATAAGCCACGGGTCCTGAATCCATCTGTTCACCTTAAGGAATAGGAAATTATCAGGTAAGTAGTCATTTCTCATTATTTTTGTCAGAAACTTAAATACTGTACTTAGTGACTAGCTATAGCGGCATAGCGAACACGATTATGGGTTAGGAGGCGATGTCCTTTCATAGATTACAAACTGGTTAAAAGACAGGAAACAGAGTAGGATTAAATGGTCAATTTTCTCAGTGGAAAAGGGTAAAAAGTGGAGTGCCTCAGGGATCTGTACTTGGACTGGTGCTCATATATATATGAGGGGGGATATGATAAAGGTCTTTAAGATCATGAGAGGTCTTGATCTGTACTTGGACTGGTGTATGTATATATAGATATATATAGATATAGATATATATATATATATAATCTTCAGCCTTTCCTCATAGGGGAGCTGTTCCATCCCCTTTATCATTTTGGTTGCCCTTCTCTGTACCTTCTCCATCACCAACTATACCTTTTTTGAGATGCGGCGACCATAATTGTACAGTATTCAAGGTGATCTGGAAAGGAATACGATGAGTGAGGTTATCAAATCACAAGCGGATTGTGATACATTACAAGAGGACCTTGCAAGACGTTAGGAATTATTAGAAAGGGAAAGGTTAATAAAACGGAAAATGTCATAATGTCTCTATCGCTCCATGGTGAGACCGCATCTTGAATACTGTACAATTATGGTCGCCGCATCTCAAAAAAGGTATAGTTGGTGATGGAGAAGGTACAGAGAAGGGCAACCAAAATGATAAGGGGAATGGAACAGCTCCCCTATGAGGAAAGGCTGAAGAGGTCAGGGCTGTTAAGCTTGGAGAAGAGACGAATGAGGGGGGATATGATAGAGGTCTTTAAGATCATGAGAGGTCTTGAACGAGTAGATGTGACTGTTATTTACACTTTCGAATAATAGGACTGGGGGCATTCCATGAAGTTAGCAAGTAGCACATTTAAGACTAATTGGAGAAAATTCTTTCTTTTTCACGCAACGCACAATAAAGCTCTGGAATTTGATGCCAGAGGATGTGGTTAGTGCAGTTAGTGTAGCTGGGTTCAAAAAAGGCTTGGATAAGTTCTTGGAGAAGTCCATTAACGACTAATCAAGTTTACTTAGGGAATAGCCACTGATATTAATTGCATCAGTAGCATGGGATCTTCTTAGTGGTTGGGTAATTGCCAGGTTCTTGTGGCCTGGTTTGGCCTCTGTTGGAAACAGGGTGCTGGGCTTGATGGACCCTTGGTCTGACCCAGCATGGCAATTTCTTATGTTATGTAAATACGGGGTTCTCAATACATTCTACAATGACAAAGGAAGAATCCGTAGTTCCCTATATGTACCCAGATCAGTCCAGACTTCTGGGTTTTGCATCCCTGCCAGCAGACAAAGTTTTACTGACACTGCTCCATAAACCTGAGTGCCACCTGCAGTTGCTCTTTATTTCTCTATCTCCAGCAGATAGTAGATGGTGGAAAACCTGCAGTTCTGCAGTTAGAGAAAAAAGGTAGGAGAGCAACATAAGAATTTGCCATACTGGGTCAGACCAAGGGTCCATCAAGCCTAGTATCCTGTTTCCAACAGTGGCCAATCCAGACCATAAGAACCTGGCAGGTACCCAAACACTAAGAAGATCCCATGCTACTGTTGCTAGTAATAGCAGTGGCTATTTTCTAAGTCAATTTTTAAACCCAGCTACACTAACTGCACTAACCAAATCCTCTGGCAACAAATTCCAGAGTTTAATTGTGTGTTGAGCGAAAAAGAACTTCCTCCGATTAGTTTTAAATGTGCCACATGCTAACTTCATGGAGTGCCCCCTAGTCCTTCTATTATCCGAAAGAGTAAATAACAGATTCACATTTACCTGTTCTAGAACTCTCATGATTTTAAACACCTCTATCATATCCCCCCTGAGCCGTCTCTTCTTCAAGCTGAACAGTCCCTAATCTCTTTAGTCTTTCCTCAGTGGGGAGCTGTTCCATCCCCTTTATCATTTTGGTTGCCTTTCTCTTTACCTTCTCCATCGCAACTATATCTTTTTTGAGATGTATCATCCAGGATTGTACACAGTATTCAAGGTGCAGTCTCAACATGGAGCAATACAGAGGCATTATGACCTTTTCTGTTTTATTCACCATTCCCTTTCTAATAATTCCCAACATTCTGTTTGCTTTTTTGACTGCTGCAGCACACTGAACCGACAATTTCAATGTGTTATCCACCAAGACGCCTAGATCTTTCTTGGGTGGTAGCTCCTAATATGGAACCTAACATCATGTAACTATAGCATGGGTTATTTTTCCCTTTATGCATCACCTTGCACTAATCCACATTAAATTTCATCTGCCATTTGGATGCCCAATTTTCCAGTCTTACAAGGATTCCTGCAATTTATCACAATCTGCTTGTGATTTAACTACTCTGAATAATTTTGTATAATCTGCAAATTTGATTACATCACTGGTCATATTCCTTTCCAGATCATTTATAAATATATTGAAAATCACAGGTCCCAGTGCAGATCCCTGAGGCGCTCCACTGCTCATTCCCCTCCACTGAGAAAATTGTCCATTTAATCCTACTCTCTGTTTCCTGTCTCTTAGCCAGTTTGTAATCCATGAAAGGACATCGCCAGCTATCCCATGATTTTTTACTTTTCCTAGAAGCCTCTCATGAGAAATTTTGTCAAATGCCTTCTGAAAATCCAAATATATCATCTACCGGTTCACCTTTATCCACATGTTTATTAACGCCTTCAAAAAAGTGAAGCAGATTTGTGAGGCAAGACTTGCCTTGGGTAAAGCTATGCTGACTTTGTTCCATTAAACCATGTCTTTCTATATGTTCTGTAATTTTGATCTTTAGAACATTTTCCACTATTTTTCCTGGCACTGAAGTCAGACTAACTGGTCTGTAGCTTCCTGGATCACCCCTGGAGCCCTTTTTAAATATTGGGGTTACATTAGCCAGTCTTCAGGTGCAATGGATGAATTTAATGATAGGTTACACATTTTTACTAATAGATCTGAAATTTCATTTTTGAGTTCCTTCAGAACCCTGGGGTTTATACCATCCGGTCCAGGTGATTTACTAGTCTTCATTTTGTCAGTCGGGCCTACCTATATTCTAGGTTCACCATAATTTGGTTCAGTCCATCTGAATAATTACCCATGAAAACCTTCTCTGGAACCGGTATCTCCCCAACAACCTCTTCAACATCCTCTTCAATAAACACTGAAGCAAAGAAATCGTTTAATTTTTCCGTGATGGCCTTATCTTCTCTAAGTGCCCCTTTAACCCCTCGATCATCTAACTGTCAAACTTATTCCCTCACAGGCTTTCTGCTTCAGATATATTTTTAAAAGTTTTTACTGTGAGCTTTTGCCTCTATGGCCAACTTCTTTTCAAATTCTTAGCCTGTCTTACTTTTAATTTGCCAACACTTATGCTTTATCCTATTTTCTTCTGTTGGATCCTTCTTCCAATTTTTGAATAAAGATCTTTTGTCTAAAATAGCCTCTTTCACCTAACCTTTTAACCATGCTGGTTTTGCCTTCCTTCCACCTTTCTTAATGTGTGGAATTCATCTGGACTGTGCTTCTAGGATGGTAATGTATAACTATGTCCACGCCTCTTGCACACCTTTTACCTTTCCTAGCGTGTAGCAGATGGATTCAGGACCAATGGGTATAGTGTGCTCCTGATAGCAGTTGGAGACGGATCAGATTTCAATCTGACGTCAGCCCTAGTAAATATACTCCTGCAGGAAGCTCTACTCTCTAGTATTTTCAGTCTCCATTGCAGTTCGGGACTCTATACACGCTTGCACAGCATTGAAGTATTCTAACCAAAGAAATCCAAAACAAAGAAGAAATCTTACCTCTACAGATGAGCCCTGCTCTCCTGCGGTGATATCTACAGGTCCCTCCCCCAATTGAGGTGATTTCCGTGATCCCTCAGCAGTAGGCCTCGGTCTGGCAGCGGTTCCCGGCGTGGACTTAGCCCCCGGCAATAGGTGCGACTGAGAGACAGCGGGTGCAACTTCGAGTGCAGCGGTGAAGGTACTTCCCTCTCCCCCCACAGCCGGAGACCTCCCGGAACGAGACCGGGAAATGCAGAGACCAGGTAAGGTAGAAAACTCCTAAGTCTCCAAGGCTCGAACAGCCGCACAGATTGCCAGCTAGCGCCAGTGCTACCGGGTTGATCAGCCCTGTCTGGGCTAGACCCCGGTCCGATACGAGGGTCCTCCCACGTGGAAAACCTCTAAGGTGGTCGCCATATTGCTCGCGTGGTCGCAGTCGCCACTTTCCCTTGATCGCTGCCCTGTCTGCCTATCTGATCCAGGTGCACAGAGGCGAGCCGTGCGCACAAAATCACTTGTGTGCACACCGGCGCATGCATAAGTGCCGTGCACACAGCGATGCTCACGAGGGCACCGGGCACACAGCCACACACTCAGCTGTGCCGGGCGCATAAGTAATCCGTGCGCACAGTGGTGCGCGCATCTTATTGAGCGTGCATCAGACATACACGAACAACTTCGGCACACCCAGAGCCTGTAACTAAACCTCCCGGCGTACACCTGCATGCTTGCAAACCATGGGCACCACCAGACAAGAAGCTCAAGGCTCAGGTCCTCTGCCCAGCATGCCACATTAGAGCTGCGCAGCACGAAGAGGCCACGGCACTGTCTCTACAGTACGAGGAAGCTCTGGGGGAACCAAGTCAAGATCCTCCCCCCAGCCGGTACTGGGTTCCGGATCTACCGACAGTACACCGGACCTAGCTACTCCCAGCGGGAGCCTCCTTCAAACCGGCCCGCCCCCGGGGACGCAGCACCTCTCAATTTAGACCCAGCATCTTTCTCCTGGGTAGAATTCTTCAAAGGCCTTCATACCTTTGTCCACATGCAACTGGCACCCCCAATGACACAACCACAGCCTCCCCCAGAGGACCCTAACATCCCAAGGACCCTCTAAATCCAGAGAAGTGCTTCTCCTGCCCAAAAGCCCCAATATTGGGGACATGGATACCTCGGATGAGGATCAAGACTCCCTGGAGGAAGGGGAAATCGCCCCCCACCCGTCCCCGGGAACGGAACCTTGCTGAATCATGAGGCGGTTCTTCGCCAAAGACTAACTTTCATACCTCGTGGCGCACAGCTTGAAAGAGCTCGTTAGCCCAAGCACAAGTGCCACAGGGGAAACTAGGACGAACCCCCTCCTAGAGAGACTCAGTCAGACCTCCCGCCATTTCCCTTTGCTGCAAGCCGAACAACAGCTGATTGACCTGGAATGGGAGGCTCTGGAGGCCACTTTCAAAGGGGGACAGACCCTGGCAGCCATGTACCCCTGGACCCCGCTGCCAAAGATCTCCTGGCATTCCACAAAGTGGATGACATGGTCTGCACAGTCTCAAAGCGCACTACCATCCCAGTCGAGGGAGGAGCGGCACTCAATGATGCCCAGGACAGACGTCTGGAATCCATCCTTAAAATAGTCATTCGACGTTTCAGCTATGTCACTACAGATCGCGGCCTGCTGTGCCATGGTGACACGCGCCTGCTTATCAAAGACCAGGAACGTCACCACACCCGTCGAAGCACTAGAACCAGCAGTATCATTCCTCACGAATGCGACCTCCGACCTTGTGCGCACCGCAGCCAGAGGCGTTTCGTCTGTTTGTGGCAGCCAGAAGGCAACTCTGGCTCAGAAGCTGGTCAGCCAATGCGACGTCCAAGACGAGACTCACAAGAATGCCTTTTAAGGGAACCCTCCTGTTCGGAAGCGAACTGGAGAAGTTAGCAGACAAGTGGGGTGAATCTCCAGTACTGCGGCTACCGGAGGACAAGAACAAGAGAAGCCAGCCCCCTCCCCCGAACATCTAAGGGCAGGGGATCTCAGCGCTTCAAACCATACAGAAGTATATATCAAGCATCTCGCCCCGCAGGCAGGGGCCAGTCCTTTCGGAACAAACATAACAAAAGGGGAGCCGGCGCTGGTCCAGGCCCCAGCCGTACCCCGCAATGAAGATCAGCCGACCCATCCACAGGAAGAAGGCGTAGTGGGCAGGCTTGCCCTATTCTATCAAAGATGGGTCGAGAACTTCAGACAAGTGGGTCCTATCCATCATTTGAGAGGGATACTATCTGGACTTCCATAAGATCCCTCCGGACAAGTTTGTGAAATCTCCCTGCCACGACCCTTTCAAGAGGATGGCAGTGGAATGCACACTGACCAAATTGCTCGACTTAAAGGCCAATAACGCCAGTGCCCACGCAACAACAAAATACTGAGCACTATTCCATCTATTTTATCGTTCCCAGGAAAGAGGGTACTTTCTTGCCCATCCTGGACCTCAAGTCCAACTGCCACCTGAGGGTACCTCGCTTCCACATGGAAACCCTACACTCTGTCATAAGGGCGATACAGCCAGGAGAATTCCTTACATCCCTGGATCTGTCAGAAGCCTACGAGCACATCCATCACGAGCATCAGCGTTTCTTACGGTTCGTGATCCTGGACCACCACTACCAGTTCTGGGCACTACCCTTCGGGCTAGCCACAGCACCCCGAACGTTCACCAAAATCATGGTGGTAGTGACGGCGACACTGAGGAAAGAAGGAATCCTCATACACACATATCTGGACGATTGGCTGATCAGGGCAAAATCCCCAGAGGAATGTCATCAGGCGACCACCAGAGTCAAAACTCTACTGGAGAACCCCAGGTGGGTGATCAACACCAACAAAAGCTGTCTGCAGCCCTCCCAATTGCTGGAATACCTGGGACTCCGGTTCGACACCAGACAAGACAAGGTCATTCTGACTCCTACAAGGAGAACAAAACTGATGAAACAATTGTGAAACCTGTTAAACACTCTTCGCCCCTAAGGTGTGGGACTACCTCCAAATCCTCTGTCTCATGACATCCACCCTGGAAGTGGTTCCATGGGCAAGAGGTCACCTGCGATTTTTATTCCCCCCCCCCCCCCCCCCCCCTACAGCGTTCCCTACTGTCACGATGGAACCTGCTGTCCCAGAATTACTCCATTCGCCTCCAGCTCCCAGAGGAAATTCGAACCTAGCTACAATGGTGGCTACAAGAAGACCATCTGAGCAAGGGAGTAAGGCTGTCCCTGCTGACCTGGATCCTGCTCACCACGGATGCGAGCCTATGAGGGTGGGGAGCCCACTGCCAGGAGCTGACCGCCCAGGGGCAATGGGACAAAGAAGAGTCGGGATGAACATCAACCGACTGGAAGCCCGGGCAGTCAGACTAGCCTGCCTATGGTTCAGTCACAGACTCCGGGGCGAATCGGTCAGAGTCATATCAGACAACGCCACAACAGTTGCCTACATCAACCGCCAGGAAGGAACCAGAAGCCAACAGGTGTCCCTGGAAATAGATCCTCTAATGGCATGGGCGGAAGCAAACCTACAAGGGATCTCAGCCACCCACATCGCGGGAAGAGACAATGTCACTGCGGATTACCTCAGCAGAGAAAGTCTGGACCCAGGGGAATGGAGACTGTCGGCCACAGCCTTCCAGTTGATAGTAAACTGCTGGGGAACACCAGTCATGGACCTCCTGGCAACCCAGTCCAACGCCCAGGTTCCCAACTTCTTCAGTAGTAGACAGGAACCACAATCCCAAGAGATAGATGCACTCGTCCAGGCCTGGCCACAGGAAACTCTGCTATACGCCTTCCCACCGTTGCCACTACTGGGCGGTATCATCTGCAAGATAGAACACCACAGGGGACCAGTTCTTCTAGTGGCCCCGGACTGGCCAAGAAGGCCGTGGTACGCAGACATGCGACGACTACTGACAGGGAGCCCTCTCTCTCTACCTCCACACATGGATCAGCTCCAACAAGGCCCAATCCTCCACGAAGACCCAACGCTATTCTCTTACGGTCTGGTCATTGAGAGGACGCGCCTGAAGAAGAGCAGATACTCTGGGGCGGTGATTGACACTCTGCTCCGAGCACGCAAGTTTTCCACATCTCTAATCTACATACGAAAATGGAGAATATTCGAAGCCTGGTGCGAGGCCCGCAACATCATACCACACTAGGTTGGAATTCCTGCAGAACGGCCTACAGAAGGGATTGTCTTTCAACTCCATCAAGGTACAGGTGGCTGCATTGTCATGCTACGGAACCAGGAGCGAGAGCGGCAGCAGATCCTCTCACCCGGATGTCTCCCGCTTTCTGAAAGGAGTCAAGCAGATCCGAGCACCCCTGAAGTGGCCGATGCCTCTTTGGAATTTCAACCTGGTCCTAGATTTCCTAGCAGGAACCTCCTTCAGACCTCTCCGCGGCCTGTCTAGCCGACTATTAACACTGAAGACTGCCTTCCTGCTGGCAGTCTGTTCGGCCCGTCGTATATCCGAGCTACAAGCACTGTCCTGCCAAGAGCCATTCCTCAGACTCACCCCGGGAACCATCCAGTTATGCACAGTTCAGTCGTTCCTCCCCAAAGTGGTGTCTCACTTCCATCTCAACCAAACCATCTTGCTACCATCGCTAGATGAGCATAAGAATTCGGAAGAGGCTCGAAGCCTATGCCATCTCAACGTCAGCAGGCTCCTAGTCAGATACCTGGAAAGGTCGGAATCCATACGAAAGACGGACCATAGAGTCCAACAGGATAAACATTCTGCATGAGACTAAATACAAAATTGAATCTTTATGGGTAGAAATCCCTTGTGTGTCAGGGAAGAATACAGTGATAGGGGTATACTACCGTCCACCTAGTCAAGATGGTGAGATGGACAGTGAAATGCTAAGAGAAATTAGGGAAGCTAACCAAATTGGTAGTGCAGTAATAATGGGAGACTTCAATTACCCCAATATAGACTGGGTAAATGTATCATCGGGTCACGCTAGAGAGATAACGTTCCTGGATGGAATAAATGATAGCTTTATGGAGCAATTGGTTCAGGAACCGACGAGAGAGGGAGCAATTTTAGATCTAATTCTCAGTGGAGCACAGGACTTGGTGAGGTGGTGGGGCCACTTGGCAATAGTGATCATAATATGATCAAATTTGATTTAATGACTGGAAAAGGAACAGTGTGCAAATCCAAGGCTCTCGTGCTAAATTTTCAAAAGGGAAACTTTGATAAAATGAGAAAAATTGTTAGAAAAAAACTGAAAGGAGCAGCTACAAAAGTAAAAAATGTCCATTCTAGAAGCACAGTCCAGATGTATTCCACACATTAAGAAAGGTGGAAAGAAGGCAAAACGATTACCGGCATGGTTAAAAGGGGAGGTGAAAGAAGCTATTTTAGCCAAAAGATCTTCATTCAAAAATTGGAAGAAGGATCCAACAGAAGAAAATAGGATAAAGCATAAACATTGGCAAGTTAAATGTAAGACATTGATAAGACAGGCTAAGAGAGAATTTGAAAAGAAGTTGGCTGTAGAGGCAAAAACTCACAGTAAAAACATTTTTAAAATATATCCGAAGCAGAAAGCCTGTGAGGGAGTCAGTTGGACCGTTAGATGATCGAGGGGTTAAAGGGGCACTTAGAGAAGATAAGGCCATCGCGGAAAGATTAAATGATTTCTTTGCTTCGGTTTTACTAAAGAGGATGTTGGGGAGGTACCCGTAATGGAGAAGGTTTTCATGGGTAATGATTCAGATGGACTGAATCAAATCACGGTGAACCTAGAAGATGCGGTAGGCCTGATTGACAAACTGAAGAGTAGTAAATCACCTGGACCGGATGGTATACACCCCAGAGTTCTGAAGGAACTAAAAAATGAAATTTCAGACCTATTTAGTAAAAATTTGTAACTTATCATTAAAATCATCCATTGTACCTGAAGACTGGAGGATAGCAAATGTAACCCCAATATTTAAAAAGGGCTCCAGGGGCGATCCGGGGAAACTACAGACCGGTTAGCCTGACTTCAGTGCCAGGAAAAATAGTGGAAAGTGTTCTAAACATCAAAATCACAGAACATATAGAAAGACATGATTTAATGGAACAAAGTCAGCATGGCTTTACCCAGGGCAAGTCTTGCCTCACAAATCTGCTTCACTTTTTTGAAGGAGTTAATAAACATGTGGATAAAGGTGAACTGGTAGATATAGTATACTTGGATTTCAGAAGGCGTTTGACAAAGTTCCTCATGAGAGGCTTCTAGGAAAAGTAAAAAGTCATGGGATAGGTGGCGATGTCCTTTCGTGGATTGCAAACTGGCTAAAAGACAGGAAACAGAGTAGGATTAAATGGGCAATTTTCTCAGTGGAAGGGAGTGGACAGTGGAGTGCCTCAGGGATCTGTATTGGGACCCTTACTGTTCAATATATTTATAAATGATCTGGAAAGAAATACGACGAGCGAGGTAATCAAATTTGCAGATGACACAAAATTGTTCAGAGTAGTTAAATCACAAGCAGATTGTGATAAATTGCAGGAAGACCTTGTGAGACTGGAAAATTGGGCATCCAAATGGCAGATGAAATTTAATGTGGATAAATGCAAGGTGATGCATATAGGGAAAAATAACCCATGCTATAATTACACAATGTTTCACTCCTACTCTGTACTCTTGCTCCCCCTGTATATTTTGTACTCCTGCCCCTTATTTAACCATATATATTTTCCATTTATTTTCTGTTCTCGTGCATTCCTTGTATATTTTGTACTCCTGTACCTTTCTTAACCATATTTATTTTGTATACTTAAACCTTATTTAACCATGTGTTACAGTTCCTCTCGCTTCGCTCCTGCTCTATATTGTTGGGGTCTCCCCGACCCCCAGTTTTCTCTTAGTTCTCCTCTCCTCCTCCCCCTGTTATTTGTAACTTCCACCTTTTGTTATCATGTAAACCGATATGATGTGTACTTTAATGTCGGTATAGAAAAACTGTTAAATAAAAATAAATAAATAAAATGTTGGGTTCCATATTAGGTGCTACAACCCAAGAAAGAGATCTAGGTGTCATAGTGGATAACACATTGAAATCGTCGGTACAGTGTGCTGCGGCAGTCAAAAAAGCAAACAGAATGTTGGGAATTATTAGAAAAGGAATGGTGAATAAAACGGAAAATGTCATAATGCCTCTGTATCGCTCCATGGTGAGACCGCACCTTGAATACCGTGTACAGTTCTGGTCGCCGCATCTCAAAAAAGATATAATTGCGATGGAGAAGGTACAGAGATGGCTACCAAAATGATAAGGGGAATGGAACAACTCCCCTATGAGGAAAGACTAAAGAGGTTAGGACTTTTCAGCTTGGAGAAGAGACGACTGAGGGGGGATATGACAGAGGTGTTTAAAATCATGAGAGGTCTAGAACGAGTAGATGTGAATCGGTTATTTACTCTTTCTGATAGTAGAAAGACTAGGGGACACTCCATGAAGTTAGCATGGGGCACATTTAAAACTAATCGGAGAAAGTTCTTTTTTACTCAACGCACAATTAAACTCTGGAATTTGTTGCCAGAGAATGTGGTTAGTGCAGTTAGTATAACTGTGTTTAAAAAAGGATTGGATAAGTTCTTGGAGGAGAAGTCAATTACCTGCTATTAAGTTCACTTAGAGAATAGCCACTGCCATTAGCAATGGTTACATGGAATAGACTTAGTTTTTGGGTACTTGCCAGGTTCTTATGGCCTGGATTGGACACTGTTGGAAACAGGATGCTGGGCTTGATGGACCCTTGGTCTGACCCGGTATGGCATTTTCTTATGTTCTTATCTATTCGCCCTTCACAGTGGGAAGATGCAAGGGGAAGCGGCCTCGCGAGCAACCATAGCCCGCTGGATCAAAGAAGTCATCAAGGCGGCCTACATAGAAGCAGGCAAGCCACCGCCTTTACAAGTCAAGGCCCATTCTACTAGAGCCCAGGCAGTGTCCTAGGCAGCCAAGATGCTGTCACCCGCCAAGATCTGCAGGGTGGCGACATGGTCCTCCATCCACACCTTCTCCAGGTTTTACCGCCTGGATGTTCAGGCTCGGGAGGACACAGCATTTGCAAGGGCAGTACTAAATGGGTCACGGGCAGCCTCCCACCCGGTTCGGGAGTAGCTTTTATACATACCATTGGTCCTGAGTCCATCTGCTGCACGCTAGGAAATGGAGAAATTACTTACCTGATAATTTCGTTTTCCTTAGTGTAGACAGATGGACTCAGATTCCCACCCACGGCTGCCGTTACTCATGAAATTCTCAGGGGACATCCCCATGAGCGAGTGATTCACGGGTTAGCCATGCTTTCCTTCATCTAGGACACCCAGCCTACTGGGTGTCAACGTTTCTCGGTTTAGGGCACTGGCGGTCTCCAGCTATAGCCAATTCAACCAGTTCAAATTAAGTCATCAAAGTTATAAAGTTAATAAAGTTATTCAAATTATTCAGTCATACATATATCCACAATTGCTTTTAGAGGAGAATACTGAAGAGCTGCACTTCCTGCAGGGGTATATGTACTAGGACTGACGTCAGATTGAAATCTGATCAGTCTCAAACTGCTTTCAGGAGTACACTATACCCATTGAGTCAATCTGTCTACACTAAGGAAAACAAAATTATCAGGTAAGTAATTGCTCCATTTAAAGGTTAGCGCAGCAGTCTGGTTCCACCCTGGTTAAGGTGGAACCCATCCCTTCGGAAGATACTCTCCCTTCTCCCATCCCTTCTGTTAGCTGCCTTACTGACTATTAAAAGCACACACACACTAAATATACCCCAATAGTTTACTTCTCCCCAATACTTTAAAAAAATTAAAAAAAATTCCCAAGCAAAACTTACTGATTCCTTTCAGCCACCAGCAAGAAGGTGATCCTATCCTCTCAGTGCTCCCAAGGAGTTGCTATGGCCTGGTGGGACCATCCTCCTTGGTCTGAGGCGGACGTATTGCTAGCTCTTTAATACATTTAACCGTTAGCTCCGTGGTGTGTAAATCTGGTGGTCCAGATCCTTCCCCTTCACGAGGCTGCTAGAGCCACTGAGAAGCAGCTTGGAAGCAGTGTGTTCCCACTTGCAGCTTTGTGTTACAGCGTAACCCAGGGAAGTATCCTTACTTTTGTTGTTGGCTGTAAAGTTTGAAAAAAAAAAGAAAAATACAGGTTTTCTGTTTTCCTGCTGGGGCTGACTGTGTATTTTTAGACTACTTTCCAACAGCCGAGGCAATCTCCGCGGTTGTAGCCACATATACCATGGTGCGCAGCTCGGTCTTCCGCGCTTGCGGGTCAGCTCGCTTGCAGCTCAACTGGGCCGGGTTATGCACTGGCTTTGTGTCAAGCAGCAAGGGGCCTTTGGGGAGACCTGCCACAACGGCAAAAGAAAAATGGGCTCTTGCTTTTGCTCCTCAGTCGTGTCAGGGTTCACACCAGGCCGGGGCTTCTCTTCCTCTTGGCATGGGAACAGTGGCCATTTTGCGATCTCAGTCAGCTTTTGCAGTGCCGGGGGTGGGGATTCCCCTCAGAGTCCATACCCAGCATTTTCGGTCTCTGGTGAGGAGCATGGGGGCTCTGCAGGGTAGGATTTTCCTGTTCTCCCTGTTCCTGAGTCCTCTCAGCCCATTCCTGGGTCCTCAAGGCCTTTTACCATAGACTTTGTTCTGTTGATGCATGAGGCCTATTTTAGCTAAACAGCTCTCTGGAGAGGGGCATTCTGGGACCCGGTTTTCATAGTCTTATTCTGGGTCACAAGCCTGGGCAGACAAAAAGGAAGTGACCTTCGCCCATCCAGCGTGCATTGCGTCTTGCCTCAGCTTCTGGAGATGCAGTAGATGATTCTGAGGATACAGATCTTGCTACAGAAGCACCGGCGGGGTTGATCCAAATGTGGGCAGCACAGGTCAGGTAGGGGATTCAGAGGAGATCTGCTACGAAGGATGTGACCCCAGATGGTCTATCTTTTTTTCTTAAAGAGGAACTGTGGCCCTTGATTCCTCAGGTCCTGCAGGAGCTCGGACTCAACGTCCCTCAGGAAGACTCTGATTTGGAGGCAGCTGATCCTGTCTTGGATGACTTAAGGTGTCCAGAAAAAGCCTTCCTGTATCACAAGTCTGTAAAGAAGTTGGTGGATTGAGAGTGGGATACTCCTGAGGCCAGCTTGAGAGTTGGGAGGGCTATTTCAAAACTTTATTCTTTGCCCCTGCAGACGTTGGAGCTTCTGTCGCTTACTAAAGTCTATGCTTCTGTGTCTGCAGTTACTAAGATGACGACTGTTCTGGTTGCCGGGGCCGCTGCTTTGAGAGACATCAAAGATCAGAATTGGAGGTTCACCTCAAAAGGATTTTTTAGGTTTTGGCTCTGAGCTTATGAGTAGCCATTTGTACTAATTTTATGCAGTGGACTTGCCTGTGCTGGGTCCAGCAGTTACAGAAAGCTCAGCTGCAATCAGGTGAAGAGGCTCAGAAGGCTGAATGCTTGGAGGCTGCAGTGGCATACAGAGCAGATGCTCTGTACGACCTGGTCAGAATGTCTTCAAGGATCATGATTCTGCTGTATCAGCCAGGAGATTGTTATGGTTACGTAATTGGTCAGCAGATATGTGATCCAAGTCTCAGTTGGCATCTCTTCCTTTTAAAGGAAAGCTCTTGATTGGTGAGGAATTAGTACAGATAATGAAGCACTTGAGGGAAACCAAGGTGCATAGGCTGGCAGAGGATAAACCTAAGGTCAGAAGATTCTTTCAAGCTCAGTCCCATTTTTGGGATAATTGGTTTCACCTGGCAAGAGGTTCTTCAGGGCCTCAGAAGCAATCTGCTCCCACAGGTCCGTCCTGGAGTCAGTCATTTCAAGGAAGTTGGAGACCCTTCCGGGAGACCACAGGGGCAAAACACAGCTGGGGCTAAACTTATTTGAGATTTATATATCCTCGCAATGAAGGGAGGTTGGTCCATTCCTTTTGTTTCCATCGTAGATGGACATCTGGCGCTGTTTTATGGGGAGTGAACCAAAATTACCACGGGTCAGTGGGTTCTCAGTGTAGTAAGAGATGGCTATGCTTTAGAATTTGCTCGTCCCGTTCTAGACTTATTCATAGTTTTCCCTCTCAACAAGCAGCTAGCAGTTTGGGAAACACTAGACTGGGTGAAGCAGCTAGGTGCTGTAGTCCCAGTTTCCTGTGAAGAATGAGGCACAGGAAGGTATTCCATTTACTTGTTGTACCAAAGAAGGAAGGAATTGTATCTAAAAAGGGTGAATGCAGCTCTGAAAGTTCCGTGTTTTCGAATGGAGACCCTGCAGTCAGTCATCGCGGCAGTGCACACAGTCATCGCGGCGGTGCACAAAGATGAGTTCTTAGTTTCTCTACATTTTGACGGAGGTGCATCTGCACATAGCCATCCGGCCGGAGCATCAGCGGTATCTGAGGTTTATAGTTCTGGGTCAGCATTTTCAGTTTCGAGCTTTCATGTTTGGTCTGGTGACGGCGCCACATACTTTCACCAAAGTTATGGTGGTGGTGGCAGCAGATTTGCATCAGGAAGGAGTTCTGGTACATCCCTATGTGGTCGACTGACTCATCCGGGCAAAGTCAGTGGACCTCTGTCATCAATCAGTACAGAAAATGCTATTGTGCTTAGAATCTCTCTGCTGCGTAATGAACCTGGCAAAGAACCACCTTGTTCCCAGGCAGTCCCTGGAGTATCTGGGGGCTTACTTTGATACGTAGAGAGAAGAGTTTGGAAGCTGTAGAGGCAGATTTGTCAATTGTTGGGACTGGTGGTGCCCAGGATCTGGGACTATTTGCAAGTCCCGGGCTCTGTGGCCTCAAGGAGTTGGTGCCTTGGGCGTTTGTGCATACGCAGCCTCTGCAGAGGACTCTTCTGTCCTGGTAGAATCCGCTGTTTAAGAGGTTTCATCTTTCCCTTCTGCTCGAGGGGGGTCAGCAGTGACAGTATATCCTGGTGGTTCCTTGGGTCCAGTGTAGTGTGAAACTGAAGGTTCCAGACTGGGGGTGATTCTTACCACCTATGCCAGCCTGTTCGTTTGGGGGGACAGTGTCATTGACCATCAATGTGACCCAAGGAGGAGGCTTGTTGGTCTATCAGTCGGTTAGAGACCATAGCAGTGCTTGCCTTTCTGCCATTATTGAGAGGTAGGTCAGTAAGTATCCTGTTGAACAATGTGACTACTGTGGCCTGTATCAACCGGCAGGGAGGAACCAAGCATCAGGCAGTGGCTCAGGAGTTGATTCTCTTGGCATAGCATCACTTGGAGATGGATAGCGGTATCACACATCGTGGGTGTCAACAATGTGCAAGTGGAATTTCTGAGGTACAGCGTATTAATTAGACTCTGGAGAGTGGGAGCTGTCTGAGACAATAATGCAGCTCATCTGTGAGAAATGGGATTGTCCTCATGTGGATTTAATGGCGACTTGTCAGGACGTCAAGGTGTTTAGATTTTTCAGTTGGCAAGAGCATGGCATGGAAGGTGTAGATGCTCTGGTTCTCCCTTGGCCTCTGAATGTTCTACTTTAGGTCTTTCTTCCATGGTCCCTAGTAAGCAAGGTGTTGTGACAGGGAAACATCTAGGCAATGTAATTCTGGTGGTGCCAGAGTGGCCATGCTAACCTTGGTTTGTGGATCTTGTCAACATGGCCATGGATGGACCTCTGCGCTTCGGCCATCTAGTGGATCTTCTATGTCAGGTCCCAATATTTTTTGGATCATACAGCACACTTTTGTCTAGCGACCTGGCTTTTGAGAGGCTATGTTTGAGATGCAGGGGGTATCCTGAAGCAGTAATTGCCACTCTGTTACAGGCTAGGCAAAGGTCCACATCTCTATTGTATGTGCGAGTCTGGAAGGTTTTCAAGACCTGGTGTATTGCTAATTAGGGTATAAGCTCTCAAAGCTATAGTATCTCATATTTTGTCCTTTCTTCAGGAGGGTTTGATCAGAGGCCTGGCTTTTAACTCTCTCAGGGTCCAGGTGGTGGCTCTCTGTTGTCTCCGGGCTAAGGTAGAGGGGTTTTCTCTGGGGGGAAAAGAATTTGCATTTGCTGTAAAGAAGAGTTTGCCCATCCTGGAACCTTCATTTCATGTTCAAAGGTTTGTGTGAGGTTCCCTTCATGCCGCTAAGGAGAGCTACTCTTAAGGAATTGATCCTTAAGGTAGTTTTCCTGGTGGCTATATTTTCAGCTAAAAGAATATTGGAACTACAGGCTGTCTTGCCGGGACCCTCTCCTTCAAATCTTGGACTCAGGGGTTTCGTTGCATATGGTACCTTCTTTTCTGCCTAAGTTGGTCTTGGCGTTCCATGTGAATCAAACTGTGGAGCTTTCAGCTTTTCCTGAGTTGGACTCCTCCATACCTCACGCAAGTGCAGCAAGATTTGTTGAGGTATCTGAAGTTGACTGACTTTAGAAGGTTGGATTACCCGTTTGTTTTGTGGAATAGGACGAAGAGAGATTGTCTAGCCTTTAGCAGTTGGTTTGACATAGCTGAGGGTCGACCGGCTCCTGAAGATTTGAAAGCCCATTCGATGTAATCTTAGTCTGCCTTATTGGCCAAGGCTCAGCAGGTTTCTCTGCAGGAGATTTGCTGGACAGCAACTTGGAAAACGCTGCACACTTTTGTCAGGCACTATCGTTTGGACGTTGGTGAAGTTAGCAAATAGCACATTTAAAACTAATTGGAGAAATTTATTTTCACTCAATGTACAGTTAAGCTCTGGAATTTGTTGCCAGAGGATGAGGTTAGTGCAGTTAATGTAACTGGGTTTAAAAAAGGTTTGGATAAGTTCTTGGAGAAGTTCATTAACTGCTATTAATCAAGTTGACTTAGGGAATAGCCACTGCTATTACTGGCATCAAAAGGATGGGATCTACTTAGTGTTTGGGTATTTGCCAGGTACTTGTAGCCTGGATTGACTACTGTTGGAAACTTGATGCTGGGCTTGATGGACCCTTGGTCTGACCCAGTATGGCAGTTTCTTATGTTAAGTGATCTGGCTTCCAAGACCTTTGGTGAGAGTGTGTTGTGAGAGGGACTTTCCAGGTCCCGCCCTGGTTAAGGAGCTTAGGTATATCCCAGGAGCCTGGACTGATCTGAGTTCGTACAGGGAAAGGAAAATTGGTTCTTATCTGCTAATTTTCATTCCTGTAGTACCACAGATCAATCCAGAACCCACCCAGTCTGGAGGAGAGTCATCCACTCATTTTGTTCTTGTTGTGGAATGCAGAGTTTAGTTGGGTTCAAGCTATAAGTTTTACATTAGACTTCTAAAGAGGTCACCATCCTCTGATTCTTGGAGGAAGTTTAGAATTAGTTGACAATCCAGTGGTTATTTAGAAATACAGGTCAATACTGATGGACTCAGGTAGCACTCAGGATTATGGAGCAGTGTCAGTAAAACGTTCTGTCTCCATCTGCTGGCAGTGATGCAAAACCTAGGAGTCTGGACTGATCTATGGTACTACAGGAACGGAAATTAGCAGGTAAGAGCTAATTTTCCTATGTAGAAATGTGTTTTGCTCCTTGTTAACTTTAATAATCCTATTAGGAAATGTAATGCTTTTTTATTTTATCAAATTTTTATACCACTATCTCAGTTTCATTAAGGTCACTCAAAGTGGTATACAGGTCAATAAAAAAAATACACACATTCATAAATCAACCTTAATTTCATCTTAGCTTAACAGTGCATTTAATGTTGATAAACATACATTCTAATGAACTTTTTTTTATATTACAGAACAGACAGAACTGTGCTAGGATGCTGTGGCTTCCATGGGGATTGTCTTACTCTCACAAAAATTATTGAAGCCAGATTAAAGGTACCATGCTCTAATGTTATGCCATCTTTCTTAAAAATGAATTGGTGGCAGGAAACCTTAGATTGGAAATACTAGAAACGCAGAGCAGGTTAGTAAGCTATACACCCAAAGCTATAGAAATTCTGTTTTAAAGGCACATTTGCTACTTATGGTTTAATTTGATTTTCCTTAATCTCAATTGTTGATACTGTCTGCTGACATAGGTTTTTATGATTTAATACATTTAATTTAATTTAATCTAATACATTTAAACATATGTTTAAATGTATTAGACTAAGGAATTTTACTTCCTGCTTATTCTGTTTCATTGTAAACCGGTTTGATATGCATTTTATGCAGGAAAATCGGTATAAAAAAACTAAAAATAAATAAATGAAGTCAACTAATTGACAATGCCATCAGCAGCTATGAGGCACTTCCTTTTTTGGGGACCAGATCTTAGTGGGGTTTTTTGTTTTTTTTTTAATTTGTTTTTTTTTTTTATTTAAGGTTAAAATTCAGTTTGTTTCCATTTTTGATCTGGCTCCTGCTCCTCTGGCTGTTGAGGCAGAGACCACTGCCCTTGGGAAGAAAGGTGTCCCAGTTGCCACTCTAAAGCAGCATCACTGTTTAGGCTCAGTATGCAGGGAGCCTACTTTCTTAAACTGTGCTTGTGTTTCATGCATCATTTTCACTCACACATGCACTGTTTACAGATCACAACTCTGTTCTACAGCCCGAGAAATCAAGGCATTCTAAACATGTATATGAGGTAGGACTCAAAAAATCCTGGGTGCCAGGTCTGCATGGCACCATGAAATTTCATCATAGTGCCAGGGTTTTTATGTCCTGTTGCCAGTGCTGCCTCACTTCTTGTCTGCGCCATGCTGTTCTCTGAATTTGAGCTGGACCATGCTCTATCTTCCATGCTGGTCTTGTGGTATTAAGTCTCACAAGACTCAAGAGGCTAGTGCAGGAGTTTGGGCATTGAGCCAAGTGATGCCAAGAGTGAGTGAGTAGCAATTTCAGCACCCACAGCAGTCAGAAGACAAGGGGAAAGGTTATTAGTTGGAGTCTAGGGATGCTATTGGTTCAAGCTAGCTAGTTGGGGGTAGATGCCTAGTTAGGAGGAGGTTGGTGGCTGGGGTGGAAGAGGAGGAGGGGAATGGCTGGCTGGGGCGTGGTGGTGATGTTGAGAGAGGGAGACTAGTGAAGACTCATATTAAATTGAAATTAAGGACCAGATTACTAAACATCCTCCTATACACACAAATTTAAAACAGCCTTAGTAAATCAGTTCCTAAAGAAACTGCTACAAACCTCTGAGGAGGATTCCCCCCCCCCCCTCCAGAATCTGGCACCCAACATTCTTGCCTGGCTTTTAGATCCAAAATGTTGTCTAGGCTTGATATGAGGGGTTAAATTCAAACCAGAATAACTATAAATAGGGAAAAACAATCACTACTTCTATGCATTGGCAAACGTAAAAAAAAAAAAAGTCCAAGCTTCTTAAATGGAAATTCTTCACCAATGGTTTTTGTGCTTGTCTTCCTAACAGTGTCCCAGCCCTTGTTTGTCTGTACCTCTGCCAGTTATTTGCTTTTCTTTATTCTTCTTTAAATTTTCTAATTGCTTCCAATTGGCTTTCTAAGCTAGATCCCCTTGAAACTAAATTCCCAGCAAAGCTTGGCTCAAGAGGTGCAACAACTTATGTCTAGTGTTCAGTACCACTAGAGGAAGGTGGCAGCTGGCCACCTTCCTCTAGTGGCCAGCTGCCCAAAATTCAGGAAAGGCATATATGCTCTTCCAGTTTCTTAGAAGAAATGAGAATAGAAAACCCTAGAATTAAGAACAGATTTGCCATCATTTGGGGGTATTTCTAGTCTGAAGCCTATTTAAACTTGAGCTTGCATCTATTCTATGAACTACTCACAATATTATGACAACTATAGTCCCTAGGTTGAATCATCTGGAAGTATGCATGTCTCTACAGGATTAATCAGATATCCTGAGTCATTTTGAATATCTTTTTTTGTAGCATGACAGAGAATTCTACAAGCAGGATGAAGATCTCCAGATACTTAGGCTAAAGGATTTTGAAAAATAGAGGTTTATTAAATGCTTGCTACCAAGAGTACTAATTGAGGAGGCAGGCTGATAAAATTTGGGCTATCAAAATAGGCTTTGTGTATAGCACTTGCATAAACGATCAGTGGATTCCCAAGACTAATCTTTGGTCTTCCAACATTACATTCAGTAATGGAAATATGGCAACAGGTGTTTCCTCTTTCAGTTCTGCATGTGTTTGAGTGGACTCCTCAGCCTGGCCTGTGTTCATCCCACCAGCCCTTCCCTAACTACACTGGAACTCTGAGCAGTCTTTTTTTTATATTTGATGCTGAACTTTTTCCTGCATGCCTTAGAAGGAACAGTTCTGTGGTACTTAATGTAAGTGGAATTCCCTGTACGTACCTGGATCAGGCCAGACCCTGGGTATGTCACCAATCCAGCAAAGGGAGGCAGAGAAACGTTCTACTGACTCTGACGTATACCCTAGAGCACCACCTGCAGTCCATCAGTATTTCTCTGTCTCCCAGCAGAGGTGGATGTCCCTAACCCTTGCAGTCTGTGGTAGTTTATTTTTTAGTCAGGTAGTTTAGGAGTTAAATTTTGTAGACTTTCTATTTCTCTTGAAGAGAGGCTGTTCTTTTCATTTAAGTTATTTAAAAAAAAAATAAATTTTTTTTTTCTTCACAGCTGTTCTCACTGCCTCCCGGGAGGTTGCCAAGTCCTGGGAGGACTATCCCTCCTGGTTTTGAGACTGCCGGAGTTGGGGAGGTTTTGAACCCAGCAACCACTCCTGGCAGGGGTGATACCAGGGGGCCCGGCTCACTCACCCTACTTGGAGCAGCTCCTGGGGTCTGGTTCGTCAGGTAAAAATAAATAAATAATACATTTTTATTGACTGCTGAATCGTGGGTTATTTACCTTTGGTGTTCAGCGGGGCTGCTCCTTTGTTTTTTTCGCCGGAGCTTCTATTAATTTTCTTTTATATTTTCTGTCTTTTTGCGCCGGTTTTTGCTTTGTAATGCCGCGAGGCGCGGCCTGCCGCGCTTGTGGAGACACGCGCGCGTGTCTCTCCAGGGAGAGTCTCTGTTCATCATGCCTCCCCAGAGGGGAGGCTTGTCAGTTTTGTCGGTTAAAAAAAAAAGGACTCTGCCACTTCGCGCGACCCCAAAACCTCGGCCCAGCTGCTCTCCTGCCCCGGACTCATTTCCCTGCAGTGCTGGGACTGAGGCACTCTTATCTACTCTGAGGGTGGTGACTCAACAAGCTATTCAGGGTGCTTCAGACCCGGCTCCACTGTCGCCGCGGCCAGCGGTTCCTGGGGGGGACAAGCCACGTGAGACAGGGTCATATTTATCTGCTGATAGCCTGGAGGAGATTTCAGACTCTTCTTCTTCTGCCTTTTAAGGGGATTCTATTCGTTTTCTTCGCAAAGCTTACAAATCTAAGAAATTTCATAAGAAACATAAGGTTCTCTCTTCTGATCAGAAGTTAAAGCCACGTTCCTCTAAAAAGGCCAGATCTAAGGATTTGGGAGTGGGGTCAGCTCAGAAGCATCCCCTTCGTCCGGGTCAGACAATTTTTTTCTTCTTCAGAAGATTCTGAACATGGCTCTTTACCTATCCCGGACAAGTCCCTGCCGGAGGGGGATTTAAATGATGATCCTGGTTTGGCTGCTAGTTTAGACCCTCATGTTGTGGATGGAGATGATCCCAAAGTAGTCAGACTGCTTAGAAGAGAGGAACTTGGTCCATTAATTCCAGCAATTTTACTGGAGTTGAGTTTAGAAGCTCTAGTGAAGGATTCTCGGATGGGTAATATTGACCCAGTGTTGCTTGGCCTTAGAGGTCCAACCACATTTCCTTTTCATCTTTCTCTCACTCACCTTCTCTACAGGGAGTGGGATACTCCTGAGTTGGAGCTTAAGGTAGCACGAGCCATGGAAAAATTGTATCCATTACCTGAGGAAGCTTTGGAAATTTAAAAATTTCCTAAGGTGGATGCCGCTGTATCAGCCGTCACTAAGAAAACAACTATTCCAGTAACTGGCGCAACGGCTCTTAAAGATCTCCAAGATCTTTAAGCTGGAGGTTCAGCTTAAGCGAATTTTTGAGGTTTCTGCTCTTGGTGTGCGGGCGGCCATGTGTAGTAGCTTAGCCTTGCGAGCTGGACTAAGATAGGTCCAGGCTTTACAGAACAATTCTTCCCTCTCTGAAGAGGAAGTTGTACAGGCTGGTAGACTGGAAACTACAGTTGCTTATAGTGCAGATGCCTTATATGATCTCCTTAGGACCTCGGCTCATTCTATGGTTGCCTCAGTATCGGCTGGCAGACTTCTCTGGTTGAGGAATTGGTCTGCAGATGCATCCTCCAAAGCTCAATTAGGGGCTTTACTCTTTAAAGGAAAATTACTATTTGGTAAGGAATTGGAAGATTTAATTTTGTCCCTTGGGGAAAATAAGATTCACAAATTACCAGAGGACTGTCTTAGACTAGAAGCTCTTTTTCTTCTCGCTCTCGTTTTCGGTCTAACAGAAGATTTCATTCTTCTCGTCTGTCAGCTCCTCCAGCTAAACAGTCTTCTGGTAGGCATCAGAATTGGTTTCCGTCCTTTCGTGGCCGCCGCTTTGGCAGACCTGGATCTTCCCAAGTCTCAGGAGGCACAAAGTCTGTCCAATGAGATAAGGCCGGTCCTTTCTCCGGTTTCCGTCATAGGGGAAAGGCTGTCTCTGTTTTATGGAGAATGGGCCAAATGTACGTCGGATCAATGGGTTCTATCAGTGATAAATAAAGGTTACGCTTTAGATTTTGTTCGGCGGCTTCACCACTGGTTTCTAATTTCCCCGTGTTCTCTACAAAAGCGTCTAATAATACAAGACTCACTACAGCGTTTAAGCGACTTAGGAGCCATAGTTCCAGTTCCAACGTCAGAGCATCGGAGAGGTCGTTATTCAATTTTCTTCGTTGTTCCCAAAAAGGAAGGAACCTTTCATCCCATTCTCGATCTCAAGAGTCAACTGTTGTCTAAGGATTCCAAAATTTCGGATGGAAACTCTCCGGTCTGTCATAGCTTCGGTACACAGAGGAGAATTTCTAGTGTGTCTCGACCTCACCGAAGCTTACCTCCATATCTGCATTCGATCCGATCATCAGAAGTTTCTCAGATTTTGCATTCTGGAAAAACATTATCAATTCAGGGCTCTCCCGTTCGGATTAGCCACAGTTCCCAGAACATTTACCAAGATAATGGTTGTGGTGGCCGCACAACTCGGGAAGGAGGGCCTGTTGGTACATCTGTACCTGGATGACTGGTTAATTCAAGCAAAGTCGGAATCTTTGTCGTTATAAATCTACATGGTAATCAACTTTTTGCAGTCTCTAGGTTGGGTGATCAACGAAGACAAGAGTCACCTATTGCCTTCCCAATCTCTGGAGTTTTTTGGGTGCATGGTTCGACACTCGTCAAGGGATAGTGTTCTTTCCGGAGTATCGCCTTCTCAAGCTTCAATCACAAATTCGGCACTTACTGTCTCTTCCTATTCCTTGTGTGCGGGATTACTTGCTAGTTTTAGGTTCAATGACCTCTACTCTGGAGTTGGTTCCCTGGGCCTTTGCGCATATGAAACCACTTCATTCTGCATTGCTTTCTCGCTGGAATCCGGTTTCGGAACTATACCACCTTCCCCTTCCTCTTACAGAGTTGGCTCGTTCCAGCCTAGATTGGTGGTTACAGCCAGTGAATCTACAACAGGGTGTACCTCTAGAGATTCCGGAATGGACTGTGGTCACTACCGACGCCAGTCTTTCAGGCTGAGGAGCGGTATGCCAGAAAACATCTGTTCAAGGTCAGAGGTCCGAAGAGGAAGCGCAGTGGTCGATCATCTGTTAGAGACCAGAGCGGTTCGTTTAGCCTTAATCACTCTTCAACCTCTCCTTTGCGGGAAGTCTGTATGGATTCTTTCCGACAATGCGACCATGGTAGCTTACATCAACCACCAGGGAGGAACCCGAAGCCTACTGGTAGCTCAGGAAGCACAACAGCTGATCGCCTGGGCAGAACAACATCTGCTCAGCATCGCAGCCTCACACATTGCCGGGGTAGACAACATTCAAGCCGACTTTCTCAGTTGACATCTCGATCCAGGCGAGTGGGAACTGTGCGAGGAAGCCTATCAAATGATATGCAACAGATGGTCCACTCCGGCAATGGATCTCATGGCCACATTTCAGAATACCAAAGCCCCTCTGTTCTTCAGTCGCAGAAGGGAAAGAGGAGCGGTTCTTCCTTGGCCAAGGGATGTTCTTCTCTGTGTTTCCTCCCTTGCCTCTGATCGGCAAGGTTCTACGTCTGATAGAAGTTCAAGTCGAAGTTGTCTTAGTGGCTCCGGAGTGGCCACGCCATCCGTGGTTCGCGGACCTGGTCAGTCTAGCACTGGACGGTCCCCTTTGATTTCGGGATCTACCGTGCCTTCTGTCTCAGGGTCCGGTTTGTTTGGAAGAGGTTGAATGCTTCTCTCTAGCGGCTTGGCTTTTGAGAGGCGTCTGTTAAAGAATAAAAGATATTCAGATGCCGTAGTAACTACATTATTGCTCTCTAGAAAGCCTTCTACGTCTTTGGCTTATGTAAGGGTGTGGAAGGTTTTTGAATCTTGGTGTAATGAGCATCAAGTAGATCCAGTTCACTCTTCTGTTTCAAATATTTTATCTTTTTTACAAGACAGATTAGCCAAGGGTTTATCCTGTAGTTCCTTACCGGGTACAAGTGGCAGCGCTTGGATGTTTTCGTGGTAAGGTTCAGGGATTATCCTTGGCCTTGCATCCAAATGTAGCGTGTTTTCTCAAAGGTGCGCAACATCTACTTCCCCCATTTCGGAATCCTTGTCCTGCTTGGAGTTTGAATTTGGTACTTAGGGCTCTATGTTCGGCTCCCTTTGAACCCCTTAATCATGCGACTTTGAAGGATCTCACGTTGAAAGTGGTATTTCTTGTGGCCATGTCTTCAGCTCGTAGAATTTCAGAGTTTGCAGGCTTTGTCTTGCAGAGAGCCTTTTCTTAGAATTTCTGATACAGGAATTTCATTACGGACTGTACCATCTTTACGAAGGCTTTTTCGTGTTTAGATCGTTTGGATTCTTCCTCTAAGGATCTTAAGAAATTGGATGTTCGAGCTCTGTTGCATTATCTTGAAGTTACTAACAATTTTCGATTGTCTGATCATTTGTTTTGTGGAGTGGCCCTCGCAAAGGTCATAATGTTTCTAAAGCCACGATTGCTCGTTGGTTAAAAGAGACAATTCGTTCAGCTTATCTTCTTGCTCGTCGTGATCTTCCTGAAGGTTTGAGAGCTCATTCCACTAGGTCACAGGCTACCTCTTGGGTGGAATGTCAGTTTCGCCTCGGGAGATTTGTAAGGCAGCGACTTGGAGGTCACTGCATACTTTTGCTCGTCATTACCGCTTGGACGTTCATGCTCCAAGTTTGGCAGCCTTCGGAGAGAGTGTTCTCTGAGCGGGACTCTCTGGGTCCCACCCTAATTGAATCAGCTCTGGTACATCCCAGGGGCTGGACTGATCCAGGTACGTACAGGGAAAGGAAAATTGGTTCTTACCTGCTAATTTTCGTTCCTGTAGTACCTTGGATCAGTCCAGACACCCACCCTTTATGTCTGTGTATTATATTTATCTTTTTGGAGAGTCCGCTCATTCATGGTTTGGGTGTTTAAACCGCTTTTCATGCTGTCAATTTTTTTTTCTTGAAATTTTCTTATTTATTCCCAAGATTTTTGGGGGGGGGGATTCTGCTTCCATTTAGGATTTGTGAGTTGGAAATTAGTTATCCTGTTTAGAAAGCTAGTTAGTATGTTAGTAGTTAAATTTCTGCTTTGATAGTAGTCAGTACTGATGGACTGCAGGTGGTGCTCTAGGGTATACGTCAGTCAGTAGAACGTTTCTCTGCCTCCCTCTGCTGGATTGGTGACATAACCCAGGGTCTGGACTGATCCAAGGTCCTACAGGAACGAAAATTAGCAGGTAAGAACCAATTTTCCTTTGGACAGTAAAACCAATTTTTTATTTTTTTTTTAATATATTGCAGATGTATAAGCATTCCAATAATAAGATCATGACTACTGGGGCCATCGCGGCAATGCTCTCCACCATTCTGTATTCACGCCGCTTCTTTCCTTACTATGCGTACAACATCATCGGTGGACTTGATGATGAAGGTAAGGAATTTCAAGAGGCAGTAAAAGGAAAACTAGTACTCTTTCAGACTAGTTAAAATATGGCTACTGTGCAGCAAGTCTGATCTGGCTACATAAGACCATTGGATATATTTTTTCCAGGAAAGGTGGTAAGGACGGAGGAATAAGTTCATGGTGAAAGCTGGAATAGCTCAGTCCTAACATTCTGTTACAGGTCCAGAAGCAGGGAGCGTCTCATCCTGGCCCAGTGATGGCATTGGAAAACGGACCAGAAATCTTGTCATTCATATTTGCAAAGCCTCAGTACTCATAAAGATGCTTTCAAAATAATTCAGGAGGAAAAAGCAGCAGCCCTGAGATTTTCAATTTTATTTCTTTATTTCATTTTTTCTCTTTATTTCATTCCTGATGCAGAAATCATTTTCCTAGCATGTAGCCAGATGGACTCAGGACCAGTGAGTTGTGCTCTTCTGCTAGGAGATGGGAAACTGAGTCAGATTTCAAAGCTGACATCACTCTAGATATACCCCTGCAGTAACCTCAGCTCTTCAGTATATCTCAGTCTCTTAGCAGATGCGGACACTATCCCATACATTACACAGTGTTAAGAAAATTACAACAAGAAGACAAATTACCTTAAAGAAGATTGAGCCCCGCTCTCCTGCAGTGATACTTAAGGGTCCCTCCCCCAGTCGAGAATTCCTGAGGTAATGTCCAATATCCCTCAGAGGTGTGCCTTGGTCCGGTAGCCGGTTCTCGGTGTGGACTTAGCCCCCAGAGTAGCTGAAAGCAGCGGGTGCAGAACAGAGTGTGGCGGTGAAGGTAATTCCCTTTCTCACAGGTCAAGCAGGATGGTAGTCCTCACATATGGGTGACATCATCAGGATGGAGCCCAATCACGGAAAACTTCTGTTAAAGTTTCCAGAATTTTGACTGGCCCCTACTGGGCATGCACTAGCCCTGCAGCCAGCAGGGGTCCTCTTCAGTCTTCTTTTTTCCGCGCAGCAGAAGCCTCGCAGTAAAGGAGCTCTGAAGAAATTCCTGACAGGAATTTTCCTCACGGCATTACTAAAAGTTTAATTGCCCCACAGGGGCCCCTCTAACTTTTCTCGGTCTGCGTTACTCTGGTAACTTTCTTTACCTGTTTTTCTGTCGATTACCGTAGTTTGGCCCTTGCGGCCTACTGGCCGTAGACTGTACCGCGGCTCGATTTTTTGCCATGGCGTCAGGGTTTCGTCTGTGCCCGGACTGTACCCGCACCATGTCTATCACAGACCCCCATAAAGTCTGTGTAATGTGTCTAAGACGCGAGCACAATGTCTTGACCTGCACCAAATGTACCCTAATGACACCGAAGGGTCACAAGGCCAGAATGGAGAAGATGGAACTTCTCTTCCGTGCTGAAACCCCGACTCCATCCATTGCATCGACATCATCGTCAGAACCGGCATCGTCCACCTCGCGCCAACATCGGCCACCGACCGGTGATGGACCGCCATAGACACCCTCCACTCCCCCTAAGGATCAAGGGAATCGCAGGGAGAAGCATCGCCATCGACACCGTAAGACTCTGACCATCGAGGGAGCGAAATCATTGACCACGCCATCATCCAAGCCGCATCATTGGGAGGAGAAACACCGTTCCGCATCCCTCCATCGGGAGTTCTGCCTCAGCTATCGATGCAGATACGTCCCTCGCAACCGACCCATCCATCGGTGCCGATATGTCCGGCGCCATAGAGTCCTCCATTGATGCCCTCGATGCCATCATCGGTGCCTCTGATAATTCCTCCGATTCCATCGGAGCCTAGACCGGGACCTTCAGGTCTTCAACCACCCTGTCCCCCTCTAGTTCCTAGAGGAGCAGGTGCTGATCCTTACGACACCTGGGGTGATGACACTTCAACAGACACCGATGATTTACTTTCACCCACTGAGAGTAGGAAGCGTTCTCCTCCAGAGGACCTCTCCTTTATAAACTTTGTGAAGGAAATAGCCGAATTGGTTCCCTTCCAATTGCAGACTGAACAGGATGATAGGCACCAGATGATGGAATTGCTCCAGTTCCTGGATACCCCTAAGGTAATCACCTCCATTCCCATCCATCAAGTCCTTCTCGATCTTCTTAAGAAGAACTGGGAACATCCTGGATCAATTGCTCCAGTGCATAGGAAAGCTGACACCACTTATTTGGTACAGTCAGCCCCAGGTTTTCAAAAAACTCAGCTTGATCACCACTCTGTCGTTGTAGAGTCTGCACAAAAAAGGCGAAGAGGTCAAAACCTCACTCATCTGTTCCTCCTGGAAAGGAACAGAAGTTCCTAGATAACATTGGTCGCCGAGTATTCCAAGGGGCCATGCTCATCTCCCGAATTGCTGCCCATCAGCTTTATTTGACCCAATATAACAGGGTCACTTTTTAAGCAGATACAGGACTTCTCAGACTCCCTGCCTCAGCAATTTCAAGAACAATTACAAACCCTAGTAAACAAGGGTTTTGAGGCAGGCAAGCATGAGATTAGAACATCTTATGACATTTTTGACACTTCTACCAGAGTGTCTGCAGCTGCCATTTCGGCGAGATGGTGGGCCTGGCTCAAGTCTTCTGACCTTTGCCTAGAAGCGCAAGACCGGTTATCTGACCTGTCTTGTGTCTAAGATAATCTGTTTCAACAGATTCAACGGACGGTGGCAAAATTAAGATCATCATGAGACCATAAGACAGCTCTCTTTGATGCCTTCTGACTTCTCCTCAAAACAGCCTTTTAGAAAAGACTCCAAGAATTCATTCTTCTGCCTGAAGAAGTCTTACCCGCCACCATCCAGATCCCGTGCCATGAGACCTTATCAAAAACTGCAGTCTCGTCAAGCCCATAAACAAAAACCACAAGCAGCTCCTCAACCAGACCTGCTTCAGGTTTTTGACTTCCACTTAGAGAGCAGCAGCCAGATTCCTCTGTCGCATGTACCAGTGGGAGGTCGATTGTGCCACTTCCACAACATGTGGCATTCAATCACATCCAACAAATGGGTATTGGCAATCATGGTTCAGAGTTACCATCTGAGCTTTCTCGCCCTACCACTGGACTCCCCACCTCTACAGACGTGGAGAACATCCGAACACTCCATTCTTCTGGATCAAGAGGTTTCCCTCCTTCTCCAGTCAAGAGCAATAGAACCCGTTCCATACTCTCAGCAAGGCCTAGGGGTCTATTCCTGATACTTCCTAATCCCCAAAAAATCGGGAGGCCGCTGTCCTATTCTGGACCTATGGGCCCTCAACAAGTACTTCCAGCGAGAAAATTTCAAGATGGTCACCTTGGGATCGCTTCTACCTCTTCTACAAAGAGGAGACTGGCTCTGTTCTCTGGACCTCCAGGATGCATACACCCACATTGCGATAAGTCCAGCTCATCGCAAGTACCTGAGATTTCTAGTCTGCCCCAAGCACTATCAATAGAGTGCTCCCATTTGGCCTAGCCTCTGCACCACGAGTTTTTACCAAATGCCTCGTAGTTGTCACAGCCTTCCTCAGAACCCAAGGTGTTCACGTCTACCCCTACCTGGACGATTGGTTAATAAGGGCTCCCACTCAGCAAGCTGCTCTGTCGTTCCTCAATCTAACCTTACACACTCTAATTTCGATAGGATTTCTCGTCAATTACGACAAATCCTACTTAGTCCCATATCAAACCTTATCGTTCATTGGGGCAGACTTGGACACCTTGCAGGCAAAGGCTTTCCTACCTCGACAACGAGCACTGACTCTTGCGTCCTTTGCTCACCAGCTGCAGTCTCAGCACTCCGCAAATGCACGCCAATTTCTTGCCTCCTCGGACACATGGCATCCTCAGTCCATGTCACACCAATGTCCCGCTTGGCCATGAGACTTATGCAGTGGACTCTGAGGTCTCAATGGAGGAAAGGAGGAGCAGGGGTGATATGATTCAGACTTTCAGATACTTGAAAAACTTTAATGATCCAAAGACGACGACAAACCTTTTCCATCAGAAAAAAATCAGCAGAACCAGAGGTCACGAGCTGAGGCTCCAATGAGGAAGACTAAGAACCAATGTCAGGAAGTATTTCTTCACGGAAAGGGTGGTGGATGCCTGGAATGCCCTTCCGGAGGAAGTGGTGAAGTCTAAAACTGTGAAGGACTTCAAAGGGGCGTGGGATAAACACTGTGGATCCATCAAGTCTAGAGGGCATGAATAAAGAGGAGGCAGCAAAACACTGCCCGGAGCGGCAGTAGCCACAGAGGCATTCACGGAGCGGGATGCCAGTGGTTGGAGTTCCACCTTCACGAAGCGGAAGGATGGAGGGCTGCCATCTCCAAAAAAAAAAAAAAAAACCCAACAAAAAACCAAAAAACAGGGGTGGGTAAGAGTATGGGGCAGGGGTGTGGCCTGCTTGTTACAGCGGTTGCTACCCATAATTGAGCTGGATGTTCACTTGGATGCAGATACGGTGCTGCTGTCTGCATTGGTGATGGGGTGGAGGGAAATTGTGGTGGGGTGGAGGGGAATTAGGGCTGGAGGGTACTGGAAGCCAATAGTAACAGGTGGGAGAGAGAAAAAGGGAAATAAAAAAATGGATAAAGTGCGTAGCTTGCTGGGCAGACTGGATGGGCCGTTTGGTCTTCTTCTGCCGTCATTTCTATGTTTCTATAAGCTATTCAGCCTCTGTCGATCATTGTCCACATCACAGACTCACTCAGTCTGTCTCTCGCCTGGTGGAAAAATCAGACCAATCTCCTCCAGGGATTGCCCTTCCAGGTTCCAAATCCTCAAATCACTCTCACCACCCACACTTCCAACCTTGGGTGGGGAGCTCAGGTAGCTGATCTGCAGACACAAGGCTCTTGGTCTCCAGAGGAAGCAAAACACTAAATAAATTTCCAGGGCCTTTCAGGATCGCTTCTCAAATCAAGTCATCCTGATTCAGACGGACAACCAGATGGCAATATGGTACATCAACAAACAGTGTCAGGAAGCTGCGCAGATTTGGGCGGAAGCTCTCTCCCATTCAATGTACCTCAGGGCCATCTCGTTGCCGGGAGTGGACAATATGCTGGCAGACAAGTGCCTATGACATCCCAATCTTCAAGCCTTGTCCCTGACGGCATGGATGTTGAAAGGTTAATCCTTCAACCACTTAACCTTTCTGAGTCAGTTTCCTGTGTCTTGATTGCTTGACAGAAGCCTTCCACGAGAAAAGCTTACTCTTACAAATGGAAAAAGTTTGTCATGGTGCTCGTCTCAGTCCCTTGACCCCTTTTCCTGTCCAATCCCGAAGTTTCTGCACTATCTCTGGCATTTATCAGTCAGGTCTTAAGACTTCCTCCATTAGGATGCATGTCAGCGCGGTAGCAGACTTCCATAAAGGTTTCGGGGATGTCTCTATATCAGTATACCCCCTTGTAACATGTATTTTGAAGAGCTTGCTCCACATCAAGCCTCCGCTACGTCCTCCAGCCCCTTCTTGGGACCTTAATCTAGTTCTAGGTCGGCTAATGAAACCACCATTTGAGCCTCTTCACTCTTGTGACCTTAGGTATCTCACATGGAAAGTGATTTTCCTTTTGGCTATCACTTCAGCTCGCAGAGTTAATGAATTGCAGGCCCTAGTTACCTATCCACCTTACACTAAGCTTCTGCAGGACCGGGCAGTACTCCGCACTCACCCGACATTCTTACCTAAGGTAGTTTCGGATTTTCATCTTAATCAATCCATCATCCTACCTACCTTTTTTCCCAGGCCCCATGCCAACCCAGGAGAACAGGCTCTGCATACCCTTGACTAAGCGGGCTCTAGCGTTTTACCTAGACCGTACAGCTGCCCACAGGAAAAACACTCAATTATTTGTCTCTTTCCACCCTAACAAGTTAGGGAAGCCTGTGGGAAAGCAGACTCTCTCCTCCTGGTTAGCGGACTGCATATCCTTCTGCTATCAGCAAGCGGGCATTCCATTCCAAAACAGTGTTAAAGCACACTCTGTGAGGGCCATGGTGACTTCAGTAGCACACCTCCGATCAGTGCCGCTTCCTGACATTTGTAGGGCTGCCACTTGGAGTTCTCTCCACACCTTCCTGGTCTCCCCTTGTGGTTTTTCGGACAAGCGCCGGACGGTACAGTCTACGCTGGGTCGGCTTCGAGATCTCTGCGCCATTGTTCCGGTTCCTCCCACTGAGCTCCGCAGGGGCCAGTATTCCATTTACTTCGTGGTGCCAAAGAAGGAAGGAACGTTTTGGCCTATTCTCGATCTAAAGAGTGTCAACAGATGTCTTCGAATTCCTCGGTTTTGGATGCAAACCTTGCGTCCGGTGATCGCGTCCGTCCGTCAGGGGGAGTTTCTGGCCTCCCTGGACCTCACAGAGGCATATCTTCATATTGGCATTCGGGTGGAGCACCAGCAGTTTCTCAGGTTCGCAGTGCTGGGGCAGCACTTCCAGTTTCGGGCGCTTCCATTCGGCCTTGCGACGGCACCTCGAACGTTCACCAAGATCATGGTGATGGTAGCAGCACTGCTATGCAGGGAAGGTCTGTTGGTGCATCCGTATCTGGACGACTGGTTGATTCGGGCCAAGTCAGAGTCCCTCTGCCAAAGCAGCTGTTCAGAGAGTGCTCCAATTGTTGTGCACCCTTGGTTGGATAGTCAATGTATCCAAGAGTCACCTAGTGCCGTCGCAGTCTCTGGAGTATTTGGGAGCTTTGTTCGACACGCGCCAGGGAACGGTGTATCTCATGCAGGAGCAAATATTCAGATTGCAAGCGCGAGTGCGAAGATTGTTATCCAAGCAGGTTCCGATCGTCTGGGATTATTTACAGGTGTTAGGGTCCATGACTTCCACTCTGGAATTGGTTCCCTGGGCCTTCGCTCACATGCGTCCCTTACAGTCAGCGTTGCTGTCCCGCTGGAACCCAGTATTGGGAGAATTTCGTCTCCCGTTGCCACTGACCCCGGCGGCCAGGACCAGCATGGATTGGTGGCTGTGTCCGGACAACTTGAGTCGCGGGGTTCCTCTGGAGATTCCGTCGTGGATGGTGATTACCACAGATGCCAGCCTATCCGGTTGGGGAGCAGTCTGTCTACGACAGTCGGTACAGGGTCAATGGTCTCCACAGGAAGTGTCTTGGTCCATCAATCGCTTGGAGACCCGAGCGGTACGACTGGCTCTGTTGGAGTTCCTACCTCTCATCCGCGGTCGGTCTGTCAGGATCCTCTCGGACAATGCGACCACGGTGGCTTTCATCAATCGACAGGGGGGAACCAAGAGTCAGGCCGTGGCAACCGAAGCTCGATCATTGATGGCATGGGCAGAGAAACATCTGAGCAGCATAGCGGCCTCTCACATAGCCGGGATAGAGAACGTCCGGGCGGATTTCCTCAGTCGCAACTGGCTGGACCCCGGAGAGTGGGAGCTCACGGGGGAAGCATTCTAGCTCATCTGTGCCCGATGGGGCACACCCGCAGTCGACCTGATGGCAACTTTCAAGAATGCAAAAACTCCTCATTTCTTTGCTCGGCAGAGGGAGACGTCGGCAGAGGGAGTAGATGCTCTGGCATTGCTCCCGAATGGCCACGGCGCTCGTGGTTCGCGGATCTTCTGAATCTGGCGGTCGAGGAACCACTTCGTTTTCCGTATCTTCCGGATCTCCTGCACCAGGGGCCCGTTTGTTTCAACCAGGTAGATCGCTTTTGTCTAGTGGCATGGCTTTTGAGAGGCAAAGGTTGAGATCCAAGGGGTATGCGGAGACAGTGGTATCCACTCTTCTGCGTTCTCGTAAGACGTCTACGTCGTTGTCTCATTTGCGGGTCTGGAAGGTGTTTTGAATCATGGTGTCTTGGGCACGACGTGGTGCCTACGCATGCGGCCGTCTCGGATGTCCTTCTTTTCCTACAGGATGGTTTGTCTAAAGGCCTGTCATGTAGTTCCTTGTGGGTGCAAGTAGCGGCTCTGGGTTCCTTGCGAGGATGGATTCAGGGGGCGTCGTTGGCAGCGCACCCGGATGTAGTGCGGTTTCTTCAGGGGGCGAGGCATTTTACATCCTCCGTTTCGGCAGCCTTGTCCGTCCTGGAATTTGAATGTGGTCCTTAAGGCATTGTGTGCGGCACCTTTCGAACCTATTCGCAAAGTCACCCTAAAGGATTTAACTCTGAAGGTGGTGTTTTTGTTGGCCATTGCATCGGCGCGGCGGATTTCTGAACTTCAGGCTCTGTCGTGTCGAGAGCCTTTCTTGAGGATTTCTGAGTCGGGGGTCTCGTTGCGTACGGTTCCCTCATTTTTACCCAAGGTGGTGTCATCGTTCCACATGAACCAGACGGTCGAGCTACCATCGTTTTTGCAATTGGATGGTTCGGATCCCATGGCTAAGGATCTTCGTAAGTTGAATGTGCGATGCGCGCTGCTGCACTATCTGGAAGTGACCAATGCCTTCAGGGTGTCCGACCATCTGTTCGTTCTCTGGAGTGGACCTAGGCGGGTTAATGCGGCTTCCAAGACTACCATTGCTCATTGGTTGAAGGAGGCCATCCGTTCATCTATCTTTTGCAGGGGCGGTTGCTACCCTCTGGGTTGCGGGCTCATTCTTCTCGCTCTCAGGCCACTTCCTGGGCGGATTGTCACCATATTCCTACAGAGGAGATCTGTAGGGCGGCCACCTGGAAATCTTTGCATACGTTTGCCTGGCACTATTGTCTGGATGTCAAGGCTCCAGGACCGGCGGGGTTTGGAGAGGGAGTGCTCAGAGCGGGCCTCTCCGGCTCCCAACCCAAGTAAGGTAAGCTCTGGTACATCCCAGGAGTCTGGACTGATCTGGGTACATACAGGGAAAAGAAAATTGGTTCTTACCTGCTAATTTTCGTTTCTGTAGTACCACGGATCAGTCCAGAGTCCCACCCTGTGCTGCTGATGCCGGGAGAGGCGGCGTTATCTGTGTGTTCATCTATTCCTCAATCAGAATGAGATGATGTTCGGTACCTCTGGTTCTGTTCCCAGTTGGGGGGTTGTACACCGGTATCGAGGTTATTGGTTATATAGTTAGTTGAAGATGTTTTGGTTTGTTCTGCTTTGACATTAAGCAATACTACCAGACTGTAGGTGGCACCAGCCTAGATATAGGCAGAGTTTTGGTTTATAAACTTCTGTCTCCATCTGCTAGAGGGGGGGCAAAACCCAGGAGTCTGGACTGATCCGTGGTACTACAGGAACGAAAATTATCAGGTAAGAACCAATTTTCTTTTCCAGGCACCTTGTCCCTCTGGAAGGTCCCAGCCCTTTCAGAACCGACAGACCAAGAGAGGAGCAGGCCCGGGGGCAGGCTCCAGCCGTGCTCCACAATGAGAATGGGCACACCCATCCACAGGAAGAGGAGATAGGGAGTCGACTTGCCCTCTTCTACCAAAGATGGATCGAGATCATGGACAAATGGGTACTAATCATTCAAGTAGTTTACTCTCTGGAGTTCCGCAGCATCCCTCGAGACAAATTTGATGTCACCCTGCCACTCCCACACCAGGAGACTGGCAGTGGAAGCCACTCTGACAAGACTACTCAGTCTGAAGACAATATCTCTGGTTCCCACGCCCCAACAAAATACAGGGTGCTATTCCATCTATTTCATTGTTCCCAAGAAGGAAGGATCATTCCGACCCATCTTGGATCTCATGCGGATACTACACTTCCGCATGGAAACTCTTCGCTCCATCATAATGGCAGTACATCCAGGAGAGTTTCTAACTTCCCTGGACCTCTCTGAAGTCTACCTTCACATTCCAGTCCATCAGGATCACCAGTGTTTTCTACGCTTTGCGATATTGGGTCACCAGTTACCAGTTCTGAGCGCTACCTTTCGGCCTAGCAACCGCCCCCAGAACATTCTCCAAAATTATGGCGGTCGTGGTGGCAACACTGAGGAAGGAAGAGCTCTTGTACACCCTTACCTGGACAACTGGCTGATCAGGGCAAAGTTTTTTTTTTTCGGAAGAGAGCCGGCAGGTGACCAGCAGAATAAAGAGCCTACCTCAGGAGCTCGGGTCGTGAATATGGGCAAGAGCAGTCTGCAGCCCTCTCAATCTCTAGAGTACCTGGGGGCCCGTTTTGATACAAACAGAATAAAGTCTTCCTCCCTCCCCCAAGGAGAAGGAAACTGATGGAACAATTATGACTATTGATGACCAATGCATGCCCCAATGTGTGGGACTATCTGCAAGTCCTCTGCCTCATGGCATCAACCCTGGAGGTCGTCCCATGGGCAAGGGCCCACATGCGACCTCTCCAGCGCTCCTTACTGTCACGATGGAACCCACTGTCCCAGGACTACTCAATTGCCTCCAACTACCAGCAGAGCTACGTTCTCAGCTCTACAAGAGACAACCTAAGCGCAGAGGAGTAAGCCTATCCCCACCGAACTGGATCTTGCTCACCACGGATGCGAGCCTGCAAGGGTAGGAAGCCCACTTTCAGGAGCTGACGGCCCAGGGACAATGGAACAAGGAAGAGGCGGAATGGAAAATAAACCGTCTGGAATCTCGAGCAGTCAGACAAGCGTGCCTGCGATTCAGCCACAGACTCCAAGGCAAAGCGATTCGAGTAATGTCTGACGACCGCTACAACGGTGGCTTGCATCAACCGCCAGGGAGGAACCAGGAGCCAGCAGGTGTCTCTAGAGAGAGACCCTTTCATGGGCATGGGCGGAGATAAAACTTACGAGGGATCTTGGCCTCCCACATCGCAGGAAAAGACAACGTCTCAGCAGACTTCCTCAGCAGAGAGCCTGGACCCGGGGGAGTGGACGCTGTCTTCCAACTGATAGTAAATTGCTGGGGCCTCCCAGCCATGGATCTACTGGCCACCCATCTCAGTGCCCAAGTCCCCAGGTTCTTCAGCCACAGACGAGAGCCACACTCCCAAGGGATCGAAGCTTTCGCCAGACTTGGTCAGAGGAAGACTTACTGTACGCCTTCCCACCATTGCCGCTACTGGGCAAGGTCATCCGCAAGATAGAACATCACAGGGGACTAGTTCTACTAGTGGCCCCGGATTGGCCAAGACGACCATCGTACACAGACTTGGAAAGACTCCTTGTGGGGAACCCTCTGTGTCTACATCTACTCAGGGACCACCTCCGGCAGGGCCTGGTTCTTCATGAAGATCAGTCTTGATTCTCTTACGGTCTGGCCCTTGAGAGGACTCGCCTGAAGAAGCGTGGTTATTCAAAGGCCATGATTGACACCCTACTCTGCGCGTGCAAATTCTACACATCCCTGTCATACTTATGGATCTGAAGAGTATTCGAAGCCTGGTGTGAGGACCGTGGGATACTCCCACGGACGGCCAAGGTCCCCATGTTTCTGGAGTTCCTATAGGATGGTATGAAGAAGGGGTTGTCACTCACTCCCTCACAGTCCAAGTAGCCGCACTGTCCTGCTTCAGAGCCGAAGTGGACAGTATCAGGCTATCAACTCATCCGGATTTGTCTCGCTTCCTGAAAGGGGTTAAACTACTCTGGCCACCTCTAAAGTGGCCAGGGCCCCTATGGAATCTCAATCTAGTATTAGACTTCCTAGCAGGGGCTTCCTTCAGACCAATACATGGTCTGTCACTACGCTGCTTAACATTGAAGACTGTATTCACATTTCCGAACTACAGGCACTATCCTGTCTGGAACCGTTCCTTAGGTTCATTCCTGGAACCATACAGCTGTGCACTGTCCCCTCCTTCCTGCTGAAAGTGGTCTCAGATTTTCATTTGAACCAGGCCATCTCCGGATAAACATAAAGACTTGGAAGACTTCTTCGCCATCTAAATGTCTGCAGATTCCTGGTGCAATACCTGGAAAGATCGGAACTGGTGTGCAAAACGGATCGCTTGTTCATTCTTCACAGCAGGAAGAAGCAAGGAGAAGTGACCTCGTGGGCGACCATAGCCCGCTAGATCAAAGAAGTAATCAAGGCAGCCTACATAGAGGCAGGAAAGCCCTTACCACTACAGGTTAAGGCTCATTCTACAAGGGCACAGGCAGTTTCTTGAGCAGAATCCAAGCTGCTGTCGCCCGCTGAGATCTGTTGGGCGGCAAAGTGGTCCTCCATACACACCTTCTCCAGGTTCTACCGCCTGGATGTTCGGGCCTGAGAAGACACAGCCTTCACAAGGGCAGTACTAAGTGGGCCACGGGCAGCCTCCCGCCCTGTCCGGGAGTAGCTTTTGTACATCCTACTGGTCCTGAGTCCCTCTGGCTACACACTAGGAAATGGAGAAATTACTTACCTGATAATTTCATTTTCCTTAGTGTAGACAGATGGACTCAGCATCCTGCCCCAGAGAAGGAGAACCTCAGAAAGCAAACCTCGAGACTAAGCAAATACAGGTAAGCCGCTGCCTACCCCTAGTTCAAGACACCCACAGTTTGTCCGGTGTCGGCGTTAATTGGTTGAGTGCACTGGCGGTCTCGTTTTAAAATCAGTAGAACCAGTTTAATCAAGTTTTAACAAAGTTTAATCAAGTTAATAATTTATTTCCTTTTATATACCGAAGTTCGTAAGGAACATCACATCGGTTTACAATGTAATAAATATATAACACAGTTAAGACAGTCAGTTACATAGTCAATTAAGAAAACATTACACTAAAATATACAATAAATATTTCTAAAAGGTAAATACTAAAATCAGAAAAGCTGAGAAACGTCAGCTGTGCAGAAAGTGCTCTGCTTTCTATGAGTAGTATAAAATCATATATAACATGAAGTAATGTTAATGTAGCCATTATTAGGTTAAGTATAGGCTTGCTGAAACAGCCAGGTCTTTAACCAAGATATATCCACAATGGCTTTTCGAAGAGAATACTGAAGAGCTGAGGTTACTGCAGGGATATATCTAGAGTGATGTCAGCTTTGAAATCTTACTCAGTCTCCCATCTGCTAGCAGAAGAGCACATAATCCACTGGTCCTGAGTCCATCTGTCTACACTAAGGAAAAGAAGATTACCAGGTAAGTAATCTCAACATTCTTAGCCATGACCACCAGCATGGATATAAGTGAATTAGTACAAAACCATGCTGATCATTCAGGTCTGCCATAAGCTTTGCCTGACAGGTCCAAAGATTGAGTATAGAATAAACAGATGAAATTTGATCCAGCAAGAAGCATTTTTTATTTTTCTAATTTAACATTACAGCAAGACATCATCTTACTAAAAGAAAATGGATATGCAAGTTCAGTACATAACAAAAAAGAAGAAAACAATTTTCACATTCATCTAATTACAGAACAATTGCATTTCCCCTTAAAGAAACTTTGACCTGAGGGCAGAAAAATAATTGGAGACTAATAAAGCAGAAACATCCTTAACATAGGGCTTTAACGTGTCACAGGAGCTTATTACTACATGTTCCACTCTACTGCTAATTATTAGAGGGAGTTATAACTACCCTCCTAGCATTAAGGAAAGATTTTAATTGTTCCGGATAGAAGAAAATAAAGCATTCTGTTGAAGACTTAATTACGCACTTACAGGGATATTTTAACACACATAAAAACCCCAAAGAGACTACTTGGGCTCTTAACACTAAAAATTCTCGTCGCTTCTCCTGTGTTACTGGGGCAAAATCTGGATATATACGAATCTGTGTACCCCTAAAGGGCACTGCCATATTCTTAAAGTATCTTTTCATAGTTTCACTAACATCCCTCTCAGTAATAAATGATACCATTAACGTAGCACATTCATAAAATTCTGAAGTTGAGTCTTCTAAAAATTGTGTAAGATTCCCTTTAGCTGCAATATTTTGAGAAATTTCTCTGTTTTTAGCAGAAACTGGTAAGTAAAAAAGCTTATTAATTGAAGGGATTTCTCCCTCCTGAAATTTCAAAACCTCCGAGAAATATTTTCTCAATGAAACATAGGGAAGTTCTCCCACAATCTTAGGGAAATTTATAAATCTTAAGTTCAAGTGTCTCGAGTGGTTTTCCAAATGCTCCAGCCTGCGTGATACAGCGCTGAACTCTTTCACCATCTTGGCCTTATTCCTGATTCCTCACCAACTCTGCTTTCCTGGCGTGTAGCCAGATGGACTCAGAATGAATGGGTATAGTATGCTCATGCTAGCAGTTGGAGACGGATCTGACGTCAGCACGGGTATATATACCCCCACAGGAAGCGTAGCAACTCAGTAATTTCCGTCTCCAAAGCAGTTTGGAGAGCCTGCACGCTCGCTGAGTGTGTCTTCCAAATCTACTTTCTATTTTTCTACTTTCTACTTTCTTTTCACTAAAACTTCTACAGCAACATCGAGCCCTGCACTCCTGCGGTGATACCCTAAGGTCCCTCCCCCAGTAGAGTTTCCCAGGGTGATTTCCGTGATCCCCCGGAGGTTTAAGTCCTCGGTCCGGTGGCCGAATCGCGGCAGGGACATAGCCCCCGGGTGAGGTTCGGGTGAGGCATACGAGGCGCCTCGGTCCCGGCGTGGACGAGGCAGCGGGTGCATATCCTCAAACGCGGCGGTGAAGGTACGTGCCCTCTTCCCCCGCAGCCGGAGACCGCCCGGGTTCCAGCCGGGAAGTGCCGAGGATCAGGTAAGGCGTACGTCTTTTACTTCTGGTCTCCGAGGAACAGAGGATCGGCGGCGTGGCACGCCGTGGAGGGCGCCATTTTGTGGGCCTTGTTCAGGTATTGAGGGCCCGTAATAGGCGCAGGTCTCTGACTAAGCGCATATTATATTGCCTTATTGCTGAGAGCATATTGCATACAATTGAGCGTGTATTCATGACCGCATATTGCTGAGAGCATATTGCATATCATTGAGCGTATATTGTTAGCCGCATATGGCTGAGCGCCTGTTGTCTTACGCGTATATTGCTGCCGCATATTTTTATTAAGCGCCTGTTGTATTCAGCGTATATAGCTGCCGCTTATTATTATTGTGCGCCTGTTGTATTAAGCGCATATTGTTGCCGCTTCTCATTCAGCGCATGCTTTTCAATGGAACAGAACGCCTCAGCGTCTTCAGCGGGGGCACCGCCTGCCTCCGGCATTAAAGCCCTCGGCCTCTGCTCCGCATGCCAGCTTAGAGCCACGCACAGTGAAGAGCCAGACTCCTTATGTGCCCAATGTGAGGAGGCCGTGGGACCCTCGGGCCAGGACCAGTCTCAGCCACGATTTGCTGACAGTTCCCCAGGGGCTACCCCGGATTTAGCGGTCAGTCTCGACCAATCGGGAATCCCGGGGGATCTGGTACCCCGGCAATTAGAGGCTGCTTCAATTTCCTGGGTGGATCTCTTTAAGGGGATTCATGCCTTTGTACAGATGCAAACGGCTTCCCGTCCAGGCCCTGCGGTTCCGGTTGTTCCTGTTGTCCCTGCTGTTTCTGCGGTTCCTGCGGTGGCTGCGACTGCGGCGGCTGCGGTGGTGGCTCCAGCGGATCCTGTTCCTGGACCCTCACGCCCTTATCGTGAGCGGGACCTCCCGCCGCTGGACAGTCCAGATCAGTCCGACCAGGAGGTTTCACCGGATGAATCCGAACTCCCAGATAAGAGAACTTCCCCCAGGGATTGAGCCATATAGAATCATGAGGCGGTTCTTCCCTAAGGAGGATCTCTCCGACCTGGTATCTCAGTGCCTGGCGGAGTTGGATATTACAGGTCCCAGCGCTTCGGTACCCTCTGCGCAGAACCCCCTGCTGGAAGGTCTTCGTCCTACAGCCCGCCATTTCCATTCTTGCAAGCAGCACAACAACTGTTAGATTTAGAATGGGCTGCACCAGCGGCTTCATTCAAAGGGGGCCGGGCCCTGATGGGCACACTGGCACCGGCTATCCAGGAGCTGCTGGCGTGCCCTCAGGTGGACGCCTTGATTAGCGCTGTGGTCAAGCGCACTACCATTCCAGTTGAAGGGGGGGCGGCCCTCAAGGAGCCTCATGACCGGCGACTGGACACCATTCTGAAACAGACTTTTGAGGTGGCAGCTCTATCTTTGCGGATCGCAACCTGCTGCACAGTGGTGATGCGTGCCTGTTTGTCACAGGTCAGGAACAACGCTCCAGCAGCAGACATGGAGTCAGCTCTCTCGTTCCTCACGGATGCTGCATCAGACCTAGTCCGGACAACAGCCAAGGGGATCTCATCCTCCGTAGCTGCCAGGAGGCAGCTCTGGATCCGGAAATGGTCAGCCGATGCGCCTTCAAAGACACGCCTCACCAGATTGCCCTTTAAGGGCTCTTTCCTGTTTGGCAGCGACTTTGATAAACTGGCCAGCACATGGGGCGCTTCTCCAGTACCTCGACTGCCGGAAGATCGGTTCAGAAGGAGCCAGCACACCTTTCCAAGGCCCTCCAGGGGTAGAAGCTCCCAGCGCTTCGTGCCCTACAGGAGTCGCTACCAGGCACCTCATCCTCAGGCCTGGAATCAGTCCTTTCTGACCAAGCAGCACAAGAGGGGAGCAGGCCCGGGCTCAGGTCCTGGCCGCACCTCACAATGAGAATCCGCCGATCCATCTGGGGGATGGAGCCATAGGGGGCAGGTTAACCCTCTTCTACCCCAGATGGGTCGAGATTACGTCGGACCAGTGGGTCCTCGCCATCATCCGAGAGGGGTATTATCTGGACTTTCATCACCTCCCTCCGGACAAGTTTGTGGAATCTTCCTGTCCCACACACAAGAAGGCAGCATTGGAAGCTACCTTGGCGAGGGTCCTGTCCTTGAAAGCCATCATCCCAGTACCTGCATGGGAAGTGAATTCTGGACACTATTCCATTTATTTCATGGTACCCAAGAAAAGAGGCACCTTTCGGCCCGTACTGGACCTCAAGTCAGTCAATCGATACTTAAGGGTCCTGAGGTTTCGCATGGAAACTCTGCGCTCCGTCAAGACCGCAGTACAGCCAGGAGAATTCCTCACGGCCTTAGACTTATCGGAAGCCTACCTGCATATCCCGATCCATCCGGATCATCAGCATTACCTACGCTTCAAGGTTCTAGGACGCCACTTCCAATTCCGGGCTCTGCCCTTCGGGTTGGTCACGTCACCGCGGACCTTCACCAAGGTGGTCGTAGTGGTAGCAGCGGCACTCAGATGGGAAGGAATTCTGGTCCATCCCTACCTAGACGACTGGCTGATCAGGGCGAAATCTCAAGAGGAGAGCCATCGGACAACCGACAGAGTGATCGCCCTTCTGGAAAGCTTGGGCTGGGTAATCAACCTCAGCAAGAGTTGCCTACAGCCGTCCCAGTCACTGGAATACCTGGGAGTACAGTTCGACACCCAGGCAGACACAGTCAGTCTCACTGCCAAGAGAAGGTTGAAACTTCAGACGCGTATCCAGTACTTGATGGGAGCCAGTCGGCCCATAGCTTGGGATTATCTGCAGGTTCTCGGTCTCATGGCATCCACCCTGGAAGTGGTACCTTGGGCAAGGGCCCATATGAGACCTCTACAACACTCCCTGCTCTCTCGTGGAGCCCCCATCTACGGAACTATTCCATGCACCTACCTCTGCCGGCCAGAGTACGGACCCAGCTACGGTGGTGGTTGCTGTCCAACCACATGAGCAAGGGAGCGAAGCTGTCCTCCCCCACGTGGACTCTGCTCACCACAGATGCCAGCCTGAGCGGCTGGGGAGCACACTGCGAAGGACTCACCGCACAAGGGCGGTGGAACAGGGAAGAGTCCGCGTGGAACATCAACCGTCTAGAGGCTCGGGCAGTCCGATTGGCATGTCTTCGATTTGCTCACAGACTGAAGAACAGAGCAGTCAGAGTGATGTCCGACAATGCCACCACGGTGGCATACATCAACCGTCAGGGCGGAACCAGAAGCCGACAGGTATCTCTGGAGATCGCCCCACTGATGGCTTGGGCAGAGGCGAATCTTCAGGACATCTCCGCCGTCCACATTGCCGGGAAGGACAACACCACGGCAGACTTCCTCAGCAGAGAAAGCCTAAATCCGGGAGAGTGGCAGCTGTCACCCACAGCCTTCCAGATGATTGTGGATCACTGGGGGATTCCGGACATGGATTTACTGGTGGACAAGTCCAATGCTCAAGTACCCAGATACTTCAGCTGCAAGCGCGACCCGTTCTCACACGGAATCGATGCCCTGGTTCAGCCATGGCCTCCAGGGACTCTGCTATACGCCTTTCCTCCGTGGCCTCTGCTGGGCGCCATCATCCACAAGATTCAGAAACACCAGGGCCTAGTTCTTCTAGTGGTACCAGACTGGCCAAGAAGACCCTGGTTCGTGGACATGAGAAGACTACTGGCAGGGGGAGCCTCTTCCCCTGCCTCCTCTCAGGGATCTTCTACGTCAAGGTCCCATCCTCCACGAGGATCCGGCTCAATTCTCTCTTACGGTCTGGCCATTGAGAGGGCTAGACTGAAGAAAAGAGGTTACTCGGAGCCCGTGATTGCTACACTCCTCCGAGCTCTCAAGTTTTCCACATCCCTCACCTACGTAAGGATCTGGAGAGTAATCGAAGCATGGTGCGACACTCATGGCACCAATCCACATGCGACCACAATCCCTATTGTGTTGGATTTCCTGCAAGATGGACTTCAGAAGGGTCTCTCCCTCAGCTCCATCAAGGTTCAGGTGGCTGCGCTGTCTTGCTACGGCCCCAGGAGGGATGGCAAGACCATCGCCAAGCACCCAGATGTTTCTCGCTTCCTGAAAGGTGTCAAGCATATCCGTCCGCCACTGCAGTGGCCTGTGCCCTTATGGAACCTCAACCTTGTTTTGGATTTCCTCGCGGGATCCACCTTCAGACCCCTTCGGGGCCTGTCTCTCCGTTCTCTAACCTTGAAGATGGTGTTCTTGCTGGCTGTATGTTCAGCACGCCGCATCTTAGAGTTACAAGCACTGTCCTGCCGGGATCCATTTCTCAGGATCACTCCTGAGGCTATCCATCTTCGCACGGTTCCTTCCTTTCTACCGAAAGTGGTTTCACAGTTTCATCTTAACCAAACCATATCCTTGCCTGCCAAGGCGGGTTTGAAGAAATCTGAAGAAGGGCGTTTATTACGCCATCTCGACATTGGCAGATTGCTGCCCAGATATCTGGAAGTGACACAAGAAATACGAAAGACGGACCATCTGTTCGTCCTGCACAGCGGAAAGAGACAAGGTGAAGCGGCCTCGCGGCCCACCATCGCCCGCTGGATTAAAGAAGTTATCCGAGCAGCTTATGTAGAGGCTGGGAAGTCTCCGCCTCTACAGGTCAAGGCTCATTCTACCAGAGCACAAGTGGCATCCTGGGCGGAATCCAGGATGCTGTCGCCTGCAGAAATATGTAAAGCGGCGACATGGTCCTCCCTCCATACCTTCTCCAGGTTCTACCGTCTGGATGTCCAGGCCAGGGAGGACTCAGCATTTGCGAGGGCGGTCCTACATGGTCCTCAGGCAGCCTCCCGCCCAGGCTGGGAGTAAAGCTTTTGTACATCCCATTCGTTCTGAGTCCATCTGGCTACCCGCCAGGAAATGTTGAGATTACTTACCTGATAATCTCCTTTTCCTTAGTGTAGACAGATGGACTCAGCATCCCGCCCAGCTGCCTGTGTACATGGGTTTCACCGATTCAAGGTAAGCCATGTCATCTGTTTCCATAAGAGCGTACACTCTACCAGGTGTCAACGCCTTCCGGTTGTGAATGCTGGCGGTCTCCAGCTCCTATCAATCGGTCAGGGGAATCATGTTTCACTATTTCACCGAGCGTCAGTACACACATCCATAACAGCTTTTGCAAGGAAGATTACTGAGTTGCTACGCTTCCTGTGGGGGTATATATACCCGTGCTGACGTCAGATCCGTCTCCAACTGCTAGCACGAGCATACTGTACCCATTCGTTCTGAGTCCATCTGTCTACACTAAGGAAAAGGAGATTATCAGGTAAGTAATCTCAACATTCCACCGTCTCCATTCGCGGCCTTAATTCTTCTATCTGTACATCATGTGAGTCTATCTTCTGAGCAAAAATATCCATTTTATCATTAATTTCACTCACAACATTCCCTAATGTAGTCACTAGGTCCCATATAGCATCCAGCGTGATTGTCGCTGGCTTTAACAGCATTTGGAAGTGGGGACGCTGGATAAACTCACCCACTTTCAGCACAGGTGAAATTCCAGCCAGCAAATTCCTCCCAGCTCCAGCAACTGATCTCTCCGAAGCTTCCTCCTCTTTCTCCCGGGTAGGTGTTGACTCGGGGGGGGGGGGGAGGGAGGGAGGGGGTTGGGCCAAAGCCAGACTCTGTCCCTGGTGTTTCCTGCTCTTCAGAACTCTGTATCGGAGTCACAGTTGCTCCACCTCTCTGGCTTCCTTTCGTCGGGTCTGCCTGAGTCACTTCGGAGCTCAGTGACTCAACTGCCTGAGAGAGGTCAGGGAGAGCTGCTATCACGGGCTTTCGAGGATCCGGGGGGGGTGAGCATGATTTCCCCCAGCGAGACAAGCGCTCCACCGCTTGTTCCAGCAGCGGGGGTTTCACCTCCCGTTTCAAGCTCCTTCACAGGTGCGTAGGATGTTATAAGCCGCTGAGTCGTTAGCTCTGGGTCCGAAGGAAAGACACCGAGCTTCCCCTTCCTTTTCGCAGGCATTGTTACCAAAAATCTTATTGTAGAAACCGGAGCTCAGCGTTCACGCAAACTGTTCACGCCGCCATCTTGCCCATTTTTTATTTTTAAAGCAGTATGGACACAAAACCATGTACAGCCTTTTTTCTTGTAGTTACTCTTACTTTTCTAAACAAATTTATCAGCCTAACAGTGCTCTGATTTACTAATATCTGGTGAAACAAGGAGAGCAAAAGATCAAGTGGAAGAAAGGATTGCTAAAAAGGTAAAGCAAGGTGACAAAACATTTTCCAGATATATTAGAGAAAGGAGGAAGACCCAAGGTGGCATAGTAAAATTGAAAGACAAGTAACAATGTATGGAACAAGATGCTGAAATAGCAGACATATTAAACAAATACTTCTATTCAGTGTTCACCAAAGAAGAGCCTGGAGATGGACCATTGCTGGTTGACAAGAGCATACATGGGAGTGGGGTAGACGCAACCCCATTTATAGAAGAAAATATATGGGAGGAGATAGGAAAACTGAAAGTAGACAAGGCCATGGGGCCATGATGGGGTAAGTCTCAGGATACTAAGGGAACTCGTAGATGTGTGGTGGGTCTGCTGAAAGACTCGTTCAATAGATCCCTGGATATGGGAGTGCTGCCACAAGATGGAAGAAAAGCGGTTGTGGTCCCTTTTCACAAGGGTGGTATCAGAATGGAAACTGGAAACTACAAGTTTGTTAGCCTCGCTTCGATGGTGGGAAAATTAATGGAGATTCTGCTGAAGGAGAGGATTGTGTACTATCTTTAATCGTGGGTTTCTGGATCCAAAACAGCATGGATTCATCAGGGGAAGGTTCTATTATACAAATCTGATTTATTTTTTTTGATTGGGTGGCTAGACAATTGGATCAAAGAAGAGCAGTCTGTGTGATTTACTTGGCTTTCAGCAAAGCTTTTGATACTGTCCCGCATTGGAGTCGCATGAATAAAATAAGCTTGGATGTGGGCACCAAGGTGCTAGGATGTATTAAAACCGGTTGACTTACTGAAGACAGCATGTAATAGTAAATGGAACCTGCTCTGATGAGAGAACGGTGTTAACTGGAGTGCCAGTTTTGGGACTGGTTCTTTTCAATATCTTCGTTAGCAACATTGCGGAGGGGTAAGAAGGAAAAGTATGCCTTTTTGGGAATGATACCAAGATATGCAACCATGAACATGCTTGAAGGAGAAGAGAATGAAAAATGATTTTAAAAAACTCAAAAGATTTTGGCAGCAAGGATTCAATGCCAAGAAGTGCAGAGTCATGCACCTGGGGTGCAGTAACCCAAAAGAGCTTAATGTGAAAGGAGGTAGAAGACTATTTTCTACAGACCAGGATAAGGGACTTTGGGGTGATTGTCTGGTGATCTGAAGTCACAAAACAATGTGACAGTGGTAGCTTGAACCAGAAAGTTGATGGACTGCATGGAGAAAGGAATAGGCAGCAGGTAAATGGAGGTCCTTGGTGAGACTTCACCTGGAGTACTGTGTTCATTTCTGGAGGCTATCTCAAAATGGATGAAAACAGTCCAGAGGATGGTGACCAAAATGGTATTGGGTCTCTTTCAGAAGACTTACAAGGAGAGGATGAAGAATCTAAATATATATACCCTGGAGGAGAGGAGGTGCAGGGGAGATATGATACAGACCTTCAGATACCTGACAGGTATTAATGATGCACAAACGTCCAACCTTTTCCATTGGAAAGGAAACTGTTGAATTAGGGGTCACAATATGAAACTCCAGGGGGGGATGACTTACAACAATTATTAGTAAATATTATTTCATGGAGAGGATGGTGGATGCCTGCAGTGTCCTCCAGAAGAGGTGAAGATGAGAACAATAAATGAATTCAGAAGGTCATGGGACAAACACTACAGATCTCTAAAGGATGGTAATGAAGAAAGGAAGTGGTGTAACATTTCTGCATGGGAGTAACCTGCACGGAATGGCTGTTACTACCATAAGTAAATTGCTGGGCAGACTGGACCATTTGATCTTTATCTGCTGTCATTACTGTGTTACTATAGTGGTGGTTTTGGTAAGTAAGAGGTGCTTTTAAAACTTAACATTTAGTAGAAAAAAATGCAATCTCATTTGTTTTTATTTGTGCTAATAATTTTGTTGTTTTGAGGCAGCATTGGTGCTTAGTTTAAGTTCCACAAATTTTAGGCATTGTTTGATTATTGCTGTCCAATTACAACTATAAGATATCTAGAAATTGAGGCGTGTCATTTAAAAAAAAAAAAAGTGTACAGAGTACAATCTTTCAATAATCTGATGCAGTATTCTTTGTTTATGATTCTTGGTCTGATTTTTCTAAGCACTTCTGTTTTGGAGTGCTGCAAATATTTTAAGGTGGATTTTTTTTTAAATCCAAGTTGTATGATATAAAATCAGCACTTTAACTTAGATTGTAAATTCTGTGAAGCAGAGACTTATTGTGCCTGAGATACTAATAAATAAACAGCCTTGGCCATTATTTCAAAAGATATAGGGAGGACCCAAGATGGCTGACGCGTAGTCTGCAGCGCGGAGGCTCTGTCGAGCAGATTTCTTAAATATTTTTCCTGCTACTTACTTTTTTTGCCTTAATGGGAAGGAAAAGAAAGCCGTGATCTAGGAACATCCCTGCAGCTCTTTCGACTGTTACTTTGACGGGCCCGATGGATTCCCACGTTCTGCGTAGCTGCCCACTTTTGGGGCCTCAGCTGCTGGAGGGAGGGGGAGGGGAATTTGGAGCTCCCCTCTCTCCCTGGCTCACTTTCTCCTTTGAGCCCCATAGAGAAAATTCCACCAGATAACCCTGCACTTGCCAGATGCGCCCGAGAGTCGGAGGGAACGCCGACAGCCCAAGTGGCAGTTGGGGCGTTTCCAGCAGGGATTGACGAGGTAGTATTAGCAGTGGATAGCCCCAATTTCAGCTTGGGCCAGTCGGAGGTTATCTAACAAGGTGCCCAACTAAGAGAACAATCGAGGGTCAGCAAAGGTACTATCATTACAACCTATTACAGCTTTAACTTCAATGTCTGTTCAAAAACCTTCTGTCTTTACACTGGAGACTATCTGGGACACTATTTTGGAGTTAAGAGGTTTAATTACCCAGCAAGTTACATCTTTAACTTTGAAATGTAGTGAGTTGGAGAGTAAAATGACTGATATCTAATACAACTGTGAAGTTTAAATAGCAGTTAACATCTACAAGAGTACAGTCCAATTCTGTACAACAGATGCAAGCAGCATTAATTAAGGAAAATGTTAACTTGACTACAAGAGTTGAAGCTCTGGAGAATGCTATGAGAAACAGGAATCTGATTCATCAACTTTCTGAAATTGCCCCCAATTCCACCTAGGGAGATGTTTAAGAGGTATCTGGTTGAGGTTTTAAAGATACCTGAAAATGCGATTCTCCAGAATCAAAACTTTTCTACTTGCCTCAGTATAAAAGGGCTCCAGAAGCTCAGCATGGAGATTATTTTACACCACTAGTACCAGTGAGGGAATCAGCTATTGATGTGTCAACACTGCTTGAAACTTCTGATACGGAGTTGGCTGTCCCTGCTACGCTGATTGTAACTTTAACACTGGAACCGTTATAGAGCTGAACAATTCCTACAAAGGAAAATTAGTTTCTTACCTGATAATTTTCGTTCCTGTAGTACCAAGGATCAGTCCAGACACCTGGGTTGTGACTCCGCACCAGCAGATGGAGACAGAGTAAAACTTGTCGGGCACCCCTACATATAGTAAGGCGCCACCCACAGCTCCTCAGTCGTACGTAATGTCAAAGCAAATGGAACAAAACTCCAACTAACTAGCTATAACGCCCCAAACGAGGGCCGATTCAAAAACCCCCAGCTGGATCAGAACTCCCAGAACCAGAGGCCCCAACAACATACAAGGAAAACATAGAGCCCAATCGAGCGGACTCTCCTCATCGTAACTCCAAAAAACAGACTACGTGGGCGGGCTCCTGGACTGATCCTTGGTACTACAGGAACGAAAATTATCAGGTAAGAAACTAATTTTCCTTTCCTTGTACGTACCAGGATCAGTCCAGACACCTGGGATGTACCAGAGCTGAATTACCGAGGGTGGGAGCCAGAGAGTCCCGCTCGCAGAACTCTCTCTCCAAAACCCCCCGAATCCAGGCCCTGAACATCCAACCGATAGTGTCTAGCAAACGTGTGCAACGACTTCCACGTTGCTGCTCTGCAAATTTCTTGTGGTGACACATTCGAAGATTCCGCTCAAGAGGCGGCCTGTGCTCGCGTCTAGTGAGCCCGAAGACCCACCGGAACAGGCTTCCCTTTCAATATATATGCCGAAGCAATGGCTTCCTTGAGTCAGCGCGCAATCGTGGTACGGGAGGCTGCCCCACCACGCTTTGGCCCCGAGCACAAAACAAAAAGATGGTCCGAAACCCGAAAAGGATTCGTAACTTCCAGATAACGGAGCAGGACTCTGCGGACATCCAGTTTCTTCAACAGTCTAGTATCAGGATCAGAACGCTCCCCCTCCGGAAAAGCGGGCAGCTCAACCGACTGGTTCAAGTGAAAAGCTGACACCACCTTCGAGAGGAAGGAGGGAACCGTCCGTAACGAGACCCCCGCCGCAGAGAAGCGCAAGAAGGGCTCCCTGCAAGATAACGCCTGCAATTCTGAAACACGTCTCGCCGACGCGATTGCTACAAGAAACACCGTCTTGAGAGTAAGATCCTTTAACGTCGCACGCTTAAGGGGCTCAAAAGGAGACGTACAGAGAGCGGAAAGAACGCAATTGAGATTTCAAGAAGGACAAGGCGGACGTACTGGTGGCCGCAAATGCTTGGCTCCCCGAAGAAAACGCGCCACATCCGGATGCTGCGCTAAAGACCTACCGAGCACCTTACCTCTGAGGCAACCAAGCACCGCCACCTGAACCTTAAGCGTACTGCAAGACAGACCCTTCGCAAGGCCAGCCTGAAGAAAAGCAAGAACATCCAGTATGGAGGGTAGCACAGGATTCACCGCTCGAGCTCTACACCAATCCTCAAACACCGTCCAAACTCGAATGTAGGCGAAGGATGTAGAACGCTTTCTAGAACTCAGCAATGTGGCTACCACCGCATCCGAATACCCTTTATTCTTCAAGCGTTTCCTCTCAAAAGCCAGGCCGCGAGATAGAAGTGATCCGCGTCCTCCAAACAGACGGGTCCTTGACGAAGAAGCGCCGCCTCTCCTCGGAACCGGAGAGGGGGCTCCCGTGCCAACTGTAGGAGGTCCGCGAACCAAGGCCGCCGTGACCACTCAGGCGCCACCATGATCACCTCTGCGGGATGCATCTCTATGCGCCGAAGAACTTTGCCTATCAGAGGCCAAGGAGGAAACACGTATAGCAGAACGTTGGTGGGCCAGGGGAGGACCAGAGCATCCACCCCTTCGGCCCCCCTTTCTCTCCTTCGACTGAAGAACCTCGGGGCTTTGGCGTTCTGAGCGGTGGCCATCAGATCCATGTGAGGCGTTCCCCACCGCTCGCAGAGGAGGTGGTAAGCGCCCTCCGGCAGTTCCCATTCTCCCGGGTCTAAGCGATGTCGGCTGAGAAAATCCGCTTGGACATTGTCTACTCCGGCTATATGGGACGCCGCGATGTTGCTGAGATTCCTTTCCGCCCAGATCATCAGCTGCCGCGTCTGCTCCGCGACGGCTCGGCTCCTTGTTCCTCCCTGGCGATTGATGTACGCCACCGTGGTCGCGTTGTCAGACAAGACTCTGACCGCTTTCCCGTGAATCAATGGGAGAAAAGCTTGCAGCGCCAGCAAGACCGCTCTGGTCTCCAAGCAATTGATGGACCACTGTGACTGAGCTTTGGACCACTGTCCTTGCACCGAGTGTCCCATGCACACCGCCCCCCAGCCGGAGAGACTGGCATCCGTAGTGACCACCGTCCAGGCGGGCATGATCAGGGACACTCCGCGTGTCAGATTGTCGGAGCTGAGCCACCACTGTAGGCTGGACCTCGCCTGATCCGATAGTGGCAGTGGCAGGTGAAATTCCTCCGACACTGGCCGCCAGCGGGAGAGCAATGCGGATTGCAATGGCCGTAGATGAGTAAAAGCCCAGGGAACCAATGCCAGCGTTGACGCCATCGATCCCAACACCATGAGATGATCGCAGACCAGCAGGCACCGCAGGGACATTAACCTGCGCACCTGGCCCTGAAGCTTGGACACCCGCTCCTGGGACAGAAACACTCTGCCCTGCCTCGTGTCGAACAGCGCTCCCAGGTAATGTAGCGTCTGGGTGGGGACTAGGCGGCTTTTGGCGAGATTGACCACCCATCCGAGAGCGCACAAGAGTTGCAGGACCCTGTCGACTGCCTGTTGGCATTCGCTCTCCGATTTGGCCCGGATGAGCCAGTCGTCCAAGTATGGATGTACCAGGAAACCTTCCTTGCGAAGCGCGGCCGCCACCACCACCATTACCTTTGTGAACGTTCGCGGAGCGGTGGCGAGGCCGAAGGGAAGAGCCCTGAACTGATAATGCCTGCCTAGGATACAGAAGCGGAGAAACCGCCGATGGTCCGGCTGAATGCCGACATGAAGGTAAGCCTCCGTGAGGTCCAAGGACGCCAGGAATTCGCCTGGCCGTACCGAGGCTATCACCGACCGAATTGTCTCCATCTTGAAGCATGGAACCCGAAGACATCTGTTTACTCCTTTCAGGTCTAAGATGGGCCTGAAGGTCCCTTCCTTCTTTGGCACGATGAAGTAGATGGAGTACCTTCCTCGACGGCGCTGCCCCGGTGGAATGGGCATTATCGCGCCCAGGTCTTGCAGCCGACACAGGGTCTCCCGGACGGCCTCTTGTTTGCCGCGACCCTTGCAAGGGGAGACCAAAAACTTGTCCGCCGGAATCCGAGCAAAATCTAAGGCGTAACCGTGTCTTATCACGTTGAGGACCCACTGGTCCGTAGTTATACTGGTCCATTCCCCGTAGAAAAACTCCAACCTGGCCCCTACGTATGGCACGATCGGGGAAGCCGGCTGCCGGGAATGGACCGACCGCATTTCATTGTGAGGCTTTAGGACCTGACCCCAACGAGGGACCGTCTCGCCTCCCAAACTTTCTCCCACGAAAGGACTGAGACCACGACGGTGTCCTTGAAGATCCAGTCCGGTAGGAGGGCCCCGACTATTTCTGCGGCCGCAACCTTCGCGGTCCCCGAAAACGGGCCCTATTGGAAAACGAAGTTCTGCTTCTGTGCCTATCCTCAGGCAGCTTGAAAGCCCTGTTCTCTCCCAGCGACTGCATCAGATCGTCCAGCTCCTTACCGAAGAGCAGCTTCCCTTTGAATGGAAGAGAACCGAGATGAGCCTTAGAGGACCCATCCGCCGCCCAATTTCTTAGCCACAGCAACCGGCGTGCCGAAACTGCCGAGACCATGGCTCTGGCCGACGTCCGCAGGAGGTCATGCATGGCATCCGCGCTATACGCTATTACTGCTTCCAGCCGGTCCGCCTGTGTCGCCTCTTCGCCAGAGAGACCTGCATTTGCCTGAAGTATCTGCGCCCAGCGTAAACCAGCCCGCAGCGCAAAGTTACTGCAAATAGCCGCGCGGACTCCCAGGGCCGAAACCTCTAACACCTTCTTCAGCTGCCCCTCCAGCTTTCGATCCTGAATGTCCTTAAGGGCCGTGGCTCCTGTGACCGGGATCGTAGACCGCTTCATAACCGCTGACACCGCTGCATCAACCCTGGGAAAACGGAGCATGTCGAGGGCGTCGTCCGGCAATGGATACAACTTGTCCATAGCTTTACTAACCTTGAGGCCCAATTCCGGTGTATCCCATTCCCGGAACAGGATATCCGTCGCCGAGAAGTGGAACGGGAAAGCCACCGCTGGTCCTGTAAGCCCCAGCAGCACCGGATCCATCTTGGCATCTGTTCGAGCCCCCACTGGGGGGGCATCCACTCCTACTTCCTGAAGGATGGCCGGGATCAGCGGCGCCAGCTCCTCTTTCCGAAACAAGCGGACGACCTTAGATCATCACCTTCCACCGCTGGCGCACCCTTATCTTTCCCGGCTTGTCCCGCCTCCTTCCCGGCAGGCACTTCGGAGCCCCCTGGAGCGTCCGCATCCAAAACTTCCTCTGCCGACGACTCCGAATCGGACTCCGAATCCTGAGGGACCCCCCGTAAGGGCCGGCTCCTGGGTGGATCCGCGGGTCGCCGCGGAGCGTCCCCCGACTTCTTCTTCCGGGGATCCGACTTGCCCGAACCCCCTTTGGAATGCCTTCTCTTCCTCTTTAACTTTTTGTATTTCAGAAGCTTGTGCAGTAAACCCGCAAAATCGGAGGAAAAGGAGGCCTCCGAATCCGAGGAGGCCTCCTTTAGACTCCGGCCCTCCTGCGAATCCTCCTCTGCCGGGGGGTCGCTGCTGCGGGGAAAGCGTGGGGGGTAAACCAGCATCCCCCACGGCCTTCCTCGTGGCTTCACGAACTGAAGCCAAAATAGCCGCCGTTCCCGCGCTCAGCGGGAACGGATCAGCCCTGCCCCCTTCATCGGGCTCGTCGCGCGGCGGCGATCGCGCTGGCCGGGGTCGGGCCCCCCGACTGACCTCGGACGGCCCCTCGCCGCCCGCAACGCAATTAGAACAAACCCCCTCCCTAGACACGCGCGGCACGCGGCTCCCCTCGGCATGCGGCGATCTGCACGCGGCCGGGAGGAAAAAACAGCAAAAGAAGGAAATCGCACAGCCCTTTCGACCGCGACAAACGGCGTTCCCCCCCCCCCCCTCCCTCCCTCCCCGTGACGAAAAATGGAGCGAGAGGAAGAGCCGCCAGAAAAAATAAAAACAAACACTTTTTTTTTTTTTTCTTCTGTACTTGCCGCTGGCCTTGGTCCTGTTCCTCTCCAGCGGGGGTGAGTGAACCGGGCTCCCCGGTGTCACCCCCGACGCTGCTGCCTGCACAGGCCGGGTTCTCAACCCCAGCAGCGGCCTCAACCAGGGGGGGATGGTCCCCTCAGGACCTTCAACTCCCCTGGGAGGCTTACAGGACTCGGGCGTCTGCAGAGCTGCTTCTTTCCCTGCAGATATCTTCTTCTTCCTTTTCAAAAATTTTTTTTTTTTTTTTTCAATTCAAAATCCCCTGACTAGCTAATTCCCTAACCAGGATCAGTCGAGACTGTGGGTGGACCTGCTCCATCTGCTGGAGACAGAGAAAGACTGAGGAGCTGTGGGTGGCGCCTTACTATATGTAGGGGTGCCCGACAAGTTTTACTCTGTCTCCATCTGCTGGTGCGGAGTCACAACCCAGGTGTCTGGACTGATCCTGGTACGTACAGGGAATTAAAAGTTAGTTTTTCCAGACGTCTCCAGACAGACCCAGAGAAAGCGGAGACAGTTTTTGTTGTGTACACAAGTTGGGGGTGTATTTTTCCTCAAATTCCCATGCAAATGCATGATTAAGTTTCAAAATAAGTCATTTATTTTTTATGATCTCTTCCCCCCCCCCCCCCCCCCAAATTACCCAGTTTTTGGTAGGGAAAACACACCCTGTTGTCTCTGATGTAAATCCCTAGTCGTAAGCCCAAAATGGCTGCTATTTGTGACTATTGCTTTTTTCCTCACTAAAAATTCTTTAGGTTGTGAGATGGGTTCTCACCCTTTTTTGAGGACTAGAGTTTAAAAAGAGAGAAAAATAAGTGAATTGCTTTAAAATATTGTATTTTTCCTTTGTTTATTATGAAACTCATCTTTTTTTTCTTTTTTTCTGTTTAAGATGTAATGTCTGTATATTGAAAATATGCATAAATTTTAAAAAAAGCTATAAATCCAATTGTTTTTATTGTAACTTGACTTTCAAGCCAAGTGCTGTGTGAGCATCTGAATAGGACACCAAATACTTAACTAGGGACTCTGAAAATTTAGCTCTTATTATTGAACTGAAAATGGGACATTTAATTAGAATGATATGCACTTGATTGGTGTAATGTGATGTTGCATGCTTTTCTTGTCCATAGGGAAGGGAGCTGTCTACAGCTTTGATCCAGTTGGATCATACCAGAGGGATACTTTTAAAGCTGGTGGGTCTGCCAGTGCTATGCTGCAGCCCTTGCTTGACAACCAGGTAATAGATTTTGCCATTGTTAATATATTTTTCTATTCCAGTTTCATATCCTAGCTATTTATATCTTCACATTATTCCAGAATAATTCCTATTACTTTAGCCTTGCTTAATCTGTAGTTAGATTATCTCCACTAGGCCTTAAAAAGAGACCTACTACTTTGTATGGTAACAGTGTAGTACATTTATTTTCCTGTCATTGCGAGAAAGCAATTCCTGTTGTGACACAATAGTGATGTCGATATGGGAATTAATGTCATGCAGTAAGATGAGAAGCCAAATTCCCACTATTGCAATTCCACAAAAAAATAAAAATGAGATTTCCTTGACAAAATTACAACCTCTGTAAAAGAGGTGTTTACGGTAATTTAAATTTTTTTTACAGTAGTCTTCCACACTTGGGTGTAAAATCCATGGAACAATAAATCTAACTTAGCTAGAAGCTCTTTTCATATGTCAGTCATAATCAGCCAATTTTACTGCAGCAACAATGTCATTCTCACAGGACAAGCAGGATGGTAGTCCTCACATATGGTTGACATCAGGATGGAGCCCAATCACGGAAAACTTTTGTCAAAGTTTCTAGAACTTTGACTGGCACCTACTGGACATACCCAGAATAGCACCAACCCTGCATCCAGCAGGGGGTCTCCCTGCAGTCTTCTTTTTTCCGCGCAGCAGTAGCCTCGCGGGTTAAGGAGCTTTTCAGATATTCCTGACAGGAATTTTCCTCATGGAACTTCTTCAAGAAAATTTCAAAATTTTTTACCCCACAGGGGGTCCCCTTATCGATAACTTTACTCCGCGGCCGAATAGTAAGCTTTTTTTACCTGCTTGCTGTCGATTCCCATCGAGTTTTTCCCTCGCCATCGGCCACACCGCAGCTAAATTTTGTCGAGACCATGGTGTCTGGTTTCCGTCTGTGCCCCAACTGCACTCGAACAATGTCCATCACTGACCCTCATATGTCTGCGTGATGTTTGGGGTCCAACCATGATGTCCTAACTTGCACCAAATGTGCCCAAATGACACCAAAAGGTTGCAAGGTTCGGCTGGAGAAGATGGAACTTCTTTCAGTCTAAAATCCCGGCTCCATCGATAGCTTCGACGTCGTCCAAACCAGTGCCGTCTGCTTTGTGCCAGCACCGGGAAATCGCTGCTGCCCGACCAGCTTAGACTCCGCAGTTGTCTACTCCTTCTGTCTCTACTGGAAAAGGACTGGGGAGAGCACCTTGAAAAATGTTGACACCGCCATCGAAAAGCTCAGGCCACCGAATCGGATAAGCCCTTGGCATCAACGTTGTCTGAGCCACCGACAAAGAAATCCCGTCCAGAAAAGGCCCCATCCTCTTCTGTGTCTGGGTCACAGAGGCGTTCCCCACCTGGACAGGTACCGGGAGCCACGACTCCACTTTCATCGGTGGACCCTCTGGCTACGCCAGTGCTGCCTCCTACTCCACAAAAAGATGCTTCTTCAAATTGCAAAAAAATTAAAACCACTTCTACTCCGAGACTTCCGCCTGGTACTACAATCCATCATCCTCCCAAAACTGGATTATTGCAACTCACTCCTTCTGGGCCTTCCCGCTAGCACCATCAAACCACTTCAGATGATCCTGAACGCCATGGCCAGAATTCTCACAAACACCAACAAAAGGGATCATATCACCCCCATCCTCCAGCACCTACACTGGCTGCCGATTAAATACAGGATACACTTTAAAACCCTTATGATGATACACAAGGCCCTACACAACATCTCTCCTCTCAACCTAACTTTTCAACTCCAACAGCACATCACTAAGAGACCGACCAGAAATGCGTACAAGAACATGCTACTCACCCAGCCGGCAAAAACGTCTGAGGAAACGCGCTCTTTCCACGGCGGGTCCCCCTCTCTGGAATTCGCTCCCTCCTGACCTCCGCCTAGAACCCTGCCACAGGACATTCAAAAAGAAACTAAAGACTTGGCTTTTCGCCCAAGCATTCCCGGAGAACTAAGACCCGAGGAATACAATGACATTATTGACCCCGACTCCCTTCTCCTTCTGTACATACATTTCTTATAGTGCTATATTACAGTTTAATTAGGCCTTGTTGCACTCCGTAAGTTCCTTATTGTTTAAGTTCTTTATTGTTATTTGTTTCATTGTAAGCTGCCCCCGAGGTGACAGTTTTATTTCCCTGTAAACCGGTGCGATATGTATATTATACAGGAACATCAGTATATAAAAATAAATTAAATAAATACTCCGGAACCGGGGCTCCACCCTCCAGGTTTCCGTGAGGAATTGGATTGGATGATCCAAGAGGCCATCAGGAAAGCATTCCAGGGGTTCAAACCTCCATCGATACCAGTGCCGGTTCCTGAACCAGTCACAGACCTGATACCAATGGCTCTTGCACCACTACTGGCCAAAATGGACGCTTTAATCTGTGCTTTCCCACCGGTGGATCAGAGGGAACTGGTGGCCCCGATTCCTTCTACACAGATACTTATCTTCAGATGAAGAAGAAACACCGATCTCCATTCCGCCTTCCGGAGTGCTGCTACTGACGTGTCTATCGATGTCACCGATGTCTTCGGTACCTAGGCCTGGACCTTCAGGATTACCACAGTTTCTCCCCTCTGATCTCATGGGAGCTGGTGACTAGCCTTATGATCTCTGGTCTGATGACACATCCCAGGACACTGATTAGCTACCTTCACAGCCCTCTCCTTCTGATGAAAGAAGACATTCTCCTCCAGAGGACTTGTCTTCATTAATTTTATAAAAGAGATGTCTGAAACAATTCCATTTCAGCTTCAGACAGAAGAGGACTCCAGGCACAAGATGCTGGAAGTACTCCAGTTCACTGATGCCCCTAAGGAAATAGAGTCTATCCCAGTTCATGAGATCAATATTGATCTATTGAAAAGAAATTGGGAGCATCCAGGTTCTGTACCACCTGTCAATCGCAAGACAGTCTGCTCCTGGTTTTCAACTATCTCAGCTAGATCATCACTCAGTGGTTGTGGAGTCAGTCCAGAAAAGAGCAAGACGGTCCAAACATCATTCTTCTAAACCTCCAGGAAAAGAACAAAAGTCCTTGGATGCATTGGGCAGACGTATTTGTCATGGTTCAATGCTAATTTCTCGCATTGCTTCCTACCAGTTGTACATGACACAGTACGATAGGGACCTGTTCAAAAAGATCCAAGATTTTTCTGAATCTCTACCAGAACAGTTTCAAGACCAGCTTCATACCCTTGCTCAAAAAGGTCTAGATGCTGGCAAGCATGAGGTCTGTGCTGCATACAACATCTTCAACACTGCCTCTAGAGTCTCTGCAGCAGGAATAAGTGCAAGAAGATGGGCCTGGCTCAAGTCTTCAGACCCAGAAGTACAGGATAGGTTAGCTGACTTACCCTGTGCTGATATAATCTTTTTGGGGAAAAGAGTCACAGTGGCGCAGTTCAGAGACCACCATGAGACTCTCTACCAACTTTCCTTAGTACCTTCTGATTACTCTTCTTCCAAGAGATCTTTCAGAAGAGACTCCAAGAAGCCTGCATACAAAAAAGGAGATATTACCCTCCGGCTTCCAGAGGACGTCCCTCCAGGCCCTACCAAAAAGGCCAATCCAGACAACCTCTGACCAAAATGACACAGCCAGGCCCAGCGTCCGGATTTTGACTCCTTCCTGGAGAGCAGTGCCCAGCCTCCTCTTCCTTCTGTACCCGTATGAGGTCAATTGTGCCACTTCACCAGCATGTGGCACATGATCATGACAGATCAGTGGGTACTAGCTGTAATGACTGAAAGGTTACCACCTCAACTTCCTCACCGTTCCACTGGATTCCCCACCTCGGCTGAAGTGGGGAACATCTGACCACTCTCACCTTCTCGATCAGGAAGTTTCCATCCTCCTCAAGTCCCGGGCAATAGAACCAGTACCCTTCTCCCAGCAGGGCCAGGGATTCTACTCCCAGTATTTCCTAATCCCAAAAAAGTCAGGTGGCGTTCGCCCAATACTGGACCTTCGCGCCTTAAACAAATACCTACAAAGAGAGAAGTTCAAGATGGTGACCTTGGGCTCTCTTCTTCCCCTTCTGCAAAGGGAAGACTGGCTCTGCTCTCTAGATCTCCAGGACGCTTACACGCACATCTCAATCACTTCGCACATCGCAGATTCCTGCGGTTCCTAGTAGGCCCAAAGCACTTCCAGTATCAAGTGTTGCCATTCAGCCTAGCATCTGCTCCACGACTCTTCACCAAGTGTCTCGTCGTGGTAGCAGCCTATCTCAGGACTCAAGGTGTCCACGTCTACCCCTATCTCGACGATTGGTTGATCAGGGCTCCCACTCATCAAACTGCGCTGACGTCCCTATGCCTCACTTTGCATACCCTGATCTCACTAGGGTTCCTCATAAACTATCCGAAATCCAGGCCAATTCCATCTCAAACCCTATCGTTCATAGGGGTAGACTTGAACACTTTAAAAGCGAAAGCCTTCCTACCCCGGGATTGGGCTCTCACTCTCGCTTCTCTGGCCCACCAACTGCAGTCTCGACAACACTCAACTGCACGTCACTTTCTCATCTTACTGGGTCATATGGCCTCCTCTGTGCATGTCACTCCGATGGCCCGCCTTACCATGAGAGTAATGCAGTGGAGTCTAAAATCACAGTGGATTCAGTCTTCTTAGCCAATGTCCACCATTGTCCACATCACCAACCAGCTCTGCTTCTCTCTGGCTTGGTGGATAAACCAATCCAATTTTCTTCAAGGCCTCCCATTTCAGGTTGCAGAACCTCAAATAACCTTAACAGATGCCTCCAATCTTGGCTGGGGTGCAAATGTTGCAAACCTGCAAACTCAAGGCATCTGGTCTCCAGAGGAAGCCAAACACCAGATAAATTTCCTAGAGCTTCGGGCAATCAGATATGCTCTCAAGGTTTTTCATGATTACCTCACCAATAAGGTCATCCTGATTCAAACAGACAACCAGGTGGCCATGTGGTACATCAACAAGCAAGGGGGATTGGGCTCCTACCTCCTGTGGCAAGAAGCTGCATAGATATGGGTGAAGGCCCTTTCCCACTCAATGTGCCTCAGAGCCACCTACTTGCTGGGAGTGGACAATGTGTCAGCAGACAAGCTGAGTCGCACTTTTCAACCGCACAAGTGGTGCCTCAACCCCACAGTAGTGGATTCAATATTGCAACTCTGGGGTTACCCTCATATCGACCTCTTTGCGTCAATCCACAACCGCAAAGGAGAAAACTTCTGCTCTCTCACTCGCAGCCAACACTTGCAGCCAAGAGACACTTTTTCCCTCTCGTGGACCAGCGGTCTTCTTTATGCATACCCTCCACTTCCATTCATTTCGAAGACTCTCGTGAAGTTGCGAAAGGACAGGGGATTGATAATTCTGATAGCCCCTCACTGGCCACGCCAAGTGTGGTTTCCAGTACTTCAGGACCTATCAATTCGCCGGCATATTCCTCTGGGGAAAGATCTGCTTCTGATTACTCAGAACGACGGATGCCTACGTCACCCCAACCTCCAGGCCCTATCTCTGAATGCCTGGATGTTGAAAGGTTAATTCTTTGACCTCCTAACCTTTCAGAGCCGGTTTCCCGTGTCCTGGTAGCTTCTCGAAAGCCTTCCACAAGAAAGTCTTATCACTATAAATGGAACAGGTTTACAGTATGGTGTACTTCCATGTCCATAGACTCCCTTCACTTGTTCCACAGCGAAGTTTCTTGACTATCTCTGGCACCTGTCAGTCAGGCCTGAAAACTTCCTCCATCAGGGTGCATGTCAGTGCAGTGGCCGCCTTCCATAAAGGTGTCGGATGTCTCCATATCAGTACAACTCCTAGTAACACGCTTTTTGAGGGGCTTGCTGCACCTAAAACCTCCATTGCACCCTCCGGCCCCTTCCTGGGACCTTAACGTGGTTTTGGGGCGGCTCATGAAACCGCCATTTGAGCCTCTCCAATCCTGTGATTTTTCTTCTGGCGATCACATCCACTCGCAGAGTTAGTGAGTTACAGGCATTAGTAACCTATCCGCCTTACACTAAACTTCTGCATGACAGGGTAATACTCAGCCAAAAATGTAGGGTGAGTGCAAAGGTAGTATCGAAGTTTCATATTAATCAATCCATTATATTACCCACCTTCTTTCCCAGGCCCCATTTGAATCCAGGAGAACAGGCTCTGCATACTCCAGACTGTAAAAGTGCTCTAGCCTTCTACCTAGACCGTACAGCCGCCCACAGAAAGTCCATTCAATTGTTTGTCTCTTTTGATACCATCAAATTGGGTAAACCTGTCGGAAAGCAGACCCTCTCCTCTGGTTAGCGGACTGTATTTCCTTTTGCTATCAACAGGCAGGCATTCCGCTCCAAGACCGTGTCAAAGCACACTCTTTCAGGGCCATGGCGACATCAATAGCACACCTCCGCTCGGTGCCACTTACTGACATTTGTAAAGCTGCTACCTGGAGCTCTCTCCATACCTTTGCAGCCCATTATTGCTTAGACAAGGCTGGCAGACAAGATTCCATCTTCGGCCAGTCTGTCCTACGCAACTTATTTGCCAATTAATGTACCAACAGCCACCCGTTCAGGATGCCCTCCTAACCAAATGCTCACCCCAGTTGTTGTGCCTGTTGCACGTCTTTGGGTACATTTGGTGCATTACTCAGGCATCCTCAGCTCGGTACTCACCCATATGTGAGGACTACCATCCTGCTTGTCCTGTGTTAAAGCAGAGTTGCTTACCTGTAACAGGTGTTCTCACAGGACAGCAGGATGTTAGTCCTCCCGAAACCCACCCACCCGCCACACCGCAGTGTTGGGTTCGTTACATAGAAACATAGAAATGACGGCAGAAGAAGACCAAATGGCCCATCTAGACTGCCCAGCAAGCTACGCACTTTATCCATTTTTTTCCCCTTTTTTTTTCTCTCCCACCTGTTACTATTGGCTTCCAGTACCCTCCAGCCCTAATTCCCCTCCACCCCACCACCAATTTAGAGAGCAGTGCCTTATCTGCATCCAAGTAAACGTCCAGCTCAATTAGGGGTAGCAACTGCTGTAACAAGTAGGCCACACCCTTACCCCATACTCTTACCCACCCCTGTTTTTTTTTGTTTGTTTGTTTTTTTGTGTTTTGTTTTTTTTTGGAGATAGCAGCCCTCCATCCTTCTGCTCCGTGAAGGTGGAACACCAACTACTGGCCACTGGCATCCCGCTCTGTGAATGCCTCTGTGGCTACTGCCGCTCCGTGCCGTGTTTGAATGCCTCTGTGGCTACTGCCGCTCCGTGCCGTGTTTTGCTGCCTCCTCTTTATTCACGCCCTCTAGACTTGATGGATCCACAGTGTTTATCCCACGCCCCTTTGAAGTCGTTCACAGTTTTAGACTTCACCACTTCCTCTGGAAGGGCATTCCAGGCATCCACCACCCTTTCCGTGAAGAAATACTTTTTGACATTGGTTCTTAGTCTTCCTCCCTGGAGCCTCAGCTCGTGACCTCTGGTTCTGCTGATTTTTTTTCTGACGGAAAAGGTTTGTCGTTGTCTTTGGATCATTAAAGTTTTTCAAGTATCTGAAAGTCTGAATCATATCACCCCTGCTCCTCCTTTCCTCCAGGGAGTACATATTTAGATTGTTCAATCTCTCCTCGTATGTCATCCGATGAAGACCCTCCACCTTCCTGGTCGCCCTTCTCTGTACCGCCTCCATCTTGTCATTGTCTCTTTGTAGATACGGTCTCCAGAACTGAACACAGTACTCCAGGTGAGGCCTCACCAAGGGACCTGTACAAGGGGATAATCACTTCCCTTTTCTTACTCGATATTCCTCTCTCTATGCAGCCCAGCATTCTTCTGGCTTTTGCTATCGCCTTGTCGCATTGTTTCGCAGACTTCATATTGTTAGACACTATCACCCCAAGGTCTCTCTCCTGCTCCATGCACATCAGCCCTTCTCCCCCCATCGAATACAGTTCATTCGGATTTCCACTCCCCATATGCATGACTCTGCACTTCTTGGCATTGAATCTCAGCTGCCATATCTTCGACCACTCTTCCAGCTTCCTTAAATCCCTTCTCATTCTCTCCACTCCTTCCAGCGTGTCCACTCTGTTGCAGATCTTAGTGTCATCCGCAAAAAGACAAACCTTACCTTCTATCCCGTCCGCAATGTCGCTCACAAATATGTTGAACAGGACCGGTCCCAACACCGATCCTTGCGGTACACCACTTAAAACCTCCCTCTCTTCAGAGTGAGCTCCATTTACCATCACACATTGTCTTCTGTCCGTCAACCAGTTTGCAATCCAGGTCACCACCTCGGCACTCACTCCTAAGCTTCTCATTTTATTCACCAGTCTCCTGTGCTGGGCCGTATCAAAAGCTTTGCTGAAATCCAAGTAGATGACATCGAGTGCTCTTCCTCGATCCAATTCCTTGGTTACCCAGTCAAAAAGTCAATCAGATTTGTCTGACAGGATCTTCCCCTGGTGAATCCATGCTGCCTCTGGTCCAGCAATTCTCCCGACTGTAGATAGTTCACTATTCTCTCTTTCAACAGTGACTCCATTACTTTTCCCACCACCGAAGTGAGGCTAACCGGTCTGTAGTTACCAGCCTCCTCTCTGTTCCCACTCTTGTGAAGCGGAACCACCACAGCTCTTCTCCAATCACTCGGCACCACTCCCGTTTCTAGGGATCTATTGAACAGGTCACACAGCGGACCCGCCAGCACATCTCTGAGCTCCCTCAGTATCCTGGGATGAACCTCATCAGGTCCCATGGCTTTGTCTACTTTCAGTTTCCCCAGCTCTTCCCATACATTTTCTTCTGTAAATGGAGTTACATCTACTCCACTCCCCTCCAGTATCTTGTTAACTAGGAACGGTCCTTCTCCAGGGGCCTCCTTCGTGAACACAGAACAGAAGTATTCGTTTAATATTTCTGCCATTTCTTCGTCTCTCTCCACACATTGATCCTTTCCACCTTTCAATTTCACTATACTACTTTGAACTTTTCTCTTTTCACTGATGTATCTGAAAAATGTTTTGTCACCTCTCTTTACTTCCTTGGCAGTCCTCTCTTCTGCTTGACTTTTTGCTCTCTTGATTAATTTCTTCGTCTCCCTCAGTTCTACCAGATATTCTTCTTTGTGCTCCTCTCTTTGGGATCTTTTGTATTTCTTGAACGCTGTTCTTTTAGCCTTTATTTTGTCGGCCACCTCCTTTGAGAACCAGATAGGTTTCATTTTTCTTTTGCTTTTCTTTACTTTTCTAACATATAGATTAGTTGACTTGGCAATTGCTCCTTTTAGATTGGTCCACTGTTGATCCACATCTCTCACATTCTCCCAGCCTTTTAGTTCTTCCTCCAGGTACTTCCCCATTTCATCAAAGTTTGTGTTTTTGAACTGCAGAACTCGGGTTTTTGTGTTTCTTTTCCGTATCTTTTTTGTGATATTAAACCATACTGTTTGATCACTGGTGCTGAGGTGGGCGCCCACCTGGACATCAGAGATGTTATCTCCATTAGTGAGCACTAATTTCTTATTTTATTTTTCATATGTATTTTTTACTATAAGACAAGACTGAAGGGGGACCCCTGTTGGATGCAGGGTTGGTGCTATGCTGGGCATGCCCAGTAGGTGCCAGTCAAAGTTCTAGAAACTTTGACAAAAGTTTTCCATGATTGGGCTCCATCCTGATGATGTCACCCATATGTGAGGACTAACATCCTGCTGTCCTGTGAGAGCACCTGTTACAGGTAAACAACTCTGCTTTCCCTTTCTGTGCCAGTCAGTTAATTCCTGAATTAATTGGCCTTTTACTATGCTGTAGCAGAGCAATACAATTTTTACATTTTATGGCCAGTATAGCTAAGTCAAATACTTTGTTTTCAACCGAGACTTAGAAGTACAGGGCAGTGCTGTGACACTTGACGGTCATAGTGTCCTGAGCCATTTGCCACTGTTCTAACCACTGGATCATGCCGATTCATGGTTTTTGGGTTTTTTTTTCTATCTCCTGTTTATTTAGAGGTGTTGGGGTTGAATAATTCTAGTATTAAACATTGTTCTTTCCTAGCATGTAGACCAGGGGTGGGCAATTCCGGTCCTCGAGGGCTGCAAACCAGTCGGGTTTTCAGGATATCCTTAATGAATATGCATGAGAGAGACCTGCATACACACTGCCTCAGTTGTATGCAAATCTATTTCATGCATATTCATTAGGGGTATCCTGAAAACCCGACTGGTTTGCAGCCCTCGAGGACCGGACTTGCCCACCCCTGATGTAGACAGATGGACTCAGGACCGGTGGATTATGCTCCCCTACCAGCAGATGGAGACTGAGCAAGCTGATGTCACAGTATATATATACACCTGCAGTGACTTCAGCCTGCCAGTATTCTCTGTCTCCAGCAGATGGACATGCATCTCCCTACTTTGGGATTGCTTCAGATTTTAGAAGGAGAATTTTATAACTAAAAGAAAAAAGCCCTGCTCTCCTGCAGTGATACCAGATGGTCCCTCCCCCAGTGATTTCTGTGGTCCCTCAGATGTGTGCCTTGGCCGGTAGCTGGTTTTCCTTCGGCATGAACTTAACTGATTGTACAGCTTAAAGGCAACGGGTGCAGGAAGCCGAGCGCGGCAGAGACTGCAGATGCCCTCTCAATTCCCCCCCCCGCCTCCCGGCAGCTGGAGACCATCTCTGTACTTAGCTGGTAAGAGCTGAACTCAGGAAAGTTTTAAAAATAAAAAGTATAAGGCAGAGACAGTGTAGAGGGGGTTTGGTAGGATCTGCTCTGATCTCTGTGCTTGGTGCACTGTTCTGACATTTGTTCCCGCTCCTGTGGGGATTAGAGGAAATGAGCAGCCCTGGTAGGCTAGGCCCCACTGTTATGCTTTCTCTTGCACACCACGGGTGGGCCGTGATAGCGTTTTAGCGTGCTTCTGTGCATGTTCTAATGCCCTCTACTAGAACATCTGTGTGCGCATTGTGACCAGCTCTGGGTATAGTTTGTGTCCTCTGTTTTGGTTGCGACTCTTGTGCATACATTTTTATGTGTATTGGCGGTGCACCCAGCTTTTGATGCACAGTTTGTGTGTAATTTTGAGGCGCTTACTCTTGGGGGCGCCTACATTTTGTGTGCATAAAACTTGTACGCTTGAAATTTTTTAGTACGAGCTGGCTTGGACCACATTCTCAGTGAACTAATGGCACCAGTGGCTAAAGAAACGTAAGCGACTTTCTCTCTGTGTTGCCTGTCATATTTGGGCATCTCAGCCTGGAGTGCCATCTAACTTGTTTCAGCGCTGCTTAGAGGCTCAGGGAGAACTGGCTTCTGATTTTACTAAGCCTGGTTCTTCCCAGTCTGAGGTTAGTCTGACTAAGGATTTGTCTGGCGATATGCCAGACCTTGGACCTTCCTTGACTGGTTCTTCTGCAGAAGATGGTAGCTCAGTGAGCCCCACTCCAGTACCTTCTGAGTTTGGTTTGGATCCTTCTGCCTTTTCTTGGGTAGGGGTTGTTTTTGTTTTTTTGTGTTTTTTTTTCTTTCAAGGATTGTAATCATTTCTTCAGGCGCAGTCCTTGTCCTCAACCAATCTTGTTAGGTTGGATCCTCAGCCGGTAGCCTCTCCCTCTTCCAGTTCCATATTTAAGCGCCGAAGTGCGCCTCAGCTGCAGTTATTCCCGATGGGAACCCAGATGGCACGGATGATGAGGCAGATCCTGAATCCCTGGAAGATGGGGAAATTCCTCCAGGACTGGAACTATATAGGACTATGTTGTGGTTTTTTTCAGAGAGATGAAGTGCTGGACCTGATTTCCCAGACCTTGAATATGCTAAGTGTACCTGGAGCAGATTCCATGTCGGAGTTGAAGAATCACATTTTGGTTTCTTTGTGTAAAGCTTCTTGTGTTTTCCCTGTTCTGAAGGCCATTCAAGAATTGATTGATCTTGAATGGGACACTCTGGAGACAAATTTTAAAGGGGATTGGACATTGGAAGGTCTGTACCCTGTGGTTCCAGTGGGGGGAGAGCTGTTTGGGAATGATCTAGAATCAAAAGATCATGGAGCTCTTCATCTTTGGAGAAGTTTTGTTGGTAAAATAACAGGCATAACATCAGCACAAAGCATCCATTTTCCTTCAGGCGTGGCTATGTGTAAATCAGTGCACCAGAAGGATTTCCCCCATGGTTTGGCTTTTAAGTGAAAATCTTGCCGTCTCTTAAATGGAAGACTATACCCCTAGAGGGAGAAATGGTCTTGAAGGAGGTACATGAATGGAGAATTGAGGCCATCCTTAAGCAGGCCTTTGAGGCATTCGCAATGACTTTACAGGTAGCTTCCTGTTGTGCCCTAGTGGCTCGCTCTTGTCTGCTACTCTCTCAGGAGGTTGATTCTGAAGTGAGTTCCAGAGCAGTTATGGAGCTCGCTATCCCCTTTTTAGCAGAGGCACGTTGCGATTTGGACTGTACCTCTGCTAGAGTGGCGACTTAGGTAGTAGCAGCCAGGCCTCAACTGTGTCTGTGGAACTGGGGACCGATGCAACCTCCACAGCTAATATTAAAAAAATGCCTTTTAAGGGCACTCTTGTAAAGGGAGCGAGTTGGAAAAACTGGCGAGTAAGTGGGGTGAATCTTCAGTTCCCAAGTTGCTGGAAGATAAGCAGTTACAGCAGCCCTTTGGTATGTGGGGTCATCTCAGGGTTTCTAAACTGTTTTTGTTCCTACAGCGGGTCAACTTTACATAGGACTCAGCCTTTTGGCAGGTTTCGTTCCAGACAACCCAAGCGAGGAGCAGGCTCGGGTAGCGGCTCCTCCCAAGCCCCACAATGAAGATTTGCTGACTTGCTCTCAGGAACAAGATAGCGGGACGCCTCTTTTATTGGAGGTGGGTCAAGATCACATCGGCTCAGTGGATCTTGGAGGCAATACAAGAAGGATTTGCGCTGGAATTTTGCAGTATTCCTCGGGACATGTTCTTGTGTCTCCCTGCTACTTCCCACAGAAGAAGCAGGCAGTGGAATCTAAGCTGTAAAGGCTCCTCAATCTGAGGGATGTGGGTCCGGTGCCTACGTCACAGGAAAGTATGGGGTGATATTCCATTTATTTTATTATGCCCAGGAAGGAGGGGTCCTTTCGTCCCATCATGGATCTCAAGGAAGTCAGCATTCATTTGCTGGTGACTCATTTTCACATGGAAACCTTGTGCTCAGTGATAATGGCCGTGCAGTCAGGAGAATTTCTGACCTCCCTGGGTCTGTCAGAGGATTTATCTCCATATTCCTATCCGATTGGAGCACAGTTTTCTGTGTATTGTGGAGTTGGGGCACCATTGTCCGTTTCAGGTGCTACCCTTTGGTCTAGCCACAGCTCCAAGAACTTTTTCCAAGGTTATGGTGGTGGTAGTGGCAGGGTTGAGAAAAGGTGAACCGGTAGATGTAGTGTATTTGGATTTTCAGAAGGCGTTTGACAAAGTCCCTCATGAGAGGCTTCTACGAAAACTAAAAAGTCATGGGATAGGAGGCGATGTCCTTTCGTGGATTACAAACTGGTTAAAAGACAGGAAACAGAGAGTAGGACTAAATGGTCAATTTTCTCAGTGGAAAAGGGTAAACAGTGGAGTGCCTCAGGGATCTGTACTTGGACCGGTGCTTTTCAATATATATATCAATGATCTGGAAAGGAATACGATGAGTGACGTTATCAAATTTGCGGATGATACAAAATTATTCAGAGTAGTTAAATCACAAGCAGACTGTGATACATTACAGGAGGACCTTGCAAGACTGGAAGATTGGGCATCCAAATGGCAGATGAAATTTAATGTGGACAAGTGCAAGGTGTTGCATATAGGGAAAAATAACCCTTGCTGTAGTTACACGATGTTAGGTTCCATATTAGGAGCTACCACCCAAGAAAGAGATCTAGGCGTCATAGTAGATAATACATTGAAATCGTTGGCTCAGTGTGCTGCAGCAGTCAAAAAAGCAAATAAAATGTTAGGAATTATTAGGAAGGGAATGGTTAATAAAACGGAAAATGTCATAATGCCTCTATATCGCTCCATGGTGAGACCACACCTTGAATACTGTGTACAATTCTGGTCACCGTATCTCAAAAAAGATATAGTTGCAATGGAGAAGGTACAGAGAAGGGCAACCAAAATGATAAAGGGGATGGAACAGCTCCCCTATGAGGAAAGGCTGAAGAGATTAGGGCTTTTCAGCTTGGAGAAGAGACGGCTGAGGGGGGATATCATAGAGGTCTTTAAGATCATGAGAGGTCTTGAACGAGTAGATGTGACTCGGTTATTTACACTTTCGAATAATAGAAGGACTAGGGGGCATTCCATGAAGTTAGCAAGTAGCACATTTAAGACTAATCGGAGAAAATTCTTTTTCACTCGACGCACAATAAATCTCTGGAATTTGTTGCCAGAGGATGTGGTTAGTGCAGTTAGTGTAGCTGGGTTCAAAAAAGGTTTGGATAAGTTCTTGGAAGAGAAGTCCATTAACTGCTATTAATCAAGTTTACTTAGGGAATAGCCACTGCTATTAATTGCATCAGTAGCATGGGATCTTCTAGGTGTTTGGGTAATTGCCAGGTTCTTGTGGCCTGGTTTGGCCTCTGTTGGAAACAGGATGCTGGGCTTGATGGACCCTTGGTCTGACCCAGCATGGCAATTTCTTATGTTCTTAGAGTACACCCATATTTGAACGATTGGCTGGCTCGAGCCAGGTCTCTGGAAGAGAGGCACCTAGTGATCCGCAAGGTGATTTCTTGTTGCAGGAGCTCGGTTGGGAGATGAACCTGGCCAAGAGCAGTCTTCAGTCATTGGAGTTTCTGGGTGTTCGGTTCGACACGAGGCAGGCCAAAGCTTTCCTACTGGATACTCTGATTTGGAAGTTCTTGCCACAAGTGCATCTTTTGGTGAACAGTATATGCCCAACAGAGTATGGTCCTATCTTTAGGTATTCAGTTTGGTGGCAACCCTGGAAGTGGTGCTGTGGGTGAGGGCATGTGTCCTCTTCAGCACTCTCTGCTGTCTCGTTGGAAACCGCAGTCTCAGGACTATTTGGTTCGGCTCCATTTGCTGCAGGAAGTCTGCTCTCATCTCCAGTGATGATTGCAGGAGAATCATCCGACAAAGAGTGTTTCCTTGATCTCCCCGAATTGGTTGATACTCCCAACAGATGCGAGTCTCCATGGTTGGGGAGCTCACTATCAGGAGCTAACAGCACAAGGACGCTGGAATGCACTGTGGATCCATCAAGTCTAGAGGGCGTGAATAAAGAGGAGGCAGCAAAACACTGCACGGAGCGGCAGTAGCCACAGAGGCAATCACGGAGCGGGATGCCAGTGGTTGGAGTTCCACCTTCACGGAGCGGAAGGATGGAGGGCTGCCATCTCCAAAAAAAAAAAAAAACAAAAAAACAAAAAACCAAAAAACAGGGGTGGGTAAGAGTATGGGGCAGGGGTGTGGCCTGCTTGTTACAGTGGTTGCTACCCATAATTGAGCTGGATGTTCACTTGGATGCAGATACGGTGCTGCTGTCTACATTGGTGATGGGGTGGAGGGGAATTAGGGCTGGAGGGTACTGGAAGCCAATAGTAACAGGTGGGAGAGAGAAAAAGGGAAATAAAAAAATGGATAAAGTGCGTAGCTTGCTGGGCAGACTGGATGGGCCGTTTGGTCTTCTTCTGCCGTCATTTCTATGTATATGAATGCCAAAGAGTCATTCTGGAGCATCAGTCGCCTGGAATCCCGGGTGGTCCATTTGGCATGCTTGCAGTTTAGCAACCAACTGCAGGATCAAGCAGTCTGGGTGATGTCAGACAACTCAATGATGGTGGCTTCCATCAATCAGCAAGGAGGAACCAAGAGCCAGCAAGTGTCGCAGGAAATTGGCTAACTTATGGAATAGGTGAAAGGACATCTTCAGGTGATATCAGCCTCTCACATTGCAGGAAAAGACAGAGCAGACTTCCTCAGCAGGGAGAATCTAGCTCAGGAGAATGGGTATTGTCAGATGAGGCATTTCAGCTGATAGTGGATCGCTGGGGTCTTCCATTCTTAGACCTGGCAACTTCTCACAATGCAAAAGTTCCTTGATTCTTCAGTCGCAGGAGAGATGCGTGGTCCCTGGGTATCTATGCTCTCATGCAGGTCTGGCCGGAAAGCAATCTGCTTTATGACTTCCCCCTTGGCCCATGTTGGGCAGACTAGTTGTCAGGATTGAAGGCCACAGGGGGATGGTGCTCCTAGTGGCACCGGATTGGCCCAGATGTCCATGGTATGCAGATCTGCAAAGATTCTTGGTGGAGACCCTCCTTTGTCTTCCGCCACACAAGAATCTGTCCTCCACAAAAATCCAACTGGTTTTGTCTTAGGGTTTGCTTGTTGAAGCGTGAATATTCGTCTGCGATGATTGCCACCTTGCTCCATGGTTGAAAGTTCTCCACCTTCTTAGCCTATGTACGGGTTTGGAGAGTGTTTGAGGCCTGGTGTGAGAATCGAGGTATTCTTCCTTGTTCAATTAAGAGCCCACTCATTTTGGAGCTTTTGCAGGATGGGTTGAATAAAGGCTTGGCCCTTAATTCTTTGAAGGTACAGGTTGTGGCTCTTGCCTGTTTCAGGGGCCAGGTGAATGGTGAACCCTTATCCCTGATGTGGCCTGTTTTTTTGTTTTTTTTTCTTTTCTTTTTTGAAGGGAGTGAAGCAACTTCGGCCTCCCTTTGTGGAATCTTAACTAGTGTTGGATTTCTTGGCGGACCTAACGTTTCGACCGCTGCATAGCCTTTCTTTGCAGTTATTGATATTGAGGTCAGTGTTCATGGTGGCGATACGTTCTGTGCGTTGAATATCCGAGCTGCAGGCCTTGTCTTGCCAGGAGTCATTCTTTCTGGTGATTCCAGTGGCGATATAACACTGTACTGTTCCTTCTTTCATGCCTAAGTTGGTCTTGGATGTTTACTTAAATCTGTCCATTTCCTTGCCATTCTTGGATAAGGACAGAGATGCAGAAGTGTATTGCCTCTTGCGTCCCTTGGATATCAAGAGACATATTGTGCGTTATCTGGAGTTTTCTAAACCTTCTGAAAAACGGATTTGCCTGTTTGTCCTTCATGGTGGAAGGAAGCAGGGTGAATCAGCTTTGCAGGCTACAATAGCTCACTGGATTAAGGATGTAGTCACAACCGCATATGTGGATGCTGATCAGCCATTGCCTACTAAGGTTAGGGTTCAGGCAGTGTCATGGGCAAGGTTAGATCGTTGTCTCCCGTCAACATTTGCCGAGCTGCAAAGTGGACTTTGCACACCTTTTTCAGGTTTTAGCGTCTGGATGTGCAGGCCTGGGAGGACGCAGCCTTTGTACGTGTGGTGTTGACTGGACTGCGGGCAGCCTCCCACCCTATTTGGGAGTAGTTTTATTACATCCCAATGATCCTGAGTCCTTCTGTCTACATGCTAGAAAAGGAGAAATTACTACTTACCTGATAATTTCATTTTCCTTAGTGTAGACAGATGGACTCTGCTTCCTGCCTTCAGCTACCAAATGTTTGTGTCAAAGGTCCTCCTGTGGGGCTACTTATTCCACATGATTACTGGTAAGTATTCATTTAGTCGCTAGATAGGGGTACATACATTCATTGCTTGAGTTCAGTGTTTCTTGTTGGTAAAGTACAGTAATGGTTGACTCTTTTGCTAGTCTGTCCACATTTGCTTTTGAAGAGAATACTGGCAGGCTGAGGTCACTGCAGGGGTATATGTACTGTGACATTAGCTTGCTCTGTCTCCATCTGCTGGCAAGGGAGCATAACACACTGGTTCTGAGTCCATCTGTCTACACTAAGGAAAATGAAATTCAGGTAAGTAGTAATTTCTCCTTTCCTCTCTCTTTAGATTGGATACAAGAATATGCAAAATGTGGAACAGCTACCTTTGACTATGGAGAAGGCTATACAGCTGGTTAAAGATGTCTTCATCTCTGCAACTGAGCGAGATGTGTACACTGGAGATGCATTGAAGATCTGCATTGTCAACAAGGACGGCATGAAGGAGGAAACCATCCCACTGCGTAAAGACTAGCTGCACACATTATTATAATATACTAATCATCTAGGAATGGGACCTTTACTTCTCCAGGTGTCTTTGATTTGTGTATCCATTTTTTTCTTCTAAGTTTGCCTCTTAAAACAATAAAAATTAATTTTGGTATACATTTTGGCATTGTATTGTTGCAGCTGTGCTATTTTTATATCCTAATTGCATAAGAAACAAATGCAATATGTCTGTAAATCATGTGTATAACTAGGGATATCTGCTGTTTAAAAAAAAAAAAAAAAAAAAAAAGTGTCTCAACATAATAGAGTAACATCTGTTTTGGCATTGACCAATAATCACAGTTGTAATAGTCTTCTGAAACAGAAGGGAGAATAATAGGTGACCAGCAGAGAAAATGCTATAAACTTATTTCTTGCACTGCTGATTTGTTCACAAGTTTCAGAACTTATGCAGTAGATCACAAACACAAATGCACTTATATGGGAACTCTTAATCTATGGGCATCCTGGCAGGACCCAGGAAGCTTGGTTGCATCACCTGTTACAAAAATTTGCAGAGTCACACCATCTGAATACTCTGATTGTAATAATGTGTTTATAATTCTAATAGATGGCTTTCTGTTACCTTGGAGGAACGAAGCCTACATGAGGGTAATTGATAGCCCCATTACATTAGGGAAATAATCTTTACTATCTCATAGAAACCTGTTTGCACCTCTCTTCTTTTTTGCTTAGTACAGGAATAGTGGATGTAGGAAAGCATGGCCTCCAGAAAAGAGTTGACATGTCTGAAGGTAAAGGACTGATAAATACTAATTGTGTCTGCTGTTGCACTCTGGAACAACTAGCCAGATGAAGTAGAGTGATCAACACTTTCAGTTCAGCAGATGGGCTATATGAGTAGGCATGCAGCCCTGCAACTTATTACAGAACTAGGAGGTGAGAGCTCTTGTTAGCCTAATAACTCCTCATTTTCCCATGGTCTGCTCTTCTAAATCTGGCTTTAAAGGAAAGCATCGTTTTGCTCAGTGTATTCATTGCAGTAACAATGTCAGTCAAGGGAAGCAAGTAGGGTATCTGACAAAGTGGTATGCAGCATCACCTGCAGAATGCTCGGTTTTGCCTTGAATCATGATCAAGCGAAAAGGAAGGATAAAGAATTTCCCCCGGAAGCCACACCTATCCTGGATGCCTGTTAGCTGTTAATTCAAGTCTTCCTCAGTTCAATGCCTCTGTGGCTGGGATTGACATTGGAGAGTCTCCCAACCCAGAAGCTATGCTTCACTGAGCCTCAAGAAGCCCAGGGGCAGTGTTGCTGGAGCAACTAAACTCCACAACTGCCATGGCAACTGAACCATTTTCGGTAGCCTTATGGGAAGAGTGACATAGTAACAATGGCAGAAAAGGACCAAATGGTCCATCCAGTCTGCCCTGCAAGCTTCTTATGGTAGTAGTATCTGCTATGCCATGCATGTTACCCCCATGTTTCTCATAAGGGTAGTAACTTCTGTTCTGTGCAGTTATCCCCAAACCTTATGATAACCCATAAAAAAGAATTTCTGCTAGCAAAATTTTTAATGGTTAATGAGCCTTGAAAATTCAGACAGCGCTGCTTGACATGCTTTGCTAATGGACTTGCTCATACAGGCAGTCCTGTGCTTTTTTCCCTCTTATGTCTGCATATCAGTACCCCAGACTGTAAAAATCAGGATCCATGTTGGTTGTCATCTATCGAAGTGAGCCACTGTCTTCTAAGCATGTGCAAGAAGCTCTGTATTTTCTCTATAGCAGTTGTAGAGAAGGATGTGTTTGAAGAAGACTTCTCAGAGTTTAAAAAAAAAAGGCAGAAACTTTTGATTCCTGTAGGTACCTGGATCAGTCCAGACAGTGGGTTGAGCCTCCTTTCCAGCAGGTGGAGACAGACTAAAACTTGAAGGATGCCCTATATCAGGACAGAGCCTATCCTCTACCCCTTCAGTATTTGTCTGTCTCCAGCAGGTGCAGCATCTCCCCTTCGGTTCTCTGCTGTAGGCTAGTCAGCCTCTTCTTTCTTTTTCGGCTCAAGCAAGTAGTTCTTTGATTCCCGCTTGTTTTAGAAACAAAGGAAAAAAAAATCTATGAAGGAAATTTTGCCGCATTTTAGTGCTTTTACTGTTTTTCTGTGGGAGACGTCGGTCTCCCAGCTCTTGCCCGGCTCAGGGGGGCTTTGCCCCTTTTGCAGGAGGGGGTTCCCTGCATAGTCCTGAGTCCGTGGTCGCTTCCAGGTGTGAGGACCGACTCTCTCTGGGCCTCGTTCCCCCTCTGGCTGCCGAGAGGGCTTTTAACCCGCTGCTGCGCTCAGTAAAAAAAAAAAAAAAAAGTTTAAAAGTTTTAAACTTTCAATAAGTTGCAGGTACTCACCTACCTCTAACTTATTTGCAGCAGTTGACCAACTTTTTTTATTTTTTTCTGGTCAGAGTAGGGCTAGAACCGGCAGCCAGAGAAGCAGAAGGCAGCAGGTTTCCCTCCTGCTGTGCAGGCTGTCAATCAAGCTTTTTTTTTCAGCTTTTTTTTTTCTTCAGCCACGGCTTAGCTATGTCCCGGTTGGCAGCCTGCCTTTCTTGTGGGCTGCCCTCTTCGCGTTTTTCGCGGCAGGGTCTCTGCACTGCTTGCCTGCCGGGTGGGGAAGGTCCCTCCTCGGCAGGACAAGCAAATTTAGCCCGGGGCTCCAGTCCTTCCGGCATGGCTAGGCCTTTCCCGGGTCAGCAGAGCCCGGGAACGGCCGCCATCTTGGATTTTTCATCTGGGCCGATTTCAGTGCTCCCTGGGGCTAGGGGGCCAGATTTTTTTTGATTTAACCCCCGATTTGGCCCCTGCGGGTGCCCAGGAGGAGGTTCCTGACCTACCCCCACACCCCCCCCCCCCCCTGCGAAATCCAGGGTCCCTTTTTCAGCGGATTTCGTCCTCATGCACAAATCTAGCTAGCTAGCCTGCATGAGCTGGACGAAAGCCCCCCCTTGCCCCCCCCCACCAAAAATACCTCGCTCAGCGCCGTTGACCACTGGACCGGCCGCAGAGCCCCAGGGACCAGTTCAGGTGCGGGTGGTCCCGGGGGTGCCCCCCGGTGTCTCCTGTGTCCTCGGACCCCGCTGCTTCCTCGGATTTCGCAGATATCCCCCCCCCCCCCAGAGGTGGATGACCCTAGAGCCCTCCGTCTTTTTCGTAAGGAGGAATTAGAGCCCCTCCTCCCTTTTGTTTTGCAGGAGCTGGGTCTGGAGAGTCCCTCTGTGGATAATCTCATGGCCTCACTCCCTAAGGATATGACCCCAGTTCTGGGAGGGCTCCGGCCTCGGCCTTTCCCTTCCACCCCATGCTTAAGCTCTTCATCCTGCGGGAATGGGAGGCTCCTGAGGGTGCGCTTCGAGTGGGGCGTGCGATGGATAAGCTCTATCCCCTCCCGGAAGAGGGCTTGGAGCTGTTGCAATATCCATCGGTGGATTCTTGTTTCTGCAGTGGCAAAGCACACCACGATTCCGGTGGAAGGTTCCACGGCCTTGAAGGATTCACAAGATCGTAAGCTGGAGGCTCACCTGAAGCGCATCTTCGACGTTCTGGCCCTTGGGGTCCCGGCGTCTTGCTGTAACAGTCCCATGATGCGAGCGGGCCTCCAGTGGGTCCAACAGTTACTCTGCGCCCGGGAGCTTCCGCCAGGTGAGGCAGAACAAGCCGAAAGTCTGGTGGCAGTCACCGCTTACGTATCGGACGCCCTCTATGATCTGGTCTGTGTCCAGGCGAAGGCGCTGGTTTCGGCAGTGGCGGCCCAGAGGCTTCTTTGGCTACGCCACTGGTCGGCTGATCAGTCCTCGAAGACCCGGCTGGGCACGCTGCCCTTCAAAGGTAAGATGCTCTTTGGCGAGGATTTTGAGAAGCTTATGGACTCCTTTGCTGACAACAAGGTCCATAAGCTCCCAGAGGACCGCCCTAAGTCTTCCCGATCTTTCGCAGCCTCTCGCTCTCGCTTCAGGGGCCAGCGTCACTTCGCTTCTCGGGGGCCGGGGCGGTTCTGTGAGGGGGTCTTCTCGTGTGCAGTCCTGGTCGCAGTCCTTTCGTGGCAGACGGCTCTTTCGCGAGGGCCAGCCCGTGCGTGCCGCCGCTAAACCTGCCACGCAATGAAGTTCAGCCGACCCATTCCTCGTTTCCTTACCTCGGCGGACTCCTCTCCCTGTTCTTCGAGGAATGGGTCAAGATCATGTCTGATCAGTGGATCCTCGACATTATCAGAGATGGGTACGCTTTCGACCTCGTCAGGGAACTTCCAGACCTCTTTCTTTTCTCACCTTGCGGCCGGGCCAAGAGGGACGCTGTGGTCCAGACTCTCTCCAAGCTTCTGGATCTGGGAGCGGTGGTCCCAGTCCCGGAAAGGGAAATTGGCGCCGGCCAGTATTCTATTTACGTCACCGTGCCCAAAAAGGACGGGTCCTTCCGCCCAATATTGGATCTCAAGAGGGTCAGTCGGGCTCTCAAGATCCCCCTCTTCCGCATGGAAACCCTGCGGGCGGTCATTGCGGCGGTCCGCCCAGGAGAGTTCCTTGCTTCCCTCGATCTCACAGAAGCTTATTTTCATATTCCCATTCACCACGACTATCAGAAGTATCTCCGATTCCACATTCTCAACCAGGACTTCCAGTTTCGAGCTCTCCCCTTTGGCCTCGCGACCGCTCCTTGCACCTTCACGAAAGTCATGGTAGTAGTAGCGGTGGCCTTGCGCCGGGAGGGGATTCTCGTCCATCCCTATCTGGACGATAGGCTCATCAGGGCCAAGTCGGAGACCTCTTGCCGGCGGGCGGTGGATCGCGTCTTGGAGCTCCTTGCCTCTCTTGGGTGGATAGTGAACTTTTCCAAGAGCAAGCTTCAGCCCTCCCAGGAGTTGGAATTTCTGGGAACCCACTTTGACACCCGAGTAGGCAAGGTTTTCTTACCTCAGGCACGAGCCCTCAAGCTGATCGATCAGGTCCAGTCTTTGATTGCCCTACCTTCCCCGACAGCCTGGGATTATCTCCAAGTCCTGGGATCCATGGCTTCTACCATCGACCTTGTCCCCTGGGCTTTTGCTCATATGCGTCCGTTACAGAAAGCTTTGCTGTCCCGTTGGCAGCCAGTGTCGGAGCAGATCCACATAGTCCTTCCGTTCTTGGATTCTACTGCCGACGAATTACGGTGGTGGCTGTCTTTTCCTCATATTTATTTATTTATTTAACAACTTTTAATATACCGACGTTCTTATGGCACATCACGCCGGTTTACAGGTGACTCAAATATAGGAGGAAATTACAATGAACAGGGAGCATGGGATGGGAGCAGGCCAGAAAGAGGAGAGGGGAAGGGGAGACAGGAGAAGAGAGGGAAAAGATAGGTAGCATGAGATAGAAAAGAGCAAGGGATGCCTCTTCAAGCTCCACAGTGTACGATAGTGACCACGGACGCCAGCCTGTTGGGCTGGGGTGCGGTCTGCCTTTCTCAGTCCACCCAGGGAACATGGTCACAGACTCAGTCGCGCTGGCACATCAATCGACTGGAAACTTTGGCGGTCCACCTGGCTCTTCAGGAGTTCCTTCCCCTGATCCGTGGCAAGGCGGTACGAGTCCTGTCCGACAACTCCACCACAGTCGCCTACATCAATCACCAAGGGGGCACTCGCAGTCCCCTGGTAGCCTTAGAAGCCAGCTGCCTCATCGCTTGGGCGGAGCGTCACCTACAGTGCTTTGCGGCTTCTCACATCACCGGAAAAGACAATGTTCAAGCAGACTTCCTCAGCCGGCAGTCGCTCGATCCAGGAGAGTGGGAGCTCTCTGACGCGGCCATGGCTCTGATAGTGGACAGGTGGGGTCCTCCTCACCTCGACCTCATGGCGACTCTGCACAATGCAAAGGCCAATCGGTTCTTCAGCCGCTGGAGGGAGCCCGGCGCAGAGGGCGTGGATGCTCTGGCTCTACCTTGGCCAGCGGACGTCCTTCTGTACGTGTTTCCCCACCAGTGGCCACGGGGGAAAGTTTTCAGGAGAATCGAGCTCCACCGGGGATCGGTGATTGTCGTTGCTCCTGAGTGGCCACGAAGACTGTGGTTCGCGGATCTCATCAATCTAGCGGTGGACGGGCCCCTGTGCCTCGGTCATCTTCCTCATCTCCTCCGGCAGGGGCCTGTATATTTCGACCAGGCCGATCGCTTCTGTCTTGCGGCCTGGCTTTTGAACGGCGTCGCCTGAGGCGCAAAGGTTATAGGGAGGAGGTCATCTCCACCCTGCTGCGAGCCCAGAAGCAGTAGACTTCTCTGGCCTATGTGCGCATCTGGAAAGTTTTTGAGTCCGCGTGTACGGAGGCGGGTGTCCCTGCGTGCTCCACCTAGATTCCTTTGATTCTTTCTTTTCTTCAGAAGGGTCTCTCTAAGGGCCTCTCCTTCAGTTCTCTACGCGTTCAAGTCTCTGCGCTCGGCTCTCTCCTGGGTCGGGTGGACGGTCATGCCTTAGCAGCTCACCCTGACGTGATTCGTTTCCTGAGGGGCGTTAGACACCTCCGCCCCCCCCCCCCCCCTCTCGGGCCACGTGTCTGTCGTAGAGTCTCAACCTAGTCCTTCGTGCTCTCTGTGCGGCTCCCTTCGAGCCTCTTCGCCATGCTACGCTCAAGGATCTTACTCTAAAGACTGTCTTTCTGGTCTCTATTTCTTCTGCTCGCCGTATTTCCGAGCTTCAGGCGCTGTCCTGTCGGGAGCCCTTCTTGCGTTTCTTGGATTCCGGGGTTTCTCTCAGGACGGTTCCTTCCTTCTTGCATAAGGTTGTCTCCGCTTTTCATGTCAACCAGTCTGTCGAACTCCCAGTGTTCTCTCCGGAGGAGATTGCGGGTACGGCAGGTGGCGACCTTCGTCGGCTAGATGTAAAACGAGTCTTGCTTCGCTATCTCCAGGTCACCAATGACTTCCGGGTATCGGACCATCTCTTCATCCTTTGGAGTGGTCCTAACCGCAGTAAACAGGCTTCTAAGACCATGATTGAGCGGTGGTTGAAGAAAACCATTTCCTCGGCATATCTTTGTCAAGGTTGTCCGCTTCCTGAGGGTCTGAAGGCCCATTCTCTGCGTTCTCAGGCTACTTCTTGGGCGGAGAGTCAAACTGTCTCCCTGCAGGAGATTTGCAGGGCCGCCACTTGGACGTCTCTGCACACTTTTGCTCGGCACTACCGTCTGGATGTACACGCTCTGGTGTTCGGTTCCTTTGGGCGGCAAGTGCTTCGAGCGGGACTGTCTCGGTCCCACCCAGTTTAGGGAAGCTTTGGTACATCCCACTGTCTGGACTGATCCGGGTACGTACAGGAAAGGAAAACTAGTTCTTACCTGTTAATTTTCGTTCCTGTAGTACCACGGATCAGTCCAGACGCCCTTCCCTGTCTGTCTTCTGTCCTCTCGAAGCTTGTTTTCTTGTAGGTCTGCAGATTTTCATATATTTCTTTGTGCAAGATTACTGAGCAATTACACCGGAAGCCTTGGTCGTTTTCTTATACCAAGTTGATGCAAGAGCGTATCGGTTTACCATGTTTTTCTACATTATTCTATATTTGCTCCGTTGGCAGAGGTAGAAGAATTGGTGCAGAGCCAGCCTAGCAGCAGCAATAAAAAAAAAAAAAAAAAAAAGCAGTCCTGCCCCTAAATTGCAGAATGGCAGGAAAGGAAGGCAGCTCAAGGCAGAAGCAATTGAAATTTGGAGAACATATGCCACTTCTGCCTCTTCCTCTCCTTCTTATTTTGGAGCAAAGGAATAAGGTGAGAGAGCCATCCAAGGCTGAAAATTACAGGGCAGGAGCATGGCCTCGAGCAGCAGCAGAGCAACAGCACACTCCTTTCCATTGGTTACTAATTCTGAGGCAATATATTTAAAGAATTTTACCTGGCATTCTCTTAATCAGCTATTGAAGACCTAGTACCCAAAGAAAAGTTTGGGAATATTTCAGAGTCTAAGCCTCCAGTATGGGGGAGATAGATGATGATACAGATGGTGATGACAGCAGGCAATACAGGTAGAGAGTGTGAGTGATGCCATTGGCATTTTTCCCCTCAGGGTCCACTCTCAGTCTCAACACCAGCATTAGCCCCCAAGAATATACAGAAGGGATTGCAGATAACATTCCTGATCTGGAGGCACTTTAAAGTGAGGGAGGATCCACATTTTGCTTAGTTTATTCTCTACAGTGAGGGAGGACCCACATTTTGCTTAGTTTATTCACTACAGTAAGGATATCAGTCAAGGGAAACAAGTGGGTCATCTGACAAATGCTAGTATGCAGCATCAACTGCAGAAGTGGCACTTGGTAGCATTGGCATCAGGAGAGAGTGGCAGTACTATTTCAGGGGCCTCTTCTGCCAGTCAAAAGCCAGAGAAAAAGGGTTAAAAAGAGGACTTTCCCAACTAATGCCATGGCTCCTTCCAGCAGTCATAAGAACATGCCATTCTGGGTCAGACCAAGGGTCCATCAAGCCCAGCATCCTGTCTCCAACAGTGGCCAATCCAGGCCATAAGAACATGGCAATTTCCCAAAAACTGTCTATCCTATGTTACTGTTGATAGTAATAGCAGTGGCTATTTTCTAAGTCATTTAATAGCAGGTAATGGACTTCTCCTCCAAGAACTTATCCAATCCTTTTTTAAACCCAGCTACACTAACTGCACTAACCACATCCTCTGGCAACAAATTCCAGAGTTTAATTGTGCGTTGAGTGAAAAAGAACTTTCTCTGATTAGTTTTAAATGTGCGACATGCTAACTTAATGGAGTGTCCCCTAGTCCTTCTATTATCCAAAAGAGTAAATAACCAATTCACATATACCTGTTCTAGACCTCTCATGATTTTAAACACCTCTATCATATCCCCCCCTCAGCCATCTCTTCTCCAAGCTGAAAAGTCTTTACCTCTTTAGTCTTTCCTCATAGGGGAGCTGTTCCAACCCCTTTATCGTTTTTGTCGCCCTTCTCTGTACCTTCTCTATCGCAACTATATCTCTTTTGAGATGCGGCGACCAGAATTGTACACAGTATTCAAGGTGCAGTCTCACCATGGTGCAAGGCGTTATGACATTTTCCGTTTTATTCACCATACCCAACATTCTGTTTGCCTTTTTGACTACCACAGCACACTGAACCAACTATTTCAATGTATTATCCACTATGAAGCCTAGATCTTTTTTGGGTGGTAGCTCCTAATATGGAACCCAACATTGTGTAACTATAGCATGGGTTATTTTTCCCTATATGCATCACCTTGCACTTATCCACATTACATTTCATCTGCCATTTGGATGCCCAATTTTCCAGTCTCACAAGGTCTTCCTGCAATTTATCACAATCTGCTTATGATTTATCTACTCTGAATAATTTTGTATCATCTGCAAATTTGATTCTTTACTCGTCGTATTTCTTTCCAGATCAGGGAAATGATTACCATGGATGAGCAGCCCCTGCAGCTAGTTTAGAATGTGTGCTTTAAGCATCTGCTGCATGTTAGTCCCCAAATCTGAAAACCCCTCCAGAACTATATTTAGGAAGCAGGTTATCCCCACCCTGTACAACTGTGCCATAGTTACATCCAGGCACAGTTGGCTAAGACAGAGAAGGGGTAGTGTTCATTTCAGCAGAGATATGTGGACTAGCACGATTGCTACATATGGGCACACTTGTGGGACCTGGCCAAGGTGCAGCTGAGCTGTGCTGCATATCCAGGTGATGGATAGGATATTGCACGAGGTATGGGGGCTATCAGCTATAAGAAAAATGTTGGAGGTTTGACAGACTGGAAAAGGAGTCTTCAGGCATGATAGAGAGATGAAGGAAAATTGAGTCAGTTCCATCAAAACATGAAGGGTGGGCAGCTTCTCCATTAGAAATAGGATGAATTTGTGATGCCTCATAAGTGTCTGATTCAAGATGTTGGTATCCACTGGAACTCCACCTATATGATGCTGTATAGGTTTCATGATCTGCCTCTGGAAACAAAGACAGATGTGGATTGCCCCCTGCGGCATCAGAATTGGGTCATGTTGGGTGCAGTGTATTCTACCACAGACTGGCAAACCTACTGAAGAGGGCTTTAAACTAGAGTCTTCAAGGATGGATGAACAAAACCTTCAAGTAAAACAAATAATTGTATAGAAATGGGCAAAAAAGGGCTATTTTCCTAGCATGTAGCAGATGGACTCAGGGCCAATGGGTATAGTGTGCTCCTGATAGCAGTTGGAGATGGAGTCAGATTTCAATCTGACGTCAGCAATACATATACCCATGCTGGAAGCTCTGCTCTCCAGTATTTCTCTGTCTCAGTTCGGGACTATACACACGCTTGCACAGCATTAGAAAATCCAAACCAAAGAAGAAAACTCCAAACAAGAAATAATCTTACCTCTACAGACGAGCCCTGCTCTCCTGCGGTGATACCGAAGGGTCCCTCCCCCAGTCGAGAATTCCTGAGATGATTTTAGAGATCCCTCAGAGATAAGCCTCGGTCTGGTAGCTGGTTCCCGGCGTGGACTTAGCCCCCAGGAAAGGGAATGGCTGAGAGGCAGCAGGTGCAAGACCGAGCACGGCAGTGAAGGTAAATTCCCTCTCCCCCCGGTAGCCGGAGACCGCCCGGCTCCAGACCGGGAAACGCCGAGACAAGGTAAGGTAGAAAACTTTGTCTCCGGTCTCCGAGGCTCGGATAACAGTACAGATTGCCAGCCGGTGTCTGTCCCATCGGGTTGATCAGCCCAGTTCGGGCTAGATCCCGCTCTGGCTCGAGGATCCTCCAGTGTGGAGACCCTCCGGGGGGGGGGGTGTCGCCATCTTGCTCACATGGTCACCGGCGCCATTTCCCTCCCTTGATCACCGTACTGTCCGCCTAACAGGCGTATGCACAGCGGCGAGCCGGACACATAACATACTTGGTGCACAGCGGCGTGCATAGGTGCCGGGCGCATAGCGACACGCTCAACTGCGCCAGGCGCACAAGTTCGGCTGTATGCACATCTCCGTAAGCACACATACCGGCCTGCACACATACCTTTGCAGCTTGCACGCACACCTTGATGCACCCGGAACGCATATCTAAGCCTCCCGGCGTGCACATATAAAAGCATAGACCGTGTTTGAATGCCCCTACATGCACAAACCATGGCACCACTGGCCAAGAAAGCCAAAGCACAAGCCCTCTGCCCAGCCTGCCACATAAGAGCTGCACCGCATGAAGAGTCTACTGCCTTGTGCCTACAGTGCGAGATGGCTCTGGGAGAACCAGGGCAAAGTCCCACCCAGCCAGTACAGGAATCCGGTTCCACCAATAGTAGCCCAGACCTCTCTATCTCCAGCTCGGCCCTGTAGACATGGCCCCCGGGGAATGCTGCTGGGTTCAAGATAGACCCAGGAACTTTTTCCTGGGTGGAATTCTTTAAAGGTCCTTCGTGCAGGCGCAATCAGCACCACTGGTGACACAGCCACAGCCTCCACCAGAGGACCTAAACCTCCCAGGCCCTTCTCTGCCTCTCAGAGACATGCCTCCCTGGACAAAAGCCTAACCTTAGGGGACACGGACACCTCTGAGGAAGACCAAGACTCCCTGGAGGAAGGGGAAATCCCTCCAGGAACGGAACCATACTGAACCATGAAGCGTTTTTTCTCCAAAGAAGAGCTACCAGACCTCGTGTTCCTGAACCTGAAGGAGCTGGCCATCCCAGGCACAAGTGCCACAGCAGAGCCAAAGACGAACCCTCTTCTGGTCTGGCTCTGTCAGGCCTCATACCATTTCCCATTGCTGCAAGCCGTACAACAACTGATCGACCTGGAATGGAATGCTCCGGAGGCCAGTTTCAAGGGAAGATGGGCCCTAGAAGCCCTATTTCCACTGGAACCCTCAACCAAAGAACTCCTGGTGTTTCCCAAAGTGGACGCTATGGTCCTCGCTGTCACAAAGCACACCACCATTCCAGTCGAAGGAGGAGTGGCACTCAAGGATGCCCAAAACAGACATCAGAAATCCATCCTTAAACAGTCATTTGATGCAGCAGCTATGTCACTGCAGATCGCTGCCTGCTGTGCCGTGGTGACACTCGGGTGCTTGTCACTGGCCAGGAACACCACCACGCCCATCAAAACAGAACCAGCAATATCCTTCCTCATGGATGCGACTTCTGACCTGGTGCGCACCTCAGCCAGGGGCGTCTCATCCATTGTGGCAACTCTGGCTCAGAAGCTGGTCACCTGATGTGTCCAAGATGAAACTCACGAGAGTGCCTTTTAAAGGAACGCTCCTGTTTGGAAGCGAACTGGAGAAGTTAGCCGACAAATGGGGCAAATCTCCAGTACCTCGGTTACTGGAGGACAAGAACCAAAGAAGCCAACACCCCTCTCACCGAATGTCCAAGGGCTGAGGATCACAGTGTTTTACCTACCAAGCACCTCGCCTCACAGGCAGGGGCCAGTCTTTTTGGAACAAACACAAGAGGGGAGGTGGCTCAGGTCCAGGCCCCAGCCACACCCCACAATGACAATCAACAGACCAATCCACCAGTAGAATCCATAAGGGGCAGGCTTTCCCTATTCTACCAAAGATGTGTCGTGATAACGTCAGACAAGTGGGTCCTAACCATCATTCGAGAGGGATACTTTCTGGACTTCCACAGCATCCCTCCAGACAAATTGGTTGAAATCTCCTTGTCACTCCCCCTCCAAGAGGACCGCAGTAGAAACCACACTGACCAAATTGCTCGACTTAAAGGCTATAACACCGGTGCCCATGCACCAACGAAATACTGGGCACTATTCCATCTATTTTATCATCCCCAAGACAGAGGGAACGTACCGGCCCATCCTGGACCTCGTCGGTCAACCGCTACCTGAGGGTACCACACTTCCGCATGGAAACCCTACGCTTGGTCATAAGGACAGTATAGCCGGGAGAATTTATGATCTCCCTGGATCTGTCAGAAGCCTATCTGCACATCCCGGCCCATCATGATAATCAGCGCTTCCTACGCTTCACGATCCTGGACCATCGCTACCAGTTCCGAGCGCTGCCCTTCGGGCTACCTACAGCCCTGCGGACGTTCACCAAAATCATGGTTGTAGTGGCGGCGACACTGAGGAAAGAAGGAATCCTCGTACACCCATATCTGGACGATTGGCTGATCAGGGCAAAATCTCCAGAGGAAAGTCATCAGATGACCACCAGAGTCAAGAATCTACTGGAGAACCTTGGATGGGTCGTCAACGCAACCAAGAGCTGTCTGCAGCCCTCCCAATCTCTGGAATACCTGGGAGTCCAGTGCAACACCCAACAGGACAAGGTCATTCTTCCCCCTACAAGGAGAAAGAAATTGATGGACCAGTTGAGAAAACTGTTGAATGGTGCTCGCCCTACGGTATGGGACTACCTCCAAGTCCTCGGACTCATGACATCAACCCTAGAAGTCGTACCATGGGCAAGGGCCCACATGCGACCACTGCAATGTTCCCTACTGTCACGATGGAACCCGATGTCCCAGGACTACACCGTCCGCCTCCAGTTGCTGGTGGAGGTACGGATACAGCTCCTATGGTGACTACAAGAAGACCCATCTGAGCAAGGGAGTAAGGCTATCCCCACCGACCTGGGTCTTGCTCACCACAGATGCAAGCCTACAAGGGTGGGGAGCCCACTGTCAGGAACTGACAGTCCAGGGGCAATGGGACAAGGAAGAGTCGGGATGGAACATCAACTGACTAGAAGCCTGGGCAGTCAGACTAGCCTGCCTACGATTCAGTCACAGACCCCGAGGAGAAGCTGTCAGTCATGTCGCACAATGCCACAACAGTGGCCTACATCAACCGCCAGGGAGGAACCAGAAGCCAACATGTGTCCCTGGAAATAGACCCCTAATGACGTGGGCGGAAGCAAACCTGCAAGGGATCTTGGCCGCCCACATCGCCGGAAAAGACAACGTCACTGCGGCTTACCTCAGCAGAGAAAGTCTAGACCCAGAGAAATGGAGGCTGTCAACCACAGCCTTCCAGTTGATAATAGACCTCTGGGGAACCCCAGCCATGGATCTTCTGGCAACCTGCTCCAATGCCCAAGTTACCAACTTCTTCGGTTGCAGACGAGAACCACAATCCAGGGGATCGACGCCCTCGTCCAAACCTGGCCACAGGAAGATCTGCTGTACGCCTTTCCTCCATGGCCACTACTGGGCGGGATTATCCGCAAGATAGAACACCATAGGGCCTAGTACTCTTAGTGGCCCCAGACTGGCCAAGAAGGCAGACATGCCTTCTTGGCCAGTCTGCGACATGCAGACTGGCCAAGACTTCTTGGCAGGGAACCAGACATGCGAAGACTTTTGGCGGGGAACCCCCTGTGCCTACCTCCACACAGGGACCTGCTCCTGCAAGGACCGATCCTCCACGAAGACCCAACTCTGTTCTCTTACGGTCTGGCCATTAAGAGGACTCGAGGGCAGTAATTGACACCTTGCTCCGAGCATGCAAGTTTTCCACATCTTTAACTTGCATACGAATATGGAGAATATTCAAAGCCTAGTGTGAAGACCGCGACATCCTTCCGTGAACAGTCACAATTCCCAAGATCCTGGAATTCCAGCAGGACAGCCTGCAGAAGGGATTGTCTCTCAACTCCATCAAGGTTCAACTGGCCGTGCTGGCCTGTTTCAGAGCCAAAGTGGAAGGCATCAGTCTATCTTCCTATCCAGACGTCTCCCGCTTCCTGAGAGGGGTCAAGCAAATCCAACCTCCACTAAAGTGGCTGGTACCCCTATGGAATCTCAATCTAGTACAAGACTTCCTAGTGGGAACTTTCTTCAAACCTACACGCGGTCTGTCCCTAAGATGCCTGACCTTGAAGACTGCATTCCTAGTGGCAATATGTTCAGCCCTTCGCATCTCCAAACTTCAAGCACTATCCTGTCGGGAACCGTTCCTCAGACTCACACCGGGATCTATACAGCTACGCACTGTCCCCTCCGTCCTTCCAAAGGTGGTTTCTCATTTCCATCTAAACCAAACCATCTCGCTGCCATCTCCAGACAAGCATAAGGACTTTGAAGACTCCCGCTGCCTACATCGGCAGACTCCTAGTCCGCTACCTGGAAAGATCGGAATCCATACGAAAGACGGACCACCTATTCATCCTTCACAGCGGGAAGAAACAAGGGGAAACAGCTTCGCAGGCAACCATAGCCTGCGGGATCAAAGAAATAATCAAGGTGACCTACGTAGAGGCAGGCAACCCTCCACTTCTACAAGTCAAGGCCCATTCCACAAGGGCCCAGGCAGTATCCTGGGAAGAAACAAAGATGATGTCGCCCGCCAACATGGTCCTCCATTCACACCTTCTCGAGGTTCTACCGCCTGGATGTTCAGGCCAGGGAGGACACAGCATTAGCCAGGGCGGTACTAAGTGGGCCACGGGCAGCCTCCCATCCGGTTAGGGAGTAGCTTTTGTACATCCCATTGGTCCTGAGTCCATCTGCTACAAGCTAGGAAATGGAGAAATTACTTAACTGATAATTTTGTTTTCCTTAGTGTAGACAGATGGACTCAATATCCCGCCCACGGCTGCCTCAACATACGGAAACCTCAGGTGACAATCCCCGAGAGCAAGACAAGCACGCGTAAGCCAGACTTACCCCTAGTTAAGACACCCATAGTTAATGGGTGTCGGCGTTTCTCGGTTGACGACACTGGTGGTCTCCAGCTACAATTCACGTCACCTAGTTCAAGTTAATCTAGTTATCCAAACACACACATATCCACTATTGCTTTTCGAGGAGCATACTGAAGAGCAGAGTTTCCTGCACAGGTATATGTAGTGCTGACGTCAGATTGAAATCTGACTCCGTCTCCAACTGCTATTAGGAGCACACTATACCCATTGGTCCTGAGTCCATCTGTCTACATTAAGGAAAATGAAATTATCATGTAAGAAATTTCTCCAATCGAGAAAGCTATACATTAATGCTCAGAGTATGGGAAATAAAATCCTGGATCTAGATTCAGTCGTGAAAGAAGCTGTTTTAAATGTAGTAGCTGTCACAAAGAAGTGGTACATAGAAAACCATGACTGAGACATAGTTATACTGGGCTACAATCTATTCAGGAAGGACCAGGTAGGAAGGCGCTGCACTATACATAAGCATTCAATTCAGTTGCTTTAATATTAATTTTTATGAGGTAAGGTGATGGCATTATAGAACATTATTTATATTGATGTAATATATAGACCTTCATCAAAAGAAATGGATAGAGATTTAATGAAGGATATTCACAAAGTTACTATGAAAGGGGAGGTGCTATTGCTAGGGAATTTCAATCGGCCAGGTGATAATTGGGACATCCTGGTTGTAGTGACTTCTAAAAGCAGAAAAATATTAGATTCTCTGCAAGATTTGTTCTATCAACTGGTAACAGAACCCATATGAAAATCGCTGATACTGGATCTGGTGCTTACCACTGGGGACAGTATCTCTGATGTAGTGGATAGTCATTTGTAATCTAGTGATTGCCAGATGGTATGGTTCAGTATTAGAGCATAGGAAATGAATGTTCATTCAAAGGCAAGAGGCTTGGGCTTCAAAAAAACTAACAGTTAAAACGGGAGAGTACTGCAAGGAGTTGTTAGTTGAATGGGAAATTATAGGGGAAGTAGGAAAGCAGTGGGCAAAACCCAAAGGAGTTCCTGTGTATTCAGGCAGGCCAATCCCAACAGTGGATTGTGCACTTCTGCCAGCAGATGGAGACAGAGTAAGAAGCTGATGAACCAAATCACTGTGAACCTGGAACATGTAGGCCAGGTTGACAAACTAAAGAGTAGCAAATCACCTGGACTTAATGGTATGCATCCTAGGGTACTGAAGGAACTAAAAAATGAAATTTCTGATCTATTAGTTAAAAATTGTAACCTATCATTATCATCCATTGTACCTGAAGACTGGAGAGTAGCCACTGTAACCCCAATATTTAATAAGGGCTCCAGGGGCGATCCGGGAAACTATAGACCCATGATCCTGCCTTCAGTGCTGGGAAAATTAGTAGAAACTATTCTAAAGATCAATATCATAGAGCATATACATAGAAACATAGAAAATGACAGCAGAAGAAGACCAATCGGTCCATCCAGTCTGCCCAGCAAGCTTCACACTTCTTTTTTCTCATACTTAATCTGTTTCTCTTGGCTCTTATTAACCTTAGGTTCTATTTCCCTTTCACCCCCACCATTAATGTAGAGAGCAGTGATGGAGCTGCTTCCAAGTGAAATATTAAGTTTGATTAGTTGGTTAAGCGGCAGCATAGCTCTCTGCCGTTGAAGCAGAGAGCAATGCTGGATATGTGTGAAGTATTAGTTTTTCTTCTCCCCTGCCGTTGTAGCAGAGAGCCATGCTGGATATGCATTGAAAGTGAAGTATGCCTTGAAAGTCACATTAACTATCATCTAATATTGAAATGCCTAATAATTGGTAATTGAATAAGCCTAATAATTGGTAATACCTATAGCCCATGAACCCATCCCTGTTTTTTTGTTGTTTTTTTTCTTTTTTTAATTTGGAGATGGCAGCCCTCCATACTTCCGCTCCATGAAGGTGGAACACCAACCACTGGCCACTGGCATCCCGCTCTGTGAATGCCTCTGTGGCTACTGCCGCTCCGTGCAGTGTTTTGCTGCCTCCTCCTTTATATGCTTCCTCTAGACCTGATGGATCCACAGTGTTTATCCCACGCCCCTTTGAAGTCCTTCGCAGTTTTGGACCACCACTTCCTCCAGAAGGGCATTCCAGGCATCCACCACTCTCTCCGTGAAGAAATACTTCATGCATTGGTTCTTAGTCTTCCTCCTTGGAGCCTCAGCTCGTGACCTCTGGTTCTGCTGATTTTTTTCTGACTGAAAAGGTTTGTCGTTGTCTTTGGATCGTTAAAGTTTTTCAAGTATCTGAAAGTCTGAATCATATCACCCCTGCTCCTCCTTTCCTCCAGGGTGTACATATTTAGATTTTTCAATCTCTCCTCGTATGACATCTGATGAAGACCCTCCACCTTTCTGGTCGCCCTTCTCTGCACCGCTTCAATATTGTCTCTGTCTCTTTGTAGATACGGTCTCCAGAACTGAATACAGTACTCCAGGTGAGGCCTCACCAAGGACCTGTACAAGGGGATAATCCCTTCCCTTTTCTTACTCGATATTCCTCTCTCTATGCAGCCTAGCATTCTTCTGGCTTTTGCTATCGCCTTGTCGCATTGTTTCACAGACTTCATATCATTAGACACTATAACACCAAGGTCTCTCTCCTGCTCCGTGCACATCAGCCTTCCCTCCCCCCCCCCCCCCCCCCCCCCCCCCCCCCCCCCCCCCCATTCGAATGCAGTTCATTCGGATTTCCACTCCCCATATGCATGACTTTGCACTTCCTGGCATTGAATCTCAGCTGCCATATCTTCGACCACTCTTCCAGTTTCCTTAAATCCCGTCTCATTCTCTCCACTCCTTCCAGCGTGTCCACTCTGTTGCAGATCTTAGTGTCGTCTGCAAAAAGACAAATCTTACCTTCTATCCCGTCCGCAATGTAGCTCACAAAGATATTGAACAGGACCAGTCCCAACACCGATCCTTGCAGTACACCACTTAAAACCGCTCTCTCTTCAGAGAAAGTTCCATTTACCATCACACATTGTCTTCTGTCCGTCAACCAGTTTGCAATCCAGGTCACCACCTCGGCACTCACTCCTAAGCTTCTCGTTTTATTCACCAGTCTCCTATGCGGAACCGTATCAAAAGCTTTGCTGAAATCTAAGTAGATGACATCGAGCGCTCTTCCTCGATTCAATTCCTTGGTTACCCAGTCAAAAAAGTCAATCAGGTTTGTCTGACAGGATCTTCCCCTGGTGAATCCATGCTGCCTCAGGTCCAGTAATTCTCCGGACTGTAGATAGTTCACTATTCTCTCTTTCAACAGTGACTCCATTACTTTTCCCACCACCGAAGTGAGGCTAACCGGTCTGTAGTTACCAGCCTCCTCTCTGTTCCCACTCTTGTGAAGCGGGACCACCACCGCTCTTCTCCAATCACTCTGCACCACGCCCGTTTCTAGGGATCTATTGAACAGGTCACACAGCGGACCCGCCAGCACATCTCTGAGCTCCCTCAGTATCCTTGGGTAAATCCCATCAGGTCCCATGGCTTTGTCCACTTTCAGATTCTTTAGCTCTTCCCATACATTTTCTATTGTAAAAAGGTTTCTCACAGGACAAGCAGGATGGTTGTCCTCACAAATGGGTGACATCGAGGATGGAGCCCAACCACGGAAAACTTCTGTCAAAGTTTCAGGAACTTTGACTGGCCCCTACTGGGCATGCCCAGCACGGCACTAACCCTGCAGCCAGCAGGGGTCTCCCTTCAGTCTTCTTTTTTCCGCGCAGCACTAGCCACGCGGTCAAAGAGCTCTTAACCACGTTCCTGACAGGAATTCTAAAATTACATTTCTGAAGAAAATTTGCCCCTCAGGGGTCTCCCTTCTTCAAAGTTTTCACTCCGCGGAACTTCGGTAAGTTTTTGCCGTCGTTTGGTCGACTACTGTCGAGTTTGGCCCTTGAGGCCCGTTGGCAGTCGACAGTCCCGCGGCTAAATTTTTGGCCTATGGCCATGGCGTCGGGGTTCCGTCGGTGTCCGGATTGTACCCGAACTATGTCAATCACAGACCCACATAGAGTCTGTGTTTTGTGCTTAGGAAGCAAGCATGATGTCCTGACTTGCACCAAATGTGCCCTAATGACACCAAAAGGTCGCAAAGCCAGAATGGAGAAGATGGGACTCCTTTTCCATGCTCGTACCCCAACGCCATCGATTGCATCGACGTCATCGGAACCGGCACCGTCGAAGTCTCATCATCGACAGCCCTCCGGTGACCGTCCTCCATCGATGACTTCACGGCCATCGACTCCTGTCCCTTCCCCTGATCATCGAGGGGATCGGAAGGAGAAACATCGCCATCGACGTCATAAGTCTCGGCCCGTCGAGGAACCGATGTCATCGGCCTCCGCACTGTCCGAGCCTCTGCCAAAGAAGTCTCGACCAGAAATGGCACCTTCCACTCCTGTCTCGCAGACACCGAGGCAACCCTCACCCCTCCGGGGTTTGGGAGCCGCGATTCCACCGGTGACGGTGGTCCCTCCGGCTCAGCCTCAGCCTCCCTCTCCCGTCGAGCCGGGTCTCGTTACCCCAGGTCTCCGGGCAGAACTGGACCGGCTGGTCCAGGAGGCCATCGACAAAGCGATACGGTTCCAGACTCCTCCAGCACCGAGAGTGGAACCGGTCACCGATCCGATTCCAGCAGCACTGGCACCGCTGCTTGCCTGGATGGAAGTGCTTATGAATGCCCTTCCACCGGCAATACCCGGATCACCGACAGCCTTCTCATCAGGTGGAGAAACACCGTACCGAATTCCCCCTTCGGGGGTAGTTCCATTGGTGCCTTGTCGTCCCTCGCCACCGATACATTCCTCGGGGGCGATACGCACATCAGCTCCACCAAGGATGCCGACACCGATTCCCTCTGCCGACACCGCTTCCTTCGATGCCGGCACCGATTCCATCGAGGACATTCTCGATACCCCCGGTGATTCCTTCCAATTTCTCGGAACCTCAACCGGGGCCTTCAGGTATTCAGCCCCCTCATGGTCCTACAGGTCAGCATCCTGATCCTTATGATACCTCTACTGACACCGATGATTTGCCTTCACCACCCTCTCCTGCGGGGAGTAGAAAGCGTTCTCCCCCTGAGGACCTCTCTTTCATAAATTTTGTGAAGGAAATGTCGGAGTTGGTCCCTTTCCAACTTCAATCTGAACAAGATGACAGGCACCAGATGATGGAATTGCTCCAATTCCTGGATGCCCCTAAGGTCATCACCTCTATTCCAATTCATCAGGTTTTTCTAGACCTTCTCAAAAAGAAGGAACAGAGAAGAGTCAGCGTGGAACATCAATAGTCTAGAGGCCCGGGCAGTCCGATTGGCATGCCTTCGATTTGCTCACAGACTGAAGAACAGAGCAGTCAGAGTGATGTCCGACAACGCCACCACGGTGGCATACATCAACCGTCAGGGCGGAACCAGAAGCCAACAGGTATCTCGGGAGATCGCCCCTCTGATGACTTGGGCAGAGGTGAATCTTCAGGACATCTCCGCCGTCCACATTGCCGGGAAGGACAATATCATTGCAGACTTCCTCAGCAGAGAAAGCCTAAATCCGGGAGAGTGGCAGCTCTCACCCACGGCCTTCGAGATGATTGTGGATCATTGGGGGATTCCGGACATGGATTTACTGGCGGCAAGTCCAACGCTCAAGTACCCAGATACTTCAGCCGCAAGCGCGACCCGTGCTCACACGGAATCGATGCCCTGGTTCAGCCATGGGCTCCAGGGATCCTGTCTTAGCAATCTGAAAACAAGATGAGAGAGCGAGGCCCCCGAGGAACGGGTATTTCTAGTAAGTACAAGAAGGCAGAGTAGCTTGGGCGAATCGTATCCAAGAAGAGAATGATTCGAGTCCTTGCTAACTTGATTCGTAGTTGCAAGCAAAGACCTTTTAAGTTGGAAGCAGATGACATCACTATGGGGGGACGCCCCCGAGGTTCGCGCCCTTGCTGGTACAAAGCCTGGAGCGCGCGTGCCCTTACGTCATCAGGAACATGGTGGATCCGCAGCATCAGGCCAACCAGGGGATTCTGGAGAGACGCTGCAGGGAGACGCCACGGCAGCAAGCTTTCCCTCAGACCTGGAGGGAGTCGCCACACAAGTAGAAAGGGTGGAGCGAGGGCAAAGAGCAGGCACGAACGCAACAGGGTTACATTGGCCATCTTCCAATCTTCAGGTACATTAGATGATTTTAATGATAGGTTACAAATTTTTACTTATAGGTCTGAAATTTCATTTTTTAGTTCTTTCAGAACCCTGGGGTGTATACCATCCGTCCAGGTGATTTACTACTCTTCAGTTTGTCAGTTAGACCTACCACATCTTCCAGGTTCACCGTGATTTGGTTCAGTTGATCTGAATCATCACCCATGAAAACCTTCTCCAGAATGTATCTCTCCAATATCTTCTTCAGTAAACACTGAAGCAAAGAAATTGTTTAATCTTTCCGTGATGGCCTTATCTTCTCAAGTGCCCCTTTAACCCCTTGATCATCCAATGGTCCAACTGATCCCCTTGCAGGTTTTTTGCTTTGGAAATATTTTAAAAAGTTTTTATTGTGAGTTTTTGCCTCTATGGCCAACTTCTTTTCAAATTTTCTCTTAGCCTGTCTTATCAATGTCTTACATTTAACTTGCCAATGTTTATGCTTTATCCTATTTTCTTCTGATGGATCCTTCTTCCAATTTTTGAATGAAGATCTTTTGGCTAAAATAGCCTCTTTCACCTCACCTTTTAACCATGCCACAGCAGGCACATCATTCATGTTGGTGCCTCTATGGATGCCTTCAATGGATTCTCGCTAAGAGTTGCCCTGACCAGCTCCTTCAGCAGCATCAGCTAAGCAGTGCATGGTGGGCCTCTTCAATTCTAGTGCTTTGACTTCCTCATCTTCCCCAGCTAACCATTGACAGTCATCCTGGTGTCCTGCCATTGATACTTCAGCTGATGAACTGCTCTGATTACCACTGCCAGGCTGCTGATATTCTTTTCAATGGAATTCCAAATCTCCGTCTTGATTGCTGCTGATTTCTTGGATCCAAAGAGCATACTGTGGTTCTCAAAAACCCGCCAGATGAGATGCTTCTTTCTCTTCTTCAGAGAAGCACACATCCCATAGTTACTGCTTTTTCTCCTGCTGTTAGTCCCTAGCAACTTGTCACTTCTGGATGACTGGTGTTGGTCCCTAGCTTCCTGAGCATTAATCTCACTCCCAGATCCCATTCTATCATACCCTCTTTACCCATGCTCTGACACCTTCACTTTAACCTGCTTCCTCTTCCTCCCCTCTCTATCTGATTCCATTTCCTGCCCAACCACCTGCTCCTGCTTCTTCACTCTTTATTTTCTCTCCTCCTACTCATGCATGCTCCTTCTTCCTGCCCCATTTCCCCTCCCTGGCTACGTTCCCCTGACTCACCTACCAAGCTCTTCCTATCATCTTTAATACTCACCTGCCTCACCCACTCCCTGACTCATACTCTGTTTCAGGAACCAAAACACAAAAGTGGACAATACAAAAGACTGACAAGCACCGACCAACAACACTACCACTCAACAGATTCACTCAAAAGCACAAACAAAAGACTCAAAAGGATGGGAAACAGCAAGATAAAAGACATATCAATAAACAATCACAGAAAACTACCAGCATCCACCACTCTTAATCTGAAATCCTCCAATGTCAGAACTTACCTAACACCACAGCACTGAAAAAATGGCCCTGCATGAAGCTATCTTTTCTTTATTTCATCAAGGAGGACTGTTCATCCAGCAGATAGAAAGCAGTGCCCCACCAATCACACCTGAGGTTTCTTTTGGACAAAGTTTTCAATCAATATAGCAGTATATATATCTGCCTCACTTTATACCTGGTTTTACTGCATATTTCATGTGTTTAGTGCTGCTTTTCACCTTTACTTACATTTTTGACATGGTTTTCAGTTTAGTCTGGGTTTTTTTTATTCACCATCCATTTGCATGCCATTAATTTCCTGAATTCTGTGGTAATGGTTTTTTTTTTACTGTGTGATGAAAAGACACCCCATACTAAAAATGTATGTGGTTTTTAGTGCCTTTTTTATTACATTGGCTTATATCTGAGAAATCCTGCTGAGGTAATGATTTTGACTATATTGGATCACAACTCTATACAAGTGATTAACATACTTAACAGGATTAGGGTTTTATTTAGCACAAAATCGCCCTAGTTCAAGATATTTGCCTGAGATTTGTGTACTGCAGCTATGTCAATGATTTGTAATACAGCATTTTGGCCACTAGGTGTCACTGTTGATCCTTGCAAGGGCCATGATAGATTTTTCACTCTTTGAACAATAATACAAGGATTGAAAAAAGGGGGACAAAACATTTAACTGTCTGATTAGCTCATTTTAAATAAAACATTTGAGAAAATACCACAAGCTGGAGAAAGACCTAGAATAAAGCAACTGCATGGCATGCATTTCCAACAGAGAACAGTAAAATGATAGATTACAGAAAATACATAGTTCATCATTGAACATGAAGCTCATTTTCCTGTTCTGCAGCACTGCTATCTTCTTTTTCATTATTAACAATGATGTATAACTAAAACTGTGTCATGGCTGGACAAGGCCGTGCTAGATTATCCCCCAGGGCTCTACAGCAGAGTAGGGCAGGGTCTTCTGCCTGGCCGTCCACCTCCTCCTTGGGTTGAGTCTTCAGGTTCTAGTGGCCAGAAGAACTTCTCTGGCAGGGACAAGGCAGATCATGGTCAGGGCAGGCAGTGTATAAGCAGAGTCAGAGTCCAAGCAGAGATCAAGGCAGGCAGAGAAATAGTACAACAAGGGCAGAAGTCAGTGCAGGTCAACAACAAAAGATCAGTTTGACTGAAGGCTGGGCAAAGCAGGGCAGGAGCAGTATGGGCAAGACTGGGAAAACATTGGCAAGAACAGTGTAAAACAAGGAATAAGGTAAGACAAGGGCAAAATTGGGACGGTGTACAAGGCAGGGTACAGACAGGTTAGATAGGCAACCAGGAGGACTGGACAATACAAGAGAAAGACATGAACACAGAAGCTAGGCCACTGGGAGACCCACAGGAAATAGGAGGGCCACTGGGAGGCCCAAACAGGAAAACAGACAAACAGGAATAAAACAGGACAAGTCAAGAAGCCCTGAACAGTCCACACTGAGAACAAGAATAAGTGCAAGGCAAGAAGGTCCCTACTAGGCCGCAAAGGAAGCAAGAACAAAGTACAGGGTTGGCCAGAGCAAGGAACCAAGGCGACTCAGTGATGAGGCCCCCAAGCAAGCTGTGAGGGAGGGTTTCATGGTGTAACCGTCTCTAATCTCAGAAAGGAGGCCCAGACAACTGATCCGTAAAGATAGACTTTTATTGCCAGCAAGATGCAGCTAAGACAAGGGCTTAGTACAACTGCATGCCCCTCCCCTTCAGGAGCAGACTCTTATGCACTTTACAGTTCTTATCTTTTACACATGCGTTCTAAACATTGCTGAGCAAGCATATTCCGGCTGAAGGGGCTACTGACCCCCTCCCTAGACACCCTGGAACTTTCGTGAAACTTCTGCCATGTTCTGCAGGAGAGGCTGCTGGGACTTGCAGTTCTGGAAAGGAATTTGCGAGTCTGCAGCAATACAGCCCGTCACATAATACATCCATTGTTCTAATCTAGGTTACAGCAGTGAAAGCTTATCAGAGAATAAGAACAGCGAAGCCAAAAAAATGAAAATGTGCAATGTGCTGACAGAGAGTTTCTCAATGTCCTAATTACAGCTGTATTGCAGACAGTAAGTAAACCCGTCATGAAGCAGGGAATTCTGGTACATGAAGTCCTGTTTGGCAGGAGTTTCAGGTTGGCCTTTGTCAAGTTGTAGCCTTCAGACCCCTTCATTCCCCCCTTTGATACTTATCATTTTCTATGAAAAGTATCACACCATCACAACGCAGCTGTGGAGCTAAAAGAAACAGAAACAAGAAAAATTAGCAATTTGAGTTCTCAGAGGGCCCTAATTTCCCAAACAGTCCGATGGTTTCTTCACGGGTTTGAGACGGATGGGCCCTATTGGCTCCACCCCCCTTTGTAGCCCGAACTTGTCATGTATGGGAAGATGGCCCAGGATAAAACATGAGGATGGTTAAACAGGTTCTATAGGTTCAGAGGAATACATGTACAGTGACAGGAGCTGCGTGGCTGTTTTGCGTTCAGCAATGTCCTTCATCACCCGACGAAGGCGGTTTGAGCAAGAAAGGAATAATTCAGGGTCCTAAAAGACAAAACAGAATTAAACTGGCTGGGATAACAAACAAGCTCTTAAATCCACCGATCATGGAAAACCAACCACGGAATCCATTGGTCCAGTCCCAAGCACTATTCCACTGCTGGACAGGGACGTGTGCCATCTTGACCATGCGATCAGTGATGTCTTGGATAACCTTGTTTTGGTCATCTACCTGTAAACAACAATTGGAGAGGTTAAATGTTCCACAAACCCTCCTTCCTGGGCCAGAGGGTAATCTAAAACCAATCTATTCTGGTACACTGCAGTCATAATTTTGGTATTTTGTTTTGCCCAGAGTTTAAGAGCGAAAGCAGTCGTTGGTGATGAGCTCCAGGACTGCCTGAAGCCTGATGATTCGATGCAATTAATACTGCTTGGAAGGGTTCCCGAGTTGCCCCTTTTTGCTGCTTCATCTGCTCTCTGATTTCCTGACAATAGGGTTTGATTTCCTGGTGTGTGCTTTGCAATGCATTACAGCCACCTTGCGAGGGTAGCCAAACTGCATCTAGTAATTCACGTACTTCTGATGCATTGTTCAATTGTTTTCCCTCTATAATGCTCCATGCACTTGAATTGTAAGGAAGGCATATTTAGAGTCTGTATAGATATTTACAGTTTGTCCTTCTGCCAACTGCAGAGCTCGAGTAAGGGCAATTAGTTCAGCTTTTTGTGCAGACGTTCCTGGGGGAAGAGGTTGAGCCTCAATGATTTCATCTTCGGATACAACAGCATATCCAGCAGAACGTATCTCATGAGTGATTTGGCTGCTCCCATCAGTGAATAAAGTCCAAGCTTCTTGCCAGGATTGATCCCTCAGGTCTGGTCTACTGGAATGTATTGTAGTCATGACTTCTTCACAATCATGGGCAACTGGTTCAGGTGCCGGCATAAGAGTGGCCGGGTTCAAGTTTTTGCTGTCTTGTATTTGAATTTCAGGTGTTTCACACAGTAAGGCTTGGTACTTTACAAGACGAGAGTTAGTCATCCATTTTGGTCCATGAGTTTCAAGTAGTCCTTGAATAGTATGAGGAGTTGTCACTTGCAGAGTTTGTCCAAATGTTAATTTAACGGCTTCAGGTATTAATAAGCATGCGGCAGCAATGCTTCGAAGACAGCCAGGCCATCCTTTAGCAACATTGTCCATTCCTTTTGACAGATATGCAACAGGTCGTTCCCATGAGCCTAGAGTTTGAGTCAATACCCCAATGGCCATTCCTTTCTTTTCATCGACGAATAGATGAAATGGTTTCAGTACATCTGGTAACCCTAGAGCTGGGGGTTCAATCAAGGCTTCTTTTAGTTGGTTCAGTCTCGCTAGTTCGTGTCCTTCCCATTGAAAGGGATGAGATTCCGATTCTTTTCCTCGTAGTTTATCATATAATGGTCTACAATATCCTGCGGCTCCTAGGAATGCACGAAGTTCTTTCTTGCAGGTAGGTACAGGTTGATCTCTTATAGAACTAGTACAAGAAATTCCAAGTCGTCGAGTGCCTTCTCTCAGACGAAAACCCAAATATTCTACTTCTATTTCACAAATTTGCACTTTCTTTTTGCTCGCACGATACCCCTTCGAGTACAAAGTCTTCAACAAGCGTAGGGTTGATACCGCACATTCATGGTATGCTTCCCTAAATGTCAAAAGATCATCCACATATTGTACAACTGGCCCATGTGTGACCTGGTACATCTTCAGGTCTTTGGCCAGTTGTTCTGAGAACAGAGTAGGGTAGGCGAGTCCAAGTATATTGCTGCTTTTCTCCAGTTTGCGCATTTTCCCATGTGAAGGCAAAAATTTTCTGACATTCCTCCGCTATTGGAACGGAGAAGAAAGCATCCTTGAGATCAATGATACTGTACCACTTGGAGCTGGAAGAAACTTGAGCCAGGATTGAGTATGGATTTGGCACGAGTGCCACCAAATCTGCCACTTGAGTATTCACTTTTCTTAAATCTTGTACAGGTCGATAGTCGTTAGTACCAGGTTTCTTTACTGGTAACAAAGGCGTGTTCCACTCAGGTCTGGTTGCTTCCAGGACTCCCTGCTTCAGGTGTTTCTGACTCAGATCCGATTACTGCATCTGGCGGCATATGGCACGGGGTATTGGGTTTGGTTAACTATTTGGGCGCCTTGCTTTAGTTCGATCCAGACTGGGGGCGTTCACGACTAATCCTCTAGGACAAATTCCGTCTCTGTCGATGATGGGGTGTCTTCTGGGTATTTGAGGAAGTAATCTCCATTTCTCCCTGAGGGGGCAGATGAGTATCACTGGATGGTCCCCGAAGGAGGCTTTAACTTCCCCTGTTGGTTGAAATCTCAATGTGGTCTGTAGTTTACACAGCAGGTCCCGTCCGATAAGGAATACCATGGTCCCACCTACTTGTATAGTTCATTCTTTCTGCAGAGGGGCAGTGAGTACCTGACCTGAGGCACCCACTATAGAAACAGTCTCTTTCATCGGGGGGGCCGATTGGTGCAGTCATGACAGATCGTTGGCCTCTCAGTCCAACAGGCCCCTGATTTTTGTTGTGTTACCTCGTGGATCTCCACCAGAGGGTCAGTGGGGATTCTTCCCTCCCGGTCTCTTCAGGCTGTATGCTCCTTGTCGCCTCCCCCGCCATCTGCCAGTGGGGGTTGTCCGATCTCCTTCCTCCTCGGCCCCTTTTTGTCGGTGCAGGTCCATTTTTGTCGTTAGTATTCACTGCAGGGCTCCCGTATTTCTTTTGCCATTCTTCACAGTCTCTCTTCCAATGGCCTTCATTTTTGCAGTACGCACACTGATTCTTTCCCAAAGGGGGGGTCTTGTTCCCCCTCCTCTTCGCGGTCTGCTATTGTCTTGGCTCCTTCCGTCCGAGTGTCCTCGAGAGCAGCGGCTAACAGTCACTTTCTCCTTCATATGTCTACTTGCTTCTCTCTTTTCTCTTCCACTTCTCTATCTCTACATACCTGGTCTGCTATAGCTTTTAACTGGCTGAGGCTCATGCCCTCAAAGCCTTCGGCCTTCTGCAGCTTCTTTCGGATGTCGGGTCTATTATTAAGTTCCTGGTTGCAGGGACGGGCCCTTTTCTTCTCTTCCTGATCCCTGTTCCCATACATCTCAAAATACGATGAAAAGATCACAGTCCATCTGGAAATTGAATAGATGACCTGCGCCTGGAGGCAAATCAGTTCTGACGAGGCTGAGAAGCTGCAAAACATTGCTTCCTTCATACTTGTAAGTTTGGCATCGGGTTAATTCAATAAAGTCAACCTGGATCTGCAGGCTTTAGGTGTGCAGGAGTGATGATCAAACCCTTGGAAGCCTTGTACCAATTACATTGCAAACACTAAGAACATATGGTAATAGCCAGAGCTCAGCCCCCACCAGTGGTAAAAGAACATAATTGCAATATATATATATATATATATATATGTGTGTGTGTGTGTGTGGGCCACTACTTCGTCATTTGGGCAGAATTATATTTGCTCTTGTTCCTAATCTTGCATAGTGGCCCCTTTTCTTCCCCACAACTTCCAATAATCCTTATCTTGCGCCTGCCACTGAATCAAAATTTTTAATATAAAGTCTTTGTTTTCTCTGTGGTTTTTTGTTTTTTTTTTACAAACGGCATCCTGTAATTCCCACAGTCAGAACTGCAGCTGTCTTATCTTGCCGCTTGCTATACTCTGCATATTTAACAAAGCTTTAACAAAGGTCCCATTCTTAATCATTTCTCCTCTAATTTTCCCAGAGACAGCTTCAAAATAAACTGCATCAGCAAAAGAGAGTTCATACTTTATCATGCGTTCCAATGTAACTTTTAAATAACAGATAATATATAGGAAACAAGTAAGAACAATAATTGGTTCTTACTTGGTATTAGAGAATAATTGACTAACCTGTGGATGTATCGAGTGAAGGATAAGCATAGGGAGGACACTGGGATAGAAGATATGAGAAAACTGAAAACTTCTGATTAACAACGCCAGCATTGAAACGCACAGCCATATTGAATGCACTACGCACTACGTACTGACACGCAGTGGAACGCACCACCATTCCACAATTACATTTTTTGTACTGTAATAATGAATTTGCTGCTATAAAATGTCCATCATATTGTCTGTCAAATGACATATGCAATGGTCTGATTGTAAACTACAGATCATCTTGTGAGTAATCAAGGAAATGCAAAGCGCAATATCTTACTTATAATTGACACATTCAAAGTTTACCTTTTAATACATTGAATGCAGGAAACACATCTCTACTTTAATAACAAACTAAAATATCTTAACTCTCTGGATTAAGTAATGAAGGATCTTGTGCAGCATCTGTAAATCAAAAATCTCTTCCCATTAGGGTTTAAAACAATTAAAAACAATTAAAAAAAATCCCTGGTACATGTGCTTGCAATTCACAGATAGCAGTTACATACATCACAATCCTTAATTAATAATTTGAAAACCCATACGTACCAGAGAAATGTTTTAGGGGTTAAACTGCCCCGCTGAGAAGCAGTCTCTGCCCAGCCTAACTAGTTAACCCTCCAGCTCCCAGCGCTTTGTCCATAACATTGTAATGCATTTACTACAGCAGAAACCTGACACACAAAAAAACAGATTGCAAGCTCCATGCTCGCAGGCTAACTGCCGCTGTTCAGTACACATATACAGATGAATAATTCACAATCACTTTTAATAAGTTTTCCTTAAGTAAAAATAGTCTGCATCACCAGAGTAGATCAAAAGAAATAATGCATTTGATCATAAAAAGAAATTTGTCTAACCGATCTACCACAATAGAAATTTTTCCTAAGGGTACCTTCAGCTGAAAATGCACTCTCTTTCACACAACAAGAAACTTATTCCCGCTATTTTACACTTCACTATTTTTACTCTTATGCGCGTGGCTTTCGGAACAGGATTCCTACTAAAACACTGCGCGGGGTGTGATCAAGGCCCCCTCGGTCCGCTTGGGGACGGACCGGCTACTCGTTAATCTTTATCTATTCTTCACTTAATCCACTGTTCCCCATAATACTCGCCTGCAGGGTTCTTCCGATCGTCACGAAAGCCTTCTTCCCGGATCACCAGCCCAGAGGTCTCAGAAGAATTTCTGTGGAACGGTCCCCTCAGAAACCTGATCGCTGAACTCAGCGGTGGCCACTCACCAGGTAAGTCTGGGGGATCGCTCCGCCACCAAACTACCGGACCCACTGGGGGGCTAAAATAGCGTCCCCGGTACCTCCTGGCTGAGGCTCGCCAAATGTAACCGTCTCTAATCTCAGAAAGGAGGCCCAGACAACTGATCCGTAAAGATAGACTTTTATTGCCAGCAAGATGCAGCTAAGACAAGGGCTTAGTACAACTGCATGCCCCTCCCCTTCAGGAGCAGACTCTTATGCACTTTACAGTTCTTATCTTTTACACATGCGTTCTAAGCATTGCTGAGCAAGCATATTCCGGCTGAAGGGGCTACTGACCCCCTCCCTAGACACCCTGGAACTTTCGTGAAACTTCTGCCATGTTCTGCAGGAGAGGCTGCTGGGACTTGCAGTTCTGGAAAGGAATTTGCGAGTCTGCAGCAATACAGCCCGTCACATAATACATCCATTGTTCTAATCTAGGTTACAGCAGTGAAAGCTTATCAGAGAATAAGAACAGCGAAGCCAAAAAAATGAAAATGTGCAATGTGCTGACAGAGAGTTTCTCAATGTCCTAATTACAGCTGTATTGCAGACAGTAAGTAAACCCGTCATGAAGCAGGGAATTCTGGTACATGAAGTCCTGTTTGGCAGGAGTTTCAGGTTGGCCTTTGTCAAGTTGTAGCCTTCAGACCCCTTCAATGGGGCTGACCTTGCTGTGTGATACAGCCTTCAAGGCAGAGGCTAGAGATGGACTGAATGCGGCCCATTGAGGGCCCCTGATGACAAGGGGCAACCTAGCAGCCAGTACATTTACACTGTGCCTCATGAGATTAATTCTCCCAGTTTGTTGTTGTGTTCTAATCTGTGACATACAATTCTTTGCATTATGATTTACTGTGATTTATTTGTGTGCTACTGCTCTGAAGTTACAAACATATGCTATTCCAAACCCTTTTTGTGTGGTTTTAGAGTATCATAACCAGGGATTCATTTGGAAATATTGACGTTAAAATATATGTATGTATGTACAAAACTTCCATTATTGATAGGGTAGAAATATTGGACTTCCAATATATTTTTGGGGGAAGTGGGGGAAACCTTTGCAGTTTCCTTCTGCTCCCTTGGGCATTCAGGTCAATCAGAAATTAGGCTAGGATCTGATGCATTGAACAGGGGAAGATTGATCTATTGGGGTTTCAGGCATGCCCTGGTGGGCTGCTCATCCCAACCATGTGGTTGGTGTTGATTGCAGCAGCCCCATACCTGCAGATCAGCTGTGCCTAAAAAAACAGTAGCAATTCTCTTCTGTGAATCCTTCCTTTTAAAGTTTAGTGCGGCAGCCGTGCGAGTCATGGGACCTGCTCTCCCTTGCTCCTCAAGCAACACTGTGGTAGCATGGGCCTAACTCCTGCTTTCCACTCTCCTCAAGTGCCCCTCCTCTATGCAGCACCATGATAGTGAGAAATATTCTGGCCACTTTCCTTTGCATCCTGTCTCTCCCATGCTGGTGAGGACAAAGAAAACAACTGAGGCCACTGGCAGAGCTGAAAAAAGGAGCCGCTCAGCTGCAGGCTGCTACAGAGAAGCTAGCAGGGCTAAAGACTGGAGCTGCAGGCTGCTGCCGGAGTCCAGGCCGGAGGGGCCGATGAAAACATCTGTAGGCTGGCAAAACCAAAAAAAGGAGCTGCTCAGCTGTGGGCTGCTGCCAGAGCCAAGGACAGGAGCTGCAGACCTTTGCAGGAGCCTGGGCTGGCAGGCTGAAGAAAGGAGAGAGAGGCAGGCTGTATGGTGAAGAAAAAGCAGGGGCACAATTGTAAGAGGGGGTTATTCTTTTTGTGTGTGTGAGAGAGAGAAGTGTGCTTCTGTGTGTGTGTGTGTGACAGAGATAGAGGAAGCATGCTTCTACTGCTGTCTGTCTGTGTATGAGAGAGAGGAAATATATTCTGTCTATGGAGCCAATGGAAAAAAAAGCACGGAAAAGTCAGCGCCGACTTTTTAAATGTGTGCACAGCACCCGCAAGGGAGGCGCCATGCTATATTGTAATTAGGAGGTCACGTTCTACTGGTTCTGCCGGTTATGAACACCGCCGATAAACTCGGCGTCTGTTTTCATAATGCAGCCGGCTGGTTATGAAAACCGACGCCGAGCATATCGGCGTCGATTTTTCAATGCGGCCAACTGGGTTTTTTGTTTTTTTTTAAACTTTTAAAAGAAGTACAGAAAAGCAGTTTTTTCAGCTTTTCTGTTCTTCTTTTCAATGCGCTCAGCTATTAACGCCTGCTCCATTCTGGCTTGATGTGATTTCCAGTTCAGTATTTGTCTGCACATTTATGTTTCTATTTTATGGTCTCTTTATCCAGGCAGGTATTAATAGCTGAGTAATAAATGTGCATCTGAGACGCACATTTTTTTACATTGGAGTGAATTAGAAACAGCCTCATTCACATGCATTTGCATGTGATGCGCGCTATCCCATTCACTCCTTGTCAGAGGCACATTAAATAGGCGCTAATCCCCCTATTGCATTAGGGGGTGAATTAGCGCCTATTTAACCCGCGTCCAACTGCGGGTTATACAGTGCGCCCAGAGCGCACTTTATTGGATCAGCCCCTAAGTTTGAGAGAGAAAGAGGTGCTTCTGTCCGTGTGTGTAAGAGAGAGGGAAGAAGAAAGTTTGTGCATCCAATTCTCATCTCCTAATCCACAACAATCTTAGGATGACTGGACATTAAATGTTCCCAGGAATAAAGAGCTTGAGATTTTTTATCTTTATTTTTAAATATTAGGTATTATTTGATGTCTGAAACATTTAAACATAGTTCAAAACAGTAAATTAAAAAAAAAGATTTTTTAAAAATTGGATATTCTATTTGTTGCGGTCCTGGCCGCGAGCACCGCGGCCAGGCCCTTACCTCCTTGTTTCCGGACCTGCTCCCGCCTCCGGAGCCCTGGCTTGCGGCCTGTTTAGCGGCATCCCCGCTGGGGCTGCGCCGCCGCGAAGGTGCTTGAGGACGCCCTGCTCCTAGGCGCGTGCGTGCGCCACTTGGGCGCCTTTCTAGCCCGTTTCCCGCCAGTGGTGACTCCGCCCAGTTCCTGACGTCAGACGCCACGGCCTTGATAAGCCGGCTGCGGTCATCCAGCCCTCGCCTTGCAACGGCTTAGCTTCCTGGTTTCCTGTTGCGCTGTGCCCCGGAGTGACTCGCTTGGCTTTGTCACTCCCTTCCTGCTACAGTACCTGCTTGGTTCCAGCCTGCCTAGTACAGTACCTGCTTGGTTCCAGCCTGCCTAGTACAGAACCTGCTTGGTTTCTGCCTGCCTGCTACAGTACCTGCTTGGTTCCAGTACCCGAGTCCTGCTACAGTCCCTGCCTGGTTCCAGAACCCATACCCAGTAGAGATGTGCATCGTTTTTAGGTATCGGGTTCGGGCTTCGGTCGGCTGCTTTGTTTAAAAATTTAGTTTTCCCACGTGTCGGGTTTTTTTTTTCCGACGAATGGAGTTAGTGCGCACTAACGGGCATACTGCGCACTAGCAGTGCGTTAGTGCGCACTACCGGGGCATTAGTGCGCACTATCATAAACTGCAACTTAAAAGTTAAAACGTATCAATTTATAAGGAGTTCGTTAGCTAGAGGTATGGTTCTGGGTTCCCACTGGTTTGCTTCACCTTGAAGACAGCCAATGGGAATGTAGAACCATTACTTTAACTCATCCGGAGTTAGTGCGCACTAACATTTAGTTAGTGCGCCCACATATGCATTGTGCGCACTAACTAAATGTTAGTGCGCACTACGTTGAGCATGCTCTGTGGGGTCCCCAGGGGCCATTTTGCTTCAAATACACGCACTAATAAATAAAATTACCAAGAGACTCAGTCAGTGACTCGAGACTCAAGAGATTCATAATCATTATTGAATATTGAAGTGAACAGCTCACTACATTCTACCACTGTAAATATATATATATATATATAAGGTTTTGTTTTAGTTATTCTACAGTATTACTTTACTAGTTACTTAGTTGGTTAAGTTAAATAGTTAATGTACTTTTTTTCGGTAAAGTAGCATAAAATAATATAAAAATAATATTAAATGAAGTTACATTAGGGGAAATTAAAAGTTTAACACACAAAGTACTTCATTTTATTTTATGTTAATTTAGTGAAAAAAAAGTGTAACACAGAGATTGTCAGTGTCACTAGTGGGGGGGGGGGGGGGGGAGGATGGTGAAGGCTGAGACAGCTCCCTCCCTGCATTACTAGTGAGAGGCTGGCTTCACAGACAGGGGGGAGCTGCCTGACCCTCACTCCTCCCCTCCCCCATGTCCCAGCCAGTGAATGGTGTGTGGGTGAGGGGGGGAGGATGGTGAAGGCTGAGACAGCTCCCTCCCTGCATTACTAGTGAGAGGCTGGCTTCACAGACAGGGGGGAGCTGCCTGACCCTCACTCCTCCCCTCCCCCATGTCCCAGCCAGTGAATGATGTGTGGGTGAGGGGGGGGAGAGGATGGTGAAGGCTGAGACAGCTCCCTTCCTGCATTACTAGTGAGAGGCTGGCTTCACAGACAGGGGGGAGCTGCCTGACCCTCACTCCTCCCCTCCCCCATGTCCCAGCCAGTGAATGGTGTGTGGGTGAGGGGGGGGGGAGGATGGTGAAGGCTGAGACAGCTCCCTCCCTGCATTACTAGTGAGAGGCTGGCTTCACAGACAGGGGGGAGCTGCCTGACCCCCACGCCTCCCCTCCCCCATGTCCCAGCCAGTGAATGGTGTGTGGGGGAGGGGAGGGGGAGGATGGTGAAGGCTGAGACAGCTCCCTCCCTGCATTACTAGTGAGAGGCTGGCTTCACAGACAGGGGGGAGCTGCCTGACCCCCACGCCTCCCCTCCCCCATGTCCCAGCCAGTGAATGGTGTGTGGGGGAGGGGAGGGGGAGGATGGTGAAGGCTGAGACAGCTCCCTCCCTGCATTACTAGTGAGAGGCTGGCTTCACAGACAGGGGGGAGCTGCCTAGCCCCTCCCTGCATTAGTGTGTGAGCTTCTGAACAAACAGCTGTCCTATAGCACATACTTTTTTTCATCTTCTTTTTTTATTTTCTCATGGTAGGATGGAACGTGAAAGGGAGTCTGAGTCCTCCCCGCCGTCCTCCTCCAAGGTGGCAGCTTCTAAAGACAGATCCAGGAAGCCCCGCTTTACCCGGGCGGACGTGGACCTCCTGGCCCGGCTCATCCTCCTGGATGAGAGTAACCTCTACACCCCCCAAGGCAGCAGGCCAAACCTTGAAAGGGAGACTGCTGCCTGGGCCTCTCTCCAGGAGGAGTTTTGCCGGCGGGCCTCCTACCCTCGTGAGGTTGAAGACCTCAAGAAGAAAGGTGAGAAATAATGTTGGTCATATTATTTAATTATAAATTATGTATATTATTTTGTCATTGAAAATTGAATAGAGTATGCTAGTAATACTAGCTACAGTAGCTAGTAGCATAGAGTGAGTTATAGTAGTTATTACTATATAATTATATATAATTACTTTATAATTATATAAGTAATAACAGTTATAATTTTAAGTAAATATATTTTAAAAGAACTGAAATGCTAGCTAGCTTCTAGTGTACCACCCTTACCCTATACTATACTATTACTAATACTTACTAATAACTAGACTACAAAGGAAATAAAATTATCTGTGGTATATTATTGATATTTATATTTATCGTTTTCAAATGGTGGTATTTGGGATTTTGAATGCCACATTGAAATATAAATTAAATAGTATTTTGTTATTACTAACTTTTGTATGTTGCATAAAAATAATCTAGTAGGTCAAGGCAAAACATGGGCATGTTGTAATAATTAATCAATGTTATTCTTTTTCCTGTATATTCCTCTAATTTTCAGGTCGCCATTTGCGACTGCACGAGGGTAGGATGCTCGAGGAGGTTCGCCGAACCTTGAGCCGTCCCTTGCCTGGTAGGTTGTTTTCAGAATACTACACAAGAACACATTACACAAATATTATTCAATTAATTGTAATGGAATTTGTGTTTAATTATGTTTGTTTACTATAACAGTGAATGAATCATTGTGTCTGATCTCATTCTTGTTTTTAAAATTTTAACTGTTGTTCTCTGAATTTTGATTTGTCTTGTACAGAACCACACCCAGGCAGGGACGAGGCGGGGCTTCCTGGGCCTAGCAGGAGGCAGAGCTGCCACCAAAGGAGGACGGAGGCACCAGCAAGGGCTAGTGGTCTAGGTAATAATATATCTTGGCCAGTACAGTAGTAAATTATCTGAGGCTGAAAAACAAAATCTTTTTTTTTCATATCAGTCAGTTATAGTTGGTGGGGAATGTGGGGATGTGTTTATTTATTTGTGTATATTAAATGACACTGAGTGGCTTTGAGAGTAAACTAAAGAATGGAAGGAGAAAGAAAAGAAGAGGTTTGTAGTGTACCTCCTACCATCATATTCTGTCTAACCTGAGAGTGACTCTATTATTTCTCCTTCCAATCCTTCAAATTATGTATTATCTCTAATCTATGTTGATTGATTTGATATCTCTCCACTCTCCCCCTCCCTCCTTCTCCCCTGCGATGGACTCCTCATTTTTCTATAACCCTCAAGGTCAATAAACTAAGTAAGGGGTAGATTATTTTATAAACTTGCTCGCACGCATCCAGTAGTTGCTTATTTATTTGCCATATATGACTATGTATGTAATGTATTGTTCTGTGTCTCATGTTGAATTTTTTTTTTGTGTACATTTCTTTACAGGACAAGAGGAACAACTGGCAGCGGCAGCCTGGCGGCCAAGCACAAGCACCAGTACCAGTACTGCCGTACTTCCTCCAGGATCTCCTCCTAGCTGTAAATGCTGTGCACAGTTTTCAAAGCTGGAGGAGATCCTGCAGGAAGTATGGCAGTTCAAGGCGAAATATGATGCCGACTTCATGATGTTGCAGCAGAAGGTCACAGACGTGCAGGACAGTGTCAGCAATGTGGAGGGGAGGTTATCAGCCCTGGAGGAGGCCCCTCAGGAGCAGAGGGAAATGGCTTCTCCTCCTCACGAGATGCCTCATGAGGAGGAGGTGCCAGTTCCCTCTGCTCCAGAGCAGGCTCCTCCGGGGGCGGCACCCTGCTGCAACATCATGAAGTCAAGGCATCATATTTCGCCTTGCCCTGGACTCCTCTTCAGTTGTTTGTTTGTTTTTTTTTGTTTTTTTTATTGCAAATAAAATAAAAATATATTTCTTTAGTTAAATTTGTTAATAAATTATATACTATTATTGAAAATGTTTGTTCTTTTTTATATATTATTTCTGAGTTATTTAACTAATAATAATTAATTATTATAAAATTAAATAGTATGGTAATACTAAATTACAGAGAGCAGACATGTACGGAATACAGATGTATGTCTATTATAATCCATCAAATTTCGGTGTTTTTGTACTAGTAGTAGTAACTAAGTCAGTCATACACTTCCATAAAACATTCAGTCTGGCTGAATTAGCACAAGTTGTATACTTGTGAGCAGTAGCGCCAACGTCAAGGCTTCAACCATGGCTACTGACCATTCACACATCTTTCAACCTGGCCAATGCAATATTGTGCAGTGTGCAGCACTCAAGCTACTGCAATGACTCACACGTCGATGCCAAAAATTGCTGCATGACCAAGACAGCCATTTGAAGCAGAAAATGTAATGCTTGTGATACTAAAGTAGGAGTAAGAAGAAAGCAGAATCATGAACAAAAAATCCTTCAGAAATGTACAACTTCTGGGTGCTCAGTTTTCTCTTTTTATTAGGATTTCTTAAGGCCTTTTGTTCCACATGATTCTGATTTCTTAGTCCTAGTACTAGTAGTAGTTAGTTAATAGTTAGTTACTGTAGTCTGTTAGTACTTTACTATTACTTAGTATTGCTATGAACAACAATACTGGGACTGGCAGAATTACAGGCATTAAAATACATTCTCTGCTTTAAATGGGCTCCTAGGACACATGGAAAAGTTTGGTATCAAAGTGTATCTATTCTATGCTGCAGTCTCTGCATACATTACCAGTACACAGCTACACACACACTCAAGGGTGTTTGTATATATTTTTTTAATCAATATATTGTTACAGTAGTGGGATATGACAGTAACAGGTATAGCTAGCTACTACTAGTAGTAGCTATCAATAATAATATCAAATTAGTAGGCAGCCACTAGCTACTTAGCTAGCAACCTCTCTGTGCACTGTAAGTGCAATTTAATATTGTATTGGCCTGAAATTCTTTTATACTTCATTCACACAATCATGCTGTCGGAGATGGACGCTGAAGCAGAGGAACCCAGCGAGGACTTGCTTGCCTCAGAGGTGGACAATGGGGGAAAGGAGCCTGGGAGTGAGAAGCCTGTGTCGGGGACGCAGCAGGACAGAGTGTTCATGTCTTGTGACTCCTGGACTGGCTTCTCCTGGGGGCCACAAGAGGCAGCAGCGGCAGTGTTGTGGTAGCGGCACTGCCGGGCGCCCCAGCGAGCGATGCGGGGAGCACAGCTGCATAGAACCAAGCCTCTCTTCCACCCCTTGACCTTGGATCTTGGGCCTCGACAAGAGGCTCACTCCTCCCAGTCACAGGGAAAGTTTGGATACCCAAGCAGTGGAAAGTTTGTTTTGATGAAAACCAATTGCTCGACTAAGTCTGGAGACAAACGTGCACGGTGTGGACTCACTATGTTCCCTGTCATTGAAAATACTCTTTCACTTTACACACTGGTTGGTGGGCAGGAAAGAAAGTACTGTGCTAGTATTGCAAGATCAGGCCACATTGAAGCTTTCTGTGCCCAATATCTCAAGGGATCTGAGTCCATGCTCTGAATTGGCTCAGACAGAAAACTCTTAACATGCACTTCTGAAACATTCTCCTGCAGGTAGGACTCAGTAGTCACTCTTCTGCCAACAGCTGATGTGATTGCTTGTGACATGGCAGCCAGTTCATTAAACTTGGAATGACTAATAATTTGATGTGTCATGGAAGGGGTAGGGGAGCAGCTGATCATACTAGTACTTGAGCAGGATGGAGTTGGAGACTGAGAGGATGATACTAATTCTTTTTCATCGTTACCAGTGGAACAGACCCTGTTTGACATTATGTTTTCAACCGTTGTAATCAACTTTTTTTTTCCAATGTATAAGAGCATTGTTCTTGAGAGCAATACTGCCTTTCACACGTGGGTCACACATCGTGGCTAACATATAGCAATCCCTTTGCATGAGAGGTTTCAATCTTTTTTGAACTTGCTCTTTTAAGCATTTAACAAGCATTAACACTTCCTTAGAGAAATCTGGCTGATGCAGAAATTCCTCTAATACCTCCTCCAGATAGTTTATTACAGGGATGACACCACCCAAAGTGGCATTAGCTGAACTCAATGCATCAGTATATACTTTGAAAGGCTTGAGGACATGCACCATCTGTGCAATGTTTGTCCAGTCCTGACATCCAAGAGGATTTTCCAATCCAATTTCAGTTGCCATTGTCAAATCATGAAGAGGTGTCTGCTGTTCAGACAACCTCTCCAACATAAGATAGGTGGAATTCCATCTGGTAGGCACATCCTGAAGAAGGTTGTGCAAAGGTGCGCCAACTGCTATTTGCCTCTTTCTGAGTTGCTTCCCACTTTTTACACTGCGGTTGAAATATCCAACTATTTTGCGACACTTTTCAATCAACCGCTTCAGGAGTTGACTACTACAACTAGTACTACCTTCCTTGCCACTAAGCCCCAAAGCATCCCTCACTATCAGATGCAGGGTATGTGCAAAGCATCGGATGCCATTGAATCCACCATCAGCCAGAGCCTTAATAATATTGGAACCATTGTCAGTAATGAAATATCCATTTAAGCATTCCATATCACTGCTTCTAAGGAGCCCATTCCATCTTTCCATCATCCCCTGAATTGCGTGTAAGATATTTTCTGAAGTGTGGCTCTTGTCTAGCACTTGAGCATGCAGTAAAGCCCAATGGTATCCTGGCGAAACCTTTTTGGAGCTGCTGGTGCTACTGCTGCCACTGCCAATGCTGCTTACAGGTATTAATGCCTCATCCCGCTGCCACCAATGTGCTGTTAGAGACAAATATGCATGCATTGCATTCATACTAGTCCAAACATCAGTGGTGAGATGGATGCTCCTCCCCTTTGCCCTTGCCATCACAATCTGCATTTCAGCACAACATTTTCTGTATAGGGAAGGAAGCACCTGATGGCTAAATGTACTTCTTGAAGGAAGTTTGTAGTAAGGGGCGAAATAATGGAGCATCTGTTTAAATCCCTCATTTTCTACAATCTGCAGTGGCTGATCATCCAAAGCAATCATTACAGCAATATGTCATGTACCCACTTTGGACATTGCCTGCTTCCTGCTCTGTGACATTGCAGAAGAACACCACCCCATCTGCTCCATGGTAGCTTGCCGCTGCTGCTGGGGATGAGGAAGAGAAGACTGCTGCTTCTGCAGATGCACACAATCTGTATCTTCTTTAGTACTACTACTTTCCTTCTGTGGCTGCTTCCCTGTTGCTTTACTTGAAGCCTGGGTAAGCACGGTGGGACCAGCTTCTTCTGCAAGCAACAGTGCTCTATGTTCTCTTTCAAGGTGATATTTCATGTTGCTGTTAGTAAGATGTCCAATAATTCTTCCACGGCTCACCATCTTTTTACAATGGATACATTGTCCAAATCTCTGGTCAGCCACAACATGATAATGATTCCAAATCTTTGATGTCCTTGTACTGTTCCTTACTCTAGGCTGGATACTTGTTGTCATTTTCATACTAGTAGTAGAAATAGTAGTAGTAGTAGTAGTAGTTTTAGTCACGTGTGGATGTTCAAATGGTGTAGGGGACAGGGTACCAGCAATACTGCTGGCACTGGTAAGTAGTTGTTTGTTTTGCAATCTGACTAACATTGTCATTGCTGGTGTTCTCCTCCTCCTCCTCCTCAGAATGTTTACTAGCCAAGAACTCCTGATCATCCTCCTCCTCCTCCTCAATATCTGATTCATCATCATCATCCAAGACTTTCTGTAGTACCATTCTTTCATCTAAGATTTTCACCTTTTCCTCAAATTTTGCTCGTTCCTTCCCTTGCAACAAGTTTCCTTGCGCTTCTACATCCTCTTTCTTCTCAAAAAAATCGCAGTTTTTTCCTAGGGATGGAAGACAGCTCTTTCCGGTAGCACTAGCACTAGCACCACGTTTTTTTCCAGAGGGTACTGGTAGTGGCATGATGATCCTGTGGTCAAAGAAATATATAATAAATATAGTACATTAAACAAGTTAATAAATTAGTTTGGTATTTATTTTTAAAACTTTATTGAGCTAATAGCATTAGCTATTGCTAATTTGCTATAGGCTACCCCCAGACCACAGGACAAAGAAGGATATAGTGATTATTTATTAATAGTCAGTGAGTGACACTGACAATTGATAATTTGATATACTATATATATTATATTGCAATTGCAGTATTATATTATTTATACCATGCATTGGCCAGAGCATCAAACTGCAGCAGACTGAAACTAGGCTGCAATACTTCACTCATTACATTAGCCTCCTGGCAGTGGCTAGGCTTTTCTGTTAATACTACATGCAAGCCAAGCATTGAGGTTATAGCAGTTGTGAGACTGCAATCCTATTCCTATTTTTTCCTATCCTTTTCAGGCCTATTCTGTTCTTTGGACTAAAATAACTTCTCCCTCCCACTTCAAGTCTTACCCCCAAATCTCACACACAGGAGCAGAAGCCTCAAGCCAAGCACAAGCATCAAAGGGATAGTTGGTATCCAGAGAAAGTTTGCAACTTCCAGCCACATATTTCTTTAAGAACTTACATTACATGAATCCCTGAAAAAAGCAAGAGTCCCTGCAGACTTGTCTTCTACCATAGAGGGAAAAATTACTGAACTGGGACATGCCACCCCCAGGAATGGAAACTGGATGATACACCTGAGAGTATTCAGAGCAGAGACATGAGCTGGAATCAGACTCACAGGACAGGAAGGATACTAACATATATATATATATATATATATATATATATATATATATATATATATATATATATATATAAAAGAGCCAGCTCCTAGAACATGACAAGATAAAGTATTTTTAGATATATATCCCAAGACCACAGAGCAGATACATAATATAGGATATTGGACAGACTATTGGCCAATTATAGGTTTAGTAGTAGAATTGATTTGATAGTAGTGACTCACTGGCTTTAATAGCTAGCCACTAGCCAGTGACACTAGGCTAATAGCCAAGCTAGCTATAATAAATCTAGTAGATTAAACACATTAATACATCTATATAATATTGATAAATATAATATTATATAATATGATATAATATAAATCTATTAAAACTCTACTGCTGCAATGCACAGAAAGCACCTACCTTGTCCTTTATAAGCACTGCTGCTGGAGTGCTGGTGCCTAGGCTAGGAATGCTGCGAACGAAGAGCTCACTCAAGAAACAGAAAAAAAAAAGTAGGTAGCAGTACTAGAGCTCACTGGTTGTGGCTATTGGCTACTTTGGCTAGTGGTACTGGCTGCTAGCTATATAGGCTACTGTGGCTACTGGCTGGCTAGTATCATAGGCTGATACTATCAGCTAGCTAAGCTAGGTAAGCCAGCTACCCCTTAATAACAATAAAGACTGTATAATATTAACTATCAATCAACAGCTGCAGCTAGCTATTAATGACTGATTGAATAAAGAGCTGATGTTTTCTCCTCAAACCCACAAAACAAAAGCAACACATAAGCAGAGCACCCCTTATTATATAGCTATTATAGCTACTGACTAAAAGTAGGAGGGAAAATAAACCTATTAATTAAAGTGGCCAATTCAAAAATGATGCATATGAATATTATGCATATCTAATGCAACAACGATCCCTTTTCTAAACTGCAGCACAGGGATTGGCAAATTCAAAACATTTCATCTGCCAGTGCCTGATAACAGAAGAATAAACAAACAAATTCTAGTCATATGACTGATGACATAATCACAATAATCACAGACACACTACAGTAGGATTAGAACATAAGAAAATGCCATACTGGGTCAGACCAAGGGTCCATCAAGCCCAGCATCCTGTTTCCAACAGTGGCCAATCCAGGCCATAAGAACCTGGCAAGTACCCAAAAACTAAGTCTATTCCATGTAACCATTGCTAATGGCAGTGGCTATTCTCTAAGTGAACTTAATAGCAGGTAATGGACTTCTCCTCCAAGAACTTATTCAATCCTTTTTTAAACACAGCTATACTAACTGCACGAACCACATTCTCTGGCAGCAAATTCCAGAGTTTAATTGTGCGTTGAGTAAAAAAGAACTTTCTCCGATTAGTTTTAAATGTGCCCCATGCTAACTTCATGGAGTGCCCCCTAGTCTTTCTACTATCCGAAAAAGTAAATAACCGATTCACATCTACCCGTTCTAGACCTCTCATGATTTTAAACACCTCTATCATATCCCCCCTCAGTCGTCTCTTCTCCAAGCTGAAAAGTCCTAACCTCTTTAGTCTTTCCTCATAGGGGAGTTGTTCCATTCCCCTTATCATTTTGGTAGCCCTTCTCTGTACCTTCTCCATCGCAATTATATCTTTTTTGAGATGCGGCGACCAGAATTGTACAGAATTCTGTCTCACCATGGAGCGATACAGAGGCATTATGACATTTTCCGTTTTATTCATCATTCCTTTTCTAATAATTCCCAACATTCTGTTTGCTTTTTTGACTGCCGCAGCACACTGCACCGACGATTTCAATGTGTTATCCACTATGACACCTAGATCTCTTTCTTGGGTTGTAGCACCTAATATGGAACCCAACATTGTGTAATTATAGCATGGGTTATTTTTCCCTATATGCATCACCTTGCACTTATCCACATTAAATTTCATCTGCCATTTGGATGCCCAATTTTCCAGTCTCACAAGGTCTTCCTGCAATTTATCACAATCTGCTTGTGATTTAACTACTCTGAACAATTTTGTGTCATCTGCAAATTTGATTATCTCACTCGTCGTATTTCTTTCCAGATCATTTATAAATATATTGAACAGTAAGGGTCCCAATACAGATCCCTGAGGCACTCCACTGTCCACTCCCTTCCACTGAGAAAATTGCCCATTCAATCCTACTCTCTGTTTCCTGTCTTTTAGCCAGTTTGCAATCCACGAAAGGATTCAAGCTAATAGCTCTTTCCCCCATTCCCATTCCCCATCCCCCATATAAAACAATCTGTAAAAAAACAGCACCTCGGCTGTTGGTAAATGGTAACCTTGGTAATGAATAAATAACAAGAAGACACCCAATAGGAATACATATTCATCCTTAAATTGAGAAAAAAGTGTCAATTTAGTATTATATTACTGCGCACTAACATATATCAATGCACACTGTCATATACATAGTGCGCACTAATAATCCGTTAGTGCGCGGTATGGTGTGGCGGCATTTACTGTGCCCTAATTCCAGAGACCGTGCACTAACGGATAATCCATGCGCACTAACATCCGTTAGTGCGCAGTAATTAAAAAACGACTTTAACCCGAAAATTCGTGGAATTTTGATTCTTTTTTCCCAATTGCCGAACAATGACGAATTAGACAATGTTGTTGGCATTGCCTAATTCGTGAAAAACGAATGCACATCTCTAATACCCAGTTACAGTATTGCTACTGTCCTAGTCTGGTTCCAGTTACCTGTCCTGATCCACAACCCGCCTAAGTCCCAGTGGCCGGGCCCCTACGGGCTCCCCCCGGGGGGGGCTTCGGCTTCCAAGGGTGAAGCCACCTAAGTCCCAGCGTTTGGGCTCCTACGGGCTCCTCCTGGGGGAGTACCAGCTTCCAGGGTGAAGAGCATCTACGTCCCGCCTGAACATCTGCCTCCAGGCCTGCTATTCATTAGAGACATTGACCATCTATTCCCAGTCTTCAGCAGGTCGGCCCAAGGGTCCACTAAACTGAGACTCCCACAACACTATTAGTCAACTGTTTTGATATATTTGTTCATTTTTTAATATGGTTTTACTATTATATTTTATATTTCTTGGTTTTATTATTTGATGATTTGTGAGGAATTATAATGTTTCTTTCATATACAGTATCTAGCTTGTTGCAGTTTCCAGTTCAGTTTTTGTTTGCACATTTCTATTTATATTTTATTGTGACTAGAATCAGAAGTTTCCAAGTAGTGGATAATATATTTTTATCCTTATTAGTTATTTGATGTGTCTGCTATTTTGAAATATTTTATTGGTGTTTGGGAAATATTTTAAACATTTCCCAATGAGTTTTTATTTATTCAATGTTCTATTCATCAGCTGTTTTGTAATATAATTGTCATTTCTTTAGTATGGTTTTTACTATTATATTTTATGTTTCTTGATTTTATTGTTTGATGTTTTATGCTGAATGGTTACTGTTTATCCAGTGTTGCACTGCATACAGAGACTGGCTTGATGTGATTTCCAGTTCAGTATTTGTCTGCACATTTCTATTTCTATTTTATTGTCTCTTTATTCTGTATTTGATGATGGTCTATTTGTATTTCACCTGTATCAGACCGAGGTGAGGTATTCTGTTTGACTGTAGTTTCTGTCTATAGCAGTTTGGCTTGTTCTATTTTTCATAATAGGAAGTGTATTGATGTTTTAGGGTCTGGTGTAATAGTTGCAGTACTGATTTTCCATAGGTAGGGTTTGAAGATTATCTGGATTAAATAATTAAATAATGAAATTAATGGAACAGTTTTGCACAAGAGAAAAAAAATGTGTTTTGTTTTTATGAGCAGGCAAAACAGGCCTTGGATGAGAAACAGAAGCAGTTTGTGTAGAGAACTGTCTCCAGCTCAAGTCCTAGCTAACACGGAATGGGGTGGGGGGGGGGGGGGGGGGCGTGTACCAAGATAACAGTATTTTGACACCATTAGTTTAGGTAAAGGTTCAGTAATTCTCCACTCCAAATAAGGGAGCCATCCCAAAACAAAAGAGAAAAAAATGTTGTAGCAATATTAGTATATAAGGATGTAATGTATAGCTTAGAAACTGAGCAGGCTTTGGTAATACGTCACAGTTAGATGCTCCAAGCCACTCCCAGGAAACTTGTATCTTTCCTGTATTCTTTTTCTGGCTTTTCTTTGCTTTCTATAATAAAGAGTATTATTAAGAAATATAAAGGCTGTGAGTTTTTCTATAACAAGCCAGCCAGCGCTGTGAAACCCCTGAGTGCTGTGAGCCTCAGGTAGTAAATTGGGAACTTCTTGTGAGGTAAGAAAGCTAACAACTACAAAAGTCCCTGCCCTGGAGGTGAGGCAGGTAAGGAACTTGGAAGTCGCCGAGACAGCCGCCCTCGGGACTTCAACAGGTTGTTAGTGCTTTTGGTATGGGAGATTTACTATATTGCTATTGTAATTTAGTTTACTCATGGCTTTCTGAGTGCCAAGCATGTTATAATAGGCCCAATATCATATGAGTTCTAAGCGTCTTTTTACTTTTATTCCAGGTTTTCTGGTTGGCACTACAGCAGTGGATGTAAATATAGTAGACTTTCTAATATTTTTACTTTAGAAGACTGTACTATGAATGTACATTTTTCATTTAAAATCTTATTTAAAAATGCATCATTTGTAACTGGGTGTGTGGAGGGTAAGGCTGGGGCTGGGGCAAGGCTGTAAGGTTTTCCTAGGATGCCTGTTGACCTGTCTGTACTGGCTCCACATGAGAATACAGAATTCCATCTGGATTGTGCTGACATAGGCCAGGCTCTCCCCAATTGAAGGGAAAATTTAGCACTGTGCAGGAAGGCTACGTGCTGGGCGGTGGTGGTTTGACAAGGGTGGCCTCCTTGTGCAATCATGCTGACGCAGCCAGCTCGAGCTTCCAGTAACAATGCTATCACTCCCCTAAGGGATTAGTAATCACAAGCCTCTTCGCAAACACACCTGGTTAAATTCAGAGACCAGCCTGGGCAAAGTCAGAAGCAGATCCTGCAACGTAGACATACATTCGGGAGTTCCCGCAGTTGACCGCTCCTGATGGCAGCCCCCGCTTCTCGGCTTGAGGAAATCGGACGGTAAGGTCTTGAACAAGTACTGCTGGTGTCTAGTCTATTACATTGCTTTGTAATATGATGATTGTGTGTGTGTATGTCAATTCAATCCTTTATAAATAAATTCTTGTTTTATATATCCTGACTGTATTCTTTTTGGGACCCCGTAGATAAGTGGTCCCAGGCAAGGAGTATTCTATATTCCTTACACCAATATTGATGCATATAATTTTGATAGGGCTTAATTTTTCTTTTTCTTAAGTCCTGGAGGAAGCCAGAAGTATGGATCACATCTGGTACCCCTCCTTCCCAGGAGTAGGTAGGTAGAGAGAGCCTATGGCCAGATGTGCCACAGAAAAGTCACCACTACCTGATGTTCTAATCCATGGCACCACCTAGGCTCTGCTCTCAGAACCTTGCAGCAACAAGAAAGACCAGCAACGGTTCTTAAACTAATGGGAACTCTTTTCTGAGAACATGTATATTCATGAATGTCTTCTCTAGTTACAGCTTGGGCCCTGGAGTGTGGTAACTAAGGGGTAGCATGCAGGACAGAGATAGTTGGAAACCACTTTGCGCAGCATACAGCCCCTCTTCATCTTCCTGGGTGAATGCTTGAAGCCTCTGTCTTATCTTCAGGCTGAGTAAGATGGGAAGAATGTGCAATGAGCATTGGCTGTAACTCATTTTGAATGCTGGGAGCAGCAGCAAAGGAGCTCTGTCAGGCACATGCAGCAGCCAAGGTAACTATCAGCCAAGGTAACTAACTGAGCCAGTTGTTCACACCACACCAATTTCTCCCTTCTCCCTTGGGAGCTGATACATTGTGACAGATTCATATGTGTCTTTGCCCCCTCTCTTCTGGTTTTGGAAGAGAGACTCGTGGGCTTTCAGTGCTTCCCTAGCCCTTTTGGCCATATAAGTCCTTTCCATGTCTGCACTTTCTGATTAACATAGGTTTGCTTTACGTGTGAAAACATTGGGAATTACTGGCCTAAGGAACCATAAAAGCAGCAGAGTCTGTGTAGCACACAGTCAGTGAAAATGTGCTGGAGTGGGGGAGGCCCTGAAAAGTGGAGACAATCTACTATCATAGAACAAGAATGGGTGAGCCAGAAAAGGTGCTTGTGCAGCATTAGTCAAGCTTCTGTCTGAGGTGGCTTGGCTGAGCTCTGAGATGGGCAGCTGGCTGCAGAACCAGTGAGTCTCATGTAGTTTGAGAGTGCCAAGAAGGGGTGAGAATGGGAAAAGGAAGGGGCTGCTGCTCTATATGAGTGTGTCTTTGTCTATGTCTGATTGTGTGTGTCTGGTATGGTTGTCTCATTACTTGAACTGATTGGTTGGCAAAAGACTAACTCCAGACTAGGAATCCAGGATTTATAAAAGATATAACTAAACTTGTGGAGGAGGGGGCTGATTGATTGCATACGGGCCGATACAGTAAACCGTGCGGGAGAGCCTGGGCACGCAATTCACTAAGGAAAGGTATGCAAATTAGGGCCCACGGTAAAAAGGAGGCGCTAGGGACACTAGTGCATCCCTAGCGCCTCCTTTTTGACAGAAGCGGTGGCTGTCAGCGGGTTTGACAGCTGACGCTTAATTTTACTGGCGTCGGTTGTCGAACCTGCTGACAGCCACGGGTTTGGGAAACGGACGCTGGCAAAATTGAGCGTCCGTTTTCTAACCCGCAGGCCGCGGGCAGATTTTTTTTTTTTTTAGATTTTTTAATGTTTTTTATTTTTGGGGCCTCCGACTTAATATCGCTATGATATTAAGTTGGATGGTGTAGAGAAAAGCAGTTTTTTCTGCTTTTCTGTACACTTTCCTGGTGCCGGCCGAAATTAACTCTTGCCTTTGGCAGGAGCTAATTTCTGAGAGTAAAATGTGTGGCTTGGCTGCACATTTTGCTTTCTGGATCGTGCGGGACTAACTAATAGGCTCATCAACATGCATTTGCATGTTGCGGGCACTATTAGTTTCAGGGGGGTTGGCCGCACGTTTTCCACGCGCTATTACCTCTTACTGTATAAGGGGTAAGAACATAAGAAGAACATAAGAAAATGCCATACTGGGTCAGACCAAGGGTCCATCAAGCCCAGCATCCTGTTTCCAACAGTGGCCAATCCAGGCCATAAGAACCTGGAAAGTACCCAAAAACTAAGTCTATTCCATGTAACCATTGCTAATGGCAGTGGCTATTCTCTAAGTGAACTTAATAGCAGGTAATGGACTTCTCCTCCAAGAACTTATCCAATCCTTTTTTAAACACAGCTATACTAACTGCACGAACCACATTCTCTGGCAACAAATTCCAGAGTTTAATTGTGCGTTGAGTAAAAAAGAACTTTCTCCGATTAGTTTTAAATGTGCCCCATGCTAACTTCATGGAGTGTCCCCTAGTCTTTCTACTATCCGAAAGAGTAAATAACCGATTCACATCTACCCGTTCTAGACCTCTCATGATTTTAAACACCTCTATCATATCCCCCCTTAGTCGTCTCTTCTCCAAGCTGAAAAGTCCTAACCTCTTTAGTCTTTCCTCATAGGGGAGTTGTTCCATTCCCCTTATCATTTTGGTAGCCCTTCTCTGTAACTTCTCCATCGCAATTATATCTTTTTTGAGATGCGGCGACCAGAATTGTACATAGTATTCAAGGTGTGGTCTCACCATGGAGCGATACAGAGGCATTATGACATTTTCCGTTTTATTCATCATTCCTTTTCTAATAATTCCCAACATTCTGTTTGCTTTTTTGACTGCTGCAGCACACTGAACCGACGATTTCAATGTGTTATCCACTATGACACCTAGATCTCTTTCTTGGGTTGTAGCACCTAATATGGAACCCAACATCGTGTAATTATAGCATGGGTTATTTTTCCCTATATGCATCACCTTGCACTTATCCACATTAAATTTCATCTGCCATTTGGATGCCCAATTTTCCAGTCTCACAAGGTCTTCCTGCAATTTATCACAATCTGCTTGTGATTTAACTACTCTGAACAATTTTGTGTCATCTGCAAATTTGATTATCTCACTCGTCGTATTTCTTTCCAGATCATTTATAAATATATTGAACAGTAAGGGTCCCAATACAGATCCCTGAGGCACTCCACTGTCCACTCCCTTCCACTGAGAAAATTGCCCATTTAATCCTACTCTCTGTTTCCTGTCTTTTAGCCAGTTTGCAATCCACGAAAGGACATCGCCACCTATCCCATGACTTTTTACTTTTCCTAGAAGCCTCTCATGAGGAATAGCGCGTCGAAAACGTACGTCCAAACGGGGGCTAACGGTGCGCTCGGCCTGAGCGCACTTTACTGTATCGGCCTGATAGATAGAAGTGGGACTGCAGCTCACTTTATTCATCTCTGGTCTAGGATGTGCTCTACTTAATTTTTAGGAAAAACATGAAATTTATGTTGGGAGATTTTCTTGTCACAATTCTGCCAGACTCCAGGTGATGTGATGGTACATCTCAATGATTAGTTTGGTATGCTTTTGGAGCTGTTGAAGCACGTGCTGCACAGCCGTTGAGCGAGTCATATACCCAGTGGGTCAGTTTTGAAAAGATCCAACAGGCTGATATTTTCCGGAAATCTGCCACTGGCCATGAACTTTTATTTGCAACTACCTGGAGATTTTTGCCTTATTTATATCCCTGCCCAACTCACAGCCTAGTCATCATTGCAACAGTCCTCAGCTGGAAGCCTTGTACCAGGGCTTTTTTTTTGCATACTTGGACCCTAAATCTTTCTTCTATATGTGACTGTTGCACAAGAAATATGATGCTCTCACCCCAGGGACTGTGACCACTGCCTTGAAAAGGAAACTACTTACAGATTTGGATGGATGGCATTTTTGCCTTCTGAAACAGATAGTGTAATTGATTCTCTGTATATGACATAGCCAGAGCAACTAGGTTAGCTGTGCAAGACAGGCTTTCTATAGAGTTCACCATGGCTAACACAGGGCATGTGCCTGAGTGAACCTGATGGCATCTGGGATGAAACAGGCTTTCCCCCACTAGTATACGCAAATTAACATAAATCAGCAATGAAGGAGGAGGGGTAATGGGATGAGAAGGAAAATACTGAAAGCTTATGAAGAAGTTAAAGAGAATATGGGTTAAGTAATACCTGTCATTTCTGTTAAGTAGTCTAGGGAAGCAAGATGGCAGCATAACAGAGGTCATGCTCACCTGATGTCCTGTTGTCCTCATTTCTTCTTTCTTTCTTTATTTGCTTAATATGACCTCAAAATGGAAAAGAAGGGTTAGGGTTTTCCCTCCAGCGTCTCCCCTTCCTGTTGTGGTTTTGAGGTGTTGAAGTGGATTCTTGGGCACTGTGGTGATGGCCACGCCCACAGGGAGGAGCCCCGTGAGGAACCGCAGTGCTAGGCTAGACTCGAGACACGACAACACCTCGAAACCAAAACAGATTGCTAACTCCATGGATTCGGCTCAGCTCACCGCTTTGCAGGCCATTCCAAGCCTGGCCCAGCGAATCTCCAAACAACAGAATTTGTTGGACAATTTGACTGTTGCCTTTAACCAGTTACACGCACAGATGAATACACCAACTACCTCAGGTAAAGAAGTTACACCGCCAGAAGTGACGGTCAAGTCTACAGTACCTCTGTCTGCTCCAACACACTTCGCAGGTGAAGTGTGGAAATGTAGAAGATTTATTAATCAGTGTTGCATGCACTTTTCTCTGCAACCTAACCCTTTGTCAAGACATATGGAATATCTTGAATTTTCCTAAGGTCATGGGTGAAATCCCCTAACTGACTTTAAAGATATATTTCCAGGAAGTTTTAAACTTCGCACTTGAACAAATGCCTTCTGTGAATACTTTTTATTTTCTTCCACAAAGATTTTCAGATGCGACTTTGCAAAATACTGATTTTCAATCTTTAAATTTGACAAATTTTCTTGAATTTTCTTCAGCTGAAGAATTTAATCATAGTACTTTATTGGTTTCTTTTATTTCCTCTCAAGATTTGAACAAAGTTATTGTTACACTATTCGGTCGCAGACGGCTGTAACCTCTCATGCTCACTTCTTTTTTGCCTGCTTAAACTCCATTGGGGAGAATAGCGGTCTCCGCCAGTCACCGCCAGCCTACCCGGTGTCCCTGGAATGGCGTGGGTGTTTCCGACCGCCATCTTGACTCTGGAATCACTTAGGTGCGCGCATGGGTCAGCTTTGAGCCTTGCGTGGCGGGAATCTCGGGGACGTCCCCTCCTGATGACACCTCTGCTTCCGGATACTTAAGCTGACTGTACCTAACCATCAACGACTTTGCAACGAGTTCCCTCATTGCTGAATCTGCACTTCATGCTTCGGACTCCATCTCAGCAGACTTGGTGCTTGTTCCTCTGGGTACCCACTCCTCGGCGGCCCTTCTCGGCTATTGGCTATCCGCTCTTTGGAGGGCCTCCTGCCTGGAACCACTGCTTCACCCCAATCCCGGGGCCCTTGCTGGGATGCTTTCTACTGTGAGTACCTCTCTCTCTCTCTCCAGATCTCCGGTGTACCCCATGCTGCGGGCCACTACTGTCATCTACTCTCCTGAGCTCTCTGCCGAGCACCTTGCTCTCTGGACCAGCAGGTATCGAGGGGATCCTCTTGGCTTACCCTGTGTTGCAGGCCACTACCATATCATCTTCAAGGAAGGACCCTGCCGGTCTACCCTGCGCTGCAGGCCACTACGATACTATCTCTAAATGAAGACCCTGCCGGTCTACCCTGTGCTGCAGGCCACAACGATACCATCTCTACGTGAGTACCCTACCAGTCTACCCTGCGCTGCAGGCCTCTACGATACCTTCTCTATGTGAGTACCCTGCCGGTCTACCCTGCGCTGCAGGCCTATACGATACCATCTCTACGGGAGCCCCATGCCGGTGTACCCTGCGCTGCAGGCCACTACCGCACCAGCTCTAACCCAGGACTCTGTTGGTGTACCCTGCGCTGCAGGCCACTACCAATTTATCTCTCCTTGAGACCCTCCGGTGTACCCTGCTTCGTGGACCATTACTGGATCATCACCATTGGAGATTCTATCTAGGCATACCCCACTTCACAGACTGTGTCTTTCATGCATTACCCGCTCCCCAGGTAATTGCATTCTCTCTCTCTCTTTAATAAAGACTCTATTTCACAGCTGTGTCTGTCGCCCCCCACGACCTTGCCTGCTGACAGTGAGGCTCATAGGGCTCCTCCCTGTGGGTGGATCCATCGCTCCTGTCTGCCCAGGAGCCCACAAACCTACAAACCTTAACAGTTATGAGCAATTATTATAGAAATGTTTCCTCTCAATTCTACGGTAAGTTTGTAGGATTTTTCCTGATCTTGCGCAAGTCACCCAATTGAAAATGAAGAGTTTTCTTGCCCTTAGGCAATAAACCATATCCTTAAGTTTTTCTTTCCTACTTCATTATCCTTGAAAACGTGTTAATATCAAATGTAATAATAAGTGCTTCATTTTTTTCTTCCTGAACAACTGAGAGGCTTTTTGGATTCCCATAGATCTGTTACTCCTCCCCAGTGTCTACTAATTGGAGGGGGTTAGATTAGTCAGAATGCTAAATTATAACTATGTTATTACCATTTCTTAATATTGGTTGTCTTATATTCTCCCTGTTTTTCTTTGCTTCCTCGATTATGATTTATACTGCTTGTGTTGGATGATAGTATTTTATGATTTTTCTTAGATTATTTTGTTTACTGTTTACTGGAATCCATATACTTCTGTAACAAAGTTAATTCTTTGGATTGTTTGAAAATGCATAAATGCATAAATAAATAATTTTAATAGTCTAAATGTAGCTAGGGCTCTTGAAGGCAGCAAAACATTACTGTCACACATTTGTTTCCATTAAACCTTTCTATATCAGGTGGTTAAACACTATAGTGCACTTCACTTTTTGGATCTGTGTGTAAATTAGCAAGATAGTGGAGTGAATAAAGCCATTCCGATGTCTCTCCAACTGCTGTCTCTGTTAACCCCTGGGACTCATATTCAAAAAGCTTTGTCTGGCTAAATATGGGACTAAGCTGGACAAATCCCATTTTTTGAATTTCCCATTGCTCTCAAAACTTCTGACTTATATGGGTTATTCAGTTAAAGACTTAGCCAGATAAAACTTATCCAGATAATTCAGAGGCTTTTCTAGATGGAGTTAAGTTAGTCAGATAACTGATATTCAGAGTTATCCAGTCAACTGTAGTCATAGGGAGAGCAGTCCTAAAGTTAGCCGGAAAACATTTTTTGACTAAGTAGAACTGTATCTGGATTTATTCAGCAGAGCACATAATTGGTAGCACTCCACTGAAGATCCTGGACAAGTTAGCAGGGTAATTTGTCTGCTCACTGGCTTGCTGAATATGAACCTGCTTGTCTTCAGTGTGAAGAGTCCAGGGGCAGTAACTAGCTGAAAAGGAAGAGAAGAACAGAAGAGAAACTGAGAAAGAGATGCATAAGATTCTGGCCTGTACAGATAATTCTGTACAGTACAGTACTGTACTGTACTTTATACTCATTCATAGTCAACTTCAAGAGAACTTGAAAGATGCTATGCACAGAGCTCTTCGTACAGAGATTCCTAGAAAGAAAGGTACATCCACGCTAGAGCTTGTTTTGCTGCCATCATACAAGTTCAAATCCTAGACCTACACAGAAGCATATATAGACACACAGGGGATGATTCATAAAGGTGCAGGACCATTTTATTATAAAAATGTTTTTTATTAGTGAATAGGTCCCATTGATAAAAATGTGATCTGTGGTAAATGAGACACATTTGCCACAGAAAAACAGTGCTGCACCTTTGTGAATCTCTATTGACTGTAAATAAAAAACCAAAACAATACTTAGATCAAATACTTTTATACTCTTTCAGAAGTTATTTACATACTTTCAGAAGTAAAATGCTTCCAAATAAGGTCATCTGGAGATGGAGATGCAGCTGATGAAGCGGAGTGATGGAAATTTGCAGTCTGAACTGAATAAACAAAATCCATCTTGCATGACTGATAAGTATTACAAATTTCCATGTCATAAATGTAGCCTTTCTTATTGTTATCAAGAAAACTGTAAATTTTTATGGCTTTATTATATCTATAATAAAATAAAACCAAGAAGCAGAAAATAACTCAACAAGTCCAGAGAGATCAGAAGGATAATCTGGTTTTCAGCAGATGATTGTCTCAATAACTAAGCAAATTACACTACTGCTCAAATCTCCATGGTTCATTTCTTTTTGACCTAGGTAAGATGTGAAAATTTGAGTCAAATATTTTTGTAAGTATTCAGCAATATGATCTGTCTTCAAATACTTCAAATCTGTGAATAGTCGCATAAATCCAAACAAATCTAAAGTAAAACTAGACTTTTTTGAAAATAAATATCAAAGAAAATTCTAACTTGATCAAAGTTGACTGGTTATCTGAGTGAAAGAGAGGAAAGATTCAAACTTGGATTTAACATGGTCAGAGGAGACTCACCCTTCCCTACTCCAGCAATATGAACAGTGGCCACCAGGTTGTGCTATTGAGTTGCTAACTGTTCTGAAAATGCGAGTGTCTATGAGTGAATAATAATGGCAACAAAAAAGTCTTGATTGTTCACAGGACTCACAGCACAAGTAATCTACTCCATTATAGACACAGCTTGTACTACAGCCAGGATGATTCTCTAGTAAACAATTAATATGTTATGGTCTTTCATTCCTAGAGTGTGCTAACGTTTTTGCTAGAAAAACAATCAGGACATCACAGATGAGCCTTAGCATATCTGCCTCTACAAGGCTCTTGGAGAAAGGTTCTAAAGATTAGAGTTTTTGTTAGTGGCCACTGATTAGACAAGGACCCAGTCTCTTAGAAACCAAACACTGTTTTCTATTTCAAAGCATGACTGGACAATCATTGAATGGGATCACTAAATACAAAACAAATCACACACTGTTAGCCAGGAGGTTCTTGGATCCCAATATCCACATTATAAATTTCATCTTGCAATTTCCTGAATGGCTAACCTACTCCTCAGAATCAGGAGTGGTAGTTCAACCATCCCATTAGTGCTCTTTATCTTAAATAAAGCCAAAAGACGCAATACAATATTAGTCACACAGAAATTCCCAGGAATGAATCTGAGATTTGTGAATCCCAAGGGCTGAGTTCACAGAAACCGAAATGAAAAGTAGATCACCAATTGAGAGGTTCACATATCATGATTAACAAATTACAAACTCTGGATCAGTCCTTTCTTACACTGACATAATCTTTCATTCTAGGGCCTGTATCTTTCCTGCTGTAGAGTGGATTCTTGACAGGATGATAATAGTTTACCATCTACCAGGTAATTTTGGCACCTATCACCAGAGCAAATTTGCTTGCAGCAAATCATTATGTAAACTCAAACAGCTCTGTACAATTATTCCAGTGCCAGATTATTCAAAGCATGATGGTCTGCTAGCTGGCCTCTACTGAGCAGGCAGCACACACAATACACTTGTAACTAGTCCAGAATGCCTGAATGATACCAGGGAATGCTTCATACACAGAGACACAATAAGCCCTGGGCAATTTTTATTGTAGCTTATGTTTCCTTTTAGAATTCTTTCCAATTAAGACTTGCAACCCATCAAGTACAGCCATTGTGTTCTATTCTTGGTATTCCCAAGGTACCGTATCATAAGAATACTAAATATAATCAGTCTAAATACAGAGATCAAATAGACTCTACGGAATGCCAACAGAAAAGATAGGGGTAGATTTTCAAAGCATTACTCGCGCCGAAACCGGCATATATGCACGTAAGTGGCAGGGGCGCGCACAGCCCAAATGTTGCATAGGGGTATTTGTGCGTGTAAATGACCCTGCGCGCACAACTTTACGCGAATAGCAAAGGGGCGTGTCGGGGGACGTGTCGGGGCGGATACCGGACATACTCGCATAAAACGTATTTTATAAGCGACACGCATAAATCCACCGGCACGCTCTGCCTAGTTCACGTGCGTATATTTACTACTGCTTTCCTGTGTGCGCAAGCTACGAGTGAAGGGTCTGCGGTTGCTGGCTGTCATCGCTAAAGGACCAGAGATTCTGGAGAAGGGCTGAAGGTGGAAGGAAGAGGCCGTGGGGGAGTAACCGGTGGAAACTGGGAAAGTAGAAGCGTTTTCCATAGCCACCGTTAATGTGCATATAACGGTAGGAGACAGCCTCAGGAGCGTCTAAAGTCAACAGCCATTCTTTCGTTATTCCTTGTCTACACATGTTCACAGCAGCAATATGGCTCCTGCAATCCATACGGCTCAGAAGAGAGAGGAGGAGGAAGAGAAGAATACTGAGACAGAGGCGGTACACTTTACATAGAGTCTACAGGACTCGCACACAATTTCTGGATCTGTCTGAGGAGGAAGTAATGCATCGTTACAGATTTAATAAGGAGACCATACTGTCCCTCTGCCTAATGCTAGAGGCTGACCTGCAACCCCTCACCCAAAGGGGCCATGCCTTGCCTGTACACATCAAGGTGACTACATTCCTGGCATTTTTGGCTACCGGCACCTTCCAAACACCGCTTGGCTTGACTTCTGGAATCACTCAGGGTGCCACCTCAAGGTGTCTGGAGCAGGCCCTGGCTGCCCTGCTGCGACACACACACAACTTTATCTCCTTCCCCATAGGAAGAGACAGGGCCGGCGGAACCATTAGGCGAGCTAGGCCTGTGCCTAGGGCGCTGAGACTTAGGGGGCGCCGGCAGGCAGCAGAATTTTGAAAGGGCAAAAAGTGCCCTTTCAAAATTCTGCCAGCCCTCGACTCGCCTAGATAGAGACCAAGCTCTGAGATTTAGGGGGCGCCGCAGCAGGCAGCCAGCTCCCGACTCGCCCTGCCTCCCCCCCGAGTGTCACCCTCCCGACACCCCCCTAGTGGTCCAGCGGAGGTCCCGGGAGCGATCTGCTGCTCCCGGGGCCTCGGCTGCCACTAAGCAAAATGGCGCCGGTTACCTTCAGCCCCTACCATGTGACAGGGGTCAACCAATGGCACCATTAGCCCCTGTCACATGGTAGGGGCTGAAGGCCACTGGCGCCACTTTGCTTAGTGGCAACCGAGGCCCTGGGAGCGGCAGATCGCTCCCGGGACCTCTGCTGGACCAGTAGCGGGGTGTCGGGAGGGTGGCACTCGGGGGGGGGGGGGGTGGCAGGGTGAGTTGGGATCTGGCTGCCTGCCGCGGCGCCCCCTAGGTCTCGGCGCTGATCTTCTTTCTGTGAGTGTGTGTGTATGTGAGAAAGGAATCAGCCAGTTTAAAAAAATGAAATATGATAATACATATACCTCAATTTTTGAAAAGCTGGATGAAAGATAAAATTACTGAATTTTAAGCATCCCTCTTCTGGAAAATAAAATTTAACTTAAAGTGGGTAGAGACAAATACTAAAGCAAAAAAAAATTAAAGTATTTAAAATGTTCATCTAAGTAAAATCACAAATTTAAGATACTGATGCCAAGTGGTTTTTTGTTTTTTTTTGAAGCATAATTTAAGCATGAAGACTAGAATAGAACCTGAAATGGTTTTGCTTTTTTTTTTTTTTTTTAAAGCCTTTAGAAAATGTATATTTTTAAATGACTAACAGGTCGATACTGTAAGACCGCGGGAGAGCGGACGAACGCCCGCTCTCCCGGCGCGCGCACCAGCCCTTCGCCGGTTCGGGCGATACAGTATTTAAATGAGGTGACGCGGTGCAAACGAGGGAAAGGAGGCGCTAGGGACACTAGCGCGTCCCTAGCGCCTCCTTTTGGCCTGGAGCGGCGGCTGTCAGCGGGTTTGACAGCCGACGCTCAATTTTGCCGGCGTCGGTTCTCGAGCCCGCTGACAGCCACGGGCTCGGAAACCGGACGCCGGCAAAATTGAGCGTCCGGTTTTCGGCCCGACAGCCGCAGGCCGAATTCAAATTTTATTTTATTTTTTTTTTACTTTTTTTTTACTTTTGGGGACCTCCGACTTAATATCGCTATGATATTAAGTCGGAGGGTGCACAAAAAAGCAGTTTTTTCTGCTTTTCTGTGCACTTTCCTGGTGCCGACCTTTGGGTCGGCGCTAATTTCTTAGAGTAAAATGTGCGACTTGGCTGCACATTTTACTTACTGGATCCCGCGCGCATACCTAATATGGCCATCAACATGCATTTGCATGTTGAGGGCGCTATTAGGTGCCGCGGGTGGGCCGCGTGTTTTCCTCCCCTTACTGAATAAGGGGTAAGGGAAAACACGCGTCCAGAGCAGGCTGACAGTGCGCTCCGACGGAGCACACTTTACTGTATTGACCTGTCAGACTGGAATCTTCCCATTTAAAAGGGAAGCTGACTAAGGATGTCTTTCTGTTCCATATCTCCCACATGAATAATCATACGACTGATAGTTTGAAGAAAGACACTTGCTTTATTGCCTGGAAGCGTAAAACAAGAGAAGCTGTACTGTGTGGGTGGCTGTCCCTTGGGAGGACAGAACCTGAAGGAAGGGTGTCATTTCGCCTTTTGATAGGAATGTGGTTTTCTTATTTAACGGTTGGGAGCATCACTTTCACTTTTAGTAAAAGTGAAAAATGCTGCAAGTCTGAAATCAAGGTGCTTCCCTGAGAGTGTAATATGTATGTGAGACAGGGAGGGTGCTTCATGAATGTGAGACAGGGAGGGTGCTTCTGTATGTGTGTGTGGTATATATGTGAGTCAGGGAGGGTGCTTCTGTGCGTCAATGTGTGTGCGCGAGAGAGATGGAGCATGTTTTTGGCTGGCTTGTGGCTGTGAGAGAGGGCATGTGTGTGATTGAGCCTGTTTGTAAGTGAGATAGAACATGTGTGTGATTGAAAGCCTGTGTGTAAGTAAGAGAGAGCTAGAGCATGTGTGATTGAGAGAGACTGGCCAGAGAGGTGATGTGTGTATGTGTGAGAAAGGCTGATCAGGGAGATGACAGGTGTGTGTGTGTGTGTGAGAGAGAGAGAGAGAGAGACTTGTTGAGGAGATGATTGGTGTGTGAGAGACAGAAACTGGTCCTGAGGGTGTGACTGGTGTGTGTGTGTGAGAGAGAGAAGAGACTGGTTGTGATCCCTAAGGAAGAGGTCTGTGAGGACAGCTTCAGCAGCTACTGCTGCTTCTGGTATGGCCTGCAAGGGAAAGGAGTAGGAGAACTGCTGGAGAGGTTAGGTAAAGGTGGCTTTTTAAGTTCATTTTTCTTGATTGACTATCATTTTAATTATTGGGTAGTATGTGATGTGTCTGCTGTTTGAAATATTTTATTGGTGTTTGGTAAAGCTTTCAAAATTTGCATGAGTCTTTAATTATTGGATATTCTATTCATCAGCTGTTTTGAAATTATTTTATTTGTATGATTTTATAATTATGATTAATGATTTATATATCTTTATTTTATTGATTTGTTTCATGAGGAATGGTGAAATTTTTGTTTTTCCATTGGTACACTGTATAGAGTCTGGCGTGTTGCGTTTTACAGTTCAGTTTTTGTCTGCACATTTCTATTTATACTTTATGTGGCTTTATTCTGTATTTGGTGAGGGTTTGTGTTCTGCATGCAAAGACTGAGATGAAGCATTCTTTTAGCATGTGGTTTCTCTGTAGGGATTTGTAGTAGCTTAGCCTGTTCTGTTTTCCTGATAGGAGGTGTATTGATATTTTATTCTTGTGTAATATTTTTGGTATTCTTTTTCATAGGTAGGGTTGTTATTCTTTGAGTGTTGGCAGATAGTATTGTGTTGATACGGGAGGACCATGCCAAAATATATCATAATAGGTATGATGCCATATGAATTCTAAGATGCAGTTTTCTTGTTGGCATCACAACAGTGCATGAAATTATCACAACAACTTGTATATTAATTTTACATTAGAATGTCATTTTTCATGTAAAATATGTTATAAATGCATAATTTAAAATTGTGTATGGGGTAGGGATGTGCAGCCAAAAAGTTTTCGTTGCATTCATGATATGTATTTGTGGGGGGTCAATTCCGTTTCATGCGGAAGTATGGAGAATTCCATAAGTTGTCGATCTGTCAATACGTTACTACGGCGAGTTAAATTCCTGTCCCAGCTAAAATTAAAATTAACTACAACCCCCCACCCTCCTGACCCCCCCAAGACTTACCAAAACTCCCTGGTGGTCCAGCGGGGGGTCCGGGAACTCACTCACACCCTCGGTGCTGGTTTTTCATCATGGCGCCGATAGCCTTTGTCACAGGGGCTACCGGTGCCATTGTTCAGCCCCTGTCACATGGTCACCGGCGCCATCTTGTGCTCCTACCATGTGACAGGGGCTGACCAATGGCACCGGTAGCCCCTGTGACATAGTATGGGCAAAGGCTATCGGTGCCATTTTGAGTCCTGGCATTGGACGGCAGGTCACTCCGGGACCCCCGTTGGACCCACAGGGACTTTTGGCCAGCTTGGGGGGGGCTCCTGACCCCCACAAGACTTGCCAAAAGTCCAGCGGGGGTCCTGGAGCGACCTCGTGCACGTCGGCCGTCAGATGCCAATACTCCAAATGGCGCCGATCGCCTTTGCCCTCACTATGTCACACATAGTGAGGGCAAAGTCAATCGGCGCCATTTTGAGACTCAAAATCGCCGTCTGATGCCAATACTCCAAATGGCGCCGATCGCCTTTGCCCATACTATGTCACAGGGGCTACCGGTGCCATTGGTCAGCTCCTGTCACATGGTAGGAGCACAAGATGGTGCCGGTGACCATGTGACAGGGACTGACCAATGGCACCGGTAGCCCCTGTGACACAGGCTATCTGCCTCATGATGAAACCGGAAAACGTGGGTGTGAGAATGCAGGGATGGCTTTTGGACTCGCCGCTGGACCACCAGGGAGTTTTGGTAAGTCTTGGGGGGGTCAGGAGGGTGGGAGGTTTAAATTTTTATTTAGGAGGCCGAATAAAACAGAAATCTGTTTAATACGTGGGGAGTCGCGATGCGTTTCGCCTCCCCACGTATTTAACAGATAGGACAAAATAAGTTGCGGATTACAAATACGTGGAAAACGGATGCACACCTCTAGTATGGGGAGGGGGCGCCAGACTGTAAGGTTTGCCTAGGGTGCCTAATACCCTTGCACCGGCCCTGGGAAGAGAGGAACAGCATGAAACCATGAGAGACTTCTACCAAATAGCACGCTTCCTCTCAGTCTTGGGAGCTATTGATTGCACCCACGTGGCCCTAAGGGCACCAGGAGGAGATGAGGCCATCTACTGCAAGCGCAAGGGATTCCACTCACTAAACATGCAGGTGGTGTGCAATGCCAAGGGCCTCATCACCAATGTGGTGGCCCGCTTTCCTGGATCCACCCACGACGCCTATATTCTCACCCAATCCAGGATCTATGAACAGTTCCAGCTGTGACACATCACTGGGGGCTGGCTCCTAGGTAGTACGCTAACCAACTGCTCACATGAGCCCCCACCTATATTAGTAGAACCCCTATAGTTAGGGTGCCACAGTAGGCATTCTGTTTGTAAGCCCTGTGAGCTGTACCCCAGTGAAGCACAGACGGAATGTAACCTTCTGTTTTTCTCTTATGCTACAAGTGACAGAGGCTATCCACTGAAATCCTGGCTCATGATTCCCATGGCCAGCCCCAACACTGAAGCTGAGACTCACTAGAACAGGGCACACCATAGGACCAGGGCTATCATAGAGAGAACATTTGGCATCCTTAAATCACGCTTCCGCTGTCTGGACAGATCTGGTGGATGCCTTTTGTACTCCCCCTCTAAGGTGTGTGAGATATTTCTAGCCTGCTGTATTCTACATAATCTTGCACTTAACAGACACATCCCTGTACCAGAGGAGGCCCCTGAAGAGAATGAGGAATTGGTGGAAATCCATTGCTTGAGCCAAAGGCGGGCAATACGAGAAAGGAACACTCTCATAGAAAGCCATTTCCGTAGGTGATAGTGCATTTATTAACAAGTGTGTCAAAAAAGTGATAATCAAATAAAAGTAAAAAGGAAGAACAGAAATATTGCAACAGTTCACTTCCTTGGCCGTCCTCTCCTAGGGCCATCAGGAAGCATAGACTGCCCCACCCGGGCACTCCGGCGCAGGGAACTCCTCCCACTGCTGGGATGAGCCTCATTAGACCCCATGGCTTTGTCCACTTTCAGTATTCCTAGCTCTTCCCTTACATTCTCTTCTGTAAAAGGAGTTATATCTACTCCACTCCCCTCCAGTTTCTTGTTAACTAGCAACGGTCCTTCTCTAGGGTCCTCTTTAGTGAACACCAAACTGAAATATTCATTTTATATTTCTGCCATTTTTTCATCTTTCTCCACACATTGATCCTTTTCAGCTTTCAATTTCACTATATATCTTTGAACTTTTCTCCTTTCTCTGATGTATCTGAAAAATGTTTTGTCACCTCGCTTTACCTCTTTGGCAATCCTTTTTTCCACTTGACTTTTTACTGTCTTGATTACTTTCTTTGTCTCCCTCAGTTCCACCAGATATTCTTCCTAGTGCTCTTCCCTTTGGGATCCTTTATATTTCTTAAACACGGTTCTTTTAGCTTTTATTTTATCAGCCACCTCCTTCGAGGTTTCATTTTTCTCTTGCTTTTCTTTACTTTTCTAACATATTTTATTTTTTTATTTTATTTATTTAAGGTTTTTATATACCGGCAATCATGAAAACATATCTTGCTGGTTTACATAAAACGGGAGTGCAGAATATACATCAAACTAGAACTGTGGTGACCGAAGGTGCAGTTACATTTAACAAGGGTAGCAGAACTTGGAGAAAGGAGGAAGAGTGAGGAAAGAATAGAAATGGTTAAACAATATACAAATTAAATGCTATATACAAAAGGCATGGTTAAGGGCTGAATGTTTAGAGGAGTCATTAGAATGTGTCATTAGATTGTGTCCGGGAAAGCTTGCTTGAATAACCAAGTCTTAAGTCTTTTCCTAAAAGTTAGGAGGCAGGGCTCCTGTCTGAGTACTGTAGGAATGGAGTTCCACAGGAGGGGGCCAGCTGTGGAGGTGGCACGATCTCTTAGGGTAATGTGTCTGGTCGTTTTCGCGGGGGGTACTTGGAGGGAGCCTCTGTAGACATCTCTGGTAGGTCTTGTCGAGTTGTATAGATTAGTTGCCTTGGTATTTGCTCCTTTTAGTTTGGTCCACTGTTGTTCCATATCTCTCTTGTTCTCCCAGCCTTCTAGTTCTTCCTCCAGGTACTTCCCCATTTCATCAAAGTCCATGTTTTTGAACTGCAAAACTCGGGTCTTCGTGCTACTTCTCCGTATCCTATTTGTGATATGAAACCATACCATATCCTAGTATTAGTTCACATTCTGGTTTAAGAACCAGTGCATTTATGAATGTATGATATGTATCAGGCAAGCTACAGAGTAATATTACAATCACAGGTCCATCTTTCAAATTGTTACGTGTGCCGGCCGCAACAGACCCGTGACTCGGCCCCCTCAACTCTTTCAAGTGAATCAAGTGCCTGGTCCCTCATCCCTGGTGGTGGTAGGCCACAGGCTCCGTCCTCGGGCTGCCCTTGGTGCCTCTGGCTCAGCTACAGATCCTCGTGCCTCCAGTTTAGCTACAGCTCCTGGTGCTCTGAGTCCGGCTTCTCCACATGGTCCACGGAGAGATGCCGCTACTCAGCACCACGCCCCTCCCTAGGCGCTCTCATGTGCATCACTGTGTCTTAAGTAGGGCCCGCGGTGGGAACCGAGCCCCGGATGATGACGTCAGAAGAGCTCCGGTACTTAAGCCCAGGCTCCGCTTCCTAGGATTGCCTTTGCAACAGGTCTCCTCGCTGGTAGAGTACTAGTTGCCTCCTAGACAGTCTCCTTTGTTCCTGGTTCCTGATCCTCACTGACTCCTGTTCCTGGTTTCTTCATTCCTGTGTTCCTGATCCTCAACCTATCCTCGGATTGCCTTCTTGGACCTTGGCCTCTGCTTTGCCTCACCACACCGCTGACTCTCTCCAAGCCTGGACCTCTGCTTTGTCTAACCATGCCATTGACTCTCTCCAAGCCTGGACCTCTGCTTTGCCTGACCACGCCGTTGACTCTCTCCAAGCATGGACCTCTGCTTTGCCTGACCACGCTGTTGATTCTCTCCAAGCCTGGACCTCTGCTTTGCCTGACTATGCCGTTGATGCTCTCCAAGCCCAGACCCCTGCATTGCCTGACTACTCTGTTGCCTCTCTCCAGACCCAGACCTCTGCATTGCCGGAGTAATCCATTGTCTTTCTCCAGACCCGGACCTCTGAATTGCCTGACTACTCCATTGCTTCTCTCCAGACCCACACCTCTGCATTGCCTGACTATTCCCCTCTCCAGACCCAGACCTCTGCATTGCTTGACTATGTTCTTGACTCTCTCCTCATCCAGACCTCAGCCTTGCTTGCCACTGCTTCCAGATTGTCGCTGGCCCTGACCCCAGCTTGCCCTATGACGCCTCTTCAGTCTACATCCTGGACTTGGCCTATTCAGGCTTTGGCCTGTTTTTGCTTGGGCTCCCCCTGTCTGACTTTGGTTCTATTGGCATCCAGGTCTCCAGGACTCCGCCTCATCCAGTACAGACTATTTATCTCCTCTGTTGCTGCCTCTGGGCTGACTCCGATCCTTCCATCGATGATGACATATGGAGGCCCACCTAAGTCCAGACGGCCCCGGCACCCAAAGGCTCAACCTGCAGGGAAAGAGGGCTGGTATTGGTGAAGCACCAGCCGGCCTCCTTCCATCAGCCCATTCTGCCTGCCAATGGTGGGGACCCGTGGGACCTCTCCTATGGGTTGCGTCAACCCCCCCTCGGCCCAAGGGTCCACCTCCAGAGCAACAGAAATCTTCTCCTATGCATTAAATTTCTCTGTGATTTCTAGCATGTTATTAATATGTACTAGAATTTGTTGGGATTCTGTAAGCCTTAAATTTTATAAACTGCAAAGCAGAAACAGTTTGCAATTTAAATTACATCTTTCATGGAATCTTTTCAAATGTTCACATATCTGTCTCACACCCATGGCTATATATTATTTAATTTAAAATCATTTATATCCCACACCTTCACAAAAGATATCTAAGCTTGATTATCCTCAATTATTGTAATCTGCCTAGCAATGGGATCCATTATAAGCAGAATATAAATGCTTTCACATAAATAAATAAATAAATAAATAAATAAATAAATAAATAAATTAGAAGACATAATACTTTTTGCTTAGTTATCCTTCTATCCCAAAGTTCTTCATTTTTATTAGGTCTATCCTTGATATCACACCACTTAGTTTATCCTTACTCAGCAGCATTTCTACCTTAGAGCTCCATATCTGATAATTACTTGCACTTAACTTAGTGATAACAGTTCTGAGATCTTTGCTGGATGCTGTGCTCTTTGAATAAGTTGTTTTATTTTGTTCTACTCAGTTTGTGGTAACAGTGGAGTGCCTGATTTTTTTTCCCAGCTTGCTTCAAGTTGTATTAGCTCTGTGCTTCCCTGGATCGGTACCTCTTAGATTTAGAACCTATGGAGGTAATTTTCAAAGAAATTACAAATGTAAATGTAACATAACAATTTTCAAAAGCCCATTCATGCTTTTAAAGTGTACTTACACTTATAAAACCTATTGACAATTAATTGCATATATAGTAGCAATTTTCAAAAGTCCACTTACATGTGTAAAACCCAGTTTTAAGTGTGTAAATCTTTTTGAAAATTACCCCTTTTTTCCGAGTCTGTAGTTTTCTTTGGATCAATAACCTGATCAATTTTTTATTTCTTCTCTGATACCAGTTAAGAACATAAGAAATTATAAGAACATAAGAAATTGCCATGCTGGGTCAGACCAAGGGTCCATCAAGCCCAGCATCCTGTATCCAACAGAGGCCAAACCAGGCCACAAGAACCTGGCAATTATCCAAACACTAAGAAGATCCCATGTTACTGATGCAATTAATAGCAGTGGCTATTCCCTAAGTAAATTTGATTAATAGCCGTTAATGGACTTCTCCTCCAAGAACTTATTCAAATCTTTTTTGAACCCAGCTACACTAACTGCACTAACCACATCCTCTGGCAACAAATTCCAGAGCTTAATTGTGCGTTGAGTGAAAAATAATTTTCTCCGATTAGTCTTAAATGTGTTGTTTGTTAACTTCATAGTAAATAACCAATTCACATCTACTCGTTCAAGACCTCTCATGAACTTAAAGACCTCTATTATATCCTCCCTAAACCATCTGTTCTCCAAGCTGAACAACCCTAACCTCTTCAGCCTTTCCTCATAGGGGAGCTGTTCCATCCCCTTTATCATTTTGGTTGCCCTTCTCTGTACCTTCTCCATCGCAACTATATCTTTTTTGAGATGCGGCGACCAGAATTGTACATAATATTCAAGGTGCAGTCTCACCATGGAGCAAAATAGAGGCATTATGACATTTTCCGTTTTATTAACCATTCCCTTCCTAATAATTCCTAACATTCTGTTTGCTTTTTTCACTGCAGCAGCATACTGAGCCGATGATTTTAAAGTATTATTCACTATGATGCCTAGATCTTTTTCCTGCGTGGTAGCTTCTAATATGGAACCTAACATCGTGTAACTGCAGCAAGGGTTATTTTTCCCTATATGCAACACCTTGCACTTGCCACATTAAATTTCATCTGCCATTTGAATGCCAAATCTTCCAGTCTTGTAAGGTTCTCCTGTAATGTATCACAATCCGCTTGTGATTTAACTACTCTGAATAATTTTGTATCGTCCACAAATTTCATAACCTCACTCATCGTATTCCTTTCCAGATCATTTATATATATATTGAAAAGCACCGGTCCATGTACAGATCCCTGAGGCCCTCCACTGTTTACCCTTTTCCACTGAGAAAATTGATCATTTAATTCTACTCTCTGTTTCCTGTCTTTTTGTAATCTTCTTGTAATCCACAAAAGGACATCGCCTCCTATCCCATGACTTTCTAGTTTTCTTAGAAGCCTCTCATGAGGGACTTTGTCAAATGCCTTCTGAAAATCCAAATATACTACATCTACTGGTTCACCTTTATCCACATGTTTATTAACCCCTTCAAAAAAATGAAGCAGGTTTGTTAGGCAAGACTTCCCTTGGATAAATCCATGTTGACTGTGTTCCATTAAACCATGTCTTTCTATGCTCTACAATTTTGATCTTTAGAATAGTCTCCTCTATTTTTCCCGGCACTGAAGTCAGGCTCACTGGTCTATGGTTACCCAGATCGCCCCTGAAGCCCTTTTTAAATATTGGGGTTATAATGGCCTCCCTCCAGTCTTCAGGTATAATGGATGATTTTAATGATAGGTTACAAATTTTAACTAATAGATCAGAAATTTCATTTTTGAGTTCCTTCAGTACCCTGGATGCATACCATCCAGTTCTGGTGCAATCTGCTTATTCATGGTCAGAACTGGGCATGTGTGCATCAAAGACTCCCCACACCTATAGAAGAAATACTTACTGTGAAGCAGGAATGATTCAGATCTCTTTTGTTGTAGTGTGCAAGAATTAATTACTTGGGAAAACTGGAATAGAAAGTACTAAAAATTATTAGGTCCATATTCAGTCACTGTCCAGATAGTAAAGTTAGTCAGATAAATTTATCTGGTTAACTTGGAGGAATATTCAGTAGTGCAGCTAGCAAGTAGTTAAAGCTGTGGGCTGCAAATCAGGGTTCAAGTCCCATTGCTGCTCCTTGTGAACTTCACCATCCATTGCCTTGGGTACAAATTTAGGACCTCATTTTCCACGCTGCTCGCATGCAATAAGGGACCTTTTGCATGCGAAAAATCCCTTATCGAGTGCGATATCAGAATGGGGGTGGAGTCGGGGCGGAGTTGGCCCTGGAAGAGGAAGAGTCAGGGCGTCACCGGGGCCGACTCTGCGCCGACGCCGCGGACAGCAAAAAGGTAAGCGCCTTTTTGCGGCAGCTTTCGCTCCCAATAGTTACACTTCCTATGATGGCGCTATTGGGTGCGAAACCGGCAGCGATCGCACCGCGACGGTGCGATCGCTGCCGGCTAGCGCAGGCCTGCCCCCCGATTCGGCCCCCCGCCCCTCATCTTCTAAAGTATCACAGGCCTGCGATACTTTAGAAAATGAGGCCCTTAGATTGTAAGCCTTCTGGGATATAGGGAAATATCTGTAGTATGAAATGTAATCTGCTTTGAAGAGCCTGAAAAATCAGAATATAAATCAAATAAAAATATATCCTATTTATTTATTTATCTTAAAGTTGGCCAGATAACTTTTGCCAGCTTTTGGACAGCTCTTTGGTGCGACCAGACTTAGATAAGTTAAGTAACTCCTCCCTGAAATGCTCCAAGTTATCCAGCTAAAGGTTATATATATTTACATGGTTCTGCACAGGTGATTGTGGTGATGTAACCAGAACAATGAGAAGAAAGGATCCCAAATTGTTGATATATTTCACTCCTAGGGATAAGTGATGGCTTTCTCATGTCTACATAACTAATAACTGTTTATGGTTGGATAGGAACTTATTCATCCCTTTTTCAAACCCCACTATATTAGTTGTCTTGACCACATCCTCTGGCAACAGATTCCATAACTTGATTGTGTGCTGACCGAAAAAAAATACTTTCTACAATTTGTTGTAAATCTGCTGTTTGCTAGGGGCAATACAGAAGGACATTATACTTAACTATGTGTTATGCCAAATGTACCTTTACTCAGGCAATGAGTACATGTGCATGAGCAGATTAGGGATGTGCAGAGGCAAACACTTTTTTTTAGTTTCTTTATTTCATTCTGTTTATAGCAACCATTAATTTGGTTTGTTTCAGATGAAATTTTTTTTTTCATTTATTCATTCATTTCTGATAAAAGTAAATGGGGGAAGCAATGCAACCTATTTTGGGCTCCCAAATTAGAGTTTTCTAATCATTTTTAATGAAACTTGTGAGTAGACATCATCATAAAGGTGAAGGGCATTCTAATAGGGATGTGAATCGGGCTTCGGACGATTGAAAATATCGTCGATATTTTCAAAATCGTCAGAAATCGGGGGCTCCCCCGAATCAATAGGAAAACCCCACGATATTGGTCGTGGGGGTTCTCTTATTGTTTTGGGGGAGGGCAGGAAAAACAGCACACAAAAATAACCCCTAAACCCACTCCGACCCTTTAAAATTAATCCCTTTGATTCCCCCACCCCCCCGACCCCCCCAAAAACATTTTACAGGTACCTGGTGGTCCATTGGGGGTCCCGGGAGCGATCTCCCGCTCCCGGGCCGTCGGCTGCCACTAATCAAAATGACGCCGATGGCCCTTTGCCCTTACCATGTGACAGGGTATCCGTGCCATTGGCCGGCCCCTGTCACATGGAGGGAGCACTGGATGGCCGGCGCCATTTTTAAAGATGGCACCGGCCATCCAGTGCTCCCTCCATGTGACAGGGCCTGGCCAATGGCACGGATACCCTGTCACATGGTAAGGGCAAAGGCCATCAGCGCCATTTTTATTAGTGGCAGCCGACGGCCCGAGAGCGGGAGATCGCTCCCAGGACCCCCACTGGACCACCAGGTACCTGTAAAATGTTTTTTGGGGGGTCGGGAGGGTGGGGGAAGCAAAGGGATTAGTTTTAAAGGGTCGGGGTGGGTTTTTTTGTTTATCGGCTCGGGCGCAGCCGATAAACAAAACCGCGATCGGGCCCGATGAAAAAAAAAATCACATGTGAATCGGAACCGGAATCTGAAACGATTCCGGTTCCGATTCATATCTCTACATTCTAACGCACTGAAACTATGTCAACATAGGATTAAAAGTGGCATCAATAGCCCAAGGACCTGTAATGGGGCAAAATGGTACCAGCAGTGGAAGGAGTTCAAGCCAATATGACAGGAACAAAGAAGCAGCAAGAGTGTCCAGAACATCCCATGGCTTCAAAAGATGGGGAAAGGTCACCAGTAACGAGGTTCATTCTTCCTAGAGTTCCTAGTTGCTGTTCCTGACTTTGGCTTTCGTCCACTGGCTTCTGACTTCAGCTTTTGTCCACTGGCTTCCAACGTCGGCTTTCGTCCACCAGTTTCTGACTTTGGCTTTCGTCCACCGGCTTCTGACTTCGGCTTTCGTCCTCTGGTTCCTGACTTCAGCTTTTGTCTAGGAGGTCTCGCCTATGTCCAAGCGGCTCGGGTCCTCACGAGCTCCTCTTGGGGGACAGCGGACTTCCAGTGGTGAAGATCCGGTTGGCCTCCTGGCTCCAGCTCTACTCTCCTCTATCCTCTGGAACTCCTCCTCCGGCACCTGCCCACAGGAGACCGCTCATAAGTCCAAGCGGCCTGGGTCCTCACGGGCTCCTCCTGGGGGGACCTCGGGTCTCCAGTGGTGAAGATCCTCCTGGTCTTCTGCCTGTGCCACCTCCTGGCTTTGACATCCACTGAGGGCCTTCCCACAGTGTGTCATCATCGGTCCTAGTCAGCTCAAGGATCCACGAATCCAACAGTTTGCAAGGCCATGGACCTGGCGGACATGGCGGGCTTAAAGGCCCGCCATGGCGCTTCAAAAAAGCATTTCACAGTGAGGTAGCGGAATAACACATACACAAAGCAGGAAGTCACCAAGAAAAAGCAGTATTGCTTATTTTTGTTATTCTCTCACAATTAAGTATTAAATTATAAAGACAGTTAATAGTAAATGGTTACCACACCCATTCCCATTTAGAGTATATTATTGAACTATGTAACCGTATAATAATGGCACCCTTTGGATAACTTAGAAACCACATATTTGTGCCTAACTGTAAACCGTTGTGATGGTGCTCTACTATACGACGGTATAGAAAAGTTTTAAATAAATAAATAAATAAATCCCCGGAATTTCCCAGCATCTACAGCAACAGCAAATCTGCCTTGATGCTGTGATGGTGACAGTAGAGAGACTAGCCAGTTGTATGGATGGAGCACCTGCACTCATATCTCCTGTGCTAGTTGCCGTGGCCGATCCCAGACCGGCAACGCCCACACAAATGCCGGCACCTTCACGGTACTCGGGGGAAGCAAAGCAGTGCCGCGGATTCCTCAACCAGTGCTACATCCATTTCACTCTGCTGCCTACCCAATTTTCGATGGATCTGAAAAAAACCTGTTACATTATCTCCTTGCTAGACAGGAAGCCCCTGGCCTGGGCCTCTCTGCTATGGGAGCATAAAGACCCCATTCTGAGGAACCTGGAACAGTTTGTCTTGGCCTTCCGACATATCCTTGATGAGCCTGCTCGCAGACTCACTGTTGCCGCCAAGTTACTCCAACTACGCCAGGGCACTCGGCTGAGTATGCGGTGGAATTCCGTACCTTGGCCACCGAGCTAGACTGGAGGGACAACAACCTTCACGGCATATTCTTAGAAGGCATGTCTTCGCGTCTCCAAGATGAGCTAGCTGCAAGGGACCTTCCGGATGACCTGAATAGTCTGATTGATCTGGCTGGGCAGACTGACCGCCGAATCCAACGCTGCTTTCATGAAGCGAAGTCCAATCATAGACCCAGTAACTCAGAGTCTACATTTCCCCGACCGGTACCCTCCTCCTCTGCCTCTCCCGGAGCCCAAGGGGTTGAGCCTATGCAATTGGGACGAGGTCCGATCTTGCGGGAGGAGAGAACACGTCGCTGCACTCAAGGCCTGTGCTTATATTGTGGCAATAAGGGGCACTCCCTAGCTCAATGTGGTGAGCGGCCGGGAAACGCCAGAACCTAGGGCAGGTTTACCCCTTCTCGCTGCCTGAGACTCGGGCCATGTCTTCTTACATCCAGGAGAATTTGGACCGGGGCTTCATTTGGCCTTCTAATTCCCCGGCCGGTGCCAGATTCTTCTTTGTTGCAAAGAAGGATGGGTCACTCTGACCCTGTATCGATTACCATGGGCTCAACGTCATCACAAGACGTGACAGGTACCCTTTGCCTTTGATTCCCGAGCTCCTAGACCGCCTGCAAGGAGCCAAGCTCTTCACCAAACTGGACTTCCGGGGCGCATACAACCTGGTAAGGATACGACCAGGTGACAAATGGAAGACCGCGTTCAACATGAGAGACGGGTATTATGAGTATCTGGTCATGCCCTTCAGCCTATGCATCACCCTGCGGTCTTTCAAAACCTTATGAATGAGGTGTTAAGGGACATGTTGCACACCTCTGTTTTAGTATATCGTGACGATGTATTAGTTTAGTCTAAGGACCTGGCTACACACCGTATACACGTTCGACAAGTCCTGCAGAAGCTTTAGAGAATCGTCTCTTTGCCACGCTAGAGAAGTGTCAGTTTGAACAAGAATATCTGCCCTTCCTTGGATATATCATCTCCTCCACTTGCTTCCACATGAATCCAGAGAAGGTAACGGCCATCAGGGATTGGCCTCAGCCGGTGGGGGTCAAGGCACTGCAATGCTTCCTTGGCTTCTCCAACTTTTATCGCCAGTTCATATCCCATTACTCCCGAATGGTGGCTCCACTGACGGCCCTTACCAGGAAAGGTACGGAAGCGAAGAATTGGTCCTCAGCGGCGCTAAGTGCCTTCCAAGAGCTGAAGAAATCCTTTCTTCAAGAGGTCTGTCTCCACCATCCAGATCCTCAGCGTCAATTTATTGTGGAGGTAGACGCATCCAACCTTGCGGTGGGAGCCATTCTGATCCAAATATCCCCTAAGGGAAAATCCTTGCCATGTTCCTACTTCTCTCGGAAGTTCTCACCTACTGAGAGGAATTACGGCATAGGGGACAAGGAGTTATTGGCCATTAAACTCGCGTTTAAGGAATGGCGCCAGTGGCTGGAGAGGGCTCAACATCCTGTAATTGTTTACATTGACCACAAGAACCTGGAATTCCTGTGCCGGGCCCAATGCCTTAATCCTTGACAGGTCCGATGGTCACTATTTTTTATCAGGTTCAACTTCGTCCTTCGATACAGACCAGCTTCTAAGAATGTCCGGGCGGACACCCTCTCTCGCACTGCGGAAACAGAGGATAACCCTAATCCGCCTCTATATATCCTCGATCCGGCCAAAGTCTTCCTTGCAGCATTGGAAGTAATCCCTATGGGCAAGACAGTGGTACCTGCTCGCCTGTGCAAAAAAGTCCTGTCGTGGGCCCACGACTCGCTGACCGCAGGTCATTCGGGAGTAGCTCGAACCTTGGGTCTGTTGACCGAATACTATTGGTGGCCTCAAGAGAGATGTTCGTACTTATGTCAGTTCCTGTCCCACCTGTGCTCGACAGAAGCCTCTGGCTGGCCGTCCCTGGGGACTCCTCCAACCTTTGCCCATTCCCACCGAGCCATGGACCCATTTGTCCACCGACTTCATAGTGGATTTACCTCCGTTTGAGTGGAAGACTGTGATATGGGTCACAGTTGATAGATTTTCGAAGATGGCCCATTTTGTGCCCCTCACTAAGTTACCAACTGCGCCTGAACTCGCAAGTCTCTTCACCTAACACATCTTCTGCCTACACGGGCATCCTCTCCATGTTGCCTCTGACCGAGGTCCGCAGTTCACGGCTAAATACTGGAGAGCTCTTTGTAGGAAATTTGGGGCCCAACTGGACATTATGACGGCTTTCCACCCCCAAGGCAATGGCCAAGCAGAGCGCACAAATCAGACTTTAAAGGCCTTCCTCCGTGCCTTTGTGGGAGACCTCCAAGACGACTGGGTAGCCTTATTGCCGTGGGCAGAGTTCTCCTACAACCGCCATAGGCATTCTGCTACCAACATGTCTCCCTTCCAGTTGGTCTACGGGAAAAGCCTTAGAACTCCCTTGCCCTTGCCTCTGATGGTCCCGTCCCCTGTAGGGCAACTTACAGCACGTCAGTTACGTGATCTTTGGAGATCCACTCAGGAGAAGCTTCGACAGACTGCCGCTATGGCGAAGAACTATGCCGACAGGCTATGACGCCCTGCTCCTGTCTTTCTCCCTGGGGATAAAGTGTGGTTGAGCACCAAGAACATCTGGTTGCAGACTCCCTCTATGCACCTGGCTCCCAGGTATATCGGTCCGTTCGCCATAGCAGAGCGAGTGGGTATGGTTTCCCATCGTATACGCCTTCCTTCCACCCTGAGGAACCACGTCTTCCATGTATCCCTCCTCAAGCCTTTGATCCTGTCTGTTTTCCACGACAAGCCCCCGAACCAACCAACTACACAGCTGAACAAGACGTCATCTATCAGGTAAAGGATGTGTTGGATGTATGGTTCCTCCATCGCAGATGGGAGTACCTCCTCTCCTGGGAGGGGTATGGTCCCGAGGAGAATACGTGGGAGCCAGCCTCTAACATCCTCGACAAGACCCTTCTTCGCCAGTTCCACTTGGACCATCCTGCGAAACCCAGGCCCCCGGGAAGGGGGCGTAGGAGGGGGGGGGGGGTACTGTTGCGGTCCTGGGCCATGCCCCAATCCCTCTACCTACCTCGGGGATGGTCCGGGCCGCTGCGATGTCATTTCACCCTGTACGGGCCTCCCTGGCTCCTGCCACAGTGCTCCCTCCTTGAGGGAGTCACCACCAATGCTCCGTTGTTGCCCCGCCCCCTAGGCACGCACGCAGGGGCTCAACATTTAAAGGGGCCAGTGCTGGAAAGTAAAGCACTGCCCTGAGGTGATGTCAGATGCTCCCAGGGTACTTAAACCCTGCAACTGGCTCCACTCCTCGCCTTGCAATGAGGTTCACTCTTCCTAGAGTTGCTAGTTGCTGTTCCTGACTTCAATTTCGTCCACTGGCTTCTGACTTCGGCTTTTGTCCACTGGCTTCTGACTTCAGCTTTTGTCCACTGGCTTCCGACTTCGCATCCACCGGCTTCTGACTTCGGCTTTCGTCCACCGGCTTCTGACTTCAGCTTTCGTCCTCTGGTTCCTGACTTCATCTTTCGTCCAGGAGGTCTTGCCTAAGTCCAAGCGGCTCAGGTCCTCATGAGCTCCTCTCAGGGAGACCGCGGGCTTCCAGTGGTGAAGATCCGGTTGGCCTCCTGGCTCCAGCTCTACTCTCCTCTGTCCTCTGGAACTCCTCCTCCAGCACCTGCCCACAGGAGACCGCTCGTAAGTCCAAGTGGCCCGGGTCCTCATGGGCTCCTCCTGGGGGAGGAGACCTCGGGTCTCCAGTGGTGAAGATCCTCCTGGTCTCCTGCCTGTGCCGCCTCCTGGCTTCGACATCCACTGAGGGCCTTCCCACAGTGCATCATCATCGGTCCTAGTCGGCTCAAGGGTCCACGAATCCAACATCATTATTCTTCACATCATATAATAGGGTAATCCTCTCTCCTTTTATAATTCTGGTCCAACAAAGATATCTCCGTTTCACCCTCTCTCATGAGGGCTTCCTCAGGGACTAACCCAAAATTATACTTTCATAATACTTCTTCCAATCTCATCCTTACAAAAAGGAACATGACCTCACAAACTCAAATCTGTCACTCATCATCTCTATATATTATTATTACTCACAACGATGATACTCAATGAATTTCAAGAAATGTCCATCTCTTCAATTAATCATAAATATCCATTATTTTTTACCGGAACTGACATCCTCCATCGCCGTTCACCAAACGAGGAAAAGCCCTGCGGCCCTCGCTGATGATGTCATCCAACCTCATCTGCTTCAGCCCTATAAAAGGGACCTGCTTCAGTTCTTCACAGCCTTTGGATCGGGTTTGCACAGTGTCTGCTGTTCTTCCTTCCAATCCAGGTCTTCTGTGGTCTCCTGTGCCTTGATGGATCTTCTTTCCATGCTCTTCACGTTCCTGCTCTTCGTCTCCTTGATGTCCCTGGTCTCATCCCTCGTTGGAGCTCCCTCATTGCCTGTCTTCTGTTCCTGATGTTCCAGATGTTCCATGTCAAGATGTCCTGACGTCCCAAGTCCTGAGGTGCCATGTTCCATGTTCCTGATAACCGATGTTCCTGTCTTGACTCAGTCCGTCTCATCTTCAGCTCTTCGTCTAGTTTCCAGGTCCCTAGTCTGTCCACCTTTCTTGGCATACCTTGTCGTGGTCTGTGGCCAGCCCGTGGGATGGCTGTGTAGGGCGCCTCGTGGTACAAGGCCTTCTTCTCGCCTGCAGCACAAGCCTCCGGGAGACTTCTGTTTTTAAAGCCTTAACATAAGAACATAAGAACATGCCATACTGGGTCAGACCAAGGGTCCATCAAGCCCAGCATCCTGTTTCCAACAGTGGCCAATACAGGCCATAAGAACCTGGCAAGTACCCAAAAACTAAGTCTATTCCATGTTACCGTTGCTAGTAATAGCAGTGGCTATTTTCTAAGTCAACTTAATAGCAGGTAATGGACTTCTCCTCCAAGAACTTATCCAATCCTTTTTTAAACACAGCTATACTAACTGCACTAACCACATCCTCTGGCAACAAATTCCAGAGTTTAATTGTGCGTTGAGTAAAAAAGAACTTTCTCCGATTAGTTTTAAATGTGCCACATGCTAACTTCATGGAGTGCCCCTAGTCTTTCTATTATCTGAAAGAGTAAATAACCAATTCACATCTACCCGTTCTAAACCTCTCATGATTGTAAAAACCTCTATCATATCCCCCCCCTCAGCCGTCTCTTCTCCAAGCTGAAAAGTCCTAACCTCTTTAGTCTTTCCTCATAGGGGAGCTGTTCCATTGCCCTTATCATTTTGGTAGCCCTTCTCTGTACCTTCTCCATCGCAATTATATCTTTTTTGAGATGCGGCGACCAGAATTGTACACAGTATTCAAGGTGCGGTCTCACCATGGAGCGATACAGAGGCATTATGACATTTTCCGTTTTAATCACCATTCCCTTTCTAATAATTCCCAACATTCTGTTTGCTTTTTTGACTGCCGCAGCACACTGAACTGATGATTTCAATGTGTTATCCACTATGACGCCTAGATCTCTTTCTTGGGTTGTAGCACCTAATATGGAACCTAACATTGTGTAACTATAGCATGGGTTATTTTTCTCTATATGCATCGCCTTGCACTTATCCACATTAAATTTCATCTGCCATTTTGATGCCCAATTTTCCAGTCTTACAAGGTCTTCCTGCAATTTATCACAATCTGCTTGCGATTTAACTACTCTGAACAATTTTGTATCATCTGCAAATTTGATTATCTCACTCATCGTATTTCTTTCCAGATCATTTATAAATATATTGAAAAGTAAGGGTCCCAATACAGAGGCACTCCACTGCCCACTCCTTTCCACTGAGAAAATTATCCATTTAATCCTACTCTCTGTTTCCTGTCTTTTAGCCAGTTTGCAATCCATGAAAGGACATCACCACCTATCCCATGACTTTTTACTTTTCCTAGAAGCCTCTCATGAGGAACTTTGTCAAACGCCTTCTGAAAATCCAAGTATACTACATCTAGCGGTTCACCTTTATCCACATGTTTATTAACTCCTTCAAAAAAGTGAAGCAGATTTGTGAGGCAAGACTTGCCTTGGGTAAAGCCATGCTGACTTTGTTCCATTAAACCATGTCTTTCTATATGTTCTGTGATTTTGATGTTTAGAACACTTTCCACTATTTTTCCTGGCACTGAAGTCAGGCTAACCGGTCTGTAGTTTCCAGGATCACCCCTGGAACCCTTTTTAAAAATTGGGGTTACATTAGCTATCCTCCAGTCTTCAGGTACAATGGATGATTTTAATGATAGGTTACAAATTTTTACTAATAGGTCTGAAATTTCATTTTTTAGTTCTTTCAGAACTCTGGGGTGCATACTAGAGATGTGCTTCATTTTTAGGTATTGAGTCGGGCTTCGGTCGGCTGCTTCGTGCAAAAATTTAGTTTTTTCACGGGTCATTTTTTTTTTTCGACGAACGGAGTTAGTGCGCACTAACGGGCGTACTGCATACTATCTTGGCGTTAGTGCGCACTATACCAGCGTTAGTGCGCACTAACAAAAAGTGCAACTTAAAAGTTAAAACATATCAATTTATGAGGAGTTCGTTAGCTAGAGCTATGGTTCTGGGTTCCCACTGGTTCGCTCCACCTTGAAGACAGCCAATGGGGATGTAGAACCATTACTTTAACTCATCCGGAGGTACTGCGCACTAATGCGGGTTAGTGCGCACAAAGGCAGAATGTGTGCACACTAACTAAAGTTAGTGCGCACTAATTTGAGCATGCTCTGTGGGGTCCCCAGGGGCCATTTTGCTTCTACTACCCGCACTAACAAATCTACAGACAGACAGCAGAAGCACAGTGCAAGGCAGCAGACTGTCTTGAATTTGATCTTGACTCAACATAGCTCATTTTTCTACCACTGTAAGTACTAAGTAGTATATAAGGTTTTGTTTTAGTTTTTCTACAGTATTATATATAGTTATACTTTACTAGTTACTTAGTTTAGTTATATAGTTAGTTATAGTTATTTTAATTCATGCACGTTTTTTTCAGTAAAGTAGCATAAAAAAAAAATAATATTAAATGAAGTTACATTAGGGGAAATTAAAAGTTTAACCCACAAAGTACTTCATTTTATTTTATGCTAGTTTAGTGAAAAAAAAAAAAGTTTAACACAGTGCCACCAATTGGGGGAGGGGGGGGAAAGGATGGTGAAGGGTGAGACAGCTCCCTCCCTGCATTACTAGTAGTGAGAGACTGGCTTCACACTCGGGGGGGGGGGGGGGGGGAGCTGCCTGACCCTCATTCCTCCCCTCCCCTATGTCCCAGCCAGTGAATGGTGTGTGGGTGAGGGGGGGGGGGGGGGGAGGATGGTGAAGGGTGAGACAGGTCCCTCCCTGCATTACTAGTAGTGAGAGGCTGGCTTCACAGATGGGGGGGGGGGGGGGGGAGAGCTGCCTGACCCTCACTCCTCCCCTCCCCCATGTCCCAGCCAGTGAATGGTGTGTGGGTGGGGGGGGGGGGAAGGATGGTGAAGGGTGAGACAGCTCCCTCCCTGCATTAGTGTGTGAGCTTCTGAACAAACAGCTGTCCTAAAGCACATACTTTTTTTCATCTTCTTTTTTATTTTCTCATGGTAGGATGGAACGTGAAAGAGATTCAGACTCCTTCCCACCGTTCTCCTCCAAGGTGGCAGCTTCCAAAAACAGGTCCAGGAAGCCCTGCTTTACACGGGCTGATGTGGACCTCCTGGCTCGGCTAATCCTCCTGGATGAGAGGAACCTCTACACCCCCCCAGGCAGCAGGCCTAACTTAGAAAGGGAGACTGCTGCCTGGGCCTCTCTCCAGGAGGAGTTTTGCCGGCGGGCCTCCTACCCTCGTGAGGTTGAATACCTCAAGAAGAAAGGTGAGAGATAATAATGTTTGTCATATTATTTAATTATATATATTTTGTAATTGAAAATTAAATAGATTATGATAGTATTACTACTAGGTAGCTACTACTAGTAGCTACAGTGTCTACTGCTAGTAGCATAGAGTAAGTTATATAATTATAAAGTTATAACTACTATAACTAATAACAGTTATAATATTAAATACATATATTTTAAAATATATGTATTTAATATATTTAATACGCCATACTACAACTCGCTTATCCCTATTATGACCTCTCCTCTCTCTCAAATCTTAGGATTGATGACATTCTCCATTCTGCTTCTGAACACACAATCCCTCCTAAAAAAGGCCACCATTTTAGGTGATATTCTCACAGATGAGTCTCCTAATATATGTGCTATTACAGAGACCTGGCTAAAGAGCACAGACTCCACCATAATAAATCAACTACCCACAGACTTATACAATATTTTCTCTATTCCTAGACCTAAAAAGAAAGGAGGTGGACTCCTCCTGGCTGCAAAAAAGAAATACAATCTCACTCTGCAACCTATCGCACCTCCTCACAAGATCGAGATTGGTCTCTTTACATCAAAAGCTCTACAGATTTGCTTAATCTATGCCCCCCCTGGCATTTTGGAAAATAATCCTTCTCCACTTACCGAATATATTACGAAGCACATTGACATCAACATACCCGCCATCATCCTAGGAGACTTAAATCTTCATTTCGACCGCTCCGCACTTACTCCAGCATGTGAAGCCACACTCTCCACACTGAATGCCCTTGGACTTAAACAAATGGTATCGGGCCCCACTCACAAAGCAGGACACACCCTGGATGTTATTTTCACTAATTCTCTCATACGCACCGACCACCCCCAATGCACCCCCATACCTTGATCAGATCACTACCGAATTGACACATGCTGCACAATCAATCACAATACCCACACACCTCGCCCTAACAAAAGGACAATAAATTTCAGAAAAAAATGCAAAACTGAAGACATCATTGATGCGCTTACAGAGGATCTACATAAGTTAGACTTCTCCGATGCCAACTCGGCTTGCTCCTCATGGTTTCAAATTACCAGCAACATTGCAAATCGACTCTGCCCACTAATTACTAAAGAGATTTCCACCGAAAAGAAAGATAAAAAACCTTGGTACACCGCTGACCTTAGAATAATGAAAATTGATCTCCGTAGAATGGAAAAGAAATGGTGTAGAAACCTAGATCCTGTGCTACTTAAAAAATACAGATCACTACTCCAGCTGTATCGTAAAACAACAGATGAAGCCAAGAAAAACTATTATGCATCAAGAATCCACCAATACCAGTTTAACCCACGCGCCCTATTCCAATATGTCTCTAGCATCATTACCCCACAAGTAAACCTCAATACAAACAATGAGGACGAAAACAGATGTGAGAAACTAGCAGCCTACTTCCATGACAAGATTGCTAATATTATGGCTCGCTTTACCACTCCCCCTCCACCAGTCTTCTCTCCGACCTCCAACACATGCGTCATCTCTCCCACTCACACACTATCAGCACACAATCTTAATCCTACCATGATCCACTCAGCCACTCTCACAAATTTCGAAACCATAACAGCTTCAGAAATTGAAACGATCCTCAAAAAAATCAAACCAGCGATGCACCCGCTTGATATCATGTCCACAAAAACACTCCTATCCATTCCTACAAGAATTGCCACACCCATTACCAACATTATCAACAAATCTATCTCCTCTGGTATTGTACCGGTTCAACTTAAGCATGCTATAATAAAGCCTACACTCAAAAAATCTGACCTGGACCCCTCAGAACCAGCAAACTATCGCCCGGTCTCGAACCTCCCTTTCCTATCTAAAATTATTGAGAAAGTCATTAACAAGCAACTCACAGAATTTCTAGACGAAAATCAACTACTCTACCCATCTCAATATGGATTCCGCAAGAAACACAGTACAGAAACCCTTCTCCTGTCACTCTCAGAATCAATACTACAAACCCTCGACACTGGACACTCTTACTTACTGGCTCTTCTTGACATTTCGTCTGCTTTTGACACTGTCAACCACAAGACCCTCATTTCCCGCCTTTCGCAAATTGGCATCGCTGGCACTGCCCTTTGCTGGCTCCAATCTTTTCTAAAGGACAGGACATACAGTGTTAAAATTGACTGCCATGAGTCGAAACACAGAAAACTATTACAAGGCGTGCCACAAGGATCCTCACTATCATCTACACTTTTCAACATATACCTCACTCCCCTCTATTGACTTTTGGCGAAACTAGGTCTCCCACATTTCATATACGCAGATGATGTTCAGATCCTCATCCCCATCAATGATTCCTTACCCAATGCTCTGAAAATCTGGGATACAGCTCTTGTCGAAATAAAGAAACTATTTACCGAAAATCTCCTAGCAATAAACACTAACAAGACAGAGCTCCTCATCATCACTCCACAAAACATTTCTTTTAACACTAACTTACATTCACCATCTGACACTCTCAATTTACAGCAAGTCCGCAGCCTCGGCGTTATCATTGACAATCATTTCTCCTTAAAGAAATTTATCACTGCCACTATCAAAAATGGATTCTTTAAGCTACATACTCTAAAAAGAATTAAACCTCTCCTGCATCCACATGACTTCCGGACAGTTTTACAAGCTACAATATTATCAAAACTGGACTACTGCAATTCCATCCTACTAGGTCTCCCTAAAAATTCTCTACAACCATTACAGATGCTACAAAATACCGCTGCACGCTTACTCACCAATACGCACCGCCATGAACACATTACACCAGCTCTCCAATTCCTTCACTGGCTTCCTATAGCATCTAGGATATTATTCAAAGTACTCACCCTCATTCATAAGTCTATCTATAACCAAGATATGCAATGGTTCTCTGATCAGTTTACTTTCCGCTCATCAAAGAGACCAATAAGAAAAATGCACCAGGCCAAACTTGTTTCTTCATCTCTTAAGCACATCAAACACGCCGCTATGAGAGACCGCTCATTCACAATTGCTGGAACCAACATCTGGAACAAAATGCCTACAGACCTGCGACTAGAGCCCTGCCATAGGAAATTTAAATAGAACCTTAAAACCTGGCTGTTCAAACTAGCTTACACTCAATAATCATCTCCTATTAGAAATGCTGATCGATTGTTCCACTCAAAATTCGTTTTCTGCCTTCAAATAGAAATCTTGACATAAATCCTGCTCACCTATTGTATCTAAATGTCCTCTCTACACCCACTCTTTGTATAGTCTGTTTGTCGGAGCCATTTCCACACTCCATATTAATGAATTGCTCATTGCTAAGTTTTATTGTACCTGCTTCTGATCTCCTTTTCTTATTAGGCATGCCTCAACTGTTGAATATGATTCTCATTGGCTCAATAGTTTTCTTTTATGTGGTATTTATAATGTTTCCTCTTAATCTCATTTAATTGTAAAGCCTGGTGCTGATTTATTGTTCATTTATAATAATTTATTGTTCATTTATAATGTTTCCTCTTAATCTCATTTAATTGTAAAGCCTGTTGCTGATTTATTGTTCATTGTAAACCGAGGTGATGTTTTTAAAGTGCCGCGGTATATAAAAAATCTCTAAATAAATAATAAATAAATAAAAGAACAGAAATACTAGTAGCAGTGTACCACCCTTACCCTATACTATACTATTACTATTATACTTACTAATAACTTGTTGTGTTCCGCGCCCATGGCCATCCACGGGCACGGTCCCCTACCTCGTCCTCCAACCACGGTGGGGCCGACCGCCCCGCGCTGGACCCGGCACCTCCACGCAGCTGCGCGAGTCCCCGGGCTGACCGCTAGGATCGGAGCCGCTCCTGATCCTCCCTCGCGGCCGCCACTGCTCTCCTCTGTGGCCCAGATCCAAGATGGCCACCGCCATCCTTAGGCGCGAGGCCGCGCCTCCTCATTTGATTTAAAGGGACCTCGTCCCTTTAAGTGGATTCAGCTGATTCCTATCTCCAGAGTCAGAGGAAGTATAAAGGGAAACTTCCTCTGACCATTCCTTGACTTGGCAACATCTCCTGTGAGCTTTGTCTAGTCTGCTTGCTTCGGTGAGTTCCTCGAGCTTGGCTTCTGGTTCCTGCTTTGTCTTCGTGTTCCTGGTTCCTGACTTCAGATTGGCTTACGGTGATTCTCTGGTTCCTGACTTCGGATTGGCAAGTGGTGATTCTCCGGAGTACGACTTTGGACTGGTGAGCGACGACCCTCGGGCACTTGACCTAGGACTTCTTCAAGACTACCGTCTCCAAGGGCCATCCTAAGTCCCAGCGGCCCGGGTCCCTACGGGCTCCTCCCGGGGGGACCACGGGCTTCCAGGGTGAAGCTCCAGTCGGCCCTTGCACTGTCACCTGACCTCTCAAAGGTCCACCTAAGTCCCAGCGGCCCGGGTCCCTACAGGCTCCTCCCGGGGGGACCACGGGCTTTCAGGGTGAAGCTCCAGTTGGCCCTTGCACTGTCACCTGACCTCTCAAAGGTCCACCTAAGTCCCAGCGGTCTGGGTTCCTACGGGCTCCTTCTGGGGGAACCGCAGACTTCCAGGGGTGAAGACACCGCTCCTCTTCTCGACTCTTCCTCCGCTTCCACTGTCGCCGCAGTCTCCAGTGCCAAGGGTCCACTGGTCACGTCTTCGGTTCCTGCCTTGCCACCCGATGGGAGAACCTTCGGGTCTTCCCCAAGGTATTCCATCCTCCCATCAGCCCAAGGGTCCACCAACCTGAGCTTAACAGATTGCCAAGTCCATGGACCCGGCGGAGGTATCTGCCCGCCAGGCCATTCCTGGGATGGCCCAGCGTCTGAAAGACCAACAACAGACCCTCGACGCCCTGGTATTTGCGGTACAGGGCCTGACCCAACGCCTGGAAGCGCTAGGGCCTAAGAATCCTGCACTGCCGTCTCCACCTGGGGTGCAAGGAGGTCGCCCTACTCAACCCCACTCCGTCCAGGCCTCCGGAGGTGACCAGGGACAAGTTACTCCCACACAACTCCCAGCGCCCTCTCGATACGCCGGAGACGCAAAGTTGTGTCGAGGATTTCTCAGCCAGTGCCAGGTTCGCTTTTCCTTACTGCCGGCGCAGTTTCCCAGCGACCTGGTCAAGACTAGCTACATCATGTCCCTGCTCAATGGGAAGCCCCTGATCTGGGCCTCTCACCTATGGGAAAGAAGTGATCTGGTCTTTAGAGACTTGACCCAGTTCCTGTCTGCGTTTCGGCAGATGTTTGACGAACCCGTCCGCAAGTCCACTGTGGTCTCCGAACTGCTCCGGTTGCGGCAGGGCACCCATACTGTGAGTACACCACAGAATTCCGCACCCTGGCCACGGAGCTGAATTGGAGAGAGGATTGCCTGCACGGTATCTTCCTGAAGGGCCTAGCCTCGCGCCTTCAAAACGAGTTGGCGGCAAGGGAACTCCCCGACGATCTCGACGGCATGATTGAGTTGGCCAATCGTGTAGACTGTTGCATGAGGTTTCGCATCCCGGTGACTAAAGCAGCAAGGAGATCCTCTCCTCCATCCAAGAGTGCCCCTGAAGTCCCTCGGGCACCCGCCGACGAACCCATGGAGTTGGGTCGTGGGAAAGTATCTCCGCAGGAGCGGCGGCGGCGCACGAAGGAGGGACTCTGCTTTTATTGTGGCATGGCGGGCCACCGAGTAGCCGCCTGTCCAGAACGACTGGGAAACTCTCGGGCCTAGGACCTAGAGGAGGTCTCTTCCTGGGCCGTACCACACCTGCACCTCCACTAACATTGCCAGTGTCATTAACCACGCTAGAAGGAGACTTCCACACTTTAGCTCTAGTGGACTCTGGCGCCGGCGGCAATTTTATAATGAAAGGCCTGGTGGAACACTTAAAGATCCCACAAGTCCGCCTTCCTGTTCCCATGGTCATCTCTTTGATCCAGGGGAAGCCCCTCCCAGAACAGGTGACACACACTACGATTCCCATCCAGCTCAGAGCTGGGGCCCTGCACCAGGAACAAATCTCATTCTACGTCCTGGAATATTCCATCCATCTGATTGTCCTAGGACTTCCGTGGCTCCAGGATCATGATTCCCAGTTTGATTGGAAGACACTGCAGCTGGCTCATTGGGGACCGAATTGCCACGGCAATTGTCTCCACTCCGTGGTGCCAGCATCCTGTTCCATAGCCTCCACCAGTCTCCCAGGTCTACCCGCTCCTTATGTCGCATACACGGATGTTTTCTCTAAACAAAAGGCTGAATTACTGCCACTGCATCGATCCTTCAATTGCGCAATCAATCTTCTCCCAGGGACAGAGCCTCCTCAAGGACGCACCTATGCCCTTTCTCCGGCCGAGACGCAGGCCATGAGGGAATATATTGAGGAAAATCTGGAGAGAGGATTTATCCGGAAATCCCAGTCCCCCGCAGGAGCGGGGTTCTTCTTCGTCACCAAGAAGGACGGGAGTCTGCGTCTGTGCATTGATTATAAGGGCCTGAATACCATAACGGTCAAGGACCGATATCCGCTACCCCTCATCTCGGAACTCTTCGACTGCTTGCAAGGAGCACAGATCTTCTCCAAGCTTGACCTCCGGGGAGCTTACAATTTGATCCGCATCAAAGAGGGCGATGAGTGGAAGACGGCCTTCAATAGCCGAGATGGCCACTATGAATATTTAGTAATGCCGTTCAGGCTCTGTAATGCCCTCGCAGTGTTCCAGAACACTATGAATGAAATACTACACGACCTCTTGTACCGATGTGTGGTCGTATACCTGGATGACATACTGATATTTTCAGATACCCTGTCTGCTCACCGTCAGCACGTCATCCAAGTACTACAGCATCTTAGAGAACACAAATTGTACGCGAAGCTGGAAAAGTGCCTTTTCGAACAAGAATCCCTTCCCTTCCTGGGATATATAGTCTCCAAAGAAGGATTTCGCATGGACCCACAGAAACTGAAGGCCATTCGGGAATGGCCGCAGCCGTCAGGACTCAAGATACTCCAGAGGTTTCTGGGTTTCGCTAACTATTACCGATCTTTTCTCCTGCATTATGCAACCATCGTTGCCCCGATGACTGCCCTGACCCGAAAAGGCGCGGACCCCAAAAAATGGCCTCCTGCGGCAGAAGCTGCCTTTCGTCGCCTCAAGGAGGCATTCTTGTTACAGCCGTGCTTTCAACATCTGGATCCGCAGTGGCTGTTTGCCATCGAGGTGGACGCATCTTCAGAAGGCGCTGGCGCCGTTCTGAGCCAGACCTCTCAAAAGCACAAACTACGTCCATGTGCCTACCTCTCCCACCAATTCTCCCCGGCCGAACGGAACTACGCCATAGGAGATAAGGAACTCTTGGCGATAAAGGTAGCCTTGGAAGAATGGCGGCCGTGGCTAGAGGGGGCACAGCAGCAATTTACGGTCTATATGGATCACAAAAACTTAGAGTACCTGCAGCGGGCTCAACGACTCAATCCACGGCAGGCTCGTTGGGCTCTATTCTTCACAAGGTTCAACTTCGTCCGTCGCAATAGACCCGCTGGGAAGAATGTCAAGAATGTCAAGGCCGATGCCCTATCACACGTCTTCGAATCTACAGAAGGTACCGGAGGAACCGCGCTTCATCATTGAACCATCTCCGTCGCATCAGCCCCTAGTCTTCATGCCATGGATGCCGTCGCATCAACCCAAGTCTTCGTGCTATGTGATGCCGTTGCATCAATCTTCATGTCAAGGCCCGTCTGCCCTCAATCTCAGGCCAGGCCTGCTGCTCCATGCTGCTCGCAGCAGGTCCGAAAGGCCCGGAATGGTCGGAGGACCATTCACCTTCCAACATCCTCGGATGTTTGGCCATGGGAGCTTGCCGGCCTGGCGGAGGGTAGACCGTCAGCCATGCGGGGCCACTGTCAACCCTTGGTTCGGCTCAGAAGGTCTGGGTCGGGCTGAGGCCCATGGGCACGAAAATCACAGAAACACAACAGAATGCAAGGCCTTTCGAGGCCCAACACAACAGAATGCAAGGCCCTTTGAGGCCCAACACAACAGAATGCAAGGCCATGTGCCCGACGGTGTTCGCCGATGGATCTGCCTTGTTCCTTGTCTTGTTTCCATGTCCTGGACTGTGATGGACCGGAAAAATTTTTTCAGGATATATTTTTGTGTGTACGACCTACTGGAGGCACCAGTTTTGCCATAGTCACGACCTGCTGGAGGCGCCAACTGTCTGGATTCTTTTTTTAATGACCTGCAGGAGGCGCCTGCTCCAGACTTTTTTTTGTCATCATGTTGCCAGATTGGGGTTTTTACGACCTGCAGGAGGTGCCTGCACCCCCACTGGTTTTGCTGGTTCTCTTTTGCCCGCCCTGGGTTCCCTCCCCCAGGTCTTCTTGGTGTTTCTGGGTGCCTTTTTGTTGGTCTTTGCTTGTTCCTCATTTGTCTGTTTGTATTGTCCGTGCTGTGTGGTTGGTTGCTTGTTTGTTTGTTTTCCTCTTGTTTTCTTTCCTGCTTGTTGGGTTCCGTTTGTGTGTTCCCCGTCCTCGTTCCCGCGTTCCCGCTCCCTCGTTTCCCTTCCTTGCTCTTTGTTCCGATTAGTTTTAAATGTGCCCCATGCTAACTTCATGGAGTGCCCCCTAGACTTTCTACTATCCGAAAGAGTAAATAACCGATTCACATCTACCCGTTCTAGACCTCTCATGATTTTAAACACCTCTATCATATCCCCCCTCAGTCTTCTCTTCTCCAAGCTGAAAAGTCCTAATGTGATGTGATGCGAATGTACCGGCTCAGCTCAAGGGCAATTCATGGCCCTATATGAAGACCTGCACAATCACAACCATGATATGCCTGGGTTGACAAAACCTCTGGGCACTTCACATTTTTTCGCCACCAGAAGTTTTCTTAATCTAGTTGGTATCGTTGTGGGGATTACCCAGGTCTCGTTCTTGCGGCATTTCGCACAGGTCTTGAAGGCGATGATGAGGCACATGAAGAAGTACATCATGTTTCCTGACGACCCAGTACAACTGCAGGAGATCCATTGTGGGTTCATGGCAATTGCAGGGATGCCGAATGTGTTGGGTGCCATTGACTGTACCCATTTTGCATTGGTCGCAAAGTCTGAAGAGGAGAGTTCCTTCTGGAACCGCAAGCAATTCTATTCGATGAATGTGCAAGTCGTATGTGATACGCACCTTCGAATCCTTAACGCTGTTGCAAGGTTTCTGGGAGCTGCCATGACTCCTACATTCTTGTACCTTCATTTCTTGGAGCCCATTTCCCGCAGGAGAGAAAAGGTGATAGTTGGCTAATCGGTAAGTGACATTGGCTAGGTGGGATGATGGTATGCTGTAAGGACTGTAGTGTTAGGTTGATTAGGTATACAATAGAGTATATATATATATTTTATGCTTGCTTTTGTCATTGTAGTGTTTTTTGATGCATCCTTGGTTAGACCTTATATAAGTGATGGTGGCTATGGCTGTAAGCCCTGGTTGCTAACTCTGCTCTAGTCCCCACACTCCACAGTGGAAATACACTATAATGAGGCCTATGCTAGTATGAGAAACGTGACAGAGTGGACCTTTGGAGTACTAAAAGTCAGATTCAGGTGCTTGGATTGCTCGGGTGGAGCCCTGCAATATAGTGCAGACAAGGTGTCAAACATTATTATAGCCTGCTACATTCTACACAACATTTGTTTGCGATTTAGCATGCATGCTGAGGTTGCAGAAAACTTGCCACCAGATCCACCTCTGGAACCGGCTGCAGAAGTGGACAACACAGTGCAGGGCTATGATGTTTGAGAAGGATCATTGAGACTTATTTCTCATCTAAGTTGTTATCAATTATAACTATAATTCTTAACCCCTTGTCTGGATATTGATGCGCTCTTGATTCAAAAAAATGCCTCTGCAAAATCCTTTTATATTTTCCTTATTATAACACATCTTGATTGGATTGGTTTCACATCTTGATTAAAGTCTGTCATCTATGCCTCGCAATATCCCACCTACTCCAAATGCTAGCACCACCCCCTTGGCCTCTCACTACCATGCGAAAAGTTAAATCTCACTACTCACTACCCTTGGCCTCTCATTACCATGCGAAAAGTTAAATCCTGTTTTGTGTTTTATTTCAGGAGCTATGATCCAAGGATGAAAGATGTTCCCAGCACCGAAAAGTATTTTAATACAATTTTTATTCTGTGTCAATAAATTTTTGGAATTTATTTAACGATTCTGTTCTCTATTATTTGCATCACTCTCCCCTATCCAAGGCGTCCATGTTTCAGCCTGCCATGGACGTTCAATTGACAACATGCGGGGCCTTCGTGGATGCCAGAAGCAGGGACGCCTTGCAAAGGCATGTTCCTTCTGTGTCCCTTATCTACACCCACCCCGCAAAGGGTCATGATTTTGGTGACAATGAAGCTTCGCACATCATTCAGAACTGAATGGTCAAGGCCTTTCCAAGGCGTCGGTTTCAGCCTGCCTTGGATGCTTAATCGTCAGCAATGTGCGGGGCCTTCGCGGATACCAGAACCAAGGATGCCTTGCAAAGGCCTGTTCCTTCTGCATCTCTTATCTACGCCCAACCCGCAAAGGATCCTGATTTTTATGGTCCATGAAGCCTGCACGTCCTTCAGAACTGAATGGCCAAGGCCTTTCCAATGTGTCGGTTTCGGCCTGCCTTGGACATTTAATCATCAGCAACGTACGGGGCCTATGCAGACACCAGAAGCAGGGATGCTTTGCAAAGGCCTGTTCCTTCGGCATCCTTTATTAATACCCAATGCGCAAAGCATCCTGATTTTGGCACCTGTGCTAGAGGTCTCCCAGAAGGGGCTGCATGACCCCGACAAATTTGAGTTTTGGATATCCGTTGAGGTTTGAGTCAGCAAATGGATGTCCACAAGGAAGTGCTGTTTTGTACACATAGGCATGTACGTCTGTCCCCTGCAGCCATGCCCAGATGTCCATTTAGAGCGTATTGTTGGTAGCCATGCTGTAGGGGAGGTTACCCAACTTTTCAGCTGTGGACAGAGGGCTCCTGGCCAAATTAATAATAGATGATGAAAGGCATCTCCACTTTCGCCCTGGGCATCTATGGAACTAGGACCAGGCCAATGAGGCCTGGTGGGTGCTCAGGGCAACTTTTAACGCGCAGGCCTTTTTCCCGAGGATAATATGCCTAATACTGGGTTCTATAATTAGGCAGGGAGGAGAATATGGCTAGTACTAGGGCATCTATGTTCTAGATCTAGGCCGAACGGTAGAACATCTATGTTTGTGGCGTCCCGTGTACGCCTTGGATAGGCCACGGTAATAGGTGTCTGAGAGACCTAAATGAGTATTGTATGTCGGTTTATGGTTGTGTATCAGATAAAGGACATGCACGTGGAGGAGGTCATTAGTGCGCATAATCATGGATGTTCATCCCCATAGCCTCCCCAAGACATCCATTTTGTACGGTGCTTTCTATACAAGATAAGATGGAGGGGAGGGAATCTGCCCAAGTTTAGAGAAGGTGATGTCTGGCTGCTGGCCCAAATTAATAGTGGCAGATGGGAGGCATCTATATTTTCACTCTGTGTTCCCCTCGGGGCCAGAATCAGGGTGATGAGGCTTGAATAGTGCTCAGGAGGGAAAATATTATTCAAGAAGCATAAATCAATTTCTTGCATTGTTGAATGTTTTATATTTTTTTCTTGGTCGCCAGATCGAGGCATTGAAAAAGTGGGCACGGAGACTCTGCAGGGAGGACCGGGAGTTCCTTCAGGCTCTGCGTGCCTGGCATAGGCTACAGGAAGGTATGTATTGTTGGTTTCAAATCAAACTAGGAAATACTATACAAAAGGCGAATACAGTGATATGATCATGCAAGAGGTGTAAGAAGTTTGAAATGTTTAATAATATCAATTACAAATAGTAATCGCAGTGGCATTCCTAAAGTATTTGGCACTGGGGGTTGATACTTTCTTTGGCTCCAGACCCGTATCACTCTAGGTGGCCACTCAGTGCTTACATATCTCACATCCTGGAGGCCTCCCTCTTCTTCTGCCACGAGCGAGATGGGCTCCACTCGTGGCTGCCGACTTCCCAGCTGTCACCCCCCTCCTGGCTGTCACCTGGGGTTGAATCTTGGTAACGCTTTCTATTTCTCATTTCAGACACCACTAGTACTTCGGAGGAGGAGACGGAAGACGAGAGGGGCACCACCTCCCCCACCATCTCCACCACCACTACCCTCATCACCTCCACAAGGTTTGCCTTTAGTAGTGCCGGCCTATATCAACTATGAGCAATTGCTATATACTTTTAATCAATTAATTAATTAATCAAGTCGGCAAAAAGTCAAGCGGAAGAGAGGATTGCCAAGGACATAAAGAATGGTGACAAAACATTTTTCAGATACATCAGCGAAAAGAGAAAAGTTCAAAGTGGTATAGTGAAATTGAAAGGTGGAAATGATCAATGTGTGGAGAGAGACGAAGAAATGGCAGAAATATTAAACGAATACTTCAGTTCTGTGTTCACTAAAGAAGACCCTGGAGAAGGACCATCTCTACACAACAAGAAACTGGAGGGGAGTGGAGTAGATAAAAATCCTTTTACAGTAGAAAATGTATGGGAAGAGCTAAATAATCTGAAAGTGGACAAAGCCATGGGGCCGGATGGGATTCATCCAAGGATACTGAGGGAGCTCAGAGATGTGCTGGCGGGTCCGCTGTGTGACCTGTTCAATAGATCCCTAGAAACGGGAGTGGTGCCAAGAGATTGGAGAAGAGTGGTGGTGGTCCTGCTTCACAAGAGTGGGAACAGAGAGGAGGCTGGTAACTACAGACCGGTTAGCCTAACTTCGGTGGTGGGAAAAGTAATGGAGTCACTGTTGAAAGAGAGAATTGTGAACTATCTACAGTCTGGAGAATTGCTGGACCAGAGGCAGCATGGATTCACCAGGGGAAGATCCTGTCAGACAAATCTGATTGACTTTTTGACTGGGTAACCAAGGAATTGGGTCAAGGAAGAGCGCTCGATGTCATCTACTTGGATTTCAGCAAAGCTTTTGATACGGTTCCGCACAGGAGACTGGTGAATAAAACGAGAAGCTTAGGAGTGAGTGCCGAGGTGGTGGCCTGGATTGCAAACTGGTTGACGGACAGAAGACAATGTGTGATGGTAAATGGAACTTTCTCTGAAGAGAGAGTGGTTTTAAGCGGTGTACCGCAAGGATCGGTGTTGGGACTGGTCCTGTTCAATATCTTTGTGAGCGACATTGCGGACGGGATAGAAGGTAAGATTTGTCTTTTTGTGGACGACACTAAGATCTGCAACAGAGTGGACATGCCGGAAGGAGTGGAGAGAATGAGACGGGATTTAAGGAAACTGGAAGAGTGGTCGAAGATATGGCAGCTGAGATTCAATGCCAAGAAGTGCAAAGTCATGCATATGGGGAGTGGAAATCCGAATGAACTGTATTCGATGGGGGGAGAAAGGCTGATGTGCACGGAGCAGGAAAGAGACCTTGGGGTGATAGTGTCAAAGGATATGAAGTCTGCAAAACAATGCGACAAGGCGATAGCAAAAGCCAGAAGAATGCTGGGCTGCATAGAGAGAGGAATATCGAGTAAGAAAAGGGAAGTGATTATCCCCTTGTACAGGTCCTTGGTGAGGCCTCACCTGGAGTACTGTGTTCAGTTCTGGAGACCGTATCTACAAAGAGACAGAGACAAGATGGAAGCGGTACAGAGAAGGGCGACCAGAAAGGTGGAGGGTCTTCATCAAATGACATATGAGGAGAGATTGAAGAATCTAAATATGTACACCCTGGAGGAAAGGAGAAGAATCTAAATATGTACACCCTGGAGGAAAGGAGGAGCAGGGGTGATATGATTCAGACTTTCAGATACTTGAAAGGCTTTAACGATCCTAAGACAATGACAAACCTTTTCCATCAGAAAAAAATCAGCAGAACCAGAGGTCACAAGCTGAGGCTTCAGGGAGGAAGACTAAGAACCAATGTCAGGAAGTATTTCTTCACAGAGAGAGTGGTGGATGCCTGGAATGCCCTTCCGGAGGAAGTGGTGAAGACAAAAACTGTGAAGGACTTCAAAGGGACATGGGATAAACACTGTGGATCCATCAAGTCTAGAGGACGTGAATAAAGAGGGGGTGGCTCGCATACAGAATCCTGAACAAGCAGTAGCCCTCAAGATAGAAGGGCTCAGAATAGAAGAACAACAGGAAGCCGCTGCTGCCAAAGCTGCCGCCGAAGTGCGCAGAAAGGCTGAGCTAGAGATCGCCTCAGATCTGTTGCAGTAAAAGGGAGAAGCAACAGCCCTTCCCTATGAGGAAAGACTAAAGAGGTTAGGACTTTTCAGCTTGGAGAAGAGACGACTGAGGTGTTTAAAATCATGAGAGGTCTAGAACGGGTAGATGTGAATCGGTTATTTACTCTTTCGGATAGTAGAAAGACTAGGGGGCACTCCATGAAGTTAGCATGTGGCACATTTAAAACTAATCGGAGAAAGTTCTTTTTTACTCAACACACAATTAAACTCTGGAAATTGTTGCCAGAGGATGTGGTTAGTGCAGTTAGTATAGCTGTGTTTAAAAAAGGATTGGATAAGTTCTTGGAGGAGAAGTCCATTACCTGCTATTAAGTTCACTTAGAGAATAGCCACTGCCATTAGCAATGGTAACTTGGAATAGACTTAGTTTTTGGGTACTTGCCAGGTTCTTATGGCCTGGATTGGCCACTGTTGGAAACAAGATGCTGGGCTTGATGGACCCTTGGTCTGACCCAGTATGGCATTTTCTTATGTTCTTATGTTCTTATGACAACCCAAAGAGAGTTATCCGTGGGTGAAAGATACATTGCCAACATGGTCCACGGATAGCTCTGGCCTGTATCAGAAACAAAAGAACATAAAAACATAAGACATATCATACAGGGTTCATCAAGTATCAGTCTCTTGTATGTAGGAATAGCCTGCATAAATTTATTGGACGTCCATGTACAGCCCTTTCTCGCATGGACATGCTTCACAACCTTGGCGGCCATTTTTTGTTTGTAATACTTTTTATTGAATTTCAACTTACATCAGAACAGTACAACTATGACCATGCATAGAGTGATGTAAACTTGATACAACAAAAAACAACCTGGAAATCATCAACCCCTATAACACCTGATATGGTCTACTAACCACCCATCCTAACCCACCCAACCACTCATCCCAGCCCACCCACCTCAGCATCTTCACCCCTCCCCCCTTATCCATCCCACCCCTACCCAGCACCTTAAGCATACTAGAAAGGTCTCATCATATGGTTAAATATGAGCAAGGATGTACGGACGTGGGGAATAGTTTGGAGCTGGTATTACAATCAGACGAAAAAGGATCTGGAAGAATAGCCGTTTGTGAACAAGCAGGAATGTCTCTCCTGTGGATGAATAAGTAATGAAGTGGTCAATTGACTGTATATTCTCCACTGCAATCGTCAAAGAAGTCAGGAAGGGCTTCCATATTGCTAAGAGTATCAGATGTTTTTTCTTGGAAGTTAATGGAATGGATTTTCTTTCCAAGAGATAGAGATCTAGCATAGTGTCCATCCATTCTTTCAATGTGGGCGAATTGGAGGATATCCAGTGGCGAAGAATCACATGTAGAGCCATCAAACGTCCCTTATGTAATAGTTGGAGTTGCACTCCAGATATCCCTCTCAGGCTGATAATTCCCAGAATACAGAATTGTACATCCCAAGTTAAAGATAGACGTGCTGTGTCGTTAATATACTGGAGTATTGAATTCCAAAACGTCTGAATAAGAGAACACTCCCATAGGCAGTGTAGTAAGGATGCATTAGATTGATTACATTTAAGGCAAGCATGAGAGGTAGCTATCCCTGCAAGGAATGCTTTCCGTGGCCAAATGATGAGGTTGTGAAGGACTCTAAAGTGCAATTCTCTCATGTAGACACTGCGTGCTACTTGCCGATTTGTGCAGCAACTCTTACGAATAGCTGATACAGTAATAGTATGTGCTAAATTGGTAGACCAATTGGCAGCCACAGCTGCATGTAGACCATAGGATGAAGTATCATGCAGGTATCTATAATATGTTGCGATGGACACCGTCATCTTGGAGCTTAAGTGAAGAAACCTTTGAAAAGATCCATTGGTGATTATGCTCGCCAGGGTAGAGATAAAAGACTGGATATAACTACGAATTTGCAAATAACAAAGATAATCTGATGCAGTAAGATGTAAATGATGACAACAATATGTAAAGGAGTGGATCGTATTAGTTTGCAAGTTTATAAAATAATTCAAGTTGAGAGAGGTAAGGTTGGCCTGGGAGCGTTGTAAATGTAAACAGTCTACACCAGCAGTAAAATTAGGATTTCCTAGTAATGGGATACAATAGGAGGTTCGCCACGTCAGTTTCAAATGTTGTCGGAGATACGCCAACAACTTCTCATGGATCTGACTAATATATTGCCAGTAATTGAGGCCGGGAGAGATTGACTGGGTACATGCAACAAAAATGCCAAGTTAATGGGCTTTACTAGTTCTCCCTCCAAGGTTAACACCGTAGAGATACTGCCATAGCCCAGCCATTCACGTAAAGTGGGAAATAAACATGGTATATTATAAAAGCGAAGGTGTGCCACTCCCAGACCACCGTCCTCTTTTGGAACCATCAGTTTAGAATAAGGCATTCTGGCTTTCTTAAAGCCCCAGTAAAACTTACTAAACATTTTCTGTAACAGTTTAACATCTTTAGTAGTCAGATATACAGGAAGCATTTGTAGAATATATAATAGCTTAGGAAGTAATATCATTTGAACCAGAGCTATTCTACCAGAAATAGAAAGAGGGAAAGCCTTCCAACTATCTACTTTTGATTGAAAGGTTTGTAGAAGTGGGGTCATATTGCAAGAATACCATTTCTGAGGGTTAATGTGAATTTTAATACCAAGGTATTTAATAGTGTCTGTGGCCCAAAGCAATGGAAAGTCTGGCCAATGGGATTTGAGATTCCCATTAATGTCCATGGCTTCCGATTTGGTGAGATTCAATTTCAGACCAGAAAAGGAACCAAAAGTATGGATGAGGTCAAGTAAAATAGGTAATGAAGATTTAGCGTTAGAGACAAGCGTCAACATGTCATCTGCAAAAAGCATCATTTTCTGTTCAAATTTCCATGTAAACACTCCTGGAATATCAGTGGAATTTTTAATTTTATGAATGAGCAGTTCTAAGAAAAGAATATATAGGAGAAGCGACAGGGGGCAACCCTGACGAGTACTTCTGCCTAAAGAAAACATGGAGGAAGTGGAGTTATTAAGGCAAATAAATGCCTTAGGGTCCCCATATAATATAGTGATGGCCTTGAGAAAGGAACCGGCAAACCCAAAGTGTTGTAATGCTGTAAATAAATAAGGCCAGGCCACCCTGTCGAACGCTTTCTCAGCGTCGAAGCTGATCAGCAGGGGGTTCTGTATTCCTTGGAGACGACAGCTTTCCAGGGTTACCAATAGCAGTCTGATGTTGGAGATCGGCCGCCGACCATAAACAAATCCCGTTTGTTCCAAAGAAATTAAGTTTGGCAAAACAAATTTCAACCTATTGGCCAAAATTTTAGCATAAACTTTTACATCTTGATTTAAGAGTGAAATCGGCCTATACGAGCCAGGGTCCGTCCTTGGCGGCCATTTTTGACCAGTTGAGACTCCAGAATTGGCGTCTGTAATCCAGATCGAATGGATGTCGACATTTCTCAACAGCTAAGATGAGGTGAAGGAAGATGTCATCAACTGGTGAATGGCTGCATAGATGAGAAATACACTCCTTCCTTATGAATGACCATTTTTCTTTCCTCCTCAGGTCTTGGTACTGGGTTTTCTTGTCATTGGTTGTTCTCCGGGATCACTCTCCTTTGCCTAGCATTCCTTATTCTTGCTTTCATATGTAAGAAAAAAGCTAGCAAAGCAAAAATGTACACATAATCCATCTTGGATGTAGTTGGAATCACACAAAAGTTATCTGTTGCGTTTCCAGCCGCGGCAGGCCTGCAACCGGCTCTACTTACCCTTGACGCCCGGGTCCCGGACCTGGCCCTTCCTTTTTGGCAGCAGTAGGCAGTTGCGTACATGCTCGTGCTCCTGCTATGCTCCCAGATTCCTCCGGCAGCTCCGCGGCCTCCCAGTTGGGTCTCCCATGTGCGTTGAGAAGAGAAGCCGTCATCACTTAGTTCTAGTCTGTCCACCTTAGGTGCACGTACCTTCACTGGCTTTAAAGGGGCCGAGGCGGGAAACCTTCCCACAGCTCCTGATGATGACGTCTCCAGGCCTTACTATTTAAGGCAGGATCTGCCATTTGGTCTTCGCCTTGGCAACAGGTCTCCACGCTTTCTCTCCTGTGCTTAGTTGCTCTTGTTCCTGTTCCTGTTCCCGACCTAGTTCCAGTCTTGTGCACCAGTTCTAGCTTCCTGTTTCCTGACTACCCCTTGGACGGATTCCTTGGCTTTGACCCTCACTTGTTCCTGACCACGCTTTGGACGGATTCCCTGCTTGGACCCTTGCTTGGACCTGACCTTGTCTCCAACCGCCTGCCCTGACTTCAGCTTGAAACTGATCTTATCTCCAGCCGCCTCCCCTGACTTCAGCTTGAATCTGACCTTGTTTCCAGCCGCCTAACCTGACTTCAGCTTGAACCTGACCTTGTCTCCAGCCACCTGCCCTGACTTCAGCTCAAACCTGACCTTGTCTCCAGCCACCTGCCTTGACTCCAGCTTGAACTTGACCCTGCCTCCAGCTGACTACTTTGGACTTGGCCTTTCTTAGGCTCTTGCCTATTTACAAACTCGGACTTAACATAGAAACATATAAATGACGGCAGAAAAAGACCAATCGGCCCATCCAGTCTGCCCAGCAAGCTCCCACACTTATTTTCCCATACTTATCTGTTTCATCAACCACTAAGTTCAGGGCCCTTGTTGGTAACTGATTCAAATTTCCTGCCATTCCCTGTCATTGATGCAGAGAGTAATGTTGGAGTTGCATCAAAGGTGAGCATAAGGCTTAATAGTTAAGGGTAGTAACTGCTGCATCAAGCAAGTTAACCCGTTGCTTGTTTTCCCAGACTGCACAGATCAATGCCTTGTTGGATGTTGTCTGAATGTAAATCCTATTTTCCACATTTCCCCCTGCCATTGAAGCAGAGAGCAATGCTGTATAAGCATTCAAAGTGGTGTATCAGGCTTAATTGGTTTATGGTAGTAACCGCCGTAATAAGCAAGCTACCCCCACTCTTATTTGCTTACCTAGATTGTGAAGTTCAGTCCTTGTTGGTTGTTGTCTGAATGCAAATTCTCCCTTCCACATTTCCTCCTGCCGTAGAAGCAGAGAACAATGCCGCATATGCACTCAAAGTGATATATCAGGCTTAATTGGTTTAGAGTAGTAATCGCCGTAATAAGCAAGCTACCCCCACGCTTATTTGTTTACCCAGATTGTGAAGTTCAGTTCTTGTTGGTAGGTATCTGAATGCAAATCCTCTTTTTCACATTTCCCCTTGCCATTGAAGCAGAGACCACTGTTGGAGTTGCATTAACCGTGCGAAGGCTTATTGAGTAAGGGTAGTAATCACCAGGTACTAGCCTCCACTCCAGTAATCCACCCCCATGGCTCTTCTCTTCATTCCCATTCTCTAACCTTTATAGATCCACAGTGTTTATCCCATGCCCAGTGCCCAGTGTTTATCCCATGCTTCTTTGAAATCCTTCACAGTTTTAGTCTTCACCCAGCAAGCTCCCACACTTATTTTCCCATACTTATCTGTTTCATCAACCACCAAGTTCAGGGCCCTTGTTGGTAACTGTTTGATTCAAATTTCCTGCCATTCCCTGTCATTGATGCAGAGAGTAATATTGGAGTTGCATCAAAGGTGAGCATAAGGCTTAATAGTTAAGGGTAGTAACTGCCGCATCAAGCAAGTTAACCCGTTGCTTGTTTTCCTAGACTGCGCAGATCAATGCCTTGTTGGATGTTGTCTGAATGTAAATCCTGTTTTCCACATTTCCCCCTGCCATTGAAACAGAGAGCGACGCTGTATAAGCATCAAAGTGATGTATCAGACTTAATTGGTTTAGGGTAGTAACCGCCATAATAAGGGCATTCCAGGCATCCACCACCCTCTCCGTGAAGAAATAATGTGTTCCTCACTGCTAGCCTGCTTTAGCCTGTCTGGGCTTCTGGTACCGGGCCCTGTCTTCAGCCCAGCTTCGTTGGGCCCTGTGTCTCCACTGCTCCTGGATCCTTGCCTTGGACACGCTCCTCGGGATCAACCATGCGGAGGCCTGCCTAAGACCAGCTGGCCCCTGTACCCAAGGGCTCAACCTGCAGGGAACAAGGGCTGGTATTGGCGAAGCTCCAGTCAGCCTCCACTTCCCATTCTGCTCCACCTCCCAACAGTGGGGCTTCTCCACAGGTAGTGCCAACTCCACCTCGGGCTAAGGGTCCACCTCCACAACAGATTGCCAAGGCCATGGACTTAGCAGAGCCATCCGCCCTCCAGGCCATTCCGGGCCTGGCCTTGAAGACCCAGGAACAGCAGCGGTTCTTGGAGGCGTTGGCTACCTCCATTGAATGCCTCAACACCCGTTTGGACTCTCATGCTGGTTCCGAGGCTTCTACGACCGCACCACTCAGTTCTCAGGCACCGGCTACCTCAGCTAGAGCTCTGCTACCCCGCCCACTCCACCCCATTTCAATGGGGATCCGAAGCTCTGCAGAGGCTAAATCAATCAATGCTACATGCAGTTTGCTCTACAGCCCTCTGTCTTCCAAGATGACCTCATGAAGGTAACCTTCATCCTCTCATGCCTACAGAGCAAGGCATTAGCCTGGGCATCTCCCTTATGGGAGCATGCGGACTCTCTTCTCCAGGAACTATCACGCTTTGTGACTACCTTTTGTCTGACCTTTGATGATCCAGGGAGGCAGGCTATGGCTAGTTCGAATCTTCAACATTTGCAGCAAGGTCACCAAGCACTCAATTAATATACCATAGAATTCCGGACCCTCGATACAGAGTTGGGCTGGCAGGAGGATTGCCTCCAAGCCATTTACCTAGATGGCCTGTTGCTTCAACTCAAAGATGAATATGCAGCCCACGAACTATCCTCCTCTCTTGAGGATCTCATTGACCTTACGGGTCGCATAGACCATCACCTCCAGGAGTGCCACCGGGAGGTCCGGGTACCCCGGTGCCCCACTGCCGAACATTCTCACTCTCCACCTGTGGTGAGCCCCACAACCAGCGGAGTCCCGCCGTTTACTAAGCTTGAAGAACTCATGCAGCTGGGTGGTGAATGCCTCACCCCCAAGGAGCGTCATAGGCGGAGGCATTTGGGTCTGTGCTTGTACTGTCATCATGTTCCCGTCCTTCCATGAAACTCTCTGGCCTGAGTTCAGTAGGGGTCCTGAACTTGGGCACTACCTCTCAGGCCACCCGGCTAATGCTACTGGCTACCTTGACCTGGAACTCTTGTTTCTTTCCCACCTTGGCTTTGGTTGATTCAGGAGCTGGCGGGAACTTTCTTGTGAAGAATTTGGTCCAACTCCTGGGCATTCCTACCCATCCCATAGAGAAACCATTACTTATTGCCTCCATCCATGGCGACCCTCTACCGGGAAGAATCTCTCAAGTCACCGTTCCTGATCACCTCCTCACTGGAACTCTGCATGAGGAGGAGGTAGAATTCTTCATCCTGGATAAATCCATACATCCAGTGGTATTAGGGTAACCATGGCTTCAGCGCCACTCATCGCACTTTGATTGGGAGACCCTACAACTCGCCGAATGGAGTTCTGCTTGTCATCACACTTGCCTCAGGAGAGTAAGACCACCTTAAGTGATCCCGCTAGCGGTTACTGTCTTAGGCCTTCCTGCACCATATGCTGACTTTGGGGATGTGTTCTCGAAACAGAAGGCTGATATCCTTCTACCACACCACGAGTTTGACTGCCCCATTGATCTATTGCCAGGTACCATACCCCCTAGGGGCAGAACCTACTCTTTGTCTGTACCAGAGACCTGAACTATGTCAGATTACATCCATGAAAACTTGGCTAAAGGCTTTATCCATCCTTCAATGTCGCCTGCCGGTGCAGGCTTCTTTGTCACCAAGAAGGATGGGTCACTACAACTATGCATAGACTATCGCGGCTTGAATGCCATCACTCACAAGGATAAGTACCCTCTGCCTTTGATTAATGAGTTGTTCGATTGCCTCCAAGGGGTGACCATCTTTACCAAGCTGGACTTATGAGGAGCCTACAGCCTGGTTTGTATCCATCCCAAAGATGTCTGGAAGACAGCATTTAATACCAGGGATGGACATTATGAATTCCTTGTGATGCCATTTAGCATTTGCAACTCCCCTGCGGTGTTCCAACGCATAATCAAAAAAATCTTTCATGACCTCCTCTACATGAAGGTCATCACCTACCAAGACGACATCCTTATTTTTTCTAAGGATCTTGCTACACATCATTTGGATGTCTGCACAGTGCTGCAGCGCCTGCAGGAGAATCACCTATTTACTAAGCTAGATAAGTGCTTGTTTCAGAAGCAGACTTACCCTTCCTGGGCTATATTGTTTCCCGACATGGTTTCTCCATGGACCCCAGTAAGCTATGAAGCATCCAAGACTGGCCCCGGCCTATTGCCTTCGAGCACTCCAGCGGTTCCTTGGTTTTACCAACTACTACTGCCACTTCATAGTCAATTACTCTCTGGTTACCGCACCTCTCTCTTGTCCATGGATTACCTGTAGACATTGCCTCCGACAGGGGGGCCTCAGTTTGTTGCCCGCTACTGGCTCTCTCTATGCAGAAAATTTGGAATCTCCATCAGCCTGACCACTGCCTCCCATCCCCAGGCCAACGGCCAAGCTGAGTGGATGAACCGCTCCCTCAAGTGCTTTCTCCGTGCTTACTCCAATGACCAGCAAGACAACTGGGCTCAACTATTCCTGTGGGCTGAATTTTCTCATAATTCTCACATCGCTGCATCCACGGGAGTCTCCCATTTTTCTCTGGTGTATGGCAGACAGCCACGGCCTTCTTTTCCAATTCCCCTTTCGGTGCCTTTTCCAGCAGCCCAGGCAACTACGGTTGCCCTTCAGGTCTTATGGACGTGCACTAACCAACGATTGAGCCAAGCGGCTGCATGTGCCAAAAAATCCTCAGACGCTCTTCACAGACCTGCTCCTGAATTCCAACCTGGTGACAAAATGTGGCTGAGCACCCGCAATATTCATTTGAAGCTCACCTCTCAGCGGTTCACTCCCAGGTATATCAGGCCTTTCCTAGTTACTCGACGCATTGGCCCAGTAACCTATCAGCTCCGTCTGCCACCTACGCTGGGAGTACACAATTCTTTCCATGTCTTGCTTCTCAAGCCTCTAGTGCTCTCTTGGCCTTCCCGTAAGGCTCCAGTACCTTCTCAAGTCATCTTGGAGACTGACACAATCTACCGAGTTCAAGAAGTCTTGGACGTCCGGAGGAGAGGCCGCCAATGGGAAGTACCCTCCTCTCTTGGGAGGGATAACGGTCACAAAGAAAATTCCTGGGAACCAACTTGTAACATCTTGGATAAAGGGCTTCTTCAGCAGTTCCACCAAGCCCATCCAGGCAAACCCAGACCTCCAAGAGGGGGAGCGTAAAGGGGGGTTGCTGTTGCATTTTCCAGCTGTGGCAGGTCCGTTACCGGCTCTACTCACCCCTGACACCCGGGTCCTGGACTTGGCCCGTCCTCTTTGGCAGCAGTAGGCAGTTGCCTACGTGCTCTCACTCCCAGGTTCCTTCGGCAGCTTCGTGGCCTCCTCCGGTCCCAGTTGGGTCTCCCCACGTGCGTCGAGGGGAGACACCGCCATCACCTAGTTCTAGTTTGTCCGCCTTAGGCACGCGCACGCACTTTCACTGACTTTAAAGGGGCCGCAGCGGGAAACCTTCTCAAGGCCTCGGATGATGACGTCTCCAGGCCTTACTATTTAAGGCAGGCTCTGCCATTTGGACTTCTCCTTGACAATAGGTCTCCACGCTTCCTGTCATGTGCTTAGTTGCTGCTTGTTCGTGTTCCTGTTCCTGTACCTGACCTAGTTCCAGTCTTGTGTTCCTGTTCCTGTTCCAGTCCTTGTGCTCCAGTTCCAGCTTCCTGTTTCCTGATTACCCTTTGGATGGATTCCTTGGCTTTGACCCTCACTTGTCCCTGACTCACGCTTTGTACAGATTCCATGGCTTTGACCCTTGCTTGTTCCTGACCATGCTGTAGATGGATTCCCTGGTTTTGACCTTTGTTTGGACCTGACCTTGTCTCCAGCTGCCTGCCCTGACTTCAGCTTGAACCTGACCTTGTCTCTAGCTGCATCCCCTGACTTCATCTTGAACCTGACCTTGTCTCCAGCCACCTGCCCTGACTTCAGGTTGAACCTGACCTTGTCGCCAGCCGCCTGCCCTGACTACAGCTTGAACCTGACCCTGCCTCCAGCTGACTACTTTGGACTTGGCCTTTCTTAGGCTCTTGCCTACTTAGAAGCCCGGACTTAACGTGTTCCTGACTGCTAGCCTGCTTTAGCTTGTCCGGGCTTCTGGAACCGGGCCTTGTCTCCAGCCCGGTTCCAGGCCTTGTCTCCAGCCCGGTTCCAGAAGCCCGGACAAGCTAAAGCAGGCTAGCTAAAGCAGGCTAGCAGTCTCCGCTGCTTCCTAGATCCTTGCCTTGGATACTCTCCTCGGGATCAACTACACGGAGGCACGCCTAAGACCAGCTGGCCCTGGTACTCAAGGGCTCAAGCTGTGGGGAATGAGGGCTGGTATTAGTGAAGCTCCAGTTGGCTTCCGCTTCCCGTTCTGTTCCAACTCCTGATGGTGGGGACCTATTGGGGCTTTCCACAGGTAGCGCCACCTCGGGCTAAGGGTCCACCTCCGCAACACTATCCAATACATCTGCCATGAGTAGCGCCACCACACTAATGCCAGGGGCAGGATAGGAGCTAAATTTTACACATTAAAAAAGCTCGTTATGGACGTACTACTTTGGGCGTGTGTTACTGTATCGAGGGTACTAGCTAATCATTCATTAACATGCTATTTACATGCGATGGGTACAATTGTCTGTGTGCTGGCTAGTGCGCGCGCTACGGATGCGCTAATAGATTTACTGTATAGGGGTGTCCGGTTAGCGCGTCTAAAACACGCGTCCAAATCACGTTAAATGGCAATGCTTCCAATGGGCACCCTTTACTGTAATGGCCTGTTTGTCACCTGTCTTCCTCTTTCTGTAATCTCTTATAGTTTATGAATGCAAACTTTTTCTTCCTTACCTTTTCAGGCAGCTTCTTTAGAAAACTATAGTGGCCTTTTTCCCTCTTTCCTTTATTTACTTCCTAACAAAAAGGTTAGTTGCCCTTATATCATCTCTTTTTAATTTTGCCCACTGCTCTTCTACTTGCAACCAGCTCATGATTCCTTGAGATAGTCCCTATTTTAATAAAATTTGTTTTCCTGAAGTCTAGGACACTTGCCTTTGAATGAATCTTCATCTTTTGTGCTCTAATACTGAACCACATCATCCAGTGATTGCTGGACCCAAATGATCATCAACTACAAAATCAGAGATACTGTCTCCACTAATAAGAACCAGGTCCACTATCGCCCCCTCCCGGGTGGGTTTCGCTACCAGTTGATAGAACATTTCTCCTGGCAGGGAATCCAGGATTTCCCTGCTTCTAGAAGACACTGCAGTTGGGATGCCCCAATCAACATCTCCTAACAATAGTACCTTCCCTTTCATAGCAATTTTCTGAATATCCTCATTTAAATATCTATCTATCCCCTCTGTCTGTGATGGAGGTCTGTATATTATGCCAATATTAATAGATATTCCATTCTCTCTTTCCAAATTAACCTATATGCCTCCTCCTTACCCTGTAAGATTGCCTCTAGATTCTGGACTCTATTTCCATACTATGAGCATTAGTATACATCCTTTCCAGATATTGCCCTTTTTTCCCATTTCTATACATGTATTTAATGTTTTACTTACCTTAGAGTTTTGTTCACCCATCCCCAATGATACTAGTGTAACATTCTCCTCAGAAGGTTTGCAGGTCTGTGTTTTAAGATGTTGCCTACCTTCTTTGACAGATGAACCCCCGTCTGTGCTCAGCAGTCCTTGAACATCACCACATGGTCTAGGAAGCCAAAATGTTCTTCTCAACACCTTCTAACCAGCCATTCAATTATCTCCAGATTGCAAGCTTCCCCACCTGGGTCTTTATCCTTGACTCGGAAGATGGAGGAGAATACACTTGTCACCATTCTGCTTTACCTTCTCTCCCAGAACCATGAAGTCTCTTTTGATAGGATCTGTGGGTACCTGGCAGTATCATTCGTGCCAACATGGATGAGCAGCATTGCATAATTGTCAGTAGGCTTGAGGATTTTAAGCAATCTCTCCATAATGTCTTGGATTTTGGCATACGTCCCAGAACAACATGTCTAGTTGGCAGATGGATGCCTCCGTGCCCCCTCAGAATTGAGTCACCAACCACCACTACCTCTGCTTCCTAGGTACAGTTTTGGGATCTACATGTTTTGATTCCTCCTCATCCTGGGATAGTTTCTCCTCCTCAACTACCAGGACTGAATATTGGTTCTTTATTTGAAAAAAATTGTAGCTGGGGTGTAGGGGTCTAGTAACCATAACCATAGTAATCTTGGTCCAGCTGTCATCTCATGGACCAGTTACATCTTCCCCTCTGCTTGAGTTCTCTGTCTTTGATGCCTCGATAAGCATTTTATTGATGTAGCCATCATTCTCCCTGATGCTTCTCAGTCTCACACCTCCTTTATGAGTTCCGCCTCTGTTTCCTGAGGGAGTTGTTATGCAGACATCCTTCACACTGAACCAGTTCCTCACTGTGGATCACTTTACCTGTCTGGACAGCAGTAGAAGTAGTAATAGCAGTTGTTGGTAGCTTCTGGTTCCTGTTGAAAGAAATGAGACTTTGTTTTGAAATATCCTGTAGTGTATCAATCCAGATGTTGTAAATTTATAATAAGAGGGCATTGAGCAATTAGCCTTCTTGGTCCTTTCCTGATGGATGCATGCAGGGCCTGTGGAAGCTGGGGCTGTGGGAATTGAAGCCTGGATGGCTCGCAGTGTCCTCCAGAGTTCTCTGCTGGGACTTCTGGGAGAAGTATACTGATGGCCCTTCTGGACCTCTTCTTTTGGAAGTATGTGAGGCCTGTGTAAGCTGGGGTTATGGGAATTGAAGCCTGGATGACTCACAGTGTCCTTTGGAGCACTCTGTCAGGGCTTCTAGAAGAAATATGCAGTTGAGCCTTCCAGTCTTCTCCTGCTGGAAGTATGTGGGAGCTGTGGAAGCTGGGGCTTTAGGAGTTGAAGCCTTGTTGGCTCACGATGTCCTGTGGAGTCCTTTGCTGGGGATTTTGGAAAAAGTATGTACATGAGCTATTGGAAGTATGCAGAGCCTGTGGAACTTAAATCGACTTGCTTTAAATTACACCAACTATGCCACCTCTGCCCCCTCTTTGATAGCCGCACCTTGCAACAGTGATCCAGGCCTGGGTAATATCCTGCCTCAACTACTGCAACTTCCTCTATATGAGGCTAATAAAAATGCTGATTAACGTCCTGATTCTCATAAAAAATGCAGCTGCAGAAACAACTATGTTCAGTGCTGAAATACAAACAAATCATCATGTTTCAGTAATGTAGCTTGAAATGTGCAAGGGACACACTCAGTCCTGGGACCAGATCCTCAAACAGTCTCCTAACAGCTCCAGGGTGTGAATTCTCTGAATGGGGGGTGGGGGGAGTCTGAACCTCCAGGACATAAGGCATAGAAGGAATCTTACTCTCTGTCTGTATTCACAGTTGTTGATTCCTCTGCCCAGTTTCTGCCTTGATACCAATAATTCACTGGACACTAGAGTGTGGCATTTCAAAAATAAACTATACTGAAACTAACTTTCAAAAGAAATCATTTGGCATCCAATCATTTCATCTTCAAACATAATCCAGTGTAATTATGATGTCAGTCCTATTCTTCTGAGTGAGTGCCCTTCATGATGTCCAGGCACTAGGGAAAACCATTCTTTTCAGGTGATTGAAGCCAAGCTTCTAGTAGGGTACTGGAATCTCCTATCTCTCCTCTAGTGTTCAAACTGGATCTCTCAGATGGAAAGTTCCAACTGCAGCAACTGATGAAATCCTTCGTTTTCAGGTAGGAATGGTGAGAAAAAATTCCTCCAACAAAAAAGAACAAAAATCTTCTTCAAAACCTAGAAAAATCTCTATGGCAAATAACTGCTGTGCCTCCCTTGTTGTAGGATGGGAACCATAGTTCTTTTTCCTGACCTCCTTAAGCAGAGGGAAGAAATCCATAATCTACTTAAAAAAATAAATTCTCTAAAAACTGTTCCCACAACACTGAGACAAAACCCTTTCAGACCTGTTGGTCCAGGGATGAGTCTCTCCCCTCTTGCCTTTGGGGCCTGAAATTGGGAGTTTCGACCAGGGGATTCTCCTGTTTCTCCAAAATCTAAACTAAAATGCCACACACTACTAAGCATCCTCTTATACATATTTAGGTGGGAGACACCATTGTCAGCATCCTTGGAGGAGATGCTGATTATGAATGGTATGTTTACACCATATCTAAAGCCTGAGCTAGGAACATCTAGTGGAGACCTAGGGGGTGCCCTACACTGGCTCTCAATATACTATTGCTCCATTTTTTTTTAATTCTGGTCTTAGCTTTCCAAGTACTAAAGGGCCAAGAAACACTCTCTCACACAAATTTCCACCCTATACATCCGTGCCAAGTCATTGCACTCCCTATCTTTAGCTCATCTAGTCATACCAGTCCCAAAAAGAAATTGTTTACAGGCACTAGAAAAAAAAAAAACGTTCTCAGATTTTGCCTCCAACCTGTGGAACTTTCTACCTGCAGATATCAGGCAAACCCCAGAAACCTCACCTTCTGAATGAAACTGGAAACCTGGCTGTTTGTTGCAGCCTTTGGCCCATAGCCCAGAACTTTAAAATCCCTTCCTGGACCTACAGGATATCCTCAGGAAGACTCTGCTCTTGCCCAGTATATTATTTTCCTCTTTTGCACCTTATTTGCACTGATTCTCCTATTATTCTACAACTACACCTTTATATTTGTACCTGTACTATTTATAACATTAACCTCTATCTTAATTGCCAATTGTACCCAAATACATCCTTATTTTACTTATAACCCTATCGCTCCTGAACCTCATGCCTACTGTAATACTTGCATTCTCCATTGTAAAACCTGCATTTTTGTAACATATTGTGAACACCTTTTTCTGGAAAAGCATGAAATAATGATGATGATAATGATAATGATGATCTTACAGAGGAAGGAAAAGTTAATATGGGGTAGGTGATAATTTTAGGCTGTAGGTTCTTTAAGAAAGCAAAATTGCTTACCTTGTAATAGGTGTTATCCCAGATCAGCAGGATGTAGTCCTCAGTATGGGTGACGTCACTGGATGGAGCCCTATCATGGAAAACTTTCTGTCAAAGTTTCTAGAAATGTTTGACTGGCACACTGAGGCCACTGAGCAAGCCCAGCATGCCATAATCCCCTGATCCACAGGGGTCTCCCTTCAGTCTCATTTGTAGCAATAAGCTTTAGCCAAGAATAAAATAATAAAACGTATCAGACCCAACTCCGCGGGGTGGCGGGTGGGTTTCTTGAAGACTACATCCTGCTGTCCTGGGAAAACACCTATTATAAGGTAAGCAATTTTGCTTTATCCCAGGACAAGCAGGATGCTAGTCCTCACATATGGGTGATTAGCAAGCTACGGTTGAATCATTGTGTAGTGGACCAACAGGGAACACATTGTGCAACAGGCACAATAACTGGTGAACTGTTGGAAAAAACAAATGAGGCAGCCTAAAATCACAGCAGGTTTGATGTAGAAGGAGTTGGGATTATGCTGGAAACAAGTTCTTTAAGACAGATTGTCCGTAGGCTGAATCTTGTCTTTCTTCTTTGTCCAAACAGTAGTGAGCTGCAAAGGTGTGAAGAGAATCCATGTTGCAGCTTTACATGTGTCAGCTACTGGTGCAGAATGATAGTGTGCTACAGAAGCTGATATTGCCTTTACTGAGTGCGCCTTTACTCGCCCTTGGAGAGGAAGGCCTGCTTTTTCATAGCAGAACTTTATACAATCTACAAGCCAGTTGGAGAGAGTTTGCTTGCCCACTGCTTTACCCGGTTTGTTTGGATCAAAAGAAACAAAAAGTTGGGTGGACTTCCTATGGACTGCAGTGCGATCTAAGTAATATGCAAGTGCACGTTTACAGTCCAAGGTGTGCAAAACAGTTTCATCTTGTGAGAGTGAGGTTTTGGGAAGAATGTGGGTAAGACTATGGATTGATTCAAGTGGAATTCTGTAACTACCTTGGGAAGGAATTTTGGGTGTGTACGGAGTACCACTCGATCATGTAAGAATTTTGTATAGGGTGAGTATGTGACAAGTGCTTGTAACTCACTAACCCATCTAGCAGATGAAATGGCTATCAAGAATATAGGTTTCCATGTAAGAAATTTAATATATCGCAGGAAGCCATGGGTTCAAAAGGAGAACTCATGAGCCTTGTCAGTACCACATTAAGATCCCATTCTGTGACTGGTGGCCATATAGGGGCTTTAAGGTGAATTAAACCTCTCATAAACCTACTAACAAGGGGTTGTACTGATATTGGTGCATCCCCCTATTGTATTATGGTACGCTGAGATTGCACTGAGATGTACTCTTACTGACGAGGTTTGGAGACCTGAGTCTGAAAGGTGCCATAGATAGTCTAATAAAGATGAAGTGGGGCAGGAAAAAGGGTCAATACTTTTCTGTGTACACCACATGGTGAATCCTTTCCACTTAGAACGATAGTTTTTTCATGTGGAAGGCTTACGTGAAGCTACAAGCACTTGAGAGACATTAGTTGACAGATTGAGTGGTTGCAAGATCAAGCTTTCAACATCTAGGCTGTTAGAGGGATTGAAGGCTGGGATGGCACAACTGGCCCTGATCCTGAGTTATGAAAGTGGGTGATGTGCCCAGGTGAATTGGTTCTCTGATCAAGAGATCAAGGAGTATGGGAAACCATACTTGTCGAGGTAAATACGGGCTATGAGTATCATGGACCCCTTGTCCTGTTGTAGCTTCACTAGAGTCTTGGTTAGCAGCAGTATTGGGGGATACACTTACAGAAGGCCTGAATTCCAGGGGCGAGCAAAGGCATCCCTGGCAAACTTGTTGGTCTGATGGTACAGGGAACAGAATTTGTCTACATTGCGATTCAGCTTGGATGCAAAGAGGTCTACTGTTGGTTGACCCCAACATTGAAATATCCTGGTTGCTACTAAGGGATCCAGGGACCACTCGTGAGGTTGGAACTGACGACTGAGGCAGTCTGCAAGGTCGTTGTGTATGCCTGCTAAATAAGTGGCCCAGAGAAACATTGAATGTGTCAGGGCCCAATCCCAAATTTGTGCTGCTTCTTGACAAAGGAGATATGAGCCTGTACCTCCTTGCTTGTTCAGGTCATGGCTACTGTGTTGTCTGTCTATATCAGAACAGTCTTGTGGGAAAGGCAGTCCTTGAACACATGTAGCGCATAACGTATAGCTTGAAGCTCAAAGAAATTGATTTGAAATGTTGCTTCGAGTTTCGTCCAAGTACCTTAAGTTTGGAGATTTCCTATGTGCACTCCCCACCCTAAGGTGGACGCATCGGTAGTGAAAGTTACTTGCGGAATTGGCTGTTGGAAGGGTAGGCCAGTGAGCAAGCTGTCCGTGTTCGCCCACCAGAGGAGAGAGGAGCGTAGTTGTTGAGTTATTTGAATTGGAGATGACAGTGGTTGAATGGCTTGTATCCACTGTGCCCTCAACATCCATTGAGTGATCCTCATGGCTAATCTGGCCATAGGAGTAACATGAACTGTGGAGACCATGTGGCCGAGCAGAGTTAGGAACTGATGGGCTGTCAATTGTGTCCTTGTGCGTAGAGATTTCGCTAATGAGGAAAGTGTCTCTGCATGGTCTTTTGGAAGGAAAGCTCTTGACGTTATGCTGTTTAATTCTGCTCCGATGAATTCAATAGGCGAGATGGTATGAAATGGGATTTCTGGTAGTTGATTAGGAATCCCAACGAATGGAGTAGATTGATTGTGAGCGTGAGAGAGTTGATAACTCCTTGTCTTTACTGGCTTCTGATGAGCCAGTCGTCCAGGTAGGGAAAAACGTGTACACTTTCCTTTTGTAACTGGGCTGCTGACACCGCCAGGCACTTTGTGAACACTCGAGGTGCTGAGGCAAGTAGAACTCGGTACTGGAAATGCTGATGTCCCACCAGAAAGCATAGATACTTGCGATGAGGAGGGAATATTGGAATGTGAGCATAAGCATCTTGAAGATCCAGAGAACAGAGCCAATCTCCCGTTTGAAGTAGAGGTAGCATGGTGCCTAAGGATACCATTCAGAATTTTTCTTTCCGCAGGAATTTGTTGAGTTTCCGGAGGTCTAATATGGGACGTAGGCCTCCTGTTTTCTTTGGAATGAGGAAATAATGGGAGTAGAATCCTCTGCCCTGCTGAGGTCGGGGAACTGGTTCCACAGCCTTGGCTCTCAGAAGGGTGGATAATTCTTTTTGTAGAAGTGTGGAATGATTTTGAGTTGTCCAGAATGATCTGGGTGGAGCATTGTTTGGTACAGTTAGAAATTGCAGATGGTAACCTTGAGATATGATTGAGAGTACTCATTGGTTGGTGATGATGTGCGACCAATTTTGATGAAAAAAGGCTATTCGACCACCTACAGGTAGAGTTGGGGTCGGATTGGTAGACAGGCTTCTGTTCTCTGGCGAGAATTCAAAACCCCAAGGCCGGACCTGTCTGGGGTGGAGGCTGGGCTCTAGGAGCTCTTGGCTGTTGGGCTTGGGCTCTTTGCAAAGGTCTTGATGACCTACCATGGGGTGCTGGGCTGTAGTATCTCTGTGGTCTGTAATATGGCTTTTTTGAGTCTTTCCTGGGAGGTCTGCGTGCAGAAGATTGGGGTTCTGCTGGAACAGAGGAAAGCTGACGCAGAGTTTCTGAGTGCTCCTTGAGCTGTATACAACTTCACGTACCTTGTCTCCAAAGAGATTATCTCCTGTACAAGGAAGGTCTGCAAGTTTTTCTTGTATCTCTGACCGAAGGTCTGAGGTCTTCAACCAGGCCCATCTGCGAGCGCTGATGCCCTTGCAACCATCCTGGATGATGTTTCAAAGCTGTCATATGCTGCACGTACCTTGTGCTTTCCAGCTTCCAAGCCTTTGTAGATGATAGTGTTGAAAGAATCCTGGAACTGTTGTGGAAGTGAATCAGATAGTTCTTGCAGCTGTTTCCATAGATTATGCTGGTATTGTGTCATATAAAGCTGCTATGACGCAATTCTTGAAATCAGCATTGAGCCTTGGAACATCTTTCTTCCGATTGTGTCTAAGAATCTGTGCTCTTTCCCAGGAGGAGTAAATGAATGTGGCTTGATTCTTTTAGATTTCTTTTGGGCCGATTCCACCACCACAGATTGGTGGGGGAGCTGAGGTTTCTGAAACCCTCGAATGTGCTCTACCAAATAGGTGGCATCAGTCCATTTATTGACAGGTGGTATGGTACAAGGGTGTTCCCATAACCTGTGTTGGAGGTCCACAAGCACCTCATGCACTGGTATTGTAAGAACTTCTTTTGGTGGATCCACAAATTGTAAAACTTCTAGTGTTTTTTGTCTGGTATCTTCCTCCGTCTCTAACTGGAAAGGGATGGTATCAGCCATCTCTTTAACAAAAGTAGAAAAAGAGAGATCCTCTGGGGGGGATCGTCTTCTTTCCTCCAGAGGCAAGGGATCAGATAGGACTTCGTCCGATGAAGTATCGGTGCCTGCATCTTCCCAGGTGTCCGAGGCAGGTTGACATGGAGTCATCGAAGGAAGATGGAAAGATGGTATTGAGGGCATCGATGGTTTCATCAGCAGCCTTGATGGAAGTAATGGAGAGAAGGAAGGTTTGGGATGAGAAACTCCCAATGGACCTGGTGTTGGTTCAAGCATCGGTAAAGTCTTCTATACATCGTCATCTGTGGTCCGTGGCATCGAAACATCTAGCGGCTGCACCGGTATGGCACTGATAAGAGTGTCCAATTTTGCCAGTATTGGCGCCAACAGCGACAAATCCGGCATCGGCATTGGTACAGGCATCGGTGCCGGTGAAGGTGTTGGCATCAGTGATGGACTCGGGGCCTGCGATGGAATCGGTGACAGTAATGGGATCTGCACCGGTGATGGAATCAGTGCTGGCAATGGAATCGGCATCGAAGGTGGAGCCGGTGCTGGCATCGAAGGTAGCTCTCGGATAGCATCTCGAACCGCCTGGCGTATATATACGTCCAGTTACACCCTTATAGCTGGTGAATTCAGAGCAGCTATAGGGGGTGGCAGTGAGGGCGAAACCGGCCGGACCACAGGTCCCTGTGGTGGCACGGTACCCGGCACCAATGTCGGTGGGGATCGCCTGGGAGTCATAGGCCTCAAGGGCATCGATGACTCATCCATCCGAGGTTTCTTAGGAGTTGGTTCGATAGGCATCGAAGGAACTCCGGGCATCGTGTCAGAATCTGGATCCAGAGGCCTTCGATGACGATGACGATGTTTCATTCGATGCTCAGCACTCTTTTTCTCGATGATCAAGGTTGATTTGATAGACGACCGAGAAGGGGAGTTTTCAAAACCAATTTTTTAACCGCTCCAGCCGAAGATTTTATTTATTTATTTATTTATTTATTTATTTAAAATTTTTATATACCGACATTCATCCAGGATATCATATCGGTTCACATTGTAACGCAAAAACAAACGCACGGCATGGCGCTTTACATTGAACAGTAAACATGACAACAAGGCATTAACGAGAGGGGGGAACAATAACATGGGAAGTTTTGCAATAAAATTATAAACAAAGTTTGCAATTATATACATATGTACAAAAGAAAGAAAACTGTGAGGTTAATTTTAATCAGGCTAGGAGATAAAATGGGGGAGAGAAGGGAGGAGAGCGAGGAAAGAGGGGGGGGCAGAGAGAAAGAAAAGAAGGAAAAGATGATTGCGTTGAAGTTGAAGGCAACAATTGAAGATAGAAAAGATGCTCCATCTTTTCCATATGAGCTCGTCTGCCCTTCGGTGTCATTTCAGCGCATTTCAGGCATGTCGATACGTTGTGTTTCTTGCCTAAACATAGCACACATTCAGTGTGTGGGTCCGTTATGGACATGGTTTGAGTACAATTCTGGCATTTTTTAAACCCGGTAGCCATATTGAAAGCTGGACAGCCATCGTGACTTTCTGACTAAAACTTTTTGAAAATGGTAACGACCGGAAAATTGGTTTTACTCACCGGTGGTGAAAAAAGGGAGACCCCTATGGTGGGATAACTTTTTCCGATAATTTTTTAAAACTTTTTTTGAAGTGTGAATATACCACACAGGGCTCCTGATCCGCTAGGCTAATAGCAGCATGGAAAAAAGAAGACTGAAGGGAGACCCCTGTGGATCAGGGGATTATGGCATGCTGGGCATGCTCAGTGGCCTCAGTGTGCCAGTCAAAAGTTTATAGAAACTGACAGAAAGTTTTCCATGATAGGGCTCTGTCCAATGACATCACCCATATGTGAGGACTAGCATCCTGCTTGTCCTGGGATAATGTACAATCTAACCAACTGATTTTTAAAAGGCAAATGCCATGATTTTCTGTGAAGAAAGTATGTGTTGCATTCATGGACCCTTGTGCGGAGGCGAGGTTGTTGCTATCCACAAAGAGAGCCCCCATAGGTCTCATCATCGGCTGGTGGTGCTGGTCACAGAGGAAGCCTTTCAGGATCTTCACCACTACCAACTCTTGTTCTCTGCAGGTTGAGCCCTTGGGTACCGGCGGTGGCTGGACTTAGTTGCGGGCTTTTGATGGTACAGGAACTGCCATGGAGAGAATCTAGTGCAAGACGAGATCCCGCAGAAGCAGGCAGGAAGTGGTCCATGATCAGAGCAGGCAGTAGACAGTAGTTCCAGCAATACAGTCCCAGGTTGGGGCAGGCAGCAAGCACCAAATCCAGGAAGCGGTCCAAGATCAGGGCAGGCAGCAAACAGCAAAACCAGAGCACAATCCAAGGTCAGGGCAGGCAGCAGGCAGAAATCCAGGAAGCAGTCCGAAGTCAGGTCAACCAAGGAGGGAGGCAAGGCGAACAGGCCAGACAGCAGGAATGAGGTGGACCTGTTGCTGAGGCATCGGAGAAGAGAAGGTGCGGCCTTTAAATAGCGCCAGCCTCCTGATGTCACTCGGGGGCACCAGAACCGCTTTCCCACCGCAGGCCCTTTAAGAAGGGGATTGCACGCACACCTAAGCACACTTGCCTGCATAGCGGCTTGGCACGGTGCGGGAAGCTTCGCGGTGGTCAGCCACATTCTCCAGGGAAGGTAAGGGTGGCCAGCCGCAGGACAGGGACATGGCTGGCCAGACGCAACAGTAACCCTTCTTAAGCCCCTTCCCGTGGGGTCTTGATTTCTTAGGATGAGAGGTATGAAATGTCTTCAAAAGATTTTTATCAAGAATATTCGAGGCAGCTTCCCACCTGTTCTCCAGGCCAAAACCTTCCCAAGAAAGTAGATATTCCCATTTTCCATTCATCCAAATACATCAAGCACTTCCTTCACTTGGTAGATTTGGTCTTCAACCAAGATGTCTGGAGGTTTGGGTATCTTCTGAGAGGGCCACCTGAGAACTAGTGGTTTGAGGAGGGATATGTGGAAGACGTTATGAACAACCATGGAGGAGGGTAAAAGTAGCTGGTACGTCACTTGTCCTATTTGATGGATAATTGGAAATGGGCCGATATATCACGGTGCTAATCACATAGAAGGTAGATGGAGTCGAAGGTGATGGGTACTCAACCATACCTTATCCCCAGATTTAAACTGAGGAGCTGGTTGATGATGTCGATCTGCAGTTTTCTTTGCTCTTTGCACAGCCTTTTGAAGCATATCTTTGATCTTCATCCATAGATCCTAAAGCTGTTGAGCTATTAGTTGGGCTGTGGATGAGGGCACAGTTAAAGGTATTAGATGGGGAGGTAAGGGCTGTCTCCCATACACAATCTGGAAAGGTGAAGCCCCAGTGGCAGTGCCGATATGAGAATTATGTGAGAATTTAGTGCACAGTAGAAGGATAGCCTAGTCATTTTGGCATTCATTGGTATAGGCCCTGAGGAACGTTTTTAATATCCGATTAGTCTTCTCTACCTGCCCATTGGCCTGAGGGTGACAGGCCGTAGTGAAGTCCAGAGTGATCTTAAACTTTTGACATAAGGAGTGCCAATACTTGGCAGTGAACTGTGTCCCTCGATCCGAGACTATGTGTCTTGGTAAACCATGTAGATGAAAGATGTGGGTAACAGGCAGGCTAACTCAGGTACAGAGGGAAGCCTAGGCAGGGGAACAAAGTGTGCCATCTTAGAAAAGCGGTCGATGACAACTCAGATAACGGAATTGCCATCGGAATGTGGAAGGTCTACCACAATGTCGGTGGATACTGTGTCCAAGGTTCCTTCAGGACCAGTAACAGTTGCAGTAGTCCCCAAGGTCATCCCACCAGGGGCTTCTGTTGGGTGCAGGTAAAACATGATTCCACATACTCTTTCATATTTCGTTGCATACAGGGTCACCGATAGTACCGTTGAAGCAAGGTGAAGGTTCAAGCATGCCCTGGATGTCTCACAATCCAGGAATCATGAGCCCATTTGATCACTTTAAGTCAAAGGCAACATCAGATGACCATCTTCCCAGGGGGAACAGTCAGGAAGGATGCCAAACAAATTTGGGCTGGATCTATGATGGGTCATGGATACTCAGGAGTGCCTTCTTCCTCAAAGGATCGAGAAAGTGCATCTCAATAGTGAAGTGTGAAAAGAACAAGGACCACCGAGCTTGCCAGTGTTTAAACATTGGCTCATTAAAGACATTCCAAATTTTTATGGTCTGTATACTTAGTGATCTGGTGTTGGGCTCCCTCGAATCACTGCCGTGATTCTTCCAATGCCAGTTTTATGGCCAAGAGTTCCTTGTCTCCAATACTAAAGTTGCGCTTGGCAGGAGTGAATTTGCATGAATAAAAGGAGCAAGGGTTAAGGGTCCATGTATTGGAGTATTGACTCAGGATGGCCCTGACAACAGAATCAGAGGCATTGACTTTGAGGATGAAGGGGCAAAATGGATCATGGTGGTGTAAAAGGTTTCCGAAGAAAGGCATCCTTCAGGTCGAGGAATGCCTTAACTGCTTCTGGCAGCCAAGTTCTTGTGTTGGCCCCCTTTCTGGTAAGAGCCGTGAGGGGTGCTACGATCCTAGAGTAATGTGGTATAAAATGCCGGTTGTAATTCGCGAACCCTAAGAATCTCTGTCGGATGCAAAGTCCAGTGGATTGGGGCCATTCCTGGATACTGCGGACTTTTTCGGGGTCCATGTGAAAACCACGACTGGAGACAATATATCCAAAGAATGGCTCTCTTCATAGGTAGCAACAACCTCACCTCGGCACAAGGGTCCACAAACGCAACAGATTGTTGAGGCCATGGATCTGGCAGATCTCTCGAGCCTACAGGTCATTCTGACTTTGGCTCAGAGGATTCAACAACAACAACAACAACAACAACAACAGTGTTTGGAACTTCTTGCAAATTCCCTAGAGCATCTAAATACTCGATTGGATGCAGCGGCTGCACCTACGCTTACTTTCCCTCCGGAGGCATCTGCTATAGCAGCTCCCGCACCTATGATTCTTCTGCCAGTACCACTATGGTACATGGGGGATCCGGCACATTGCAGGGGATTCTTGAACCAGTGCTTTATGCACTTTACACTTCAGCCAGGGCAAGTTCCCATGGACTCAGTAAATACTATATTTATCCGGCCTGGGCCTCCCCTCTCTGGGAGCGAGGGTACCTTTTACTCCAAAATTTACAAGAATTCGTCAAAGCCTTCAAGCAAGATTTTTGATGAACCCGGCAGAGTTGCTATGGCTGGCGTAGATCTCCTGCATCTTCGCCAAGGGACATGTCCACTCATGAATTACACTATTGAGTTTGGACTCTGGCCACCGAACTGATTACTTTCTGTAAGCGAGATTTGATGGTATAGTGTTTGAATGGAACTCCCGCTTGAAGAATGTTTATATTGCATTCGAGGAATTTTGTTAATAAAGCATTGGGAACACAACTATGTGGTCTGCATTTTTAGAAGAGAATAACAGGCTTTGGTCCTGAGGACCATATACATTTATTCTTCTTTGCCACCTGTAGTCAACCATATTATTTTCTTAATCAAATATACTAAGAGCTCACATAGCTGTTCAAGAATCCTGGCACATAAAGTTTACTTTAAAATGGCATCCAATAAAGTGTCTTTTTTGTAAGTTTTTAATCTGATTTGTACGGTTTTGGTGATTTTTACTGAATGTGCACAAAATAATGGCAGTTCCTGCCATTTTTGCCAGCATTGAGATAAAACATGAAAAGGAGCCAAGAAAAGCCTTTGTGTATGAATTGAGAAAAAATTCTCAAGCACAGAGGATGGAGCCCTGATTGCTGCATCCAGATTGTGCATCCAATCACTGATGTGCAGTCTATAGAAATGCTATATAACACAGGAAGGTTTTTCCAGATTTCCTTCAAATGCCATCTGATAGAGTAAGACTTGTACTTGATCTGGAAATCTAGCCCACATGGGGCCTAGTAATTAATCTGTTATTTATTTGATGAGTGATGGAATTAAAAAGTTCAAGTGTAAGCATTATCATTTACAAGTCAAAAGTACAATAAGAACTCAACTTGGATAAAGTTAATATAAACTGCCACTTTCACATTACCCATAAGAACTTTCTACTTCCTGAAGATTTTTTAAATGTATTTTCCAGAGTTAACAAATCCTTCAAAACATGGGTAGGAAAGAAGGCATTTGAATTGCCTTCTGGCACAGCCTCTCCCATAACTATAAAAATGCATACATGAAAGAATAGTTTCATTCTGATTCATCATTGGCTGGTACCATTGAGACTCAAGAAAGTGTGTAATTTTGAAGCTAGAGAGAGAGAGAGAAAGAAAGAAAGAAAAAGGCTGAATTCATAAACTAGTGTGCTTGGGGACTTTTTGTTTTTGATTTTTTTTAAATCATATGTTCACTTGGTAGATGAGGTCAGCTTACCATAGAGAAAGGGTGAGGAGAATAAATATCCCAGACTGTGAGAAACAGGAAACAGATCAATCTAAATCAATTAGAAGAGAGCAGCTTGACAGACATGAATTGTACCAGTATCTCTAATATAATAACTTTTTTCATCTCCGATAGGGAGGGGCTTTTTGAAAGAGGTCTTAAAAAAAAAAAGTATGTTTATTAAATCAGCTCAATGGGCCAAGAAAGCAGAGGCCTGCTGGACTGGAAGTGATTTCCTAAGTGTATTTCATGCTAGCCTAGTACTGAAAAGTGAGAAGCAGCAGAAGGCATTGTAAGAAGGCAGTAAGTGGTTTCTGCGTGGCACAAAAAGAAAAATAAAAGGGCAAGAATGAGAAGGAAGGTAAAAGAATAGGAATAGTAAAAATTGTGACTTCTAATTTAATCACAGAAAAAAAAAAAGAGTCTTGTTAGGCAGTATTGTCAAACATGGGTTTCCCATGGATTCTCGCAGTCAGAGAGGCCTTTGTGATCTTAGGCAATGGGGATAGGACAAACATGACAAGCTGGGCTGGGAATGACACTGCTGTGCGCTCCCCACTGCAATTTCTCTATTAAAAACCAATAGAACACCACAAATCTAGTTATGATACCATTTATGAAGAATGGGTTTCTTTTTAGTCTGCTTTTCTTCCCATAAGTGCTTTTTTTTTAATTCATACCTAGTTGTATTAGCTTTTATCAATTCAAGTTGGCAGGGGAATTTTCTAGGTTTCTTGGAAAAGTCAACTATCACACTAAAGACACTTTCCACATTTTAATAAATAAGTAGTATTCTTTGAAAGATATGATACGTTATACTGGACCAACAGAAACACTGTCCAAAGATGTAGTATATGAGTTTGTTAAACTGCTTAACTTTCTTCTTCAAAGTGAGCAAACAAATAAGCAAAATTAATTATCTTTTCTTATCACGCATATGATTGAAAATAACTAATTTTAGTTGAAAATTCTTTCCATTGTGCCATGACCTGCTGTTGTTTCAGAGTACCTTCATGCCCATGGCTGTACACAGCTGTGTGCAATGCCATGCCTAGAAACAATGGCAACTAAAATAAGAGGACCGATGAGAGGGAGTATGCCTGCCAACCACCTTATATTTGGGCAGATTAGATGAACCTACAAGATGATGGCAGTTAAGGACCATAATAATTTACAAGGAACCATAATTTATGGTTCCTTGTAAACCGGGGTGATATGTATACTATACAGGAACCCCGGTATATAAATTCTTTAAATAAATAAATAAATAAATAAATAATATCCATCCAGCCATTAATTCTGGTTGCATTGTCACAGACCCCCAGCTAATCTCTGCTTTCCCCTTCATTTCATCACAACTAAAGATCCTCTGTGCTTATTCCATGCCTTCTTGAATTCTGTTACTGTTTTTGCCTTCAGCAACTTCACTGGAAGGCTATTTAAGCAATGTACCAGCTGTCCAATGAAGAAATATATTCTATGCTATTCCTGAGCCTCATATACTCTGGTACTTCTAAGCACATTATGCTTTAACCTGTTTTCTCTATTGTATTATATTTATAATTACTGCTTGCTTTAACCTCTCTTTCCAGCTGATTAAGCTTCCAAGTTCATACCCCTTGTTGAATGTAACTTTGCTTCTTCCACTTCATTTGTTTATTTACTTTAGTTGTCGCTCCAGTTTTTTTACCCTGTTCGATGTAAACCGATCCGATATGGTTTTTACTATGAAGGTCGGTATAGAAAAAGTGTTAAATAAAAAAAAAAAAATATATCACAATTTTTTGTTCTAGAACATTTTTTTCTGTGAAAAAGGTTTACTTCTTGTAAATTATTTATATTTTTTAGGTATTTGAATGTCTCTATTATATTCTCTCTCTCTTCTCAAGGAAGCTTGTTGTGCATGCTAAGGCCTTTTAGCTAAAATTACAGCTTAGAGAGTAATTTTCAAAGGCATTTCCATGGGTAAAACAGCATTTGCCTGCTGAAATGACTCATTACAAAACTGCCTGCCTGCCTGATATATGAGTAAATTTAAGTGTGCATGTCCTGTTATGCATGAAAGATTACCTGCAGTGAGCAGAGGTGTTCCCAGGACAGGGTTGGATAGTTGTTTGGACTTATGCAAATACCATTGTATTTTCCAAAGAATGTGCATAAACTTTCCTGAAACATTTCTGCATGCATTTTAGCAAATATAATTGAGCGGGGGTAGTTTTGGTGGGATCATTTTCAAAGCAAACATACACACTTAATTTTGCTTTGAAATTTGGTATAATTTCTGCATGTTTCTGCCTATTTTCTTGTGTGGGCTATTACAAATTTATCCCCCTGCCCAATGTAAATGCTAAACTGTCTGTTCTAAAATTAACTTGTGCACACAAGAAGTGTAATTTTAAAAGCCATTTTCATGGGTAAAATAGTGCTTTACTTGCAGAAATGGCAATAAATAAATTGCCCACCTAACGTGGATAAAAGGACCCTTATAGGATCTGTATGTGCATACTTTTACCTCCACTTGAAAAAGGCATTTTTGTGGGCAAGATTAGGGTGGGTTTTGGAATTATCCACATACTTTTGCATTTTTAAAAGTATGCATATACTTTTGGCAAAAATAAATGATGTGCACACATTAGCAGTTGTAAGTGTATGCAGGTAGTATTGATGGGATAATTTTCAAATCAGAGTACATGTGTGCTTTCCTCTGTGAACACTGGTATGAAATTTAAGGGTAAAAAGCACCCATAGACTTTACTCAATTGCCTTGCAGGTACAAAATTACCCCCAAATTCAAATTAGGTTTTAGTGTGTGCTTGCTAAATTTCCTATTATACTTTTCTCCATGTGCTATTTAGTACATGCTAAGGCCTATGTGAGGGAGTATATGGAAAACTCCCTTAGACTACCTTAAAGGACTGGACACAGCTGTTTTGCCCTGTCCTTCTTAAAATCCAAACCCACAGGGAATCCTGGGTGAAGGAAGGAGCCCCTCACCAGACTTTAAGAACTCAGATCCTAGAAAGTTTAAACAGGCCCGGGGAGCAGGCAGGGATCCACCTTATGCTAAGACCTCCTACATTTAATTATTGTGAGTTACCTGAAATTAAGGTGAGCTACACTGTTTTTTGGTTTTCTCACTGTAAATAAATTGCACAAAAGGGAAACAGCCAGAAGCTGCCTTCTTATTCTTTCTGGCTGTTTCCAAGCTGCTATCACCCAAGTTACTACATATGGTGGTAATAGTAGGATCTCTTTCCTAAGCAGGGAGCAAAGACTAGAGCCCACAACCAAGGCAGCAGGGAAAAAACCCCTTCTTTTTCCTGTGGCCTCCCAGTTCCATTTACCCTCCCTTTGTCTCAGGCCGATACAGTACAGTGCGTTCCAGCGGAGCGCACTGTTAAACCACGTTTGGACGCACGTTTTCGATGCGCTAGCTTTACCCCTTATTCAGTAAGGGGTAATAGCGTGTTGAAAACTCGCGTCCAACCCCCCCCCCCAAAACTAATAGCACCCACAACATGCAAAGGTAGGCGCTAATTTCTCTCGGCACCGGGAACAAGTAATCCAGGTCCATACTGTAACCGTCTCTAAAAGTCAGAAAGAAGGCCCAGAGAACTGATCCGTAAAGATAGACTTTTATTGCCAGCAAGATGCAGCTAAGACAAGGGCTTAGTACAACTGCATGCCCCTCCCCTTCAGGAGCTGGCTCTTATACATTCTACATTTCTTATCTTTTACACATGCGTTCTACAAATTGCTGAACAAGCACTTTCTAGCGTGGTTTTCAGGTAGGTGTAGCTTATAATCAGACTATTGTTTCGTCATTTAATTGACGGGTTAGACATTTTATAGCGATGATCGTATTAATACAATACAAACTATTAGAATTACAAAATGGTGGTGCGTTCCACTGAATGTCAGTACGTGAGCACGTAATTGCGTAGTGCATGCCATTGCGGTTCAAATGTTAGTACATTCAAGATGGCTGTGCGTTTCAATGCGATTCACTGCTGGCAGTGTTAATTAGAAGATTTCAGTTTTCTCATTCAACGAAGGTCCATTAAATTGAACTCCTTCATTCCCCCCTTTGATACTTCAACTTCTTTAGAAGGCGCAAGTATCACTTTCATCTGTGAGGTAACTGAAAGACAAACAAAAATTAGTAAAAGGTCACTCAACGTGGGCCCTAATATGTTTGCTAGGTCGTAGGTTTCTTCACGGGTTTGAGACGGATGGGCCCTATTGGCTGCACCCCCCTTTGTAGCCCGACTTACCCCAACAAACAAGGTGGCCCAGGTATGTTAGTTACATTAAAGGCATTATAGGTTAGTGTCAAAATATTAATCTTCTGTGTCAGATGAATCTGATGAGGGAAATGTTGAAACTGAAGCATATTTGTTCATCATCATGATCTGGGCTGCTGCTCTCCGATCAGCAATTGTTTCAATCATTGAGCGTAAATTCCTAAAGATAAGAGGGAGACATAAAGGAAATAAAATACAAGAAATTAAAAGAAGTAACAAAGGAATAAAGAGCTCTTTCAGCCCTGGAATCGAGGTCAGCCAGCTGGGCAATGATGCTGTCCAGTCAAGAACTCCGGTCCAGGTCTGCACAGGAACATGAGCTAGTCGCACCATTCGATCAGTGATTTCCTCGATGACTTTGCTTTTATCATCAATCTGTAAACAACAATTAGAGAGATTAAATTTTCCACATACACCACCTTCCTGAGCTAGAAGATAGTCCAGAGCCAACCGATTTTGGTACACGGCTGTAATGATTTTTGTGTTCTGCTTGGCTAGAATGTTGAGAGCCAGGGCAGAATCATTGGTCAAAAGTTCTAGTACCGCTTGGAGTCGGATGATACGATTTATCATATAGATAGGGGTTCTATATCCATATGATCCATCTTCTGCCCATGTAGCAGGTCCATAATACTGTACAATGCGCTCAGGTGGCCATTCTTGGTCAGTCCAATCTCCTATTGGAACTTTATTACTCCTTCGACGTCTGTTTGGCTTCATTGGACTATACACAGGGACTCCTAGTGTTTCACCAGCGGTGACTGGTAAAAGGAAGAAACTTGGGCGGATCGTCGCCAAGAAGCATGTTCCATACCAATTTGAGGGTAATTGTTCATAAGCTCTTCGACCGCATACAAAATAATATCCATCAGGGGCTATGAAGGAAGTTGAAGGTGTTCCAGCAACTGTCCATGTTTTATTTAAAGTTGGTTCAGTCCAAAAAGAAGTAGGTATGGGAAAGTTCTCTGTCTGCCACCATGTACAATTATCTGTTGTAACTGTAAGAACTCCTGTACACGGGGAATTCCCAATAGGTACCCTGTATAGTTTTGAATATTGTCGTGATAAACACTGTCTTCCAATGACATCAGTCTGGAGAGCCCATTCATATGGACTATTCTTTCGTTTATAGGTTATAGTTGTATTCAAGGCATTGAGGTCAGATTGGAATACCTCTTTGGCTTCCCAAGGCCATTGCTCTCCCGTTTTTGTACCTCCACATACAAAACAATTTTTGACTTCCAAGGAGAGAGCGATATTCTCGGCCAAATTCACAAACATGTTCTTTGCTTGATGTGAAATTGGGTGCTTCTTTAATTCCTCAGTCACTTGGGATACTTCATCGAAGAATGATTGATAACCAACTACAGTAGTTTATGGATAATTGGACGTGGTTTGTCTCTCCGCTGCGTGATTGTGATGTAAGTCATGGGATCTCTTCCTGTTCCGTCGATTCCGAATCCCCAGGTATCCTGCCATGGGGATCCTTCATTTCTAATTTGCCATTCCAAAGAAACGATGTTTCCAGTTTCTTTCACTAGTTTACCTACTCCTTGGCAACCTGGGTATCCTCCTCCAGTATAATCACACACTAAGGCCCATCCAGACAGTGTAAGGTCCCCAACGCATGGCAGCCAGTCGGATGGGTTAGCTACTCGATTGTATGGGCAGAGGTATTTATGGTTGGAAACATAGGATTCTTTCCATGATTAAGACCCACAGTGGAGTGCATTGGGATGTTTATCAATTGCTTCACAGGCATCAAAGGTGAGTGTAACACTAGATCCTCCTCCTATGAGGATCTTGGTGGAGTTGATGTAATACAGGATTCCTTCTCCATCTGGTATGATGCTAGTTGTGGGACTCTTTGGCAACCCAGCAGTAAGGGTAATATTGTAGTATTTAGGAGTGGTCGGAGAATGGCAAATGACTTTGTTGCCAAGTAAGCATCGATGAAAAGATTGATATCCCTGCGTTGTATTTAAAGTACAGGCAGGCTGTGCTGTACAAGATGGTGGAGGTTGAGATTGATGTATGATTGTAGAAACAAGCTGAAATCCATCTTGAGTCGTAGTACGTATTTGTTTGATACATTCGGTGCAATTCTTGCTCAAGGGAAGTTTAAGAGATGTTGTTGTTGCACATGAGATTAGTACTAGGATCTGTAGAATTCTTGGCAATCGAAGGAAAGAGTCAGAAGTAATGTAGATCTGAGGATGTAGGCTATGGTGACGTACCATCTCCAGAACCTTTGAGATGGTCATCTAGCCCTTAGTATTGTGGTAAGGAGAGCTGAATTCATGTATTACTGTGCCTGCAAAGAAGGAAAGAAATAGACACGTTAGTATTCTTCAGTATTTCACTTGGGTCTTTTACTCAGGAGTAACTCTCGGCCTGCCTCGGGTGAATTTTAATTTGTTGTCCCCAATCCTGGAGACTTGCCAGATAGAAGAGGCAGGTTTAAGTCGAGTCCAATGAATCCATGATGGACATCCAGAGACTTTCACGGCTGTAGGGGTGGTCAATAGCACAGTATATGGGCCTTTCCATCGCGGCTTGAGGAAATCAGATTCATCCCATTCTTTTATCCATACGGAATTTCCAATTTATTTATTTATTTATTGTTTTTATATACCGACATTCGATCTCAATTGAGATATCATACCGGTTTACATTCAGGTACTGTAGGTATTTCTCTATCCCCAGAGGGCTTACAATCTAAGTTTTTGTACCTGAGGCAATGTAGGGTAAAGTGACTTGCCCAAGGTCACAAGGAGCAACAGCGGGAATTTGAAATTGATGAGTTGATGTAAGTAGGATTAGAGGTTCAGTCTCACAAGTATAGTTACGGATGGCAACAACTGTGTCATACAGTCCTTTTAGTTGGTTGCTGAGAGACATTTCTCCTTGGATCTGCAAGGAATCAGGAAAAGATGGAAGTGGTGGAGGGCTCGCATACATCATTTCATAAGGTGTTAGACCAGATTTTCTTGGACTGCATCGAACATGTAGTAGAGCTAAAGGTAGGATATCTGGCCATTTGGTCTTTGTTTCTTGACATAATTTAGCTATTTGATTTTTCAAAGTTCTATTACCTCGTTCGACTGCTCCGCTGCTTTGTGGTCTCCAGGCACAATGCAAATGCCACCTGATGCCCAGAGTTTTGCTTAATTGTTGAGTGACTTCACTGGTGAAAGCTGGTCCATTGTCAGAATTTATCTGTCTTGGTAGTCCGTAGCGTGGCAGGATTTGATGAAGAATTAATGACACCACCTCTTTAGCTGTTTCAGTTCGTGCAGGTATAGCTTCAATCCATCCAGTGTAAGTACAGACTGCTACTAACATAGCTTTGTATCCTTTTGAAGGAGTCATGTGAGTGAAATCAATTTGACAAACTTGAAATGGTGTAGTTCCTCGTAGGATATGTCCTGGGGCAGGACCGGGTCCACTCCGAGGATTATTTCTTGCGCATGTGACACATTGGTTGATTGCATGCTTTGTTAACTGAGTAACTCGGTTGATGTAGTACGTTTTCTCCAGCAGTTTTGCTAATGAATCTCAGCCAAGATGTGTCTTATTATGAGCTTCTTTAACTATAGTCCAAGCAATAGCTTCAGGTATCCATATTCGACCATCTTGTATAATCCACCAACCACTTTGCTGGTGAAACTGCTCATTCTGTGCCCATTCATTCTCTTCTGTGGAGTAAACAGGACTTTCATTTGGGAATTGTAAGAGAGGGCATGCTTTTGTTGTCATTTGAAATGGTTGTTCACGTGCTGCTTCTTTCGCTGCTTTGTCCGCTCTTTGGTTCCCTTGTGCAATGGGATCCGACTTCCCTGTATGTGCCTTGCAATGCATGACAGCTACTTTCCATGGTGCCCAGAATGCATTTAGTAAATCATGTACTTCTGATGCGTTTGTCAGCTGCTTTCCTTCGGCAGTTAGAAATCCTCGTTCCTTATATAGAGCTCCATGTACTTGGATAGTGAGAAAAGCATATTTAGAATCTGCCAACTGCAGAGCTCGAGTAAGGGCAATTAGCTCAGCTTTTTGTGCAGATGTCCCTGGGGGTAGAGGTTCGGCCTCTATAATGTCATCTTCGGAAACTATGGCATATCCAGCGACCCGGGTCCCATTTATAACCTGGCTACTTCCATCAGTGAATAAAGTCCAAGCTCCTTGCCAGGGTTGATCTCTCAAATCGGGTCAACTGGAGTGTACTGTAGCCATAACCTCTTCACAATTGTGAGCAACTGGTTTGGGTGCTGGCAATAAAGTTGCAGGGTTCAAGTTCTTACTGTCTTGTATTTGAATCTCAGGGGTTTCACATAGCAAGGCTTGATACTTTACAAGACGGGAATTGGTCATCCATTTTGGTCCATGAGTTTCTAGTAGTCCTTGGATAGTGTGAGGAGTTGTTACTTGTAAAGTTTGTCCAAAGGTTAATTTAACAGCTTCTGGAATCAATAAGCATGCAGCAGCGATGCTTCGAAGGCAACCGGGCCATCCTTTTGCGACATTATCCATTCCTTTTGACAGATATGCAACAGGTCGTTCCCATGATCCTAAAGTTTGAGTCAATACCCCAATGGCCATTCCTTTCTTTTCATCGATGAACAGATGAAATGGTTTCATCACATCCGGTAGTCCTAGCGCAGGGGGTGAGACCAAGGCTTCTTTCAGTTGATGCAAGTTTGCTAGTTCGTGCCTTTCCCATTGAAAGGGTTGGGACTCTGCTTCTTTACCTCGCAGCTTGTCGTACAGGGGTTGAGCAATAATTGCATAGTTTGCGATCCACAGTCTACAGTATCCTGTGGCTCCAAGAAATGCTCGAAGCTCTTTTTTACAAGTAGGTACAGGTTGATCTCTTATAGAACTAGTACGAGAGATTCCAAGACGACGAGTGCCTTCACGGATTTGGAAACCCAAATATTCTACTTCCAATTCGCAAAGTTGTGCTTTCTTTTTACTTGCACGATATCCTTTGGAGTACAAAATCTTTAACAAGTGGAGGGTGGATGCTGCACATTCAAGATAAGTTTCTCTAAACAACAAAAGGTCATCCACATACTGTATAACCGGCCCATACATGACTTGATACATCTTTAAGTCTTTTGCCAGTTGCTCACCAAACAGAGTAGGTGAATGTTTGAACCCTTGAGGTAAGCGAGTCCATGTGTACTGCTGCTTTATTCCAGTATGGGCATTTTCCCATGTGAAGGCAAAAATTTTCTGGCATTCCTCCGCTACCGGAACGGAGAAGAAAGCATCTTTGAGATCAATAACACTGTACCATTTGGATTTAGGGGAGACTTGAGCCAAGATTGAATACGGATTTGGCACGAGAGCTACTAGATCTGCTACTTGGTTATTTACTTTTCTCAAGTCCTGCACTGGTCGATAATCATTAGATCCTGGTTTCTTTACAGGCAATAGAGGAGTGTTCCAAGCAGATCGAATTCGTCGGAGGATGCCCAAATCAAATAGTCTTTGCAAGTGTATTTGAATTCCTTGCCTGGCCATGTACGGAATGGGGTATTGAGTTTGATTGATCACCTGTGCATTTTGTTTCATCTCTATCCATATAGGGGTAGCATCGATAGCTAATCCTCCTTGGTTATTTTCAGACCATACTTGGGGTACACTATCCATCAGTTGCCTTCGTTTCTCATTAAGGGGTGTGTTGTCTTCATATCGATGTTCAATGGTTCTTTCAATAATGGGGAGATGTAGTCTCCATTCTTCTTGAAGAGGGCAGATAAGAGAAACTGGATTATCAGCGAAGGATGCTTTGATTTCACCATCCGAGTCAAATTGTAAATTGGCTCTCAATTTGCAGAGAAGGTCTCTCCCTATGAGTGGCACTGGGCATCCTGGGACGTAAAGAAATTGGTGGGACACTAATTGCCCTCCCACCCGAACTTGTCGCTTCTGAAGGATGGGAGCTGCCAATGGTTTTCCAGAAGCTCCGACTATGGAGATGCTTTTTGATGTGGGTGTGGTTATTGCAGTTGTCATTACTGATCTCTGTGCTCCGGTATCCAGTAATCCTTTGAATATTTTGGTTCCCACTTTTATTTCCACCAATGGATCAAGGGGAAGATTCTCCTTGTCTAGTCATGCATCACTTTCTTCGCCAGATGTTTCATCCACTGCCATTTTCCACTCAGCCTCTTTTGATTTAGATGGAGTATATCCTTCCTGCTTCGGTTGCGGGTTCTCCAGACAATCAGACTTCCAATGTCCTTCTTGTTTACAATATGCACATTGATTCATTCCTAGAGGCACTCTTCCTCCTCTGAACGGTCCTCCTCTACTCGGTCTTCCTCTAAATGGTCCTCTAGATGGCGATCTGCCTCTCCCTCTGTATCCAGGATATCCTTGATAGTGCCTGGTTGGGTTTCCAAAATTAGTCTCTTCCAGAGCTGCGGCCAACAAGCTAACACTTTCTCTTAACCTTTGACCACATTCTTTTTTATCCTTCTTTACTCCTTCTGTATCTCGGTTTCCATAAACCTTATCTGCCATTACCTTTAACTGGCTGATAGTCATTCCCTCAAATCCCTCTGCCTTCTGTAATTTCCGGCGTATGTCTGGACAGGATTGTCCTACAAAGCTCATTATTATGATGGAGTGATTTTTGGGATCTTCAGGATCAAACAGACTGTATCGACGATAGGCGTCCATCAAACGCTCCAGGAACTCTCCGGGAGTCTCATCCCTTCTCTGCACTACATCCTGGATTTTACCCATGTTTATGACCTTCTTTTTCCCCTTTTTCAACGCTTCGAGGAAAGCTTTTTGATACGCAGCGATGCGCTCTCGTCCAGTCGAGGTTTGATAATCCCAGGCGGGATCTACAAGCGGAGCGAATTCCCTCACTGCTTCATCAGGGTTACCGTCTGACCCGGCTCCCTCTCGAGCTGACTCTTCCATGTTTAATTGTATTTGTCGTCTTTCTTCAGTGGTGAAAAGGATGGAGGCTAAATGCCGAACATCAGCCCAATTAGGATTATGGGCTGTAAAAATTCCAGATAAAAAATCTATCATCTGATCTGGTTTGTCAACATAAGAGGGGCCGAGCTGTTTCCAATTAAAAAGATCACTAGAGGTAAAAGGTATATATGTGAATAATTTTATAGTTTGTGTAGTACGATATTCATTTTCTTCGGTAGGGGCACTACTGTCGAAGTTTCCCTGATTGGTAAGTGTAAACTCGCGGCTTGAGTTTTGCTACGAGTGCCGTCTGCAACGGACGGCTCTCCACCGTTTTCAATTTTCGCCGCCTCAATTTCGGGTCTTACTTCGTGTGACGGTCCGGGTTTTGGATCAACTCGTTCATAGGCGGGGGTCGGTGGCAAATTATACAATTGAGGATAACTGGGAACGTATGGTGGCGGCAAGAGATTTTCTGATTCGGTTGTCAGTACGGACGGCACTGCGGACGGCAGGGGTTTAACTTTTTTTTTCTTGAGTCTCTTGATTCCCTTGCACTACAAATATGGCCGCAGCAGATGACGTATCTTCCTTGATATCCAAGATGGCCGTCCTTTCCTTTCTCTTCCGGTTTGGGGACTTCCGGTCCTTCATTTTATGTGCCTGAGCCACCATTACGAGGGCGGCTCCCTCTACTAACTTCTTTGCCCATGACGGAGGATCTAAAATGACTGCAATCCAAGCATTTATGTACGGTATGTCTTCGGGGCAACCCGGATTCCCTTCTCTAATTACTATATTTTGGACCCTTGTGGCAGTTTGGAAATTGAAAGTTCCTATCGGAGGCCAATTCACACACAGACTAGGCCACTTATGGGTACATCGTTGAATCATTCCGGGTTTCGTGCATTTATGTCTATCAAACACTTCGCTATAATGCTCCGTCATGACTTTTAATGGAGTTGAACCGCCCCCTCCCATTTTAGGATAGAATCACAGACAAAGGAGGGAAGGGAAGACGGATAGGTAAGGGGTCCGTATCCACCAGACACAAAAGGATCACACTCGCCTCGACTAGGATGCGGTCGCCCAGCCTAGAACTGCGAGGCCTTTCACTCTCTTTCACACAACAAGAATCTATTCCCGCTAGTCTATATGTATTATTAATTTTATTCCCAAGCGCGTGGCCTTCAGAGCGGGATTCCTACTAACCACTGCGCGGGGCTTGATCAAGGCCCCCTCGATCCAGCTTGGTGATGGATCGGCTAGTAATTTAGCTCCATCTAATCTCGAATTCTAGTTCTTATCTTATTTATTTATTTATTTTTTCCCAAAATACTCGCCTGCAAAGCTCTTCCGATCGTCGTGAAAGCCTTCTTCCCGGATCACCGGCCCAGAGGTCTCAGGAGAATTTCCGTGGAATGGTCCCCTCAGAAACCTGATCGCTGAACTCAGCGGTGGCCACTCACCAGGTAAGTCTGGGGGATCGCTCCACCACCAAACTACCGGACCAACTGGGGGGCTAAAATAGCATCCCCGGTACCTCCTGGCTGGCTCGCCAAATGTAACCGTCTCTAAAAGTCAGAGAACTGATCCGTAAAGATAGACTTTTATTGCCAGCAAGATGCAGCTAAGACAAGGGCTTAGTACAACTGCATGCCCCTCCCCTTCAGGAGCTGGCTCTTATACATTCTACATTTCTTATCTTTTACACATGCGTTCTACAAATTGCTGAACAAGCACTTTCTAGCGTGGTTTTCAAGTAGGTGTAGCTTATAATCAGACTATTGTTTCGTCATTTAATTGACGGGTTAGACATTTTATAGCGATGATCGTATTAATACAATACAAACTATTAGAATTACAAAATGGTGGTGCGTTCCACTGAATGTCAGTACGTGAGCACGTAATTGCGTAGTGCATGCCATTGCGGTTCAAATGTTAGTACATTCAAGATGGCTGTGCGTTTCAATGCGATTCACTGCTGGCAGTGTTAATTAGAAGATTTCAGTTTTCTCATTCAACGAAGGTCCATTAAATTGAACTCCTTCAATACTACAGGGCAGCAACAACTGCAGAACACCCTGCGAACCCAGATTAATCAGTATCAGGCACTGCAAGAACAGGTGATACAGAAGCATTTGGTGCTAACACATATAGCACAAGCTGTGAAAACCATGGTAACCAGTCCAGCTCCCATGTAGTTAGTGCAGTTAGTGAAGCTGGGTTCAAAAAAGGTTTGGATAAGTTCTTGGAGGAGAAGTCCATTAATGGCTATTAATCAATTATACTTAGGGAATAGCCACTGCTATTAATTGCATCTGTAGCATGGGTTCTTCTTAGTGTTTGGGTAATTGCCAGGTTCTTGTGGCCTGGTTTTTGGCCTCTGTTGGAAACAGGATGCTGGGCTTGATGGACCCTTGGTCTGTCCCAACATGGCAATTTCTTATGTTCTTATGTTCTTAAAGTGTACAGAAAAGCAGTAAAAACTGCTTTTCTGTACACCCTCCGACTTAATATCATGGCGATATTAAGTCGGAGGTCCCAAAAGTTAAAAATAATCAAAAATAATTAAAAAAAAAAATTTTAAATTGGCCCACGACTCACGGGTTGAAAACCGAACGCTCAATTTTGCCGGCGCCCGGTTTCCAAACCCGTGGCTGTCAGCAGGTTTGAGAACCGACGCCGGCAAAATTGAGCACCGGCTGTCAAACCCGCTGACAGCCGCCGCTCCTGTCCAAAAAGAGGCGCTAGGGGTGCGCTAGTGTTCCTAGCGCCTCTTTTTACCGCGGGCCCTAATTTGAATAATTTTATTTACTGAATCACGCGCACAGGAGAGTGGCCTGTGTGCGCGCCGAGAGAGCGGGCGCTTGCCCGCTCTCTCGTGATTTTTTTGCATCGGCCTGTATAATAAGCCAAGAGGGCTAGCCCCACCCGTACAGTCAGGGTTCAAGAAGTGAGTCAGAGCTGGACAGACTAGCATATTTTTGTTTGTTTCCCCTTTCTCCTTTTCCTGGACAGTAACCCAGTTTGGGCGGCAGCTTGGAAAGAAGCAGAGATGGAACAAGTAATCCAGGTCCATACTACAGGGCAGCAGCAACTGCAGAACACCCTGCGAACCCAGATTAATCAGTATCAGGCACTGCAAGAACAGGTGATACAGAAGCATTTGGTGCTAACACAGATAGCACAAGCTGTGAAAACCGTGGTAACCAGTCCAGCTCCCATGTCACTGACACTACTTAAGATGACCCCAGGAGAAGACCCTGATGATTTCCTAAAAAACTGAATGCTAAGCCTGGCAGATTGGCCAGAGAACAGGTGGAATCTATTTGGGGAATCTACTCATCGGGAGTAGTCAAGATGCCTTCCAAACTACTAATCCGGGAGGGAGTGCCACATACTAGGAAGTCAAGGCTGCCATCCTAGAGAGCAGGACTCACCCCAGAAGCCTATTGATAGCAATTTTGGTGGGAGTTCTTCAAGCTGGTAAAAACTTCTAGGAACTTCTTCCACAGACTAAAGGATGTTGCTTGGAAGTGACTGTGCCTGAATGGGAAGACCAGGGTGGAGGTAGCCAAAACATTCTGCTGACACAATTCCCGGACATCCTAGAACAGCCTATGGGTTTGGAAAATGCACTGGAAAATGCGCTGGAATTGGCAGAGGCCTATTACCAGGCCCAGACCATGGCTGAGTCACCACAGTTCCCAGAGAAGCCACATGACCCATATAGAGGATGACCGCGCCATTTTTAAAGATGGTGCCGGCCATCCAGTGCTCCTACCATGTGACAGGGGCCGGCCAATGGCACGGATACCCTGTCACATGGTAAGGGCAAAGGGCCATCGGCGCCATTTTTATTAGTGGCAGTCGATGGCCTGAGAGCGGGAGATCGCTCCCCACGCCCCCACTGGACCACCAGGTAATTTTAAAATGTTTTTGGGGGGGTCGGGAGGGTGGGGGAAGCTAAGGGGTCGATTTTTAAAGGGTCGGTGGGTTTTTTTTTATCGGGCCATCGGCGCCATTTTTATTAGTGGCATGAAAATGGCGCCGATGGCCCGAGAGCAGGAGATCGGTCCCGGGGCTTCCACTGGACCACCAGGTACTCCTAAAACGTTTTGGGGGGGTTCGGGAGGATGAGGGAAGGTAAGGGTTTAGTTTTAAAGGGTCGGGGTGGGTTTAGGGGTTGTTTTGGTGTGCCGGTTTTCCCGCCCTCCCCCCAACCCAATTTACGATTTTTCACGATAAATCGGGGGAATTTCTATTGTATCGTGCACTCTAACGATTTTTGACGATTTAAAAAATATCGGACGATTTTTTATTAGCGCAGTCGATGGCCTGAGAGCGGGAGATCGCTCCCTGCGCCCCCCCTGGACCACCAGGTAATTTTAAAACATTTTTGGGGGGGTCGGGAGGGTGGGGGAAGCTAAGGGGTCGGTTTTTAAGGGTCAGGTGAGTTTTTTGTTTATCGGATCGAGCGCAGCCGATAAACAAAAACCCAATCGGGCCGGACGATAAACATTTTAAGATCTGAATCGGAACCGGAACCGATCAGATTCCGGTTCCGATTCACATCTCTAGTATCCAACAAGCCGGGAACAACTAGACCCAAGTTTGCCGAGACCAAATTGAGGAGGAAGTTCTTCTTTGGCTACCCTACCCCCTGGTGATTGGACAGGATTGTCTGAACTTCAAGAGCCTATGGAACCAGTTCACAATGGGCTTGTCCAAACAAAACACTGAAGACTTAGACTTTCTAGAACTCTTTCCTTTGTAGAACCCTGATTTATATCATAAAGACTCTAAGATTCCTAAGTACTGGAGACAATGCCAACAGGTCAAATACAGTTATGCTGCTAATTCAGAGACAGCTGAGGAATCAGGGGGAAGAACAGCCACCTACCCTGGTCCCTTTGAGTGGGAAAAAGGAGTGACCTGGGGAGCTTTAGGCAGGGCCTGAGGGAGGATGAGTCCTTTAAGTAGGCCCAGGAGCATAAACAGAGAGTGGACAGAAAGGTAATCCCTGGAGTACAGCTTACAGAACCTATTCCTCCTTATTTTGTGATGAAAGGGGATCTACTTTACTGAGTCACAAAGGAAAGTGTAGAGAGAGAATTGATAGCTCCCAAACTGTACAGTCAGAAGGTCATGTAACTAGCACACAGCCACCTTCTAGTGAGTCACTTGACAGAGGAAAATATTAGCCTACATAAACAGGTCCAGCTGTATTGCTGGCCTGTCCTACCTGCCAGCTCACAAAGTTTGTAGTATATAGGCGACAATGTTCATCCCCATGCCCATATTCAAACATTTTTTGAAAGGGTGGTCAGGACTTTGTGAAGCACTAACAAGATCTACTTGAGGAAATAAGTACATCCTAGTCATTCTGGATTAAGCCACAAAATATCCAGAGGCAGTGTCACTACAGAATATGAAGACACCGATGGTGGCGACTGTACAAATGGAAGATTTATCATGACTTTGGCTACCCAAGGAGATCCTGACAGATCAGGGAACTCTGTTTGTGTCCAAGGTAATGAAACAGCTTTGCACTTACTCAAAGTAAAAACACTGCGGACCTAAGTGTATCACCACAGACAGATGGCCTTGAGTGCTTCAATCAGATGCTGAAATAAATGCTAAGGAAATGTGTGGTTCCCTGTACGTACCCGGATCAGTCCAGACCATGGGTTAAGCCCCCGTTCCAGCAGGTGGAGACAGACCAGAATTCTGAGGCTGCCCATATAAGGACAGAACCTACCCAGGAACCCTCAGTATTCGTCTGTCTCCAGCAGGTGGAACACCTCACCCTTGGTTTCCTGTTTAGCTTGCCTTCTGGGTTCTTTCTACTTTCTTAAGGGCAAGCTCACGCAAGTACCTTTATAGTTTGCTTTCTTAAAAAAAAAAAAAGAATAAATAAATATTTTCAAAAGTGAATTTTTTTCTCTTTTGTTCTGTGTTTAGGGTAGACACTTTTGTCTCCCTCACTCTTGGGGTTCCTAGGGGGGCGGCTTTGCCCCTTGATATTTATCAGCCTAGGTTCCCTTCCCGGTGACCTGTGTGGGTGATACTGGTGGTGCCAGTCCCTCTCCCCACTTACCTGCTGCTGTGCCCCGAGATGTCTATTCCTCGGTTGTGCTTTCAGGGACGAGTTTCATTCCCCTGACTCTGTGTTTCAAAATAAATTATCTCTTTCTTTAAAATTTCACAGAGACCTTTTTTTCTATACTGTTTCTTTAAAAAAAAACAAAAAAACCCCAGTTAATTGCAGCAGTTTTGATTTTTGTGAGGAGAGAGCGGGGTTCAATCTCCTGCCTTCCTCCTCTGGGGCTCCCAGCTCAGCTGATTGTAATTACATCGCTGATCCTCCTCATGCCCCGGCCACTTTGTTGTGTTGCCTGTGGAGAGTCAGCCTCCCGACTCTCCGCGAAGGTGTTTGTTCCAGGTGCCTTTCTGGGGTGAAGGCTCCTCTTTTGATTCGCCTTCAATTCAACCCCGGGGAAGGACTCCCCAACGGTGCTGCAAAGCCGTTTCAGTCCCGGGACCGCGCGCTGCGGTGGCCATTTTGAATTTTTCAGATAATTCTCTTCCTGCTTCTCCGGGGGCAGGAGACTCAATTCCTTCGCATTTTCCCCCTGATTTGAGCCCGGTTTGCTCCCGGGGTGCTGGCTCTGACCCCCCCCTCACCTCACCCCCCCCCCCCGCAAAAAATTCGGCCTGGGCCCGTTTTTCTTCAGAATTTATTCTTTTAATGCATGAGTCTTATCTGGCAAGTCTGCAAAGGGAGGTGGACCCCCTCCATTGTTCCCCCCACTCCAATCCCTCCTAATTTTCCTAGGCCTTCCCCCGAGGTTGGTTCAGACCCTCAGGGCCCTGTTAGGGTTCGCTTAGTCCCTGGAGTCCCCCCTCCCGCGGCGGACCTTCCTCCCCTGCCTTCTTTGGACCCGCCTGATATTGGGGATGATGAGGATGATTCCACTCCCCCCCCCCCCTTAGAGGGTGATGATCCGCGTGTTCTCCGTTTATTCCGGTGGGAAGAGTTGGAGCCTCTTATTCCCTTCGTTCTTGAAGAACTGGGAATTGATGCCCCCCCAGATGATTCTGTGGCTGCAGCGATGACGCCAAACGTGGACCTGGTCCTGGTGGGACTTAGGGCCTTACCGCGTACTTTCCCTTTTCATCCTATGCATCGCTTGCTCCTCCTCAGGGAATGGGTATCTCCGGAGACGGGTCTCCGCGTTGGGAGAGTTATGGATAAACTATACCTGCTCCCTGAGGACTGCCTGGACATGTTAAAAATTCCCAAAGGGGATTCTTCTGTCACCGCGGTGACAAAGTACACTATCATCCCGGTGATGGGTGCCACAGCATTACGGGATGTACAGGACCGTAAACTTGAATTTTACTTAAAACGTATTTTTGAAGTCTTAGCTCTTGTTGTCCGGGCGACAATTTGCAGCAGTCTCATGCAGCGGGCAAGTCTTAGGTGGATGCAGCAGTTACTCAGCACCCAGGACCTCCCGTCTGCAGAGGCTGAACAAGCTTAACGTTTGGAGGGTGCCATAGCATATGGTGCGGATGCACTATATGATTTGCTTCGGGCTCAAGCTAAAGCTATGGTTTCTGCGGTATCTGCCAGATGTCTTCTCTGGTTGCGCAATTGGTCTGCTGATGCTTCTTCTAAGGCTCGGTTGGGCAATCTTCCTTTTAAGGGTAAGTTGCTTTTTGGTGAGGACCTAGAACAGCTTATTCAGTCCTTGGGGGAACACAAGGTTCATAAGCTGCCAGAGGACCGTCCCAAACAATCGAAGTCCTTCTTTCCGACTCGTTCTTGCTTTAGGGGGAATCGCCGTTATGTTAACAGAGCCTGTGGATCTTTTCCCAGGGGTGGGGTATCCAGGTCACAGTCTTGGTCCCATTCCTTTCGCGGCCGTCGAGGTTTCCGAGATGGCCGTCAGCAGCCCACCACCTCTAAGTCAGCTCCCCAATGAGATTCGGCTGGTCCATTCCTCCGCTCGAAACTTAGGTGGGCATCTTTCCATGTTTCTCGAGGAGTGGGCCAAAATAACTATCGACCTTTGGGTCCTCGATGTGATAAAGCACGGTTACGCATTAGATTTTGCCAGACACCTTCCGGATCTCTACATCGTTTCCCCTTGCAGCCATTCCAAGCGACCAGTGGTTTGCCACACCCTGTTGAATCTTCAGGAACTGGGGGCAATCATTCCAGTTCCGGTACACGAAAGGGGCGCCGGCCAATATTCAATGTACTTCGTTGTTCCCAAAAAGGACGATTATTTCCATCCCATTCTGGATCTCAAAAGGGTCAATCAGGCCCTCAGGGTTCCCCGTTTCAAAATGGAAACCCTGCGGGCGGTAATTGCAGCGGTTCGTCCCGGAGAATTTCTGGCTTCCCTAGGTCTGAAGGAGGCTTATTTTCACATCCCCATTCATCAGGAACATCAGAAATTCCTTCGTTTTCAGATCCTAGGTCAACACTTTCAGTTTCGGGCTCTCCCGTTCGGTCTCGCCACTGCTCCCCGCACCTTTACCAAGATCATGGTAGTCGTTGCAGCAGCTCTTCGCAGGGAAGGGATTTTGGTCCATCCTTATCTGGATGATTGGTTGATAAGGGCCAAATCTGTCTCTCTCTGCACGCTTGCAGTGGATAGAGTTTTGGCACTTCTCACATCTCTCGGTTGGATAATCAATTTCTCCAAAAGCTCCCTTCAGCCCTCGCAAGAGCTGGAATTCTTAGGCGCTCTTTTCAACACTCGGATCGGGAAGGTTTTTCTTTCAGACTCGAGGACATTCAATCTGATAGATCAGTTGAACATATTTGTTTCTCTCCCTCTTCCCACAGCGTGGGATTACCTCCAGATTCTAGGGACCATGGCCTCCACGATCGATCTCGTCCCCTGGGCATTTGCTCATATGCGGCCTTTACAGAAAGCATTATTGTCTCGTTGGAAGCCGGTATCCGAACAGTATCAGGAGATTCTTCCTCTCTCCGACTCTACCATCGCCAGCATTCAATGGTGGTTTTCCCTGGCCCATCTTCTCAGGGGAATGCCTCTTTTGACTCCCTCTTGGGTCATAGTAACGACAGATGCCAGTCTCTCCAGATGGGGAGCGGTCAATCTCAAATGACGCAAGGGTTCTGGTCCCTGTCCAAATCTCGATGGCACATCAATCGTCTAGAAGCCCGAGCGGTTTTCCTAGCACTCAAGTTCTTTCTTCATCTGATCCGTCACAAAGCTGTCCGAGTTCTATCAGACAATTCCACCACGGTAGCTTACATAAATCGACAGGGGGGAACTCGAAGTCGTCTAATGGCGTTAGAGACCAGCAAACTTTTTCTTTGGGCAGAGAAGCACTTGGATCGCCTGGCAGCTTCCCACATAGTTGGCAAAGAGAATATTCAAGCCGACTTTCTCAGTCGTCAACATCTCGACCCCGGCGAGTGGGAGCTGTCACTCGAGGCGATGGTCTTAATCATGCACAGGTGGGGTCCCCCTCACCTGGACCTCATGGCGACTCTAGCCAACGCCAAGGCTCCCTGGTTCTTCAGCCGGTGGAGGGAGCATTGTTCAGAAGGGGTGGACGCACTGGTTCTTCCCTGGCCCTCCGTCGTTCTTCTCTATGTGTCCCCTCCGTGGCCGTTAGTGGGGAAGATTCTTCAGAGAATAGAACTCCATTGCGGTCCCGGTCATTCTCGTGGCTCCCGAGTGACCCCGACGGCCATGGTTCGCGGATCTGGTGAATCTCTCGGCGGACGGACCTCTTCGTCTCAGTCATCTGCCCCATCTTCTGCGACAGGGTCCTGTATTTTCTGACCAGGCGGATCGCTTCTGTCTAGCGGCATGGCTTTTGAACGGAGACGTTTAAGGCGCAGAGGTTATAAAGATGAAGTTATTGCCACCCTTCTCAGGGCCCGCAATCTTACTTATGTGAGAGTCTGGAAGGTTTTTGAGAATGTTTGTGAAGAGTTGGGTGTTTCGGCTCGCTCGCCTTCTGTTACGGTTTTACTTTCTTTTCTTCAGTGTGGTCTCTCCAAAGGTCTTTCAGTTAGCTCTCTGCGCGTTCAGGTCTCTGCCCTTGGTTTTCTCCTGGGCACCATTGAGGGTCGGCCGGTCGTCTCTCATCTGGCTGTCGTACGTTTTCTTAGAGGCGCTAAGCATTTAAAGTCTCCTGTCGGTCTATTTGTCCTTCATGGAATTTGAATTTGGTGCTTCGAGCTCTCTGTATGGCTCCATTTGAGCCTCTTCGTCGTTCCACTCTCAAAGACTTGATTCTCAAGACTGTTTTCCTGGTTGCTATCTCTTCCGCCAGGAGAGTGTCTGAGCTTCAAGCTCTTTCTTGTAAGGACCCCTTCTTACGTTTTTCGGACTTTGGCATTTCCCTAAGGACCATACCTTCTTTCTTACCTAAGGTTGTCTCATCTTTTCATATTAACCAGTCCATTGAACTCCCTGCTTTTTCACCAGAGGATCTAGCGGCTTCTGGTAATAGTGATCTCCGTCGTCTTGACGTCAAGCGAGTCTTGTTGCATTATCTTGAGGTCACTAATGATTTTCGAGTTTCCGATCATCTTTTCGTTCTGTGGAGTGGTCCCAACAGGGGGAAGCAAGCCTCTAAGGCTACAATTGCTCACTGGTTGAAAGAGGCGATTTCTTCAGCCTACATTTGCAAGGGCCGACCAGTTCCAGAAGGCCTTAAAGCTCATTCTTTACGTTCTCAAGCAATTTCTTGGGCAGAGTCTCATTCGGTGTTGCCGCAAGAAATATGTAGGGTGGCTACTTGGAAGTCTCTTCATACTTTTGCTCATCACTACCGACTCGATGTTCAGGCTCCAGCCTTTGGTTCCTTTGGTCGACAGGTTCTTTGAGCGGGATTGTCTGGGTCCCACCCTCTATAGGGAAGCTTTGGGACATCCCATGGTCTGGACTGATCCGGGTATGTACAGGGAAAGGAAAATTAGTTCTTACCTGATAATTTTTGTTCCTGTAGTGCCATGGATCAGTCCAGACACCCGCCCGTTCTTATTCTGTCCACTCGACTTGTTCTTGTTTTTTCCTTCTTACAGATTTTTTTTTCTCTATTTTGTCTCCTGCATGATCTTCTGGGATTTACTGTTTAGGCACCGGAAGCATCTTTGCGATGATCAGGGGTAGTTATACAAGAGTGTTTTAGTCACACAGCTCATTCAATTGTTATCTCGTTTTAAATTATATTTGTTATTTATCCTGGTACTTGCTTGATCTTATACCTTTCTGCTTTGACAATAGTTATACTGAGGGTTCCTGAGTAGGTTCTGCCCTTATATGGGCTAGCCTCAGAATTCTGGTCTGTCTCCAGCTGCTGGAACGGGGGCTTAACCCATGGTCTGGACTGATCCGTGGTACTACAGGAATGAAAATTATCAGGTAAGAACTAATTTTCCTATGAAGACAGCAAGAATTGGGATGCATTGCTATCCTATGTGCTGTTTGCAATCTGCAAAGTACCACAGAGCTCAATGGTATTTGTTCCTTTTGAGCTAATGTATGAGAGAAGACCAAGAGAAATCTTGGACATAGTTTGTGTAATTGGTAAACCAATCCCTGTGAGAAGACTCCTTGTGGCCGAGTGGTGTCAGTAAAGTCGTGGCAACAAGTATGATGTTCAATACACAGGAATATAGTTTACCATTAAATTATAAAGGAACAACTTCACTATTATAATACTAATATTTTACTTTTATTTCTACAGAATTTGCTTTTTTAACAGATCAAATGTTATAAATGAAACCCTATATAAACTGAATCATATAAAATAATACAATATAGCCATTTTATATCAAATAAGTAACTACATATGTTTTTTTTTCTTTAGATTTTTTCAAAAGATAATTATTAATAGTCTCTTGATATAATTATCTGGTACTTTGTTTTGAGTTTTCTCTCCTAGTAAAGATAATAATACAGTCCATATGCAGAAGATTGATGGTAGTCTTTGTTTTCTCTTCCTTCTTGCTATAAGAATTATTTCAATTGTGAGCTCAGGCCTGGCTATCACTATAGTGCATAATCAAAGTTACTTATCTGTTCTTGTTCTTCTACATTTTCTTTAGTTGCTGGCCAGTTATATCTTCTTTATTTATTCTTCTTCCTACGATCCTCTTTTTAAACAACTCAAAAAAATAAGACTAACTCCCTATACCGCTCCTCGATCTTCTGAAAGCTTGGTCTGAAATGTACCCTAACGTGAATGTCTCTGTTGACTTATTGAAACTTTGTTTGTGCTAACTATATTAAAATAAAGCATAATTATTAGCCCTAACTCTAAAGTTACAGAACAGCTAATATGGAACATTCACTCATTTGGTTTTTTTTTTTTACTATCTCTTACTAAATGACAATAATATGCAGAGTCACTTATAAATTATTTTAACGAAACCTATATAAACTTACTTAAATTGTAACGAAAATCATTACATTCACACTTCCCAAACTTCTCTCAATCATTCTTAGCTGTTCTGATATTTATTTCAGTGAAGAGAACAAGAATCGGATGATGGAAAAAGCCCTTTATTAAATATAGCCTGACTCTGGCCAAGTTTCGCTCTTGAGTATAGAGCTGCCTCAGGGGCAATCAATTTAAGCAGGACTTATAGTGTGCCTGCAGGGCCGATGTATCGCAATCAATTGCAGCTGAACTGTTTTCGATACACTCCGCAGTCATACAATTCCTTACTATGTTTGATGAAGCATACTGAATGAAGTTTCCTTCAATAATGTTGCTACGAGGTATTACTACATAATCAAAGTAGTGATTCATGATATAACAGGTTACGAGTTTTCAATCTAAGTACGACACTGTGACATCGGCCCTGCAGGCACACTATAAGTCCTGCTTAAATTGATTGCCCCTGAGGCAGCTCTATACACAAGAGCGAAACTCGGCCAGAGTCGGGCTATATTTAATAAAGGCCTTTTTCCATCATCCGATTCTTGTTCTCTTCACTGCTACACAGCCAACTGGATCGGCTTCCGCTTTGCTGATATTTATTTCTACTTTCCTATACTTAGTAGGCCTTAAGTGAAGAGAACTCAGTCAGTAGTTCCTCTCCATTCAAGGGCTAGCTCCTAACCGACTTACTCTCTGAACTGTCACTTGCTATCATTGCAAGGTTATCCCTGCTCTTGATGATGTAATTCCATCATATAGTTCTGTGAGCTAATTGTTTCTCCCTTTTAATATTGCCTGTTAGTTCCTTTTTTTTTTATTATTATTACATACTGATGTTCTTGTTTAATTTTAGGTAGCTTTGTTGACTTTTAATAGATCACTAATTTTAAATTCAGTCTTTGCGCTTTAACTAGTTTTAATACTCTTACACTGGCCTCTTTTCTCGTATCCAAGGAAGCCAATGTGTCCCTATATGCGACATCTCCTACTAGCTTGGTTATAGGGATTAACGCTAAGCTGATGATGATGCGCCTGACTATACTATATTTTCTGGGGGTTGCAGTCTATACCAATTGCTCTTTTTAGAAAGTCAAAAAATTCAAAAAAGCAAACAATGTTGGGAATTATTAGAAAGGGAATGGTGAATAAAATGGAAAATGTCATAATGCCTCTGTATCGCTCCATGGTGAGACCGCACCTTGAATACTGTGTACAATTCTGGTCGCCGCATCTCAAAAAAGATATAATTGCGATGGAGAAGGTACAGAGAAGGGCTACCAAAATGATAAGGGGAATGGAACAACTCCCCTATGAGGAAAGACTAAAGAGGTTAGGACGTTTCAGCTTGGAGAAGAGACGACTGAGGGAGGATATGATAGAGGTGTTTAAAATCATGAGAGGTCTAGAACGGGTAGATGTGAATCGGTTATTTACTCTTTCAGATAGTAGAAAGACTAGGGGGCACTCCATGAAGTTAGCATGGGGCACATTTAAAACTAATCGGAGAAAGTTCTTTTTTACTCAACGCACAATTAAACTCTGGAATTTGTTGCCAGAGGATGTGGTTAGTGCAGTTAGTATAGCTGTGTTTAAAAAAGGATTGGATACGTTCTTGGAGGAGAAGTCCATTACCTGCTATTAAGTTCACTTAGAGAATAGCCACTGCCATTAGCAATGGTAACATGGAATAGACAGTTTTGGGTACTTGCCAGGTTCTTATGGCCTGGATTGGCCACTGTTGGAAAAAGGATGCTGGGCTTGATGGACCCTTGGTCTGACCCAGTATGGCATTTTCTTATGTTCTTATGTTCTAAAGGTTTTTCTTTTCTTTTTATTTCCTTACTTTTAAAAAATTGTCTCTTTACTATTTAATTTTCCTTTATTTATCAGTACCTTTTAATATGTACTTAGGTGTTGAATAAAATTTATATTTTTTTAATTTAAATTTTGTTGGTCTTGGAATTCTTATTTTTATTTTCCTGGACTCCTTATATTTTTCTTTAAAGGTTTCTGCTTCTAATTTCCTTCCCTGTGTAACCCCCTGTGTCTAAAAATAACTATTACAAATAGAATACTTAAAAGCCTTTTCAGAGGATGTTTGCTATATTTATACAGGTCAATAACCTTCCCTAACCTGCATGCTACTCTTATTTCAGTTTAACATTGACTAATTTTCCTTATTTTTCACTAAATTGGTGGGCCCCCCCCACTTCAGAAATCATGGGAGGTTCATGACGACACTAACAGATAACATACTTCGTGGATTTGACAGTGGAAAACACTACATCATGATACTGCTAGATCTGGCAGCAGCATTTGACACGGTAAACCATGACATACTAATTGAAAAGACTGGAAGAAATTGGATTACAAAACAAAACAATTGAATGGTTCACATCATATCTGAACAATAGATCTTATCAGGTACAGATAAAAAATACAATATCAGACAAAATCAAACTAAAGACAGGAGTCCCCCAGGGTTCAGCACTCTCAGCGACGCTATTTAACATTTACATGCTCCCCCTCTGCCACCTGCTAGCGGGGCTAGGTATCATACACTACATATATGCTGACGACATTCAGTTAATTCTACCAGTTGAGGAAACAATTGAAAAAACACTGAATTTTGCAATGTTATACCTAGACATAATAAAACAAATATTAAACCAAATGGAACTAGCAATCAACATCGAAAAAACAGAATTTATACATCTTGAATGAAAAAACATTGAAAGAATTCAAAATCCCATCCAACTTAAAAATGGCAAATCAGTTGAGCTAACTGATAAAGCTAGAAACCTAGGAGTAACTATAGTCACGGAATTGAGCCTTAAACAACACATATCAATAAAAGCAAGAGAAGGCTACGCCAAACTAATGGTCCTTAGAAGACTAAAACCCTTATTAAATCAGGAACACTTTCGTACAATACTACAAACATTAATATTTGCCAGCACGGACTACTGTAACACACTTTTCCTAGGATTGCCATATACTACTATCAGACCACTGCAAATATTACAGAACTCGGCTGCCAGAATACTTACTGGTAAACGCAGAAGAGATCATATCACCCAGACACTTGCAGATTTACACTGGCTCCCAATAGAACAAAGAGTACAATTTAAAACACTATGCAGGTGCATAAACTAATAAATGATGAATAGGCTGACTGGCTAAACACCGCACTACGATTACATGTCCCTCAAAGAAGTCTCAGATCAGCCAATAGAGCTCTACTAACCATACCCTCAGTCAAAACAGCAAAGTTGACCCAAGTCAGAGAGAGAACACTATCTTTGGCAGGACCTTTACTATGGAACACATTATCCCTGGAATTAAGACTAATGAAAGATTTAAAACTCTTCAAAAAAGGCTTAAAAACATGGCTCTTCAAAAAAGCATTTCACAGTGAGGAAACTGAATAACAACACAAAAACAGCTGAAAGTCACCAGTATAAAATGCAGAGTTGCTTATTTTTATTACTTTTTTCTCATATTTAAGTATTATATTTGAAAGACAGTATAAACATATGATTACGCTAACAATCATAAATGGTAACCACACCCATTCCCCATTTAGAGTATATTATTGAACTATGTAACCGTATAATACTGGCACCTTTTGGATAATTTAGAAACCAAACCAAACATATTTGTGCCTAACTGTAAACCGTTGTGATGGTGCTCTACTAAACGACGGTATAGAAAAAGTTTTTTAAATTAAATTAAATTTAGTAACTGTCACTGTAACTTGCCTGAACTTTTTACTTCGCTCCCTTAGGCTTCCCTGATCCTGAGTCTCAGCACAGCTTTTTAAAAACAAAACTTTATAGCACTCACCAGAGTCTGTTTCATCAGTGGCAGTGACAACAGTGGGGGAAGGTTTCTTTCATCTTCCTTTCTGTGTCTGAGGAGGTGGGAGAAAGATGCTCCAGCAATAGCAGCTTTCTTTTTTTTAATTATTGCTGACCATTACCGGTCAGCTAAATCCTCCCATTCCTGCTTTCACTCTTCGTCTCTGTCACCACTCCTGTCTCTGCTCTCAGTGATGGCAGCAAATGTTGTTGCTTGTGACCAGAAGGTTAATTTATTCACTGCACTACTTCCTCTTTGTGTACACAGTGTCAGTCACAGGCCCTCTTGATCTCCTGTGGCTCCTGTAATCAAGGCAGTCTTCCTCCCCCTTGTGCTGGGGATGTCAGGTCAGGATAGCACTTCCTGCTTTTCCTCACATCATGTTTTTTTATTTTTTTTCTTATTGGGCTCAGTCTGCTTCAGCAGTGAGTAAATTAGTGACAACTCTTTTAAGTGTTCTGGGTAGAGTTGTAATCCGGGCTGTCCTTTCATCTTCCCAGTTGCTTATTTCTCTCTCTGTTGTTTGTTTGTTTTAATCACAGTAATCAGGCTCTCGTTATCTCAGCACCTTCCCAGCTTCAGCTCCCAGCCTCTGGCAGTTCTTTGCAGCACAGCAGAGTGCTGCTTTCAGCCCCTGCCCTGCTGCTGTCACTGTCCCTGGCTCTCATCACCAGCTGCAATCACCTCACAAAGACTTCCAGGATCAGGTAAGTCTTTATTTTTAAAAAAAAAAATGTTATTTAGGGTACTTCCTTTACATACCTCCCTGCTTAAAGAGAGAATGTTGCCCTCAACATTCCATTATTTAGCGCATTCACACTCCATTCATGCCTTTTCTTTACAATTTAAGTTAAGTTCAATTAGTTTGTTATTAATCATTTTACACATGAAAACAGTGTTTTTCAACATTTGGAACACGTGTAACCAATAATTGGTTCATTCTAAACATCATTTGTCACAACAAATCCTTTAATCTCTGGTTCTCAGTTACCAGCTTAGCTCTCTCAAAGTTATAAATTTTGAGATACGAAGTAACCAACTTCAAACCATAACCTTGTTAATACAATATATAACTGTCTAGATATCCAGGAGATTTTCCTTTATTATTTCTATTAGATACCCTATTAGTGAGTGTGTTATTCTCTATAAATTTTGATGGTAAACTACATTCTGATTGTTCATCACCTTGCTCATTTCTTGTCTCTGTACTCATAGCTGTCATAGGTACCCAAATGGTTTCTATTTCATGGTCTATTTTTCTTCTCTCTGTATTCTGTTCTGGTTTAGGAACATTTCATTCCTCAACTCTGTTTCTCTGTCTATATTTCTCAGGTTTTCCTAATTGATTAAATAATTTAATTATATTCCTATGTACAATTTTAATTTCTCTGTTCTTTGCTTTTATTTTGCAATTACTACCTTCTGGATTCAAAACTTGTATTACTTCATATGGATGTTCCTCCCAATAATCCTGAATTTTTCTTTTACCTCTAATTTTAAGATTTTTCAACAACACCCAATCACCTGGTCTTATTATTTCTACTCTATATTTCTTATCATATTGTTTTTTTCATATTATGAACTTTTTCTCAGCTTCTTTTCTAGCTATTTTACAAGCTGTTTCCAATTTTATCCTGTGTTGATCAATCCAGTTGTCTATATTCACATTGTTTTCTTCACTCAGCTGTTAGGTGAAAATCATGTGGTAATTTTGAATTTCTCCCAAACATCAAATAATAAGGTGTATATCCTGAGGAACTATGTTGATGGTTATTGTATGCCAATACCAACTCTGGTAGATATTCTGTCCATTTTTTCTTTTTATCTTTTTCTAATGTTTTCAACATACTATGCATCATACGATTGAAACGTTCACAACATGGATTACCCTCCAGATGGTATGGTGAGGTTCTAAATTTTGTTATACCATGTAGCTTACATAATTCTTTAATTATTTCCACTTTGAAGTTTCTTCCCTGGTCTGTTTGTATTCTTGACGGACATACATAGTGAACAATCCATTGATATAATATTACTTTAGCGGTAGTAAATGCTGTCTGATCTTTTGTTGGTACTGCTAAGGTGAAATGTGTAAACATGTCCATCATTGTTACGATCCCGGTCACTAGCCTAGTGACCGGGCTCTTACCTGCCGCCGCGGTGCCACGAACCGCCGGGTTTCTGCCTCCAGGGCCGCATGGCAGCGGCGTCTCCTCGTGGAGACGCCGTCAGGAACTCCTCCCCCCAGCTCGGGTACGCGCGCGCGCGAGGAGCCGCGTTTTGAGGCGTCTGCACCCGGATGTGCAGACACGCCTCTTTTACGTCAGCTGATTGAGCAGGGGATTTAAGCCGGGACTTTTGAAGATGCAATTCGCCTTGCAACGAGGTTTCTCTTCGGAGTGCTAGTTGCCATTGTTCGTCTGCCTGCCTGGTTCCTGATTTCTGCCTGCCTGACTCTGGTATCGTCTGCCTGCCTGGTTCCTGACTTCTGCCTGCCTGACTCTGGTATCGTCTGCCTGCCTGGTTCCTGACTTCTGCCTGCCTGACTCTGGTATCGTCTGCCTGCCTGGTTCCTGACTTCTGCCTGCCTGACTCTGGTATTGTCTGCCTGCCTGGTTCCTGACTTCTGCCTGCCTGACTCTGGTATCGTTTATCTGCCTGGTTCCTGATCTCTGCCTGCCTGACTCCGCTGTCTGCCTGTTTAGTCCCCGGTTCGTATCGCTTCCTTGGATTCGTCTGTTATCTCCTAAGACCCAGCGGTCCGGGTCCCTACAGGCTCCTCCTGGGGGGACCTCGGGCTTCCAGGGCGAAGACTCCTAAGCCCTAGCGACCCGGGCCTCTACAGCTCCTCTGGAGGGGTCACGGGTTTCCAGGTGAAGATTCATCGTTTTCATCTAGTCTGCCTCCCGTCCGTCTCCCTGCGACGGTCGGCCCAAGGATCCACTTCCGGATTGGTCAATCACAACAGTTTGCAAGGCCATGGATCCGGCAGATCTCGCTGGGCTGCAGGCCATTCCTGGGTTGGCACAACGCCTGGTGCAGCAGCAACAGGTGTTGGATTCATTAGTAGCCACGGTTGAGCGCATGGCTACTCGAATGGACAATGAACCTCCTGGACAGGCTCCGCCTCCGGTTCCAGCTCCAGTAGTCACATTCCAGACTCAGACCCAGTTGCCTGCTCCTTCTCGTTATGCTGGGGATGCCAAAGCTTGCCGAGGATTTCTCAATCAGTGCTATGTGCGGTTCGCTTTACTTCCCAATCAATTTCCTACTGATGCAGTCAAGGTGGCGTACATCTTCTCCCTGCTGGATGACAAGGCACTGAATTGGGCATCGCCTATGTGGGAGAAGAATGACGCTGCTCTTTCAAATCTGGACCTCTTTGTGGCTGAGTTCAGGGCCGCGTTCGACGAGCCTGCTCGCCAAACTTCAGCGACTTCGGAGCTCTTGCAAATTCGCCAAGGGCCACGTACTCTGGCGGAGTACGCTCTGGAATTCCGCACCCTGGCGCTTGAGGTGGGGTGGCGAGATGATGCCCTTCGGGGGATTTTTCTTGAAGGTTTAGCGGGCCGGATTAAAGACATTCTTGCTGCCAGAGATCTCCCTGAAGACCTCAATGCTCTCATAGAGCTCGCTGGACGCATTGATCAGCGGTTGCAACAGCGGGCTAGAGAGGTACGCCCGCTACGGCGGATGTCGCCACTAGCGCCGGTCTCATCCAGACCTCTTACCGCTGTCCCCCGGTCTACGGGGGCTACCGCAACACCATCTTCGGATGAGCCAATGCAGCTGGGAAGAACTACCCTGACTGAGGAGGAGAAGCGCCGCCGCAGGACACAAGGACTGTGTTTATATTGCGGAGGGAAATGACATTTCCTGTCTAATTGCAAAGAACGGCCGGGAAACGCTCACGCCTAGGAGTAAGGGAGGAGTGTCCCCTGGGCTGTCTGAATGCTGCTCCTCAATGTACGGTACCGGTAACTTTAAAATTTCCCGAGGAGTCTTTTGAGACTCGGGCTCTGATCGACTCGGGAGCTGGAGGGAACTTTATTGCTCAGTCTCTGGTGGAACGCCTGCAAATAGCTACTCATCCTCGGGAGCCTTCCTTGCGAGTCACCTCCATTCAAGGGACCCCATTGGCCGGGAGTATCTCCTTGGTTACAGCTCCGATTTCTCTCCAGACCGGCCTGTTCCACAGAGAGATGATCTCTTTCCTGGTTTTGGAAAAGTCAGTACATCCTATAGTTCTTGGCCTACCGTGGTTACAGCAACACTCTCCTATAATTCACTGGGACAATTTACAGATTGCTCAATGGAGTCCACAGTGCTTCCAGTCCTGCATTACTACTACTGAGAGTTCTCCCATTACTTTGGCGCATGCGGGGCCAATCCTTCCGGCGGAGTACAGCGAGTTTTCCGATGTATTTTCTAAGGAAAAGGCGGAGTTGCTGCCACATCACCGTCCCTTCGACTGTGCCATCGAGCTTCTTCCCGGTGCTACACCACCTCGGGGTAGGGTGTATCCTTTATCCCAACCTGAGACTAAAGCCATGTCTGATTATATTACGGAAAACCTCGCCAAGGGGTTTATACGTCACTCTATGTCTTCTGCGGGGGCAGGATTCTTTTTTGTAGCCAAGAAGGACGGATCTTTACGCCCTTGCATCGACTACCGAGGTTTAAATAGGATTACCAAAAAAGACCGCTACCCGTTACCCTTGATCCCGGAACTTTTGGACAGACTCCAGGGGGCTCGAGTTTTTACCAAATTGGACCTAAGAGGAGCCTACAATCTAGTGCGCATCCGTCCCGGTGATGAGTGGAAGACTGCTTTCAACACCCGGGACGGGCACTACGAATATCTGGTTATGCCATTCGGCTTGTGCAATGCTCCTGCCGTATTCCAGCATCTCATGAATGAGATTCTTAGGGAACTGCTAAACACTTGTGTCATTGTCTATCTGGATGATGTTCTCATCTTTTCACAAGATTTGGATACTCATCGCCGACAGGTCCGGCAAGTCCTTCAGATTCTCTGAGACCAGCACCTTTACGCCAAACTGGAGAAGTGTCTCTTTGAACAAGACTCTTTGCCTTTCCTAGGGTATATCGTGTCAGCCACAGGATTTCGCATGGATCCAGAGAAGGTTTCGGCCATCAAGAAGTGGCCTCAGCCTACGGGATTAAAGGCGTTGCAACGCTTTCTGGGTTTCGCCAACTTTTACAGACACTTTATTCCAGGATACTCCCGGCTGGTGGCACCTTTGACAGCCTTAACAAGAAAAGGAGCGGATGTTCGCCACTGGTCTGCGGAGGCTTGTAAAGCGTTTCAAGATTTAAAAGACGCGTTTCTTTTGGATACTTGCCTACGACACCCTGATCCGTCACGTCCCTTCATAGTGGAGGTGGATGTGTCCAGTGTAGCGGTAGGCACAGTACTTTCACAGCACTCTAGTACAGGAACTCTACTCCCATGCTCGTATTTCTCGAAAAAATTTACTCCTGCCGAAAATAATTACGGTATCGGCGATAAAGAACTTCTCGCCATCAAGTTGGCATTCGAGGCATGGAGGCAGTGGCTAGAAGGAGCTCAGCACCAAATCACGGTGTACACTGACCATAAGAACCTGGAGTTTCTTTCTCAAGCCCAACGCCTCAATCCCAGGCAGGCGAGGTGGTCCTTGTTCTTTAGTCGGTTCGATTTTATCCTCAAGTACCGACCCGCCTCTAAAAACATCCGAGCCGATGCTCTGTCCCGTAACACCATCCTCGAGGAAAGGAGTGACTCTCCACAGTATATCATTGACCCAGCCAGGATTTCTCTTGACTGCACTAGTGTATCTCCGCAAGGACGAGTAGTAGTACCTCGACGAGACCGAAGGAAGGTTCTGGAGTGGGCTCACGACTCCTTTACTGGAGGTCATGCCGGCCGAGTAAGAACTCTCACTCTTTTGAATCGATTCTACTGGTGGCCTCGGGTACGTCAGGATGTTCAGGAATATGTGGCATCCTGCCCGGTATGTGCCAGGCAGAAGCCACTTTCTGGTCGACCTTGGGGCCTACTACAACCGTTGCCAATTGCCACAGAACCATGGACACACATCGCCACAGACTTTGTGGTAGATCTCCCTCCTTCGGAGGGTAAGACTGTAATTTGGGTGATTGTGGACCGTTTTTCTAAAATGGTACATCTAGTACCACTGGACAAACTGCCTTCTGCACCTGATTTAGCAAATCTGTTCGTACAACACATCTTTCGAGTCCATGGTCTTCCACAAAGTATAGTCTCTGACCGTGGACCTCAGTTTACAGCTCGCTATTGGCGAGCCCTTTGCAAACAGTTCGGGGTTCAGTTGAATTTCTCTACCGCTTTTCACCCCCAGAGTAATGGACAGACGGAAAGAATGAATCGGTCCCTCAAGTCTTTTCTCCGCAGTTTCATTTCTGAGAAAAGAGATAATTGGGTTGCGTTGTTGCCTTGGGCAGAATTCGCATATAATAACCATGAACACTCTGTCACGGGCCAATCACCTTTTCAAACGGTTTTTGGTCGTCATCTCAAACCCCCTGTTCCAATTCCTGTGGAGGTGGCATCTCCTGCGGCTCAGTCAGCAGCGACTCAATTTCAACACCTATGGTCGTCACTTCAGCATCGTCTTTCGTCTGCAGCACAGAAAGCACAGACAACAGCGAATCGTCATAGACGGGCTGCTCCAACACTACTACCTGGTACTAAAGTATGGTTAAGTACCAAAAATTTGCACCTTTCAGGTTATTCTCGCAAGTTGGCTCCTAAATTCTGTGGTCCATTTCCAGTGGCAGAACGTATTGGATTGGTATCCTACAGACTTCGACTGCCATCATCATTGCGCATACACAATGTTTTTCATGTATCCCTGTTGAAACCTGTGGTCCACTCACGTTATCATCACCTCACTCAGGATGATGTCTCAGCATCGTCTCCTGGGGATCCGGTCTATCAAGTACACAAGGTACGGGATGTACGATTTCACAATCGTCGGTGGGAATATTTGCTAGCCTGGGAGGGCTGTGGTCCTGAGGAGGATTCCTGGGAACCTGCGCGGAACATCCTGGATAAGACTCTGCTGTCCCAATTTCACTTGGACAACCCTGGAAGGCCCGGTCCTTTAAAGAGGGGGCGTAAAGTGGGGGGTACTGTTACGATCCCGGTCACTAGCCTAGTGACCGGGCTCTTACCTGCCGCCGCGGCGCCACGAACCGCCGGGTTTCTGGCCTCCAGGGCCACATGGCAGCGGCGTCTCCTCGTGGAGACGCCGTCAGGAACTCCTCCCCCCAGCTCGGGTACGCGCGCGCGCGCGCGAGGAGCCGCGTTTTGAGGCGTCTGCACCCGGATGTGCAGACACGCCTCTTTTACGTCAGCTGATTGAGCAGGGGATTTAAGCCGGGACTTTTGAAGATGCAATTCGCCTTGCAACGAGGTTTCTCTTCGGAGTGCTAGTTGCCATCATTCGTCTGCCTTCCTGGTTCCTGATTTCTGCCTGCCTGACTCTGGTATCGTCTGCCTGCCTGGTTCCTGACTTCTGCCTGCTTGACTCTGGTATCGTCTGCCTGCCTGGTTCCTGACTTCTGCCTGCTTGACTCTGGTATCGTCTGCCTGCCTGGTTCCTGACTTCTGCCTGCCTGACTCTGGTATCGTCTGCCTGCCTGGTTCCTGACTTCTGCCTGCCTGACTCTGGTATCGTTTATCTGCCTGGTTCCTGATCTCTGCCTGCCTGACTCCGCTGTCTGCCTGTTTAGTCCCCGGTTCGTATCGCTTCCTTGGATTCGTCTGTTATCTCCTAAGACCCAGCGGTCCGGGTCCCTACAGGCTCCTCCTGGGGGGACCTCGGGCTTCCAGGGCGAAGACTCCTAAGCCCTAGCGACCCGGGCCTCTACAGCTCCTCTGGAGGGGTCACGGGTTTCCAGGTGAAGATTCATCGTTTTCATCTAGTCTGCCTCCCGTCCGTCTCCCTGCGACGGTCGGCCCAAGGATCCACTTCCGGATTGGTCAATCACAACACATCATGACTAACACATTTTCTATTTTATTCTGACTAGGTTCTAAGCTGGTATAATCTATCGCTAGTATCTCTAATAGATAACTAGCTTTGAAATGATGTAATTCTGCTCTTTCTTTAGGTACTTTCTGTTTAGCCACAATACATCTTTCACAGTTATTAATCCAATTCTTTATATCTCTATTCATGTTAGACCAAAAATAATCTCTTCTTATAGTTTTTAAAGTGGTATCCTCTGTAAAATGCCCTGCATGGTTATGTCTGGCTTCGAATATGTCCTTGGTCAAACTAGCTGGTACTATAAACTGTAAAATCTCCTCTTTGTCTCTTGTATCTATCATTTTCCTATACCATAATCCATCTCTGCATAATAATTTGTTTCTTTGGCTCCATAATTTATTTTGTTCCCATGTCCATTTTGATCTATCAGGTATATTTTCTTCTGCTTTTGCATTTAAAATTGTTTAGATCTCTATCTTCTTGTTGTAAAACCTTTAGCGTTGGTCTTGTGTAATCTAAATGAATTAGTGTATTTTTTGTAATTCTTCTCACTATTCTCATTTTCTCTTTCTTCCACAACATATCTTTAATTTCTTTTGGTTCTATTTTCAAGAAGTCTTTTTCATTATCTTCCATCTCTGGTTCTTCCTTCTGTGGAAGTCTGGACAATGTATCTGCCACTATATTTTGTTTTCCTGGTTTATAGTTTACTTCAAACGCTAATTCAGCTAATTGAACTAGCCATCGTTGTTCGACAGCTTGTACATTTGCCGTATCTACATATCTTAGTGGATTATGATTGATCTAACAATGAACTTTTTATATACCAAATAATCTTTAAATTTTTCTGTGGCAGCCCATTTCAGTGCTAATACCTCTAATTTGAAAGCACTATAATTTACATCGTTTCTTTCTGATTTCTACAGACCTCTACTGGCAGAGGCAATTATTTTTTCTTGTCCATCTTGAATTTGGCTAAGGACTGCTCCTAAGCCTTTGAAACTAGCATCTGTTGTTAATATAAATGGGAGATCAAAAATGGAAATGCTAATACAGGAGCTGTAGTTAGCTTTTCAATTAAACATTCAAAAGCTTTTTGACAATCTAATGTCCATTGGAATTTTTCTGTTACTTTATTCTTTTTATTCTTTCCTGTTAATTTATGTAAAGGAGATGCAACTTGTGCAAATGATGGAACGAATCTTCTAAAATAACTGGCGAAACCTAAGAATTTTCTAACTTCTTTGGTATTGGTAGGTACAGGCCAACTTTTCAAAGTATCTGTTTTGTTAGTATCTACTGACACTCCTTTCTCTGAAACTACATGTCCTAAATAGTTAACTTGCCTATAAACTAATTTGCATTTGGTTGGTTTAAGTTTTAGACCACTATCAATTAATTTTTCAAATACTTGTTCCAGTCGGATTAAATGCATTTCAAAATCTTTTGAAAATATCAAGATGTCATCTAGATACAACAATAAAATATTAAATACATATTCATTTAATGTTAACTCCATCAACCTTTGAAAGGTAGCAGCAGCATTGCTAAGTCCAAAAGGCATCCTTGTCTATTCATACAGTCCAAATGGCGTCGTAACTGCAGTTTTTTGTTGGTCCTTCTCATCCATAGCTACTTGAAAATATCCTGATGTTAAATCTAAGGATGAAAACCAAGAAGCTTGACTCAGGGCATCCAATGATTCATCAATGCGAGGCAATGGATATGTATCCTTTACTGTAATTTGATTAATTCTACGATAATCGCAGCAGAAACGTATAGTTCCATCCTTTTTTTTTAACAATCACTGCTGGTGAAGTCCAAGGACCGTTACTATGTTTTAAAATTCCCTGTGCTACCAGATTTTGCACATGTCATCTGAATTCCTTGTAAACATGAGGTGAAACTCTCTATATCTTTGTTTAATCGGTTGGTGGTCTTTTGTACAAATTGAATGTTTTACCTTTTCTGTATATCCTATATCTGTCTCGATGCTTGAGAATACTTGTTTATATTTTACCAACAAATTCTTCAATGCTTCTGCTTGTATTTCCGTTAAATTCTCCCATTGTACTTTAACTGGTACTTCTGATTGTTCTTCTATTGTTTCTTCACCATTATTAGTTTCTTTTGTTATATGTTGAACAGATACTTGTGCATCTTTCTGTATAAAATTTACTAAGGCTGGTACATGCAGTGTTTCTGGACATACTATTTCTGCTATTCTTATTCTTGGTGGTAATTGAATCTTTCTTTGACTTGTATTTAGTATCCTGATTGGTACTCTTCCTTCGACTGGATTTGTTAAAACATTTGCTACTAAACTTTCAGCTGGCAATGTTACAGTATTTGTGGGTGCAACCACTAATGACATCTTAGACAAGGCTTGTATTTTAAAACATTTTCCTTCTACTACTTTTTCAGTCAAAGGAGGTAGTATAACTCTTTTATTCCCTATCAATTTAACAAATCCTAGTCTATCTGATTCTGTACTTTGTATTGTGGCCCAAATTTTATATATCCCATTTTTTCTATAATCTCCTCCTACTACTTAATCCCACACCCCATTCGCATGACACAATAACAACCGTAGACTTAAAAAAAGTAGCCAACACTGTAGCTCCGACACTGGCAAAGATCGTTAATCTATCCTTAGAGGAAGGATCCATGTCAGGCACACTAAAAGGAGCCATCGTAAAACCAATTTTAAAAAAGAAAAACAGTGACCCACTGAACCTGAGTAACTACAGACCAGTATCGAACCTACCCTTAATTGCAAAACTAATAGAAAAAACTATACAAAAGCAACTAGCAGAACACCTAGAGAACAACAACATACTATATCCTTCACAACATGGCTTTCGAAAACACTGTAGCACAGAGACACTTCTGCTGGCACTGACAGATAACATTATGAGAGGTTTCGATAACAGCAAACATTACATTCTAGTGATGCTTGACCTGTCAGCAGCCTTTGACATGATAAATCATGACATACTTTTAAATAGACTAGAAGAAATAGGTCTAAACAACAAAACAATCAAATGGTTTAGATCATATCTCAGTAACAGATATTATCAAGTACAAATTAAAGACGCAACATCAAAAAGAATAAACCTTCAAACAGGAGTACCACAGGGATCCACCCTTTCTGCCACACTTTTCAACATATACCTGCTACCACTATGCCACCTGCTAGCAGGTCTAGGAATCACACACTATATATACGCCGAAGATATCGAATTAATTTTACCCATCGACGATACAATTGAGAAAACATTAAACATTGCCAACATGTATCTAGATATCATCAAACAGCTACTAAACCAAATGGAATTAATAATCAATATAGAGAAGACAGAATTCCTACACTTAGAATGAAAAAATACGGAAATTAAACAAAGCCCAATCTCACTCAAAAACAACCAACAAATATTACTTGTAGAGAAAGTATGGAATCTAGGAGTAATAACTGACACTGAACTAAGCTTAAAACAACACATATCTCTGAAAGTTAAGGAAGGATACGCTAAACTTATGGTCCTCAGAAGACTCAAACCACTCCTAACAACTGCTAACTTTCGATCAGTACTACAAGCGTTGATATTTGCAAGCACTGATTATTGTAATGCACTTCTACTAGGCCTACTATACACCTCACTAAGACCACTGCAAGTTTTGCAAAACACAGCAGCAAGAGTTTTAACCGGCAAAAACAAAAGAGAACATATCATGGAAACACTGGCTTAACTACACTGGCTTTCGATCGAACAAAGAATCCAATACAAAACATTGTGCACCATATATAAGTTAATACATAATGAAAACGCAGACTGGTTAAATACAGCCCTCCGAGTACACGTCCCTAACAGAAACCTAAGGTCAGCAAACAAAGCCCTCCTGACTATACTAGAGATGTGAATCGTGTCCTCGATCGTCTTAATGATCGATTTCGGCTGGGAGGGGGAGGGAATCGTATTGTTGCCGTTTGGGTGTGTAAACTATCGTGAAAAATCGTTAAAATCGTGAGCCGGCACACTAAACCCCCCTAAAACCCACCCCGACCCTTTAAATTAAATCCCCCACCCTCCCGAACCCCCCCCAAATGCTTTAAATTACCTGGGGATCCGGGGGTGGTCCAGAACGGCGGCGGTCCAGAACGGCCCCCTCAATAGAATCGTGTTGTCTTCAGCCGGCGCCATTTTTCAAAATGGCCGCCGCAAAATGGCGGCGGCCATAGACAAAAACGATTCGACGGAGGAGGTCGTTCCGGACCCCCGCTGGACTTTTGGCAAGTCTTGTGGGGGTCAGGAGGCCCCCCCAAGCTGGCCAAAAGTTTCCTGGGAGTCCAGCGGGGTTCCGGGAGCGATTTCTTGCCGCGAATCGTTTTCGTACGGAAAATGGCGCCGGCAGGAGATCGACTGCAGGAGGTCGATCTCCTGCCGGCGCCATTTTCCGTACGAAAACGATTCGCGGCAAGAAATCGCTCCCGGAACCCCGCTGGACTCCCAGGAAACTTTTGGCCAGCTTGGGGGGGCCTCCTGACCCCCACAAGACTTGCCAAAAGTCCAGCGGGGGTCCGGAACGACCTCCTCCATCGAATCGTTTTTGTCTATGGCCGCCGCCATTTTGCGGCGGCCATTTTGAAAAATGGCGCCGGCTGAAGACAACACGATTCTATTGAGGGGGCCGTTCCGGACCGCCGCCGTTCTGGACCACCGCCGGATCCCCAGGTAATTTAAAGCATTGGGGGGGGGGGTTCGGGAGGGTGGGGGATTTAATTTAAAGGGTCGGGGGTGGGTTTTAGGGGGTTTTAGTGTGCCGGTTTTCCTGCCCTCCCCCTTCCCCCGATTTACGATTTTTTAACGATAAATCGGGGGAATTGGTATTGTATCGTGGCCCTAACGATTTTTTGACAATTTAAAATATATCGGACGATATTTTAAATCGTCAAAAAACGATTCACATCCCTAGACTATACCATCAGTCAAAACAGCAAGACTAACACAAGTAAGAGAGAGGGCACCAATATTGGCAGTACCCATACTATGGAACTCCATGCCCTTTGATTTAAGGCTACAAAGAGACAGCAAAACGTTTAGAAAAAGTTTGAAAACCTGGCTATTTAAACATGCTTTCCAGAAAGAGAAGGGAGAATAGAAGCCAGGGATGGGCAAAGCACGAACAATTAAACAACCATACACACTGCAGAAATTCACTAAGTGTGTAGTTTTTAAGATATAGCACACCATTACTAATGGATAAGTTACATTTGTAAAATTAGCTCTGTAATTAAAACTGAGAAGGAAAGACATGGACATGATTAATCATATTTAACAACGAACATTGATAACAAACTATGGGCCTCATTTTCCAAGGAGTTACCGTGTGTGATAATTCCGCAAATCGCGCTAACAGCAGTTAACGTGATTTGCGAATGCAAATTTTTAATTTTGTATTCAGGGGCGGAGTTGGGGCGGAGCAAATGTAAAGTAGGGAGGATTTATCATGTGCCGTGAAACAGCCGCACTGTTAGCGCGGCTAATAACTATACCTCATTCATTTGCGTTACGTTGTGCGCTACAGGTTTATCGCGGTTGATGATGTCTCTCTCTCTCTCTCTTCTCTCTCTCTCTTCTCTCTCTCATACTGAAACAGGCCTTGCATTGGGCTAATAGTGCAACTTGCGATAACAGCCTTTCGCAATTTGCGATACACATGCTTATTAGCATAAGGTATCGCATGCGATATTGAGGCCCTATGTTAACGGACAAATTGTAGTGTATCATTACTTTTATGTGCCTTAATGTAAACCGTTGTGATGGTCCCCACCAAACGACGGTATAGAAAAGACTTAAAATAAATAAATAAATAAGTTGTGATAATTCCTTAAATACTCCGCCTAGTTCTTGTAATGTATTCATTCCTAAAATGCCAGGTATTTTTTCTGTTGTTTCTTCATTTGTCCATTTACAATCAGGTACTATAAAAATGCATTTCTGAGTTATAGTTTGCCCTAGGCAAGTAATATCTAGAGATGTGAATCGTGTGCCAGATCGTCTTAACGATCAGGTTCGGCTGGGGGGGGGGAATCTGATTGTTAAGATATGTGAATTTGAATTGTTTCCGATTCCAATTCACATCGCTAATTTTTTTTTAGGGAGGCCCGCGCCGCTAAAAAAAAACCTCACCCGATCCTTTAAATCGACCCCCCTTAGCCTCCCCCACCCTCCCGACCCCCCCAAAACCTTTTAACAGGGTATCCGTGCCATTGGCCGGCCCCTGTCACATGGTAGGAGCACTGGATGGCCGGCGCCATCTTTAAAGATGGCGCCGGCCATCTTTACTCATCAGCCCCTATTATATAGTATACTATTATATAGTATACTATTATATAGTATCTTTACTCATCAGCCCCTATTATATAGTATACTATTATATAGTATAATAGGGGCTGATGAGTAAAGATGGCCGGCGCCATCTTTAAAGATGGCGCCGGCCATCCAGTGCTCCTACCATGTGACAGGGGCCGGCCAATGGCACGGATACCCTGTCATATGGTAAGGGCAAAGGGGATTCGGTACCATTTTATTTTAGCGCAGCTGATGCCTGAGAATGGGAAATCATCCCCCAAGGCCCCCCTGGACCACCAGGTAATGTTAAAAGGTTTTGGGGGGGTCGGGAGGGTGGGGGAGGCTAAGGGGGGTCGATTTAAAGGGTCGGGTGGGGTTTTTTTTTTTATCGGGCCATCGGCGCCATTTTAATTAGTGGCAGCCAAAATGGCGCCGATGGCCCGAGAGTGGGAGATCACGCCGGGACCCCCCCCCCCATTGGACCACCAGGTAATTTAACATTTTGGGGGGGTTCTGGAGGGTGGGGGAGGGTAAGGAATTGGTTTTAAAGGGTCGGGGTGGGTTTAGGGGTTGTTTTGGTGTGCCAGTTTTCCCGCCCTCCCCCAAATAATTCCCGTGCCCTATTTAACGATTTAGGATGATTTATGTCATCATTATTTTTTATTGATTACCTAAAATGTTGTATTTTTATTCATACCTATTTTACTGTTTTAAGTTTTATTTAGTATTAATTTTAACCTTTTTAATTGTTAAGGTTATTTACTGCTGTAAACCGTTTTGGTCAGTAAGCCTTACTGGAAAATGGTATATTTATTTATTTATTTATTTAGGGTTTTTATATACCGACTTTCTTGATATATATATATCAAATCAAGTCGGTTTCCATTTAACACAACTGTCGCCGGGGGGGCGTTACATAAAACAATAAACAAAGTATTGAACGGAGAACGTGTAGCATTACATTTAACAATCAATAAGGTCGTTACATTAAACAATTAAACAGTAAACATAGTATTAAACAGAGAATGTGTAGAGTTACTTTAAAACAAGCAATAAGGTCCTGATGTTCCTGAGGGTATTAAGTTAGCGGTGGACTTTATATAACGCTATTTTGTTCTTTGTCCTGTGTCGAAGTGATCCTGCAATTCTGGGAAGGCTTGCCGGAAGAGCCATGTTTTAAGGTTTTTCTTGAATGTTAGATGGCAAGTTTCGAGTCGAAGATCTGGCGGTAGTGAGTTCCAAAGGGTGGGCCCCGCTGTGGAGAGTGCTCGTTTGGCTAGCGAGGTTTTAATCGGGGGAGTGTGTAGAGAACCTTTGTAGTTATATCTGATAGGTCTTTTTGATGTGTGAAGGCGGAGTTGCGAGGTAAGATTTAGGTGGGCGCTTCCCATAATATCCTTGTGGATCATTGATATATAAATTTGTTTAAATAAATAAAATAAAATATGACGATAAATCGGGGGCATTTGTATTGTATCGTGCACTCTGACGATTTAGGATGATTTAAAAATTATCTGACGATAATTTTAATCGTTCAAAAACGATTCACATCCCTAGTAATATCTGCTTCCATACAACCTTTTACTTGTAAATCTAGTCCATTGATAGCCACTAGTCTCACCCAACTCGCATCAGCCAAATCAGTCATATTCTCAAAATGTTCTTTGAAGAATAATTCTGATATTGTTGAAACATCCGAACCTGTATCTACATAGCATTTGACTTTAATACCCCTGATTAATATTTCTAGAATTGGGCTTTTACCAAAAGCTTTCCTTTTCTGCAAACTAGATTCATCTGATTCTATCATTCTTTCTGAAGTTAAGCTTTGTTGTGCTTTAACACTATTAGAAGAAGCTGCTGTAGTCATTTGTTGTATTGACATCGAGTTGGTATTATTGTTTCTATCTCTTTCCACTTGTGTGTTTCTAAATCCCCAACTGGATGTAGATGGTTTTTCAGATCTACAATATCTCGCCATGTGTCCTGGCTCTTGACAATTATAACAAATGTATTGTCCCCTTTCATTTTTTACAGGAATTCTTTGGTTTTCATTTGTTGTAGTATAGTTATATGTAGTTCTATTTCCTGGTGCTGTGTTTATGTAAGTGGGCTCTCTCCTGTTCTGCATTTATAAGTCACATCCTGTATTTGCCTTGTCAATTGTTCCTGTTGTTTCTTTAAATTCTCTTGTGTACACATATTTGTCACTAAAGTAGTTAATGTATTCACATTGCTCATCAATTCACTGGTGTTCCCTGTCTCTACATTAATGCCTCTTATAGAGACTTCTCCTCTATTACGGGTGAGTAATTTTGGTATCTTCTCATTTTCTATTTGAAGTTCCTCATCCTCTTCTGCCCAAATTATTGCCTCTTGTATGAGTTCAGGATATGTGATATATGGATGGTTATTCAGTCTTTTCTTCATTTCTCTCCTGAGTCCAGGGTCTCTAATACCTATTATGAATCTTTCTTTAAGCCTCTGTTTTGCATTACCCATGCATTCTGGGTCACGATTAACTGCTTTATTCATTTTCTCTTGTAATCTATATGCAAAGGTTCTCAGGTCTTCATCCATTAGTTGTTTCCTTTCATAAAATTCTTGTACTCTAACACTTATGGGCACTTTATCTCCATATACAATTTTTAATTGATCAAATACATCTTCTATATTTCTTAAATGATCAGCTGCCATGAATTTAACTGTGTCTCCTGCTTGATCAATCAGATGGTCTTTTACTATCTCTATTTGATCTTCATCTGGAATTCTTAAAACTTTGAGTGCTGCCTTCGTTTTATCTATCCATTCTTCCACAGTAAGGTCACCTTGTTTTCTTGGAACTCCTGAAAAATCAGGTAATCTCTGGGAATACACATGGAAATGGTTCTATGTCCTTCGCCATGCTGAAATCTCTGTTCTTCATGCACTCTTCTCCAGCCTTCTTCCATCACCCTTACTCTCTCTTGTAATTGTTCTAGTGTTTCTTCCATTCTGTTTCTCTTTTAAGTATAATTATGTAGAGATGTGAATCACATCGTGTTTTTTTTTTGTCCGGCCCGATCGGGTTTTTTTTTATCGGCTGCACCCGAGCCGATAAACAAAAAACACACCCCGATCCTTTAAAACTAATCCCTTAGCATCCCCCACCCTCCCGACCCCCCAAAAAATGTTACAGGTACCTGGTGGTCCAGTGGGGGTCCCGGGAGCGATCTCCCGCTCTTGGGCCGTCGGCTGCCACTAATAAAATGGCGCCGATGGCCTTTGTCCTTACCATGTGACAGGGTATCCGTGCCATTGGCTGGCCCCTGTCACATGGTAGGAGCACTGGATGGCCTGCACCATTTTTAAAGATGGCGCTGGCCATCCAGTGCTCCCTCCATGTGACAGGGGCTGGCCAATGGCACGGATACCCTGTCACATGGTAAGGGTAAAGGGCCATCGGCGCCATTTTGATTAGTGGCAGCCGATGGCCCGGGAGCGGGAGAACATTTCCGGGACCCCCACTGGACCACCAGGTACCTGTAAAAAGTTTTTGGGGGGTTCGGGAGGGTGGGGGAAGCTAAGGGATTAGTTTTAAAGGGTCGGGTGGGTTTAGGGTTATTTTTGTGTGCCGTTTTTCCCGCCCTCCCCCAAAATGATAAGAGAAACCCCACGAACAGTTTTGTGGGGTTTTCCTATCGGTTTCGGGGAGCCCCCGATTTCTGACGATTTTCAAAATATCGTATGATATTTTCAATCGTCAGAAGCCCGATTCACATCCCTATTATTACGTATAATAGAAGTCTTCCTAAATCCAGCCCGACTACGCCAAATATGTAATTGGTAAACCAATCCCTGTGAGAAGACTCCTTGTGGCCGAGTGGTGTCAGTAAAGTCGTGGCAACAAGTTTGATGTTCAATACACAGGAATAGGGATGTGAATCGTTTTTTAACGATTTAAATTATCGTCCGTTAATTTTAAAATCATCATTAATCGGTAAGGGACTCGATACAATAGGAATTCCCTCGATTTATCGTGAAAAATCGTTAAATCGAGTACAGGAATTATTTGGGGGGAGGCGGGAAAACCGGCACACCAAAACAACCCCTAAACCCACCCCGACCCTTTAAAACCAATCCTTTACCCTCCCCAACCCTCCCGAACCCCCCCAAAATGTTAAATTACCTGGTGGACCAGTGGGGGGGGGGGGGGAGGGGGGTCCCAGCGTGATCTCCCGCTCTCGGGCCATCGGCGCCATTTTGGCTACCACTGATAAAAATGGCACTGATGGCCCGATAAAAAAAACCCCACCCCGACCCTTTACAAATGACCCCTTTGCTCTCCCACTCTCCCGAACCCCCCCCCCCCAAAATGTTAAATTACCTGGTGGTCCAGTGGGGGGGGGGGGGGGGGCCGGCGTGATCTCCCGCTCTCGGGCCATCGGTGCCATTTTGGCTACCACTGATAAAAATGGCGCCGATGGCCCGATAAAATAAAACCCACCCCAACCCTTTACAAATTACCCCTTTGCTTCTCCCACCCTCCCGACCCCCCCAAAAACCTTTTACATGTACCTGGTGGTCTAGCGGGGGGTCCGGGCGCCATCCCTTCAATCATACCCTCGGTCCTGGACTGGTTTCAGAATGGCGCCGATCGCCTTTGCCCTCACTATGTCACAGGGAGCGACCGTCGCTCCCTGTGACAAAGTGAGGGCAAAGGCGATCGACTGGCAGTATGGCGCCAATCGCCTTTGCCCTCACTTTGTCACAGGGAGCGACCGTCGCTCCCTGTGACATAGTGAGGGCAAAGGCGATCGGCGCCATTTTGAAACCAGTCCAGCAGCACCGGCACCGAGGGTATGATTGAAGGGATGGCTCCCGGACCCCCCGCTAGACTACCAAGTACATGTAAAAGGTTTTTTGGAGGGTCGGGAGGGTGGGAGAAGCAAAGGGGTAATTTGTAAAGGGTCGGGGTGGGTTTTTTTTTATTGGGCCATCGGCACCATTTTTATCATTGGTAGCCAAAATGGCGGAAACCCCCCCCCCCCCCCACTGGACCACAGGTAATTTAACATTTTTGGGGGGGGGGGTTCGGGAGGGTGGGAGAGCAAAGGAGTCATTTGTAAAGGGTCGGGGTGGGGTTTTTTAAATCTCCTCAGGCCTCACTAAAAAATTAACGATGTGAATTGGAATCGGAACCGATTCCAATTCACATCTCTAACGATCCGATTTTTTTCTCCCTCCATCCGAACCTGATCGTTAAAATGATCGGGCACACGATTCACATCTCTACACAGGAATATAGTTTACCATTAAATTATAAAGGAATACCTTCATATTGTAATACTAATATTTTACTTTTATTTCTACAGAATTTGCTTTTATAACAGATCAAATGTTATAAATGAAACCCTATATAAACTGAATCATATAAAATAATACAATATAGACATTTTATATCAAATAAGTAACTACATATGTTGTTTTTTTTTGGTTAGATTTTTTCAAAAGATAATTATTAATAGTATCTTGATATAATTATTTGGTACGTTGTTTTGAGTTTTCTCTCCTAGTAAAGATAATAATACAGTCCACATGCAGAAGATTGATGGAAGTCTTTGTTTTCTCTTCCTTCATGCTATAAGAATTATTTCAATTGTGAGCTCAGGCCTGGCTATCACTATAGGGGTAGATTTCATAAACCTGTGCACACGTGTACTTTTGTTCGCGCACCAGGCACAAACAAGAGTACGCAGGATTTCAATAGATACGTGCGTAGCCGCACGTATCCATTAAAATAAGGGGTTGGCACGCGCAAAGCTGCTCAAAATTGGCAGCCTGCGCGCGCCGAGCCTTGCAGCCTGCCTCCGTTCCCTCCGAGGCCGCTCGGAGGGAACAGCTCCCCTATGAGGAAAGACTAAAGAGAACATAAGAACATGCCATACTGGGTCAGACCAAGGGTCCATCAAGCCCAGCATCCTGTTTCCAACAGTGGCCAATTCAGGCCATAAGAACCTGGCAAGTACCCAAAAACTAAGTCTATTCCATGTTACCGTTGCTAGTAATAGCAGTGGCTCTTTTCTAAGTCAACTTAATTAATAGCAGGTAATGGACTTCTCCTCCAAGAACTTATCCAATCCTTTTTTAAACACAGCTATACTAACTGCATTAACCACATCCTCTGGCAACAAATTCCAGAGTTGAATTGTGCATTAAGTAAAAAAGAACTTTCTCCGATTAGTTTTAAATGTGCCCCATGCTAACTTCATGGAGTGCCCCCTAGTCTTTCTACTATCCGAAAGAGTAAATAACCGATTCACATCTACCCATTCTAGACCTCTCATAATTTTAAACATCTCTATCATATCCCCCCTCAGCCGTCTCTTCTCCAAGCTGAAAATTCCTAACCTCTTTAGTCTTTCCTCATAGGGGAGCTGTTTGTTATGTACTGGTGGTTTAGTGTGCCCATGGGCCTCATCCCGACCCCCAACCTTCTGAACCGAGCCAAGGGTTGACGGTGGCTCTGCATGACTGAACAATCATGTCCTCGGCCAGGCCGGCAAGCTCCCATGGCCAACATCCAAGGATGTTGGAAGGTGAATGGTCCTCCGACCATTCCGGGCCCTTTCGGACCTGCTGCGAGCAGCATGGAGCAGCAGCCCTGGCCTGAGGTTGAGGGCAGATGGGCCTTGGCACGAAGACACTGAGTTTGATGCAACGGCATCACATGGCACGAAGACACTTGGGCTGAAGACATGACACCAGGGCTATGAATACGTGACACCAGGATCGATGCAGACGGCATCGCAGACGAGATACTTGAGATCGATGCGGACGGCATCGCAGACGAGACACTTGGGATCCACATAGGCAACACGAGGCATGGACATTGGCACTGTCTCTCAGGGCGCCCTACTCAGGCCACCCGCGGGACTGAGTCGCGGACCACCCTGTCCGTTACACGCCCTTCACAGCCCTAGCAGACTGGTCATGGACCACGACGGGAGCGGGACAGCACAGGAACACACATCAGGACTTGACGGCTCAGGAGCACAGGACAACCATCCACCGGCAGGCTAGTCCACTCAGGAGTACTGCATCTGAGGGACCCCCGGCCTACCGGTACCAGAAGGCTCGAGAGCAAAGACAAGGCATGGAGTAGGAAGGAACATCACGGAAGGCAGGAACACCAGGACGTAGGAGAACAAAGACACCTGGACATGGACCTCAGGCACGAAGACTTGAACATGGAACAATGAACATGACGAGGAGCTCCACGAAGAGAAGAAGACCTTTCATGGACTCTGGCAGGCCGGAGCCTCCAGAGTGAAGACTCGACGACAATGCAAGGCAAGGCACAACTAACGGAGCAGCCCTTTATAGGGCTGATACAGGAAACAGTCATAAAGGTGGGGCCCAGACACTTCCTGTGTCTGGCCCTTTAAATAGTAGAAGAAGACGCGGCCGCGCGCCTAGAGAGCAGGAAACAGGGGCTGTGCAGGAACATGGCTAGCGGCCTGCACAGCGTCTGTGCGGAAGATGTCAGAGAGGCAGGGCTGAGCCTGAGTGCAGGCTCCAACGTCGGCAGCGGCTCCAGCCGCTGCAGGAGGCCCCAGGGGTGGCTCCAGCCGTCACTCCAGCCCGGGGCTGCGGCCTGAACGCCGCGAAGACAGAACCAACGTCGGGGGCGATCCCAGCCCCGTGGAAGGCCGCGGCTCCAGCCGCGGAAGCCAGGGAGAAGCAGGGCGGCCTCCTGGCTGCGTGGGCAGGCTGACGGCGGCGTCCTGCCGCGTTGGCGAAGACAGCTGCGGTGAGTGAGTCAGTGCCTGCTCGCGGGAGGACCCGCGGGCAGCTCTGTTCATAACAGTACCCCCTCCTCAAAGCCCCCCTTCCTCAAGGCTCCTGTCAGCAGCTCAAGGATAATGGTAACAGTTCATACCGGATGGAGGTATTCGAGGGTCCAAAAAATGGAAACTGGTAACTCCGGGTACAGCATGAACAAAACAAGGCAAAGCAGCAGAAACATAGAAGACATACCACAGAAAACCAGACAAAAACAAGACAAAACAGAACACCCCACACAGACACAAGAGACACGACGCTCCAGCTCCAGCCGTGGAAGCCAGGGAGAAGCAGAGCGGCCTCCTGGCCGCGTGGGCAGGCCGACGGCGGCATCCTGCCGCGTTGGCGAAGACAGCTGCGGTGAGTGAGTCAGTGCCTGCTCGCGGGAGGACCCGCGGGCAGCGCTGTTCATAACACTGTTCCATTCCCCTTATCATTTTAGTAGCCCTTCTCTGTACCTTCTCCATCGCAATTATATCTTTTTTGAGATGCGTCGACCAGAATTGTACACAGTATTCAAGGTGCGGTCTCACCATGGAGCGATACAGAGGCATTATGACATTTTCCGTTTTATTCACCATTCCCTTTCTAATAATTCCCAACATTCTGTTTGCTGTTTTGACTGCCTCAGCACACTGAACCGACGATTTCAATGTGTTATTTACTATGACGCCTAGATCTCTTTCTTGGGTTGTAGCACCTAATATGGAACCCAACATTGTGTAATTATAGCATGGGTTATTTTTCCCTTTATGCATCATCTTGCACTTATCCACATTAAATTTCATCTGCCATTTGGATGCCCAATTTTCCAGTCTCACAAGGTCTTCCTGCAATTTATCACAATCTGCTTGTGATTTAACTACACTGAACAATTTTGTGTCATCTGCAAATTTGATTATCTCACTCGTCGTATTTCTTTCCAGATCATTTATAAATATATTGAAAAGTAAGGGTCCCAATACAGATCCCTGAGGCACTCCACTGTCCACTCCTTTCACTGAGAAAATTGTCCATTTAATCCTACTCTCTGTTTCCTGTCTTTTAGCCAGTTTGCAATCCATGAAAGGACATCGCCACCTATTCCATGACGTTTTACTTTTCCTAGAAGCCTCTCATGAGGAACTTTGTCAAACGCCTTCTGAAAATCCAAGTATACTACATTTACTACATCAGTTAGTCAGCCAGAGTGACTCACTGCTCTCTTGATTAACAAATGTTGGTCCCTATTCAAACCCAATCACACTACCTCAACACCTTTCCAAGGTGAGTAACTGAGCTGAACTATTCAACTTTTTTACTTAGGTATACGCTGCTCCTAGCTTATTTCTAGCTTCTGGCTACTTTTTGGGGTTTTCTTTTTTCAATACAAACATTCAGTTTGTATTAAATACAAACACTCAGTTCTTTAAAAGTCTGCAGAACACTCAGTTCTGCAGACTTTTTAAAAATAAACACACTACCTACTGCTTACTAGCTACCTTATTGACTATTTAAAAATACAGTCTAACTTGTTTATTCACTGCCTTTCTGACTATTAAAGGCACAAACACACTAAATAATATTCCCAAATAGTTAACTTTTCCCCAATACTTTTAAAAAAGACAATGTCCCAAGCAAAAACTTACTGATTCCTTTCAGCCACCAGCAAGGTTATCCTCTCCTCTCAGTGGTGTTTATAACACTTTCCACTATTTTTCCTGGCACTGAAGTCAGGCTAACCAGTCTGTAGTTTTCCAGATCGCCCCTGGAGCCCTTTTTAAATATTGGGGTTAAATTTGCTATCCTCCAGTCGTCAGGTACAATGGATGATTTTAATAATAGGTTACAAATTTTTACTAATAGGTCTGAAATTTCATTTTTTAATTCCTTCAGAACTCTGGGGTGTATACCATCCGGTACAAGTGATTTACTACTCATCAGTTTGTCAATCAGGTCTACCACATCTTCTAGGTTCACCGTGATTTGATTCAGTCCATTTGAATCATTACCCATGAAAACCTTCTCCAGTACGGGTACCTCCCCAACATCTTCTTCAGTAAACACCGTAGCAAAGAAATCATTGAATCTTTCCATGATGGCCTTATCTTCTCTAAGTGCCCCTTTGACCCCTCAATCATCTAATGGGCCAACTGACTCCCTCACAGGCTTTCTGCTTCGGATATATTTAAAAATGTTTTTACTGTGAGTTTTTGCCTTTACGGCCAACTTCTTTTCAAATTCTCTCTTAGCCTGTCTTATCAATGTCTTACATTTAACTTGTCAATGTTTATGCATTATCCTATTTTCTTCTGTTGGATCCTTCTTCCAATTTTTGAATGAAGATCTTTTGGCTAAAATAGCTTCTTTCATCTCCCCTTTTCAGCTTGGAGAAGAGATGGCTGAGGGGGGATATGATAGAGGTGTTTAAAATCTTGAGAGGTCTAGAATGGGTAGATGTGAATCGGTTATTTAGTCTTTCAGATAATAGAAAGACTAGGGGGCACTCCATGAAGTTAGCATGGGGCACATTTAAAACTAATCAGAGAAAGTTCTTCTTCACTCAACGCACAATTAAACTCTGGAATTTGTTGCCAGAGGATGTGGTTAGTGCAGTTAGTATAGCTGTGTTTAAAAAAGGTTTGGATAAGTTCTTGGAGGAGAAGTCCATTACCTGCTATTAATTAAGTTGACTTAGAAAATAGCCACTGCTCTTACTAGCAACGGTAACCTGAAATAGACTTAGTTTTTGGGTACTTGCCATGTTCTTATGGCCTGGATTGGCCACTGTTGGAAACAGGATGCTGGGCTTGATGGACCCTTAGTCTGACCCAGTATGGCATGTTCTTATGTTCTTAGAGTCAGGAGAAACCACAAGGCGCCGATAAAGGGACAAAGCAGCAGAAAGACTACCACCAATGAACAGGTTGATACAGTAAAAGTCGAGGGAGAGCGGGCGACCGCCCGCTCTCCTGTGCGCGTGATTTAATATTCAAATGAGGGCCTGCGGTAAAAAGAGGCACTAGGGCACTAGCGCGTCTCTAGCACCTCTTTTTTGACAGGAGTGGTGGCTGTCAACGAGTTTGACAGCGACACTCAATTTTGCCGGCATCGGTTCTCAAACCCACTGACAGCCACGGGTTCGGAAACCGGAACCCGGCAAAATTGAGCGCTGGTTTTCAACCTGCGAGCCGCGGGCTGATTTTACATTTTTTTAAATTTTTAATTATTTTTTACTTTTGGGACCTCCAACTTAATATCGCATGATATTAAGTCAGAGGGTGTACACTTTCCCGGTGCCGGCAGAAATTAACGCCTACCTTTGGGTAGGTGCTAATTTCTGAAAGTAAAATGTGCGGCTTGGCTGCACATTTTACTTACTGAATCATGCGGGAATAACTAATAGGGCCATCAACATGCATTTGCATGTTGCGGGCCCTATTAGTTTTGGGGGGGTTGGCCGTGCGTTTTCGACGCGCTATTACCCCTTACTGAATAAGGGGTAAAGCTAGCACGTTGAAAACACGCGTCCAAATGTGGGTTAACAGTGCGCTTCACCGGAGCACACTGTACTGTATTGGCCTGACACTGAGGAAGCATGATAGTGGCAAGAACACAACAAGGAGTAGAGTGAGTCGTCTGGTGTATGGCAGCAAGGCAGAGTGGCAGAAAGTTGATAGGTTCAAGACAGGCTGGCAGAGTGGAGGTAGTCTGGTCCCTGTGGTTTTGATAGGAGCAACATAGGCTGGCAGAGCTGAGGTAGTCAGGTCGCTGTGGTTTTGATAGGGGCAAGACAGGCTGGCAGAGTGAGGTAGTCAGGTCGCTGTGGTATTGATAGGGGCAAGACAGGCTGGCAGAGCTGAGGTAGTCAGGTCGCTGTGGTTTTGATAGGGACAAGAGAGGCTGGAAGAGCTGAGAACTGTTCTTCAATCTCTCAAATTCACAAACATAGACTATTGTAATACTCTTTTTCTTGGCTTACCTGCTTCGACCATTAGACCACTTCAGGTGCTACAGAACTCAGCAGCTAGAGTCCTGACAGGAAAAAGGAAGTTCAACCATATTACCCCAGTGTTGGTTTCTCTTCACTGGTTACCCATTAGCTTTCGAATACAATATAAAGTCGCTTGCCTAGTACACAATTTGATTTATGGAGACCAAACTGAATGGCTGAATTTATCCCTAAAGCTACATGTACCACAGAAGAACTTAAGATCTGCAAATAAGGCCTTGCTAACAATACCCACGATATGATCAGCAAGACTGAGTCAGGTGAGAGAGCGTGCATTGTCGATAGCAGGAACCAAACTTTGGAATAATCTACCAACAGAATTGAGATTAACAACAGACAAGAAAAAATTTAAGGCAGACTTAAAAACCTGGCTATCTAAATGCGCGTACGTGGAAAATGGACCATAGGCTTCAAATACATATACCTAGACTCCAAATGGCCAGATACAGGTTTAAATGAATGCTTCAGATTTTAGCTACAGGCAGAACCTATTTTATGTTATGTTTTGTCATATAATACTTATGTTGCTTCATTTATTAATCTGTCTTACCTTTTTAGCTCTGAATAATACCTCGAGGAATAGCTTTATTATTTTAATAATTTTAATTTCTATCTTTAACAGCTAAATACTTTATTAATGTGCTTTTAAAAATGTTAGCTGTTATCTTTTATTGGATGTATTTATTGTATTTCTTTATTGTTTTAACTGTAAACCGCTGTGAAGGCTAATGCCAATGCGGCGGTATAGAAACATCAATAAACTATATAAACTATAGCCAGGTCGCTGTGGTATTGATAGGGGAAAGACAAAGAGGCAAGACAAGATGAAGCTCAGCCCGCGGATGGTGTTAGGCCGATAGTAGTGGCCCCCGGCGCACCAGGACCAGGTCTTCTCAGAGTCGGGTTGTTTGTGAATGCAGCCGAAAGTGGGTGGTAAACTCCATCTAAGGCTTAATACCGGCACGAGACCGATAGTCAACAAGTAGTTCAATAAAAAAAAGTGCAGTAAAAAAAGCCTGGTTGCTGGCAGGTACAGCAGCAAAAAAGATGAAGAAATATCTTTTTCAGCAATAGAAAATTAATTGTAGCAAACTAGCAATACCAATTGAATAAAGATTTCAGACACTCTGAGAGAGCTCAAACAGCAAACAAGATTCTAAGACAGAACCCAAGAAGAGGGGAGTGGGGCGAAGGGGAACGGGGCCCCCTGCATGCGGTGCGACTGTCAACCGGGACGTACTGTCCACTCGACCCATCTTGAAACACAGACCAAGGAGTCTAACACGCATGCTAGGACATGAAACATGATGAACTATGCATGGGTGGGGTGGAGCTGCTGCGGGTGCAGATCTTGGTGTGGTAGCAAATATTCAAACAAGAGGCCCAGGGAGACTTTCCTTTCCTTTGTGCAAGAAAGGGCTCCCTAGAATGGGTTCGCCCCTAGAGTGTGGTGGCTCTGTTGGCGTCTAGTGAGCTCTCGCTGGTCTTTTAAAATCTGGTGGACATAGCAGATATACAAACAACAATTTTGAAGGCTGAGGCGGAGGAGATTTCCATGTGAACAGCAGTTCAACATGTGTCAGCGGGTGTTAAGAGATAGGCGACACCCGGGAAGAGTTCCCTTTCCTTTGCGCAGGAAAGGGCTCCCTGGAATGGGTTCACCCTAGAGTGGGGCCTGAGACTCGGAAAGTGTTGTGATGCAGAGGAGGTTGCCATGTGAACAGCGGTTCAACATGTGTCAGCGGGTGTTGGGAGAGGCAATACCCGGGAAGAGTTCCCTTTCCTTTGCGCAAGAAAAGGGCTCCCTGAAATGGGTTCACCTCAGAGTGGGGCCCGAGACTCGGAAAGTTTTGCGACGTGTAGGAAGTTTCCATGTGAACAGAGGTTCCACATATGTCAGCGGGTGTTAAGAGGTACACGACACCCGGGTGAGTTCCCTTTCCTTTGCACAGGAAAGGGCTCCCTGAAATGGGTTTGCCCCGAGAGTGGGGCCCGAGACTCGGAAAGTGTTGCGACGTGGAGGAGGTTTCCATGTGAACAGCGGATCAACATGTGTCAGTGGGCGTTAAGAGATAGGCGACACCCGGGGAGAGTTCCCTTTACTTTGTGCAGGAAAGGTCTCCCTGGAATGGGCTCACCCCAGAGTGGGGCACGAGACTCAGAAAATGTTGCAACGTGGAAGAGGTTTCCATGTGAACAGCGGTTCAACATGTGTTAGCGGGTGTTAAGAGATAGGTGACACTGGGGAGAGTTCCCTTACCTTTGCACAGGAAAGGGCTCCCTGAAATGGGTTCACCAGATAGTGGGGCACGAGCCTTCAAAGTGTGGTGAAGTGGAGGAGGTCAGGAGGTTTCCATGTGAACAGCGGTTCAACATGGGTCAGCGGGTGTTAAGACATAGGCGACACCCAGGGAGAGTTCCCTTATCTTTGAACAGGAAAGAGCTCCCTGAAATGGGTTCACCCCAAGAGTGGGGCACGAGACTCGGATAGTGTTGTGACGTGGAGGAGGTTTCCATGTGAACAGTGGTTCAACATGTGTCAGCAGGTGTTAAGAGATAGGCGACACCCAGGGAGAGTTCCCTTTCCTTTGCACAGGAAAGGGCTCCCCGGAATAGGTTCGCCCCAAGAGTGGGGCACAAGACTCGGAAAGTGTTGCGATGTGGAGGAGGTTTCAATGTGAACAGCAGTTCAACATGTGTCAGCGGGTATTAAGAGATAGTCAACACCGGAGAGAGTTCCCTTTCCTTTGTGCAGGAAAGGGCTCCCTGAAATGGGATTGCCCCGAGAGTGGGGCACGAGCCTTCAAAGTGTGGAGAAGTGGAGGAGGTTTCCATGTGAACAGCGGTTCAATATGTATCAGCGGGTGTTAAGAGATAGGCGACTCCCGGGGAGAGTTCCCTTTCCTTTGTGCAGGAAAGGGCTCCCTGGAATGGGTTTACCCCTAGAGTGTGGTGGTTCCGTTGGGCCTAGTGAGCTCTTGCTGTTCTTTTAAAATCTGGTGGACGTAGCAGATATACAAACAAGAATTTTGAAGGCTGAGGTGGAGGAGGTTTCCATGTGAACAGCGGTTCAACATGTGTCAGCAGGTGTTAAGAGATAGGCAACACCCAGGGAGAGTTCCCTTTCCTTTGCGCAGGAAAGGGCTCCCTGAAATGGGTTTGTCCCGAGAGTGGAGCATGAGCCTTGAAAGTGTGGCAAACTGGAGGAGGTTTCCATATGAACAGCGGTTCAACATGTGTCAAGATATAGGCGACACCCTGTGGGCGGAGTCAGCTCTCATCTCGGCCCAGGGTTCACGTCCTACATAAACATAAGAGACACTTTTTTGGGGGGAAGGACAAATGCTTTATGCTTGTTCTACAAAGCAAACCTTGGTGGGGAAAATATACTATTATGATTTTATCTGTCTGTGCCCTTTTGTCAATAAAAAAAAAAGTGTTTCTAATAGGCCATTCCTGAATCATTTATGATCAATTTGGATTCCTCACAGATTATTTCAGGATCATTAAAGCCAACGTTTATCTCCATGTGGGCTCATTTTTCTGGTGTTACTATTCAGATCTCACAGTAAACTCATGTTTCCTCCATGCTGCGCATGCTGCAAGATGCTACAGAGGGGAAAGTGCACCTAGACGGATGGTTGAGGGCCCTGACAAGGACATGGTATACCATAAAGATGAACAAAGCCGTCGCCAAAGGGTACATAGTTGCAAAAATCTTTGAAATATGGCACTTTGTATAAAAATCTGGCTGCCTCTTTGCAGAATACATTAACATGCACCTGGGTCAAAAGCAGGAGGCGTCGGGGTTTCCACTCTGGTGTAACGATGCCAAAAAGCAAAAACAGTACATGGAGAATTCTACAAAAAAGAAGGCATGCAGTTACACATGGACCAGGTTAGCGTGAAACCCGCTAAATGCCAAATCGACAAGCTGCTTTTAAATTCCCTGTGCAGAAAATTTGGCCAAAAAACAAATCTGCCCACCACAAGCATCGTGAGAAATCCTGATGAGCTCCCAAGAGTACAAGGTGTCATCATGCGATATTATCGATGATGAGGCTGTATACGTGACCTGGAGACATTCTAAGGAACAATGCACATTGCTGTGTTACACCAATATCTTCATTTATTTATTTATTTTGCAGTTTTTATATACCGACATTTGTTTAGTAACCTCACATCGGTTCACAATTAACAGAAACATTGCAGCTGTGCCAAATAGAACGAACATGTGCAACAGTGCTTTACAATAAACAATAAACATTTACAATAAACTTGTTAACGAACATATGCAATAGTGCTTTACAATAAACTTGTTAACTGGGGGGAGGGAGGGGAGAGAACAGTGGAACAATGAAAGGGAAAAATAATATAGTGGTACAAAGTAAATTGTTATCTCACTGAATTTAGTCATGACCCTTTTCTGTGAGTCATGACTCACAGAAAAGGGTCGGACAGGTATCCGCGCTGAAATTTTGTGACATGCACTGAATGCAGCCAATCGTGCAGTCATTCAGTGCTCTCTGTCGATTTTACTGATGAGCCAACACTATATAAACATCAGCACGAGGAGCCACTCATTTTATTTCCAGGATTGCTGTGGGGAGGTGGGCTGGGTGTAAGAGGAGGCTGCACTGAGAGATAGGCTAGTTAAGGAAAGAAAAAGCTAATTATTCTTTAGTTTGCTGCAGTGCCAGGGCCAGCTAGTCCTGTTTCTTTCAAGCTGTTTACTTAGGTGATCTCACTGAGAAGAGAAGCTGTGCCAGGGAGAGAAGCAGCCAGCCACTCACCATTAGGGTGTTGTGGCTGGCTAGGAGAGATATATTACTTAAAAAAAAAAAATTCCAGCTTTTTTATACTGATTTTTTTTAAATTCAAGTCACTTAGTCTCTCTGTGCACTGGGCTTCAGTGGGTAGTGGTTAGTTTAACAGACTGAACCTAACTATTGGGTGGGTCTGTTCAGTCAAGTGCCCCGGGAGTCTGCCTCTTTTGTGCTTACAAGCAAGCAGCTTCTCTGTGCACGCCACACACATTAGTGCACAGCCAGGCACTGTGACAATGGGCAGTGGGTAGTTTTAACAGACTGAACCCAACTATTGGGTGGGTCTGTGCAGTCAAGTGCCCCGGGAGTCTGCCTCTTTTGTGCTTACAAGCAAGCAGCTTCTCTGTGCACGCCACACACATTAGTGCACAGCCAGGCACCGTGACAATGGGCAGTGGGTAGTTTTAACAGACTGAACCCAACTATTGGGTGGGTCTGTGCAGTCAAGTGCCCAGGGAGTCTGCCTCTTTTGTGCTTACAAGCGAGCAGCTTCTGTGTGCATGCCACACACATTAGTGCACAACCAGGAACCGTGACAGTGGGCAGTGGTAGGCACTACTCAGTGACATTAAATCCATAATGTCATGGGAAGATAGATGTAGGTGAGTGATTGAGACTGGCAGAGGAGGCAACTCAAAAGACACCAGTGCAACACCACCAGTACAGTTAAAAAGGCACATGTCGCAATCTAAAGTCTTTGTAGGGGCTGGCAGTTACATCCCAAAAAAAATTAAATCTGACCACGATGCATCGTCATCACCACCACATGTTTCTGGCCCTGTAGTTTTGGAGGTGAGGGAAGGGGAGGCAGAGTCATGCTAGACAAAATGTAGACACCCAAAAGCAGCAGGGGGACAGAAGTCTCGACTAACACTTAGCGTTGACAAGATAGCGCAGTCACTGTTTGCTTCAGATTCAGATGAAGAATCTTCTTGTGTGGAATTCTCATCAGAAACGAAAGAAGTAATAGGTGAAGAATCTTCGGTAGGATCAGTTAGTCCTGTCTTAGCCTCCACTTCAGTGCAGCAGGAGAGAGATGAAAGTGCTTAGGAGGAGGAGGAGGAAGAGCAGTCAGCACAGGCACAGAGGGTGACTAAGGCCCCCCCCTGGCATTGCTTCTCAGGGTGCACCCACTACCTCAGGTCCAGTGCCAGCATCCACCCCCAAGGCTTTAGAGAGGGGAGGATCATGAAAGACATCTGTGATCTGGAGCCTCTTTAAAGTGACGGAAGACCTGCGTTATGCTCGGTGTAATTACTGTGCCAGGGCTATTACCAGAGGCAAGCAAATGGGACATCTAATTTTGGCATGAACCATCATATGAAGAGGCAACACTCAACAAGATTACTGCCATTTGGGGATGGTGGCAGTACCAGTCGGGGGACCCCTTCCAAGCAGTGTGCAGTGGTAGGAAAGCAGCAGTCAGCCCACATCCTCATCCCCTTCTAGCAGTCAGGTGGCAGGCCAGCAACCCCCTGACATGTGGCAGAAGCGACAATCTACCATGGAGGAAATAGGGTGGAGTGCGGTAACGCTATCCCGGGGTAGGAGGCAGGCAGCTTCACAGGTTCTACCCAGGACCATTGGGGAAATGATTGCCCTTGATGACCAGCCCTTGCAGTTAGTGGCAAATGTGGGTTTCAAGCGTTTTCTGAAGGTCATACTTCCAAATTACAAGGTCCCTCAAGAACCACATTTAGTAGAAAGGTCATCCCCAGCCTGTACAAGCAGTGTCACAATTGCATGCAAGCGCTGCTAGCTAAGTGAGAGGGAAGAGTGCATTTCACCTGCGATATCTGGACTGCCATGAATGCTGCACACTCTTACCTCTCCCTGACAGCACACTGGTGGGACCTGGCTGAGGCAGGGGCAGGCAGCAGCTCTATTACTGAAGAAGTATCAGGGTGGAGGTGGGCTTTACTGCACACCCATAAGAACATAAGAACATAAGAAAATGCCATACTGGTTCAGACCAAGGGTCCATCAAGCCCAGCATCCTGTTTCCAACAGTGGCCAATCCAGGCCATAAGAACCTGGCAAGTACCCAAAAACTGTCTATTCCATGTTACCATTGCTAATGGCAGTGGCTTTTCTCTAAGTGAACTTAATAGCAGGTAATGGACTTCTCCTCCAAGAACTTATCCAATCCTTTTTTAAACACAGCTATACTAACTGCACTAACCACATCCTCTGGCAACAAATTCCAGAGTATAATTATGCGTTGAGTAAAAAAGAACTTTCTCCGATTAGTTTTAAATGTGCCCCATGCTAACTTCATGGAGTGCCCCCTAGTCTTTCTACTATCCGAAAGAGTAAATAACCGATTCACATCTACCCGTTCTAGACCTCTCATGAATTTAAACACCTCTATCATATCCGCCCTCAGTCGTCTCTTCTCCAAGCTGAAAAGTCCTAACCTCTTTAGTCTTTCCTCATAGGGAAGTTGTTCCATTCCCCTTATCATTTTGGTAGCCCTTCTCTGTACCTTCTCCATCGCAATTATATCTTTTTTGAGATGCGGCGACCAGAATTGTACACAGTATTCAAGGTGTGGTCTCACCATGGAGCGATACAGAGGCATTATGATATTTTCCGTTTTATTCACCATTCCTTTTCTAATAATTCCCAACATTCTGTTTGCTTTTTTGACTGCCGCAGCACACTGTACCGACGATTTCAATGTGTTATCCACTATGACACCTAGATCTCTTTCTTGGGTTGTAGCACCTAATATGGAACCCAACATTGTGTAATTATAGCATGGGTTATTTTTCCCTATATGCATCACCTTGCACTTATCCACATTAAATTTCATCTGCCATTTGGATGCCCAATTTTCCAGTCTCACAAGGTCTTCCTGCAATTTATCACAATCTGCTTGTGATTTAACTACTCTGAACAATTTTGTGTCATCTGCAAATTTGATTATCTCACTCGTCGTATTTCTTTCCAGATCATTTATAAATATATTGAAAAGTAAGGGTCCCAATACAGATCCCTGAGGCACTCCACTGTCGACTCTCTTCCACTGAGAATATTGCCCATTTAATCCTACTCTCTGTTTCCTGTCTTTTAGCCAGTTTGCAATCCATGAAAGGACATCGCCACCTATCCCATGACTTTTTACTTTTCCTAGAAGCCTCTCATGAGGAACTTTGTCAAACGCCTTCTGAAAATCCAAGTATACTATATCTACCGGTTCACCTTTATCCACATGTTTATTAACTCCTTCAAAAAAGTGAAGCAGGTTTGTGAGGCAAGACTTGCCCTGGGTAAAGCCATGCTGACTTTGTTCCATTAAACCATGTCTTTCTATATGTTCTGTGATTTTGATGTTTAGAAAACTTTCCACTATTTTTCCTGGCACTGAAGTCAGGCTAACCGGTCTGTAGTTTCCCGGATCGCCCCTGGAGCCCTTTTTAAATATTTGGGTTACATTTGCTGTCCTCCAGTCTTCAGGTACAATGGATGATTTTAATGATAAGTTACAAATTTTTACTAATAGGTCTGAAATTTCATTTTTTAGTTCCTTCAGAACTCTGGGGTGTATACCATCCGGTCCAGATGATTTACTACTCTTCAGTTTGTCAATCAGACCTACCACATCTTCTAGGTTCACCGTGATTTGATTCAGTCCATCTGAATCATTACCCATGAAAACCTTCTCCATTACGGGTACCTCCCCAACATCCTCTTCAGTAAACACCGCAAAGAAATCATTTAATCTTTCTGCGATGGCCTTATCTTCTCTAAGTGCCCTTTTAACCCCTCGATCATCTAATGGTCCAACTGACTCCCTCACAGGCTTTCTGCTTCGGATATATTTTAAAAAGTTTTTACTGTGAGTTTTTGCCTCTACAGCCAACTTCTTTTCAAATTCTCTCTTAGCCTGTCTTATCAATGTCTTACATTTAACTTGCCAATGTTTATGCTTTATCCTATTTTCTTCTGTTGGATCCTTCTTCCAATTTTTGAATGAAGATCTTTTGGCTAAAATAGCTTCTTTCACCTCCCCTTTTAACCATGCCGGTAATCGTTTTGTCTTCTTTCCACCTTTCTTAATGTGTGGAATACATCTGGACTGTGCTTCTAGAATGGTATTTTTTAACAATGACCACGCCTCTTGGACATTTTTTACTTTTGTAGCTGTTCCTTTCAGTTTTTTTCTAACAATTTTTCTCATTTTATCAAAGTTTCCCTTTTGAAAGTTTAGCACGAGAGCCTTGTATTTGCACACTGTTCCTTTTCCTGTCATTAAATCAAATTTGATCATATTATGATCACTATTGCCAAGCGGCCCCACCACCGTAACCTCTCTCACCAAGTCCTGTGCTCCACTGAGAATTAGATCTAAAATTGCTCCCTCTCTCGTCGGTTCCTGAACCAATTGCTCCATAAAGCTATCATTTATTCCATCCAGGAATGTTATCTCTCTAGCGTGACCCGATGATACATTTACCCAGTCTATATTGGGGTAATTGAAGTCTCCCATTATTACTGCACTACCAATTTGGTTAGCTTCCCTAATTTCTCTTAGCATTTCACTGTCCATCTCACCATCTTGACCAGGTGGACAGTACAAACAGTCTAACTTCAGTTAGTCAGCCTGAGTGACTCACTGCTCCCTTGATTAACAAATGTTGGTCCCTATTCAAACCCAATCACACTACCTCAACACCTTTCCAAGGTGAGTAACTGAGCTGAACTATTCAACTTTTTTACTTTGGTATATACTGCTCCTAGCTTATTTCTAGCTTCTGGCTACTTTTTTTTGGGGTTTTTTTTTTTTTGTGGGGTTTTTTTTTTTTAATACAAGCACTCAGTTAAGTATTAAATACAAACACTCAGCTCTTTAAAAGTCTGGAGAACACTCAGTTCTGCAGACTTTTAAAAATAAACACACTACCTACTGCTACCTTATTGACTGACTAAAAATACAAACAGTCTAACTTGTTTATTCACTGCCTACCTACTGCTTCCTTATTGACTGACTAAAAATACAAACAGTCTAACTTGTTTATTCGCTGCCTACCTACTGCTACCTTATTGACTGACTAAAAATACAAACAGTCTAACTTGTTTATTCACTGCCTACCTACTGCTACCTTATTGACTGACTATTTAAAAATGCAAACAGTCTAACTTGTTTATTCACTGCCTTTTTGACTATTAAAGGCACAAACACACTAAATAATATTCCCAAATAGTTAACTTTGCCCCAATACTTTAAAAAAAGTCAATGTCCCAAGCAAAAACTTACTGATTCCTTTCAGCCACCAGCAAGGTGATCCTCTCCTCTCAGTGTTTCCACTGGAAACGGACCAGGCCCATACCGCAGCCAATATTCTAGCATGCATCAGACAGATGCTGGAGGGCTGGCAACTACACCAGCGAGACAGGAAAACTCAGGCAGGGTTCTTTGTCACAGACAATGGTGCAAACATGGTTAAGGCAATAAATGACGGGCGCTTTAAGGACATCCGATGTTTTGCACACACTCTGCACCTGGTAGTGAAGTCAGCTCTGGGGTTGGATTCCAATGACAAAGAGAATGAATACCTTCATAGGTTAATACACAAGTGCAGGAACATAGCAGCGCACTTCCACAGAAGTGTGAAGGTGGGGCAGGTTCTCCGACAAAAGCAGACTGATTTGGAGATGCGTCACAAGCGTCTCATTCAAGACATTGCCACCCGGTGGAATTCCAACTTTATGATGCTGGAGAGGTTAGTGGAGCTGCAGACACCCTTTCATGAACTTTCTGGTACAATGGACATAGGTGTGCAGAATCTCCTAGGGCATCATGATTGGTTAGTCATGAGTCAGCTGGTAAAAATCCTGCAGCCCTTCAAGGATGTCATGGAGGAACTGAGTTCCAGAAGTGCCACCTTGGCTGACATCATCCCTATAGTTAATCTCCTGGATGAACGTTTGGAGGCCTTTAAACAGGAAGAGGGAATGACAGTTGAGGTGCTGCATTGTCTGGACGTTTTACAGCAGCAGGTGAAAGAGAGATTAAGGCCTTTAACAGAACAGAACACATACATGCTCGCCACAGTCTGTGATCCCGGTGTGAAAGGGAAACTCGCCCTACAGTACGATTGTCTCATATTGGTGAAGGACCTGCTGTTAGTTAAAGTCCGTGAACAGGAGCGCCATAGGCAGAGACAGATTAGGCTTCAAGCAGAGGTGAAAACAGCGGGCACTTCAGAGAGTTGTGTTGCTAGCCCAAGCAGGAGCAGATCTATGTCAGCGACAGATAGTACCTCCTCCTCCACGTCAGAATGCCCAAGGCATGTTGCCCATAAAGATTCATCTTTTGTGCAATGGGCGAGAGAGAAAGCAGCTGGCATGAGTGACTCTCAGCCCGCCCAAGCAAAGGAGACACCAGCACAACTGTCAGTGACACGGTATCTCTCAGAGCCGATAGAGAACATGCAGACAGATCCACTGGCATATTGGGCACACAAGTCCACTGTCTGGCCACACCTAGCCAAAGTGGTTCAGCGATATCTGTCATATCCACCAACCAGTGTGCCCAGTGAACGTGTCTTTTCAATGACAGGGGATATCAGGAGCCCTCAATGCTTAAGGCTGGCACCAGAGTTGATGGAAATGCTAGTGTTTTTGAAAGTAAACCTGCCTTTGCTTGGGTTTCCAAATTTTCCCTGTGAATGGCAAGAGGAATAAAAGCAATTGAAAGCCTTGCAGCAGCTCCAACTGCCTCCTATGCTCCAGATAATATTATTTATTTATTTATTTATTTAAAAACTCTTCTATACCGTCGTTAAGTTGGAGAACCATCACAACGGTTTACATATAGGCACGATAACAACTATGAGTGGTATAGATTACAACTTGAGTATGTGCCGACATAGTTCGGTAACAATATAAGCACTGCAGCACATGTACCTGACCTCAAACGCTGTTCCTGACCGTCAACTGTCCAGGCCTTATGTTCCTACAAGGGTTTGACTTGGATTGTAAGCCCTCTGGGGATAGGGAAATGCCGACAGTACCTGAGTGTAATTGACTATGAAGTGCTGGAAATGTTTGAAAATAGCAAGATAAATAAATAAAGAAGAAAAACCTGATGTGCCTGTCCATCCAGGCCTTATGTTCCTACTTTGACCTCGATTGCTGTGCCTGTCCGTCCAGGCCTTATGTTCCTACAAGTGTTTGACCTCGACTGCTTTGCCTGTTCGTCCAGGCCTTATGTTCCTACAAGTGTTTGAGCTCGACTGCTTTGCCTGTTCGTCCAGGTCTTATGTTCCTACAAGTGTTTGACCTTGACTGCTTTGCCTGTTCGTCCAGGCCTTATGTTCCTACAAGTGTTTGACCTCGATTGCTCTGCCTGTCCATCCAGGCCTTATGTCCCTACAAAGGTTTAACCTCGATTGCTGTGCCTGTCTGTCCAGGCCTTATGTCCCTACCTGGGATTGACCTCTGTCCTCGAATGCTTTGCCTGTTCGTCCAGGCCTTATGTCCCTACAAGGGTTTAACCTCGATTGCTCTGCCTGTCTGTCCAGGCCTTATGTTCCTAGCTGGGATTGACCTCTGTCCTTGACTGCTCTACCTGTCCGTCCAGGCCTTATGTCCCTAGGTGGGATTGACCTCTGTCCTCGAATGCTTTGCCTGTTCGTCCAGGCCTTATGTCCCTACAAGGGTTTAACCTCGATTGCTCTGCCTGTCCATCCAGGCCTTATGTCCCTAGGTGGGATTGACCTCTGTCCTCGAATGCTTTGCCTGTTCGTCCAGGCCTTATGTCCCTACAAGGCTTTAACCTCGATTGCTCTGCCTGTCCGTCCAGGCCTTATGTCCCTAGGTGGGATTGACCTCTGTCCTCGAATGCTTTGCCTGTTCGACCAGGCCTTATGTCCCTACAAGGCTTTAACCTCGATTGCTCTGCCTGTCCGTCCAGGCCTTATGTCCCTAGGTGGGATTGACCTCTGTCCTCGAATGCTTTGCCTGTTCGACCAGGCCTTATGTCCCTACAAGGGTTTAACCTCGATTGCTCTGCCTGTCTGTCCAGGCCTTATGTCCTTAGCTGGGATTGACCTCTGTCCTCGACTGCTCTGCCTGTCCGTCCAGGCCTTATGTCCCTAGGTGGGATTGACATCTGTCCTCGACTGTTGTTGACCCATGTTGAACTGCTGTTCACATGGCAACCTGCTCCATGTCGCCACGCTTTGAAGGCTTGTGCTGCACTCTGGGGGCCAACCCATTCCAAGGAAGATCTTTCCTGCTCTTAGGAAAGAGAAGTCTCCCTGATGTTGCAGCCTATCTCTTAGGACCTGTTGACCCATGTTTAAACACTGTTCACATGGCACCCTCATCCACCTCAGCCTTGAAAACTCTCGTTTGTATATTCAGGTTTCATATCACGAAAATGCCAGGAAGAGTACAGATCATAGCACATATCAAATCTTGATTCTTCTAAAGTATAATTCATATACTATCTTCTATCTGTGTTGCAAGGTGCCAAGCTCACTTTATTAGTACTTCTTCTTAGCTTCGGAATAGTAAAGTTCTTCAAAGCCTCTGTTTCTACTAACACAACAGCTGGCATTTGGGATTTTACTTCACTTGGTGAAGTCCTTTTTATTAGTGTTTTACCTCCGGCCGTTTCTTCCATTTTGAAATCAGCCTTTTCAATGCCAAGCAGCAGTACTCTGACTGCTTTCCAGCCTCCCTGTTTTTTGTCAAGGATATTCTCAAACTACAGTCCCTGGGGATCCCGGGTGCAGCCAGCCTGATTTTAAAAGACCAGCGAGAGCCCACTGGACCCCAATGGAAACCCCCCACTTTAGGGGCGAACCAATTCTAGGGAGCCCTTTCCTGCGCAAAGTAAAGGGAACTCTCCCCGGGTGTAGCCTGCCTGTTTCTACCTCTGACCCATGTTGAACCGCTGTTTAGGGGCGAACCCATTGGAGGGAGCCCTTTCCTGCGCAAAGGAAAGGGAACTCTCCCCGGGTGTAGCCTGCCTGTTTCTACCTCTGACCCATGTTGAACCGCTGTTTAGGGGCAAACCCATTCTAGGGAGCCCTTTCCTGCGCAAAGGAAAGGGAACTCTCCCCGGGTGTAGCCTGCCTGTTTCTACCCTCTGACCCATGTTCACCCGCTGTTTAGGGGTGAACCCATTCTAGGGAGCCCTTTCCTGCTCATAGGAAAGGGAACTCTCCCGGGGCTCTTGTTTGAATATTTGCTACTATCACCAAAATCGGTACCCGCAAATGCTCCACTCCACCCAGGCATTGTTCATCATGTTTCAGGTCCTAGCACTCGTCTTAGACTCCCTGGTCCCTGTTTCAAGATGGGTCGGGTGCACAGTATGCCCAGTTGACAGTCCCACCTCATGCTGAGCCTCGTCTTGTCTTGCCTCCTTGCCTTTCCCTTATCAAACCACAGGGACCTGACTACCTCGGCTCTGCCAGCCTGTCTTGCCCCTATCAACTTTCTGCCACTCTGCCTTGCTGCCAATTACCAGATGACTCACTTAACTCCTAGTGGTGTTATTACCACTCTCATGGTTCCTCAGTGTGTTGGTGCTAGTCTTTCTGCTTGCTATGTTCCCCCTTCATTGTGCTGTAGGATGTCAATGCCACTTGTCTTGCCGCTTTGCCTGTCGTGCTGCCTTCGAGGGTTCATGCATCTGTTATCGGTGCTCTCTATTGAAGCTGTGGTGTTTTTGACACTCTCGCTGCACTCTTGCCACTTCTGGTACCCCTTTGCACCTTTACATTGCCTTAGGCTATTCATGCCACTTTGGTGCCACTTTGCCACAGTCTAATTACCTTGGAGCTCTTTTGTTGTTGTGATGATTGCTCCCCAGAAGTTTCATCAAAATGGATAATAAAACCCCAATTCTGCAGCCAGAAATAGGCTGGAAATCCTTCTCCCATTGACTTTAATGGGAACCGGAAAACGAATTCACATATCAACGTATCGAGGTGCCATACGTCCGAATGCAATGGAAATGACCCCTGACGAATACATATCACGAATGCAATGAAAATATTTTGGCTGCACATCCCTAATGGCAGGTACAGATCCAAGAGTTTAAAAAAACCCAGAGTTGTTTATGATAAAAGGGTGTTGCACCCCATCTTCCATATATATATTTACATTTACATTTATTAAAATTTGTGAATCACCCAACACAAAAAGGCCTGGGCAATGAACATAAATGATAAAACATACATAATGATACATAACATACATAATGATAAAACATACATAATGATAAAACAGTAACACAACGAAACAAGAGGTAAAAACAAAGACAATTATAATAAAAAAAATCATCATCCCAAAAATAAAAAATAAAAAAATACATGTTAAAATAAAATTAGTAATAATTAAAACATATGCTCCCATTTGGCTCCTGAGGCCATGGTTGTGTGCTGGTGACATCCTTTTTCCTGTATTCTAGTGGGGCTTTCTAATTCCGGCAAGAGTTTCTTGTCAAAAAGCTGTTAGAACATGCTGACCATATGCTGACTGTCGCTCCCGACAATATTGTTTGGTGTTATAGCTACTGGCAAACTTTGTATAATGAAATGTTGTCTAAATATCTTTGTATTACCTTTATGGATTCTTTACCTGAGACTTTTAACAATGATTGTCTGTTTCCATTCAATAAAGTAGACAATTCGATGGACTTTGTTTGTAAAGGTGCTGAAATTGAGAAGGTGTTTACCCAAGTACATGCACCTCAGAAACTTGAGTATTATATATATCATCCAGAACATTTTCTGTCAAGGCAAAGCGAGCCATACTGTCGCTTTAAACACTAATTATATGGTGCTTTTTAAGAATTCTAGAGATAAACTACAAATAACTATGTTAGCCAGACAGATGTACCCCGGTAAGTCACAATTCTTTCTCCAGGCCTTTGACGTTACCACTAGAAAACCATTCAGTTACCTCCTTGTGGATTTAAATGTGCTGATGGTGGAGACATGTAGATTGAAACAGATATCTTTAGCCCCACCTGGCCTGTCGTATACCTTGAAAAAACACAGAACCCTTATAAAAAGAAGTGACCGTTCGCTTCGACTGTCACACATACATGCAGACTAGTACGACAACAGACAGCATGTCCTCGAATGCTTTTGAAACTTTTAGTTCAGGCCTCAACACTGCAAAGAAAAGCAATTTTAAGCATGGCTTCATACAATTTAGTCACCGCTATCGCAGAAATCACTCTTAACCCGCTTAAAGGCAACATACCTGTTGCGATTCTGCCCTGTTTGGGCAGTTTCTCACCTTTTTTTTCTCCTTTTTTGTTGCACTGCTACAGCTTTTCTTGAGGCCCGGGGCCGCTGATGCTATCTTCGCGTGGCTCCAGTCACGCTGTGACACCTGAGATAGCTCGGAGGCCACCGACGCTCTCCTTAAGCGGCAGGAGCTGTGCTGAGACATCCGCTGTGCTCAGGGGATCGCTGACAGTGTTCTCCCATAGGGATGTGAATCGTTTTTTGACGATTTAAAATATCGTCCGATATTAGGGATGTGAATCGTTTTTTGACGATTTAAAATATCGTCCGATATATTTTAAATCGTCAAAAATCGTTAGGGCCACGATACAATACCAATTCCCCTGATTTATCGTTAAAAAATCGTAAATCGGAGGAAGGGGGAGGGCAGGAAAACCGGCACACTAAAACCCCCTAAAACCCACCCCCGACCCTTTAAATTAAATCCCCCACCCTCCCGAACCCCCCCCAAATGCTTTAAATTACCTGGGGATCCAGCAGTGGTCCAGAACGGCGGCGGTCCGGAACGGCCCCCTCAATTGAATCCTTTTGTCTTCAGCCGGCGCCATTTTGCAAAATGGCCACCGCAAAATGGCGGCGGCCATAGACAAAAACGATTCGACGCAGGAGGTCGTTCCGGACCCCCGCTGGACTTTTGGCAAGTCTTGTGGGGGTCAGGAGGCCCCCCCCAAGCTGGCCAAAGGTTTCTGGGAGTCCAGCGGGGTTCAGGAAGCGATTTCTTGCCGCGAATCGTTTTCCGTACGGAAAATGGCGCCGGCAGGAGATCGACTGCAGGAGGTCGTTCAGCGGGGGTTCCGGACTGCCGCTGAACGACCTCCTGCAGTCGATCTCCTGCCGGCGCCATTTTCCGTACGGAAAACGATTCGCGGCAAGAAATCGCTTCCTGAACCCCGCTGGACTCCCAGAAACTTTTGGCCAGCTTGGGGGGGCCTCCTGACCCCCACAAGACTTGCCAAAAGTCCAGCGGGGGTCCGGAACGACCTCCTGCGTCGAATCGTTTTTGTCTATGGCCGCCGCCATTTTGCGGTGGCCATTTTGCAAAATGGCGCTGGCTGAAGACAAAAGGATTCAATTGAGGGGGCCGTTCCGGACCGCCGCCGTTCTGGACCACCGCTGGATCCCCAGGTAATTTAAAGCATTTGGGGAGGGGGTTCGGGAGGGTGGGGGATTTAATTTAAAGGGTCGGGGGTGGGTTTTAGGGGGTTGGCTCACGATTTTAACGATTTTTCACGATATTTTTAAAACCCAAACGGCAACAATACGATTCCCTCCCCCTCCCAGCCGAAATCGATCGTTAAGACGATCGAGGACACGATTCACATCTCTATCCGATATATTTTAAATCGTCAAAAATCGTTAGAGGCGATACATAATAGGAATTCCCCCGATTTATCGTCAAAAATCGTAAATCGGGGGAAGGGGGAGGGGAAGGGGGAGGGCGGAAAAACCGGCACACTAAAACAACCCTAAAACCCACCCTGACCCTTTAAAATAAATCCCCCACCCTCCCGAACCCCCCCAAAATGCTTTAAATTACCTGGGGTCCAGTGGGGAGATCCCAGTGTGATCTTCCACTCTCGGGCCACGTCTGTGTTAATGGCGCCGGCGCTATTTCGGTTCCTGTCCCCCGACGTCAAGAGCGCAGAAGATCGCTCCCGGACCCCCGCTGGACCCCCAGGGACTTTTGGCCAGCTTGGGGGGGGCCTCCTGACCCCCACAAGACTTGTGAAAAGTCCAGCGGGGGTCCGGAACGACCTCCTGCAGTTGAATCGTGTTGCCGTACGGCCGGCGCCATTTTGTGCAAAATGGTGCCGCTGGACTTTTGGCAAGTCTTGTGGGGGTCAGGAGGCCCCCCCAAGCTGGCCAAAAGTCCCTGGGGGTCCAGCGGGGGTCCGGGAACGACCTTCTGCAGTCGAATCGTGTTGCCATACGGCCGGCGCCATTTTGTGCTCCTAGGCCTGACTTCTCCATCTCCTCCATTAACACTTCCAGTTTTGATCAAGGTGGACAATAGGGATGTGAATCGTTTTTTGACGATTTAAAAAAATCGTCAGATATTTTGTAAATCGTCAAAAATCATTAAGAGTCGCGATACAATAGAAATTTCCCCGATTTATCGTGAAAAATCATAAATCGGGGGAGGGAGAGGGCGGGGGAAACCGGCACACCAAAACAACCCCTAAACCCACCCCGACCCTATAAAACTAATCCCTTACCTTCCCCCACCCTCCTGAGCGCCCCCAAAACTTTTTACGAGTAACTGATGTCCATGATGGCTGATCCAGAGTTCATATTTGGAGGGGTTCAGTTTGAGTTTGTGGACATTGAGCTATTGGGTTACTGCAGTGAGAGTTATAGTGATTAGCAATGAAGCACTTCTGGTGTGGGCTGAATTTGTCACAGAGTTGGATGTCATCATTAAAAGGATTACTTTAATAAAAGTAGATAAAGAGAGCGTTTTTTCAAAGTTTATCTTTAGGCCCAGCCAGAGCTCTTCTCCACCTGAATTCTCAGCACAGGAACTACTGCTGACTCTAAAGAAGCATTAAAAAGGTCAATTAGCAGACTTGCCAGAACATTTCTAAGTTCCCTTAGTACCCTCAGATGAATACCATCCGTCCCCATCACTTTAACTACTTTAAGTTTAGTTAGTTCCTCATGAACACACTGTTTTGAAAATCAGTTGAGGTTTACCTCACTTTCAATCTTATTTGTGTATTTGCTCCACCGTGAGTATCAAACAGAAGTATTTGTTAAGCAATTTTGCTTTTTCTTCATCAGCCTCTACATATTCCTCCCTTACCTCTGAGTCTCATAATGCCACTATAAAAAAAAAGTATTGTCCCCCTGTATTAACATATTTGCTGTTTTTTTCTTCTATTTGAATTTTTGTATTCCTGACTACTTTCCCAGTTTCTTTTAATTTTTTCAGATACTCTCGCCTGTCTTCCTCTTGTGGTTTATGAATGCTAACCTTTCCTCCCTTACCTTTTCAGCCACTTCTTTTGAAAATCATAGCGGCCTATTTTTCTTCTTTCCTTTATTTACTTTCCTAACAAAAAGGTTAGTTCCCCTTATAATATCTCCTTTTAGTTTTGCCCACTGCTTTTCTACTTCCCTTGGGTTTTCCCAACCAATAATGATTCCTTGAGGTACTCCTTCATTTTAAGAAAGTTTAGTTTTCCTGAAGTTTAGGATCTTGCCTTTGAATGAACCTTTATCTCTTGCACTCTAATACTGAACCACACTATCCGCTGATCACTGGATCCAAGATGATAATCCACTACAACATCAGAGATACTGTTCCTGTTGGTAGCACCAGGTTCAGTATCACCCCATCCCATGTCGGTTTCAATTCAGTTGACATAACAGTTCTCTTTGCAGAGAATCCAAGATTTCCCTGCTTACAGAAGATACTGAAGCCAAGATGTCCCAATCAACAACTGCAGATTGAAATCCCCTAACAATAGCACCTCCCCTTTCATAGCAATTTTGTGAATATCTTTATTTAAATCTCTATCCATCAACTCTGTCTGTGATGGAGGTCTATATATTACACCAATATAAACAGATATAGGTTTGAGGATTTTCAACAATCTTTCCCTAATATCTTGGATTTTGGCACCTGGCAGACAGGTACCTGGACAACATATCCTGGGACAACATTTCTGGTCTGTAGATGGATGCCTTCATGCCCCTCAGCAGCAAGTTACCAATCACTAATACACTCTGCTTCCTAGGTGCAGTGGTTATTGTGCCTGCAGGTTTGGGGTTTGGATATTTTGGTTCCTCCTTGTAATGGGATGGTATCTTCTCCTCCACTTCCAGGGCTGCATACCAGTTCTTCAGCTCAAGGGAGATAAAAGCTGTGGTACAGGGTCTAGTAGCTGTAGTAATCTAGGTCCAGCTGTCATCTTATGGTCCAGTTACTCCTTCCTTTCTGCTTGAGTTCTCCATCTTAGATTACTTGATAAATATTTCATTGATGTAGTCTTAATTCTCCCAGAAGCGTCTCAATCTTGCCACCTCCTTTCTGAGTTTCACCACCTTTGTCCTGAGGGAATCAATGTGCAGACATCTTTCACTGAACTGGTTCCTCTCTGTGGATCAGGACATCTTTCTGGACAGCTGTGGAAGTTGTAAAAGTAGCAACAGCTCTGGCAATTATTTCCTGGCCATCCTTCAGTTATTGGTAGTTTCTGGTATCTATTCAAAGAAATGAGAAATTCCTGCCTTTTCCTCAGCTATCCTGCAAGTAAAATTAGCTAGCCTGTGGAATCTAATTTCTAGTTCTACACTTAGAATCCTTGCTTGTGCCCCTGTTCACTTGCCTACTTGATGCTTGGAAGTATGAAGTCTTATCTTACTCTTTCAGACTACAAAATATAGTTATAAATGTATGAGGTATATAGTTTTTGTAGACTATTGTTGCTGAGGATATAAAAGTAAACCAGAGCAATTAGAAATTATTATTGCCACAAGATCTAATATGATGGCACCAATTATCTCACAAGAAATTTTCTTCTTTCTTAAGAAATTGCCATGCTGGGTCAGACCAAGGGTCCATCAAGCCCAGCATCCTGTTTCCAACAGAGGCCAAACCAGGCCACAAGAACCTGGCAATTACCCAAACACCAAGAAGATCCCATGCTACTGATGCAATTAATGGCAGTGGCTATTCCCTAAGTAAAATTGATTAATAGCCATTAATGGACTTCTCCTCCAAGAACTTATCCAAACCTTTTTTGAACCCAGCTACACTAACTGCACTAACCACATCCTCTGGTAACAAATTCCAGAGCTTTATTGTGCGTTGAGTGAAAAAGAATTTTCTCCAATCAGTCTTAAATGTGCTACTTGCTAACTTCATGGAATGCCCCCTAGTCCTTCTATTATTCGAAAGTGAAAATAACCGAGTCACATCTACTCGTTCAAGACCTCTCATGATCTTAAAAACCTCTATCATATCCCCCCTCAGCCGTCTCTTCTCCAAGCTGAACAGCCCTAACCTCTTCAGCCTTTCTTCATAGGGAAGCTGTTCCATCCCCTTTATCATTTTGGTTGTCCTTCTCTGTACCTTCTCCATCGCAACTATATCTTTTTTGAGATGCGGCGACCAGAATTGTACACAGTATTCAAGGTGTGGTCTCACCATGGAGTGATATAGAGGCATTATGACATTTTCCGTTCTATTAACCATTCCCTTCCTAATAATTCCTAACATTCTATTTGCTTTTTTGACTGCTGCAGCACACTGAGCTGACGATTTTAAAGTATTATCCACTATGATGCCTAGATCTTTTTCCTGGGTGGTAGCTCCTAATATGGAACCTAACATCGTGTAACTACTGCAACGGTTATTTTTCCCTTCATGCAACACCTTGCACTTGTCCACATTAAATTTCATCTGCCATTTGGATGCCCAATCTTCAAGTCTTGCAAGGTCCTCCTGCAATGTATCACAGTCTGCTTGTAATTTAACTACTCTGAATAATTTTGTATCATCTGAAAATTTGATAACCTCACTCGTTGTATTCCTTTCCAGATCATTTATATATATATTGAAAAGCACCGGTCCAAGTACAGATCCCTGAGGCACTCCACTGTTTACCCTTTTCCACTGAGAAAATTGACCATTTAATCCTACTCTCTGTTTCCTATCTTTTAACCAGCTTGTAATCCACGAAAGGACATCGCCTCCTATCCCATGACTTTTTAGTTTTCGTAGAAGCCTCTCATGAGGGACTTTGTCAGACGCCTTCTGAAAATCCAAATACATTACATCTACCGGTTCACCTTTATCCACATGTTTATTAACCCCTTCAAAAAAATGAAGCAGATTTGTTAGGCAAGACTTCCCTTGGGTAAATCCATGTTGACTATGTTCCATTAAATCATGTCTTTCTATATGCTTTACAATTTTGTTCTTGAGAATAGTTTCCACTATTTTTCCCGGCACTGAAGTCAGGCTCACTGGTCTATAGTTACCCGGATCGCCCCTGGAGCCTTTTTTAAATATTGGGATTACATTGGCCACCCTCCAGTCTTCAGATACAATGGATGATTTTAATGATAGGTTACAAATTTTAACTAATAGATCAGAAATTTCATTTTTGAGTTCCTTCAGAATCCTAGGATGCATACCATCCGGTCCAGGTGATTTGCTACTCTTTAGTTTGTCAATCTGGCCTACTACATCTTCCAGGTTCACAGTGATTTCATTCAGTTCGTCTGACTCATCACCCCTGAAAACCATCTCCGGAACTGGTATCTCCCCAACATCCTCATTAGTAAACACAGAGGCAAAGAATTAATTTAGTCTTTCTGCAATGGCCTTATCTTCCCAAAGAGCCCCTTTAACCCCTCTGTCATCTAATGGTCCAACGGACTCCCTCACAGTTTTCTTGCTTTGGATATATTTAAAAAAGTTTTTATTATGAGTTTTTGCCTCTATGGCCAATTTCATTTCAAATTCTCTCTTCGCCTGTCTTATCAATGTTTTACACTTAGCTTGACAATGCTTATGTTTTAATTTGTTCTATTTTCGGAAAACAAAAAATATTTTCATAAGGATATTGAATGGTTGATAATAGTTCAGAAAAGGGCTACCAGAATGGTACAGGGCCAGCAACACAAACCCTATACATAGCCCGATATAGTAAAGCACAGCCAGGATAGTGCGGCATTTTACGCGAATTAGACACACGTTTTCGACGCCTTATCTGGATGTACAATTCAATATCGGTATTAGCGTGTCCTTAGCCCACGTGGAAACAGGTACGTAGACATTTGCGCCCACCGCATGCAGATGGCATGGTAATGACTGGATTAGCTATTACCCTCGATACAGTAACACGCGTCCACAATAGCTCATCTTTAACAAATTTTTTTTAACATGTAAATTTTGTGCCTGCCCTGACCCTGGCGTTAGTGTGGTGCCACTATTTGTGGCAGGCAGACGCATCGGATACCATCATCGGATAGCATCATTTTGGCTTTGGCAATCTTTTTCTTATGTATGAAAGCCAGAATAAGAAATGCTAGGTGAGCGATTGCAGACAACACCCGAGGAGAACCTAGCAGCAAGACCAGAGGAGATTAGAAAATTGTTGCCCATAAGGAAATGTGTATTTATGTGTATGTGTATGTATATCATCAACCCCTTTGTTCAAGCGGCAGCAGTGGCTCTGCGTTGCTGTCAATGCATGGACGTCCAAAACATTTATGCTGGCTGTTCTTGCAAATGCAGATGCTTCCATTATTTTATATTTTTATAATATAATATTTATATTATTTTATGTTATGCTGATTATTGTGTTGTTTTTCAACACAGAGCCTGTGCACAGGCTCTGGCCTGTGTGGGCTTACTCCTCAGATAACCATAAACAAGCATTTAGAATATAGTAAATCTCCCATACCAAAAAAGTACTAAATGACTATGAAAAGGAACACAGGAAATATTGCACCAAGCTCTAAATACCAATACATCTCATGATAGGAAAACAGAAAAGGCCAGGCTACCTAAAAATAACTGTAAAATAAAAAAAAAATGCATATACCTAAATATATTGTAGGAAAACTTTTAAAACTACAAAGGTCTATTCTTGAGATGACAGCTCAGAGACATTCATATCTAAAGATGGGTCCTATATTGTCTCAGTATAGAAACAGAAACATAGAAATGACTAGGGATGTGAATCGTTTTTTGACGATTTAAAACAATCGTCAGATATATTTTAAATCGTCAAAAATCATTAGAGCCGCGATACAATAGCAATTCCCCTGATTTATCATCAAAAAATCGTAAATCGGGGGAGGGGGGAGGGCGGGAAGACCGGCACACCAAAACAACCCTAAAACCCACCCCGACCCTTTAAAACAAATCCCCCACCCTCCCGAACCCCCCCAAAATGTTTTAAATTACCTGGGGTCCAGTGGGGGGGGGGGGTCCCGGCGCGATCTCCCGCTCTCTGGCCACGGCTGCGTTAATAGAAATGGCGCCGGTGGCCCTTTGCCCTTATCATATGACAGGGCAAAGGTAGCGCTGGCGCCATTTTGAATACTGGCAATACGGCCCGCGTGCAGGAGGTCGCTCCCGGACCCCCGCTGGACTTTTGGCAAGTCTTGTGGGGGTCAGGAGGCCCCCCAACCTGGCCAAAGTCCCTGGGGGTCCAGCGGGGGTCCGGGAGCGATCTCCTGCACTCGTGACGTCGGGTGCCAGGAACCAAAATGGCGCCGGCGCTACCTTTGCCCTGTCACATGGTAAGGGCAAAGAGCCACCGGCGCCATTTCTATTAGCGCAGCCATGGCCCGAGAACGGGAGATCGCACCGGGACCCCCCCCCACTGGACCCCAGGTAATTTAAAACATTTTGGGGGGGTTCGGGAGGGTGGGGGATTTGTTTTAAAGGGTCAGGGTGGGTTTTAGGGTTGTTTTGGTGTGCCGGTTTTCCCGCACTCCCCCTCCCCCGATAAAACGATTTTTAACCAAAAAAACTAAGACAATCAGATTTCTCCCCCCTCAGCCAAAATCGATCGTTAAGACGATCGATCACACGATTCACATCCCTAGAAATGACGGCAGAAGAAGACCAAACGGCCCATCCAGTCTGCCCAGCAAGTTTCGCACTTTTTTTTTTTTTCGCATACTTATCTGCTACTCTTGGCTCTTAGTAACCTTTTGGTTCTATTTCCCTTCCACCCCCACCATTAATGTAGAGAGCAGTGTTGGAACTGCATCTAAGTGAAATATCTAGCTCAATTACAGGTTTATACTGTAAAGTGCGGTTGGAGATTCCCCGTCTAAAACTCGCTGTGGGCGCACAATTGGGACGCGTAAAGCGATCCTGCGATACAGTCTCCAGTTTCACGCGTCCTTAGCGCTTCTTGAAACCGACGCATAACCCTTTCCGCACCCAGCATGTATATCATATGTAAATGAACGAATTAGCTATTTAATGAAGGAATTAGCTATTCCCTCCGATACTGTGACGCGCGCTCCGATTATCTCCTTTGTAACCCGCTATTTTGCCGCGTCCTTAATCTGTTAGTTTACCGCCTACCCTCTACCTGGTGTTAGTCCTGCACCTTGGACGACCTCCATATATACTAACCCGCTTTCAAACTGCATTCAGCCCTTCTTTTTGCATGAACGATGCTGCACGGAACTCCGATTGCATTAGTTATTTGCTTAAAAAAATTATTTCATCCTGCATGTTCCGTATGGGAGCTGAACGCGGCTTACAAAAAAAATTACAGTTCTCATAAAATGCTAAAGTTGTTATATATATATATATATATATATATATATATAAATACCTAGATGTCACTTTCCGAATCCCCCATCTCCACACGGGTGGGCCGGCGTGCGGTCATCCAGGCAGCGGCGGGAGCTGGCGAGCGGGCGCGCGTTCGATCTCCAGGCGGCGGCGGGAGCCGGCGGGCGGGCGTCCGTCTATCCAGGCGGCTGCGGGAGCCGGCGGGCGGGTGGGCGCGCGTTTATCCAGGCGGCGGTGGGCGGGTGGGCGTCCATTCATCCAGGCGGAGGGAGCCGGCGGCGAAAGCGGCCTCCAGCAGCCCCCGCCGGGAGTGAATGAATGCACGCCTGTTTACGACCGTGCAATTTCGGTGCTCAAGGCAGTCACATGCCGTGATGTCAAGCGTCGTGACGTCACGCCTTGAGCACCGAATTGCACGGGCGTAAACGGAGTGCATTCATTCCCTGCCGGCGGGGGCTGCTGGAGGCCGCTTTCACCGCCGGCTCTCTCCGCCTGATGAACGCATGCCCACCCGCCTGCCGCCTCCCGGATAAACGCGCGCCACCCGCCCAAGGCCTCCCGCCGCTGCCTGGATAACGCGCGCCCACCTTCCGCCGCCTCCCGCCGCCGCCTGGATGAACAGGCGCCCACCCGCCCGCCGCCCTCCGCCTGGATAAACGTGCGCCCTCCCGCCGCCGCCTGGATGACGGGAGCCCACCCGCCCGCCGCCATCCCTGCCCACCGCCTGGATAAACGCGCGCCCACCCGCCCGCCGCCTCCCGCCGCCGCCTGGATGAACGGGAACCCACCCGCCCGCCGGCTCCCGCCGCCCGCCGCCTGGATAACACTTGTGGAGATGGGGGATTCGGAAAGTGACATCTAGGATTTATATATATATATATATATATAATATATATATATATATAGATATATATATAACTAACAACTTTTGTTTAGTTTTGGTTGTTTTAGTTTTGATGGTTTCCCCCCTCCCGCCTTGCTTTGGGTGGGGGAAACCATCCACTTCCTGGTACCTGTCATTTCAAATGTCAGTTGAAATGACATTTGAAATGACAGGTACCAGCGCACCCAGGATACTGTATAGGCGCTGTATTAAGCGCCTATACAGTAAAATGGGTTGCGCGGGCCTAACGCTTCGCCTAACGCTTCGCAGACGCGGCTTGCATTTGTAAGCAATTTGAATAGAGTATCGAGCGATATGTGAAGAGAACTGTGCGTGCGGGGGGAACGAGGGTGCGCCCTGCACTGCCGCACTCTTTCTAACGCGGCATAACTGTATCGACCTGTTAGTTAGGGGTAGTAACCGCCGCATAAGCAAGTTACAACACCATTCTTATTTGTTTACCCAGACTATGTAATTCAGTCCTTGTTGGTTGTTGTCTGTATATAGATCCACTTTTCTTCATCTCCCCAGTATTTTTGGATAATACTTACTTAGCTCCAATAAAAGCTATCACATGCTGCCAAGAATACAGTTTATCCCAAGAGATAAATCTGCCATATCAAAACACTAACTCCAATGACTCAAATAGCAACAACCCTACCCAGGAAAGAGCAGCAGTGAAAGTATTGCATCTGGCCCTAGAAGACCAATACACCTCCTTTTAAAAACAGAGCAGTATAGACCCCTACACAGAAACTATATTGCAGAATTCCTCATCTCAGTCACATATTCGGAAAACAGACCCTTAGCAAAGACAGAATAAGGGACCAATAAACAATAAAAGCAATAAATATAAAACATCAATCATAACAGTAAAACTAATACAAATAATAAACATATCATTTCAAAACAACGGATGAATAGCACATCCAATATTTAAACCCTCATAAAAATGTTTATAAATTTTCCAAAACATCAACATAATATTTCAAAACAGCAGACTGATAAAATAACATCCAATAATGAAACTAATAAGGATTAAAAAATCACCTGCTCTCCCTAACTGGGATTTCTTTTATTTCCAGCCACCTTGAGATTATTGTGGAATGGGGAGGGGGGCCCGTCCAAACTTTCTCCACTCTTTCGCACATATCCACACAGGCTCTCACACAACCCCCCCCCCCCCCCCCCCCCACAGACACACACACATACATGTTCATCCTTTACAGACATGCTAATTCCCTCACAGACACACACACACAAACACACACACACACACCTTAACTCCCTCACAGATACACATACACTTAACATATCTCTCTCATAGACACACACGCTCATGCTTTCTCTCTCAGACAGGCACTTGCTCATTCTCCCTCACAGACAGACATACACACTCTCTCCTTCACAGGGTCTCTCCCTCTCACTCAGGCTTTCTTCCTCACAGACACACACACACCCTAGCTGGCTTTCTCCTTCACAGACAGACAGACACACATATACATACATATACAGGGCCTATCTTTCTCTTCTGGCCTTTTCTTCTAGGCCCTGCCTTCAGCTCCCACAGAATGGAATCTGAGGCAGCCTCCTGTGTTTTCCTCTCTGTTTCTGACCACCACCCTGAAGCACCTCATTCTCTGTTTCTGGCCGCTGCAGGATGAGTTCTGCACCTTCCTCACTCTTCTTACGTTTGAGGGAGGAGCAATGTCCTCCACCCCCAAACTCCGCTCATATTAGTAACTGGAGAGGAAGAATAAATGCAAAAATAAATAAATCAATCAGGGCTGGGGATTCACTGAATCCCTTGAAGGCCCTAACCGCATGCCACTGAGATATACACACATGCTTATGCTCTCTCTTTGATAGAAACATACATGCTCACTCCCTCACAGACACACATACACTTACAGTATCTCTCTCATAGACACACACACTCACACTTTCTCTCATAGACAGACACATACTCATGATCTCTCCCTCACAGACACACTCTTTCTCCCTAACATACATACAAACACACACACACACACACACACACACACACCACACACACACAGGCTCTCAACCTCTCACTCAGGCTTTCTTCCTCACAGATACACATACTAACTGGCTCTCTCCATCACAGACAAACGACACACACCACACACATATACATATATATACAGGGCCTCCTTTCTGTTCTGGCCTTTTTCTAGGCCCTGCCTTCAGCCCCCATGGGATGGAATCTGAGGCTGCCTGCGGTGTTTTCCTCACTATTTCTGGCCACCACTCCACAGCATCTTATTCTCTGTTTCTGGCCACTTCCGGATGGGCTCTGCAGCAGCTTGCCGCACCTTCCTCGCTCTTCTTACATTTTGAGGGGGGGGGGGCAAAGTCCCCCAACCCGCAAACTCTGTCCATATTAGTAACTAGAGAGGAATAAAAAACTAAAAAAAAAAATCAATCAGGGCTAGGGATTCAATTAATCCTTTGAAGGCCCTGACCGCATGCCACTGAGATACACACATACATATTTATGCTCTCTCCGTGACAGACACACACTCACATTCGCTCATTCCCTCACATTCACACATATGCTTACAATATCTCTCTAACAGACACACACTCATGCTTTCTCTTACAGACAGACACACGCTCATGATCTCTCCCTCACAGACAGACACACACACACTCTCTCCCTCATGTACACACACACAGGCTCTCTCCCTCTCACTTAGGCTTTGTTGCTCACAGACACACACACTAGCTAGCTCTCTCCCTTACAGAGAGACAGACACGCACATAGATACATACATAGGGCCTCCCCTTCTCTTCTGACCTTTTCTTCTAGCATCTGCCTTCAGCCCCAGTGGGATGGAATCTGAGGTGGCCTGCGATGTTTTCCTCTCTGTTTCTGGCTGCCTCATTCTCTATTTCTGGATGCTTCAGGATGGGCTCGGCAGCAGCATGCTGCACCTTCCTTGCTCTTCTTTGAGGAGGGGAGCAATGTCCCCCACCTCCCAAACACCGCCCATGTCAAGTAACTGGAGAGGAAGAAAAAACACACACACACAAAAGAAATCGATCAAGGCTGGGATCATTGAATCCCTTGAAGGCCCTGACCATATGCAACTGCACGTAGGAGTACATTTTCAAAGGGGTTTTGTATGTAAATTAGCATATATGCATGTAATTAGCATATATGCACTGATATGCTATTTTATAAACATTGAAAGTTTACATGTATTTTCCATTTCATGTGTACATTATACTGGAGGAAAAAGGGATGGGCTGAGGCATTATGGAGTGTGGTTCAAAAGTATGAGCCGTAGGTGCTATTTTGTAAGAGAGATACATTATCAAACTTATTCATATACTTTTACACCTGCTTATTGACTGGCCCAAGTGAAATGGGATTAGTCTGTCTGCAGTTTTTGAGTGGGAGGACTGGGAAAACTGGTGGAGTTTCAGGGTGAAGTGTTAGAGGTTTCTAGGTTAATTGAAGATGGGCTAAATGAACTGATGGAAGTATCAGCAAACTGGTGATTTCAAGTTTATGCACAAGTATTTTCAAAACAGTATATCCACATACTTTATAAAATTCCTGCCTCTACATATAAATTAAGGTTATTACATGTACAGGCTATATTTTGTATGCACCTAGAATATACTGTATGCATATATGTATAAAATAGGAATGCCCTTTCTTGCTTTACCTAGGTGCCCCAAACACTACAATCCTGAAATAATTATCAAGTATATCTTTGTCTTTCTGTAATGGTTTAAGTTTGAAGATCAGTATTGCATTGCTGAATTTCTATTTCTTATCCTTCATTCTCACCAATTGCAGTATTTCATATACTGGAATAAATAAGCGATTCATTATAATTAATATTTTATTGCCTTCTTATTAACATGCATGTGGCTCGAATTCTTCTCGTGCTATGCTCACTGGATTTTTGTTAAAATGAAAAATAATTGCAATTAGAAATGAAGCAGAGAGCATTGGACAAGCTTATCATTCAGTTTCCTCTGGACATGGACACTGTGCCTCTGTGTCCACAAAATGCTCTTTGAGAAATAGCAAGTTTCCTGCTCATTTTAAAGAGTTTCTTTCATGAAAAAATATAGACTGCATTTGGTTGTTGCTTCTGCTGTTTGGAGCAGAAAACAATACAAGGTAGCATTTTAATTTAACATTGACCAGGTCTATCCCATGAGAAAAGATGTGGATATTCTGAAGACTTGAGAAATTCTTACTTTCCTGAGCAGCAATGGATCAATTAGCCAAGGCATAAAGTTAAAAGAAAATGCTCAGGCCTATGAAAAGCCAAACTCCTTGAATGCAGAGGGAAAGCTTCATTTGCTGCAAAGGAAGTGGTTTGTTCTTTTGACTTCTCACCTTGCTGTGATAGCTACTGTGACCAGAATTTTGAAAATTTAACATCTGCTCCTTCTCCTCCCTTTCTTTGCAGGTAATTTATCTTTATGGTTACCAGTGAGCCCTCTGCCTCTGCAGGACAGGCCTCAACAATCTCACATGAGTGCTAATTCCCATCAGTATCTGAAGGAGTAAAATCTGCTTTGATCTCCTGCTGCCTTTTTCAGGGCCTGTGAGGATGGAAGAAGGTGAGGATTACTAGTTCATCAATAAGGTGTTGATGGTTTCTAATTCATTATATCTTCCAGTTCACTAAAGAGATGTTAGCATAGAATTCTGTGAAGCAAGGAAATTGAAACCCCTCTCCCTTCTGCAGCATTTGCATTGCTAATTAGCTCTTTAAATCCTTGCATGCATGTGAGTGTATGCTTGATCAGAATTATACAAGTGCTAATTCTACTTCACACCTGCCTGCAGATAGTTGAACAATCCCCCACTTACCAAAATTCTCTTATGTTTTGTGACTCAAATTTATATAGCAATGACTAATATATACAAGCCATTCAGAAATGTTGTTTCTATAAATTTCTTTGATCACATTTTGTTTCTATAATCAGCAGCAATCCTTTATCAATTAAAACAGGGGGTCTGAACTCCAGTACTTAAGGGTCACTAACAGGTCTACGTTTCAGGATAACCCTTATTCTAAGATCACATTCATGCAAGAAATGTGATGAATATAGATGGGGGATATCCTGAAAAGCAGACCTATTTGTGGTGCTTCCTGAGAACTGCTAAATTAAAATGTTACTGCTGATTCATTTTTAAAATTATTTACATTCTTTCTTTGCAATTCCTATTACTTGAGAGCAGTCATTTTGGGAACAGTCATTTACAGACCTTGTGACAATTTGGTTAATATGGGCCAGACTAATCCAGTGAGTATGAAAGAGTTTTTGTCTCTCTTACTGATTGGCTACTTCCTGAGGTTCAGGGAATTTAAAGGGTAACTGGTTAAAGAAATTCAAAATACATATTAAATTGTGGTTCCAGATGACTTCTATTACCTGTCATGTTTTGAAATGCTATTCAGTACTCAAAAGTTTTACAGTGTTTCAATGATATCTGGGGGAAAGAGACATCAATAATGCTAAAATAGGAGTTCTAATCATTCTCTTTTGGGTCGAGGGAGAGCCAAGTGGAAATACTGCTTAATTACAATTTGAAGGGAGGGGGGAGGTGAAGGCAGAATGGATAGTAGGGCAGTGACTTCCATTTCCCAAATAATTTGGGTTTTTTTATGGTCTCCAAAGCTCATACCAATCATTTTTTGAACAGTTCCCATCACAGTTCAATACAATTTATCCAAACCTGCAAAGAATCTAGTTTTTACCAGAACTGGCCCAGCTGCTAAAACTGCACTATAAAAAGCTGATAGAAGAGCCAAATTTCTAATTTGAGCTTTGCTATGGAGTATTTGCCTGAGACAATATATTATACTAGAGATGTGAATCGTGTGCCAGATCATCTTAACGATCAGGTTCGGCTGGTGGGGGGGGGGGGGAATCTTATCGTTAAGATATGTGAATTGGAATCGTTTCCGATTCCAATTCACATCGCTAATTTTTTTTTAGGGAGGCCCGCGCCGCTAAAAAAAAACCCCCACCCGACCCTTAAATCGACCCCCCCTTAGACTCCCCCACCCTCCCGACCCCCCCAAAACCTTTTAACATTACCTGATGGTCCAGGGGGGCCTCGGGGGACGATTTCCCGTTCCCAGGCATCAGCTGCGCTAAAATAAAATGGCGCCGATGCCCCTTTGCCCTTACCATGTGACAGGGTATCCGTGCCATTGGCCGGCCCCTGTCACATGGTAGGAGCACTGGATGGCCGGCGCCATCTTTAAAGATGGCGCCGGCCATCTTTACCTCATCTCCCCTATTATAGGTACTGATGAGTAAAGATGGCCGGCGCCATCTTTAAAGATGGCGCCGGCCATCCAGTGCTCCTACCATGTGACAGGGGCCGGCCAATGGCACGGATACCCTGTCACATGGTAAGGGCAAAGGGGCATCGGCGCCATTTTATTTTAACGCAGCTGATGCCTGGGAACGGGAAATCGTCCCCGAGGCCCCCCTGGACCACCAGGTAATGTTAAAAGGTTTTGGGGGGGTCGGGAGGGTGGGGGAGGCTAAGGGGGGGTCGATTTAAAGGGTCGGATGGGGTTTTTTTTTATCGGGCCATCCGCGCCATTTTAATTAGTGACAGCCAAAATGGCGCCGATGGCCGGAGAGCGGGAGATCGCGCCGGGACCCCCCCATTGGACCACCAGGTAATTCAACATTTTGGGGGGGGGGTTCGGGAGGGTGGGGGAGGGTAAGGAATTGGTTTTAAAGGGTCGGGGTGGGTTTAGGGGTTGTTTTGGTGTGCCGGTTTTCCCGCCCTCCCCCAAATAATTCCCGTGCCCTATTTAACGATTTAGGATGATTTATGACGATAAATCGGGGGCATTTGTATTGTATCGTGCACTCTGACGATTTAGGACGATTTTAAAATTATCTGACGATAATTTTAATCGTTCAAAAACGATTCACATCCCTATATTATACTACCTGCAAACTAATCAATTATATATGGGCATTAATATAATAGCTAAGTATAATATTGGTCATGAGATTTTCAGGAAAGAAAGCATGCTGTGTTCTTTACATTTAATCAACAGAAAAACAAAAAAAGGGATAATCAATTTTTTTTATTTAATCAATCCTCATATAAATTTTTATTAAATGAAAAATAACATGGCATCAGAAGTAAATGGTGTAACCTGTGAACATCCACCGCCTCTCACCACAAAATGGGCCACAACAATATCAGCTTTAAATACCTGAAATATTATTCATTTGCCAGTTCAAATTCAATATTCAACTCTGATACTGAACTAAACCCATCATTTTTTTAACTCTTTATTTATAATTTCAAATCAAATACATAAAATATTTGAGAAAGAAAAATAGGCAATATAATTGGTAATTATACACCAATAGTAAAACAATAAGAGGAAATGAAAATTGCAACATTAGACCCCAATAAATTGGGGGGAATAAGAAAATAACCATGGGTAATAGCTAAGAGACAAATCAAATATAACCACAATAAGGATGGAAGCTGCAGAGCAGAACAATACCCTGTCAAACAATATCCACATTAGCAGAGGAGTTAAAAACCATAACCCCTCGTTGGGCATCCAGAAATGTTGTAACTGGCTGGGATCGAAAAAAGCAAATCTAACAGAATCAAGAGTTATCACACATTTGCAAGAATAACATGTAATGCATGTGGCTTCTAAAGAAAGAACTGCATCTTTCATAGCTAAGAACTTTTCTTCATTCCTGCATTTCCTTAGTTATGTCTGGAAACATCCAAATCTTTTGGCCTTTAAATAAAACATCTTTATTTTGAAAATACAGATGGAGGATCTTATTGCGGTCTTGCATAAAGACAAAAGTCATCAACAATGTCACATTTCCTTCAACAGTTAAATTAGTAGGAATATCCATTACATTATTATCCCTGATCATCTAGAAGCTGGAAAGAAAAATCTTCTCCATAGGAGGAAGTACATCCTCTGGAATCTTTAATACTTCTTTCAGGAAAACAAAAAGAGATCAGAAGGTGACTGAGAGGGATCCAAGGAAAATTAAATAATCTCAAAATTAAAGGGGTCATTTTCCAAGGTGTTATCGCAGGAGATAAGTTTGCAAATCACACTAACAACCATTAATGCAATTTAATATTCAGGGGTTGGGGCAGAGCATACAGGAAACAGTTCATGTGGAGAGAGAGAGAGAGAGAGAGAGAGAGAGAGAGAGAGAGAGAGAGAGAGAGAGAGAGAGAGATAGAGAGAGACTTGCTATAGTGCCTATGCCCTAGACAGGTATTTGTAGCCCTATGGAGGGCCACCTAGTAACTCGAGGTGGGGATTAGGTATGAGCGTAGGGGGTTGGGGGCCACTTTCACATTCAACATGAGACGTACGGAAAGAACAGTGGTCTCTTGTGAAGATTTGCTGGCCGTCGGAGTGAGGAAACTCACTCCAAGAAGAGATTTGGGCAACGTTCTCTCCACCTAGCTTGTTGTTGCCCAGGTAGAGTATCCATCAAGCTAGGTGGAGAGAACGTTGCCCACATCTCTTCTTGGAGTGAGTTTCCTCATTCCGACGGCCAGCAAATCTTCACAAGAGACCACTGTTCCTTCCGTACGTCTCATGTTGAATGTGAAAGTGGCCCCCAACCCCCTACACTCATACATAATCCCCACCTCGAGTTACTAGGTGGCCCTCCCATAGGGCTACAAATACCTGTCTAGGGCATAGGCACTATAGCAAGGCTTTCTCTCTCTCTCTCTCTCTCTCTCTCTCTCTCTCTCTCTCTCTCTCTCTCTCTCTCTCTCTCTCTCTCTCTTCTGACATGTTGCTTGCAGCACCTAGGAGTGGAAATAGGTTGTTTGGACACTTTTGTGTACTGCACAATGTTTTCGCGATTTGCGAATCCATTTCCGCAAATGGCGAAAACATCGCGTCATGCGATGTTTCCCCGCTGCACGAAAAATGCCTTATTTGCATGGGACACGCCCCCTCATGCGTTATCATGCGTTACCACTGCGATATTGGAAAATGAGGCCCTAAGTGAGTTCTCAATGTCCTCAATTCTTCAAGAAGTAGAGGTCAAATCTTTGATAATATTAGCTTGAACATCTTGAACCTTTACTATAAATATTTCTTTCTCAGACACCTTCTGCTCCAAAGAAGTTAACCGAGATTCTTGAGCTTGAAATTTGTTATGCAAGTCAGTGGTCAAAGAAACTAAGGGCTGGATTTTAAAAGGGTTACGCGCATAAGGTACGCGTGTAACCCTTTTAAAACACCCCTGCACTCGTGACGTCGGGTGACAGGAACCAAAATGGCGCCGGCGCTACCTTTGCCCTGTAATATAGTAAGGGCAAAGGGCCACCGGCGCCATTTCTATTAACGCAGCCGTGGCCCGAGAGCGGGAAATCGCGCCAGGACCCCCCCCCCCCCACTGGACCCCAGGTAATTTAAAACATTTTGGGGGGGGGTTCGGGAGGGTGGGGATTTGTTTTAAGGGTCGGGGAGGGTTTTAGGGTTTTTTGGTGTGCCGGTTTTCCCGCCCTCCCCTGATTTACGATTTTTTTAATGATTTTTTAACAAAAAAAACCCATGACGATCAGATTTCCCTCCCCCCCCAGCCAATCAATCGTTAAGACGATCGATCACACGATTCACATCCCTACCAGGCAAGGTTGCCCCTTGTCTCCCTTCCTGTTTTTTCTATCCCTTAGACCCTCTATTGCGTATTTTGGAGGAAAATCAGAGCATAGAAGGGATTAAAATGGGACCAATGGTATTCAAATCGGCAGCATTTGCAGATGATCTTTTATTGCATCTGACGAACCCCACAAGATCTCTTCCAGTTGCTCTTCAAGTGATTGCAGAATATGGGCTTCATGCTGGTTTTAGCTTAAATCTAGATAAATCTGAAGCCATGGTAATTGGACCAACAACTTCTATACCTTGGTGTGGGGAATTCCCCTTAAAATGGGCAGATGATCAAATAAAATATCTAGGGATTTGGATTCCAAAGTGTCTTAACAATTTATATGATTTGAATGTATCCCCATTACAACAGAAAACTGATCATTTTCTAAATGCTTGGCTTCCTCTTCCTCTATCTCTTTTTGGACAAATACACCTATTGAAAATGATACTACCATGTTGGCTGTATGTACTCAGCGTTCTACCTCTTCTCCTCACCAAAGTGACTATTGCTAAATATCAGAGAGTAGTTACCAAATTCCTATGGCGAGGGAAAAGATCAAGAACAAAACTATTCTAATGAAACCATTATCCATGGGTGGTATGGGTCTTCCGGATTTGAAACTATATAACCATGCAATCAATTTGCGACATATAGGAGACTGGTTGATGGGCACCCAATATTTTTCTGACATCAATTTCGAAGCACAACTACTTACTCCGATATCGCTTCGTTATGCTCTACATGCTCCTTATGCTTCTTTATCACGCACAATCAAATCGGATCTGCTTCTACAACCATTACGACGGACATGGAGATGGCTTTTACGGAAAGCTTCGTTATCTGACAAAATAACCCCATTTCTTCCATTCTGTGGTAATCCAAAGCTACTTGTAGGCTCAGATGCTTCACGTTTTCATTTATGGGATCATTCTAGACTCAGATGCATTGGACAGTTATTACATGTGGATGGATCTTTCCTTACTTTCTCAGAACTTCGTTCCCTTTATAGACTTCAGCCTATTGACTACTACCAATACCTTCAGGCTCGACACTATATACAATCGATTGGCTCACCCACCTTCATGGATCCCAAGTGGCAACTTCTTAAAAGCTGGTTTGATCTAGACAATCCCCAGAAACGTTCTATTTCCTACTTGTACAAACAATTGGAGACTACATTTAAGAGTTGGTCCTTGGAAGAGGTACAGCTTAAATGGCAATCGGAACTTGGACATCCAATACCAATTGCATTGCTGAAGTTTGCATTTGCCAAGACACAAAAAATTACAAGCAATATGCTTCTGCGAGAAACTCGATACAAAAACATATATAGAATGTATATTTCTCAACATCAAGCAAATAGAGCGGGTTTCGCTAGCTCTGATATGTGTCTCAGGTGCAGGGAAGGGTCAGAACACTTGGGTCACTCTTTTTGGAGTTGTCCAATAATTCAAATTTTTTGGAAGAAAGTTTATCGTTCTGCTAATAGGATTGTAGGTTTTAAAATTCCTTTTTCGTCACTGGTGGCACTTTTTGGAATTTTTCCTCACTCCTTCAAAGGAAATAAAAGCTTGATTCTCTGGATTACAAAAGTTTTTTTGTTGGCCTGTAAAACTATATTGACAACTTGGAGAACATCAGAGGGACCTTCTTTATTATACTGGCGTTCCTCTATAATAAACCTACTAACCTTGGAAACTCTGGCTAATAACCATCTGCCAATCAAGACTAGAAGAGCAATAAATGCAATTTGGCTACCCTTTATACAAACATTGCCACATGACTCGAAAAGTCTTTTTCTTAATCGCATAGATATCTGACATATGATCCTTATGGTACTTTAGTATGCATTTTTTAATGTTTAGACAAATTGGATGGCCTCCTTCGATGCAGGGAGGGAGGGAAGAGGGAGGGATGGGAGGGAGGAAGGGTTTGGGGAGGAGGGATAAGAGATTGACCCCTTTAAGGGGTCTAGGGGGAGGAAATATAAACATAAGAGTTTAAAATTATATAGAATGCAATAGGATATACATTATGTACCAAATATTATGCTTTGGTGATGTTCATGGTTATTTTAAATAATAAAAACAGATTTACCATAAAATAAATTAATATGGATTAATAAGAAATTTTTAATGCTGGTAAGTGCTTGAAATAATTTAGGTAAAATGTTTTAACGTTTTTCGCATGATGCATATTGGCTGTTGCAAAGTACTTAGAAAGCCATTGTAGTGTGCGGTAAATGGCATTATTTATCAATAAGAATACAACTAGTAGGTCTCAGACCTGCATGCCTAGAGCCACCTTTGTTAACCTTGTGCCCACCCAAAAAATCAGTTCTGGCTTTGCCACTGAATAAAAGACATGTTACGTGTTCTTGTACATCAGTCCATGAGGAGAATTTGTTGGAGTTGTTTCCAATAAAAATAAATTAGCAGAATGAATATTTCTGTAATGGCAAATAGGGATGTGAATCGTTTTTGAACGATTAAAATTATCGTCAGATAATTTTAAAATTGTCCTAAATTGTCAGAGTGCACGATACAAATGCCCCCGATTTATCGTCATAAATCGTCCTAAATCGTTAAATAGGACACGGGAATTATTTGGGGGAGGGCGGGAAAACTGGCACACCAAAACAACCCCTAAACCCACCCCGACCCTTTAAAACCAATTCCTTACCCCCCCCCACCCTCCCCCACCCTCCCAAAATGTTAAATTACCTGGTGGTCCAATGGGGGGGGGGGGGGGGATCCCGGCACGATCTCCCGCTCTCGGGCCATCGGCACCATTTTGGCTGCCACTAATTAAAATGGTGCCGATGGCCCGATAAAAAACCCCCACCCGACCCTTTAAATTGACCCCCACCCTTCCACCCCCCCCCCCCGACCTCGGGGGACGATTTCCCGTTCCCAGGCATCAGCTGCGCTAAAAAAAATGGCGCGATGCCCCTTTGCCCTTACCATGTGACAGGGTATCCGTGCCATTGGCCGGCCCCTGTCACTTGGTAGGAGCACTGGATGGCCGGCCATCGGAAACGATTCCAATTCACATATCTTAACGATCAGATTTTTCCCTAACCCCAGCCGAACCTGATTGTTAAGACGATCTGGCACACGATTCACATCTCTAATGGCAAATATCTTTAAGTAGTCTCCACATTTTTATTTTTTTATATTCTGCTTTTCAGCACTTCAAAGTATACATCAAAGTAGACTACATTCAGGTACTATAGAGGTATTTCCCTATCCCCACAAGGTTTATAATCTAATTTTGTACCTGAGGCAATGAGGGTAAAGTGATTTGCCCAAGGTCACAAGGAGCAACAGCAGGAGTGGAACCCTGGTTTCCCTGGGTCATAGCCTGCTGCTCTATCCACTAGCCTACTCCTCCACATATGATGACATTTGAAGTCATCATATATGCACAATACTACTCTTTTATTTACTGTACATTCTATTGCGTGAGTGGTGGGCTAGATGGAAGTTTGAAAGTGTGAAAAGTTTTCCCAATTTTTGCTTATATAGTGTACCATTTTGTGTCGGTATGTATCATCAACCTTTAATAAAATTACAAGTCCTAAATAAACAATTTTTCTCCCCAACTAATTTTTTGATAGTAAAAGATTTTAAAGTGAAATAAGCCTTCATATAAAGAACAGAGGTCATGTTCAATATGAAATCTCACTTATGTTCCACATGTAGTCCCTGCTACTAATTTTGCCCTGGTTTTTCCAGCATCTTAGGGTTTTCACATTTTTGGGGTCCCCTCATTGCCTTTTACCCCATTTTTTTTTGTTGTGTCTCAGGGATATACATTTTCCCATGAGCATGTGCAAAGGGTCTTTATTTTTGTTTTCTACCCTAGAGCAGTGTTTCCCACCCTTTTTTGTGTCATGGCACACCCAGCACAGGGTTAATTTCATTGTGGCACACCATCATCTTCACAATCCTCATCTTCTCTTTCTTGTCATCCCACCTCTGGCATCATCACCTTCTCTCTCCTCTATCCTTGCTGTCATCACCCTCCCTTTCCTTTTCCCGCACCTCTGGCATCATCTTCTCTTCTCTTCCTTCAAACCCTTAGCATCATCATCACCTTATCCTCCCTTCCTTCTTCCCTCATTCTCACCACCCTGGATTGGATTCATCACCTTCTTTTCCTTTCCCCCTGGCATTATCACCATTCCTCTCCCTCAACCCTTCTGGCATCATCACCACCTCCTCTTCCCTTTCTCCTAAGATAGGAAAATTAGTTTCTTACCTGATAATTTTCGTTCCTGTAGTACCATGGATCAGTCCAGACAGCTGGGTTATGCCTCCCCTCCAGCAGATGGAGTCAGAGAGAAAACTGAAAGCACCCCCTAGATATACTGGTGTGCCACCTGCGATCCCTCAGTATATGTGATATCAAAGCAGAAGTAAGGAATTAACCACTTTCAACACTGCCCCCAATAGATTTCCAAAATTTTATTTTATTCTATTTTAAACTTAGAGACCAGATCAAACAGAACCTCCTTGATAACAGACAAAATCAGAAATAACAAGTAGGACACCAAAGAGTGTACAGTAAAACACGAAACAATGACAAACCTAGCATTGAAACTGTTGCATATGTTGCGATTATAAACTGTAATGGAAGAATTATGGAACATGAGCGGACTCCCAGAAACTGTGGGCGGGCGTCTGGACTGATCCATGGTACTACAGGAACGAAAATTATCAGGTAAGAAACTAATTTTCCTTTCCCTGTACGTACCAGGATCAGTCCAGACAGCTGGGATGTACCCAAGCCGCCTCAACTGGGGTGGGACCCTGAGAGTCCCGCTCGAATCATGCTGCTCCCAAAGGACTGTGCAGACGGACCACGGACATCCAGGCGATAATGCCTGGAAAACGTATGCCAGGATTTCCAAGTGGCCACCCTGCATATCTCTTGGGAAGAGACCAATTGATTTTCTGCCCACGAAGTCGCTTGAGAACGCAAAGATGAGCTTTAAGCCCATCAGGAACAGGCTTACTGCAGCCAATATACGTGGACGCAATAGCGCCCTTCAACCAGCGTGCGATCGTAGCTTTGGATGCCTGAAGACCCTTCTTGGGTCCATTCCATAACATGAAAAGGTGATCCGACCTTCTAAAGTCGTTGGTAACCTCCAAATAGCGCAAAAGAATTCGACGGACGTCCAGACGTCTCAAGTCCCTGCCTTGAGAAGACTGCAGTTCCTCTTCCGAAAAAGAAGCAACTCTACCGTCTGGTTGACATGAAACGCTGAGACCACCTTAGGTAAGAAGGAGGGTATGGTTCGTAAAGAAACTCCTGATGCAGAAATACGCAAAAACGGTTCTCTGCAAGAAAGAGCCTGAAGCTCCGACACCCGACGAGCCGAGGAAATGGCCACAAGAAACCGTCTTGAGAGTCAGATCCTTTAACGAAGCCGTTTTAATAGGCTCAAACGGGGCCGCACACAAGCCACGGTACCAAGTTCAAGTTCCAGGAAGGACAGGGAAGCCTAACAGGAGGACGCAAGTTTCTAACACCTTGCAGAAAATGAGCCACATCTGGGTGACTCGCAAGGGAAGACCCTCAACCTTACCTCTCAAGCAGCCCAGAGCCGCTACCTGAACTCGAAGCGAATTATACGCCAAACCCTTCTTCAGGCCATCCTGTAAGAACATAAGGATATGAGGCACGGATGAACGTCTGGGCGAAATACTTAGCGCGGCACCCAATCGTGGAAAACCTTCCAGACCCTAGCATAAGCAAGCGTAGTGGAAGACCGACGCGCCCGAAGGAGTAGACACAACAGCATCCGAATAACCTCTCTTCCTCAACTGCTTCCGCTCATAAGCCAAGCCGCCAGACAAAAGTGATCCACCAGATCAAAAAATACCGGACCCTGACGGAGAAGATTGGGAAGATGACCCAGACGTAGCGGACCGTCCACCGCCAGATTGACGAGATCCGCAAACCACGGGCGATGCGGCCATTCCAGAGCCACGAGAATCACCCTGACCTTGATGGGCCTCTATGCGTCGTAACACTTTCCCCACCAGGGGCCACGGAGGAAACACATAAAGAAGGATGTGACGGGGCCACGGAAGCACCAACGCATCCACCCCTTCCGACGCGTGTTCTTCTTCACTGAAGAAACGCGCCGCTTTCGCATTTAGCGAGTCACCATCAGGTCCAAGCGCGGAGTCCCCCAACTGGGTGATGAGACACATCGCCTCTGTCGAGAGCTCCCATTCTCCTGGATCTAGATGCTGCCGACTGAGGTAATCTGCCTGAACGTTGTCCACACTGGCAATGTGGGTGGCCGAGGCGCGACAAGTGTCGTTCCGCCCAGTCCCAACAACGCCGCCTCTGTCGCTACCGCTCGACTTTTTGTGCCTCCTTGCCGATTTATGTACGCCACTGTGGTTGCATTGTCCGACAGAATCTTACCATCGGAAGGAGGCGACGCAAGGCCAGACGTACCGCTCTGGTCTCCAATCGATTGATGGACCAAGTGGACTGGAGCGCTGACCAGGTGCCCTGGACTGCTCGGGACTGGCAAACCGCCCCCCAGCCTGAAAGGCTGGCATCCGTCGTCACCACCATCCAGGACGGAGGTTCCAGGTCCACTCCCTGTAGGAGATTGCCTGGAGTTAGCCACCAGGAGAGACTGGAGCGGGCCGGCTCCATCAAAGGCAATTCCATCCCGTAATCCTCTGACTGGGATCCCAACGAGAGAGAAGCGCTCTTTGTAACGGCCGCATATGTGCAAAAGCCCACTGTACCATCTCCATAGTAGATACCATATGACCAATGACTTGTAAATAATCCCAAGCCATGGGAGTCGAAGGTCCATCAGGCGCCGCACCTGTGCCATGAGATTGAGCATGCGTTGATGTGGAAGAAAAACCTTGCCCACCAAGGTATCGAACCGAGCGCCCAAAAATCCAACTGTTGGGTCGGCTCGAGTCTGCTCTTCGAAGTTGACTACCCAACCCAACGACTGAAGTTGACGCACCACCAAAAAACCGCCCGTTCAGGACGCTTGCACTTTGCCCATGAGCCAATCGTCGAGATAGGATGTACAAGGACTCCTTGCCGACGGAGGGAAGCCGCGACCACTACGAGAACCTTGGTGAACACTCGCGGAGCGGTGGCCAACCCGAAGGGGAGGGCACAAAACTGGTAATGGCACCCTAACACCATGAACCTCAGGTATCTTTGATGTCGCTCTCGGATTCCAATGTGGAGATATGCCTCGGTCAGGTCCAAAGAAGCCAAATACTCTCCCTTGTGGACGGCCGCAATAACAGACCGTAGTGTCTCCATACGAAAGCGAGGCACGCGTAACGCCTTGTTCACACCTTTTAGATCCAGAATTGGACGGAAGGTGCCCTCCTTTTTGGGAACCAGGAAGTATATGGAATACCGACCCGTCCTGAGCTGGTCCGGCGGGACCGGAACCACCGCTCCCAGAGCCTGTAGTGATCGACTGTTTGAGCTATAGCCAGCTGTTTTTCCGGTGGACCGCACGGCGATATCATAAAAAGATCCCGGAGGGGACGTACAAAATCCAACTCGTAGCCGTACCGAACAACGTCGAGGACCCATTGATCCGAAGTTATTTTGACCCACTCCTCCCAGAACCGGGACAGCCGACCTCCGATAAAGGGAACGGAGGAATGGGCCTGCGCACCTTCATTGTGCGGGCTTGCTGGTAGCGAAACTTTGCGAGGAGCCTCTCGTTGAGGTCTCCTGCCGAAAGGAAGGAGACCAGGACTGGGATCTTGTTGCCTGCTGCCTCTGGGGAAAGGAACCACCTCTTCCCGCACGGAAACGCCTTTGACCCCGAAAACGAGCCCTGGCATTCCCAAAAGACCGAGACTGACGAGGCTTATCCTCAGGCAATTTATAACTTTGTTGTCTCCCAGGTCCTTAATGAGCTGATCTAGTTCCTCGCCAAACAGCAACTTGCCCTTAAAGGGGAAGGAACCTAATCTCGCCTTGGAGGTGGCATCCGCCGACCAACGACGGAGCCACAGCAACCTCCTGGCGGAAACTGCCGAGGACATAATGCGAGCTGAAGTGCGCAATAAATCATATAAGGCATCCGCTGTATAAGCGACCGCAGCTTCTACACAATTGGCCTGCTCCGCCTCGCCCGGAGGAAGCTCCTGCGTGGTCAGCAGCTGTGGACCCATCGCAGGTTGGCCCTCTGCACAAGGCTGCTGCATGCCGCCGCCCGGACACCCAGGGCCGCCACGTCAAAGATGCGCTTCAACAAGACCTCCAGCTTGCGATCCTGGAGATCTTTCAAGGCTATACCCCCCGTAACAGGGATAGTCGTATGCTTGACCACAGCCGTGACAGCCGAATCCACCGCGGGTGTCTTCAAAAGATCCAGGGATTCCGTAGCAAGGGATATAGCTTTTCCATAGCTCGAGTCACCCGCAGGGAAGCCTCTGGCAGCTCCCACTCCTTCGAGACAATCTGCAAATTTGTGATGGAAGGGGAAAGTCTGAGGGGGGGCCCGAAGCCCTGCCATAGCGATATCCCCTAGAAGTGTCCGCATCCTGGGCGGCGCTGTCAGCTCTAGCTCTTGCAGGACATGGAGAATGAGAGAGCTTAACTCATCCTTCCCGAATAAACGTAGCACCTGGGGTCTCCCCCTCTACGGACCCCTGTTCGTCCGCCGTCAGCAAATCCGAGCCCCCGGAGGATCCGGAGCGCTCCTGCGTCCCCCGTACCCTCAGCCCCCCCCCCCCGGGCGGGGACATTAGCCCCGGAGGGCCCCATGCCCAGTGGGCTCCCCTGGGCCAAGGAAGTTTTGGGGACCTTCGGAGGAGAGGGAACTTCCGCCTCCCAGCCAGATTCTGCCTGCAAAAAAGCTTTGTGCATTAAGAGCACAAAGTCTGAGGAAAATGGCACTGACCTTTTTAAATTCTTCTTCGTGGAGCCTGAGGGAGAGGGGCTTGAGGGCTCCCCAAACAGGAGGGGATCGCGGGCTCTGTTCGCTAGGAAAGGGAGGAGGGGAGATTTCCTCCTCCGAAGCTGCCGATTCTGCCTGCCTCGTGGCCAAGATGGCCGCCGCACTCTTTCCCCGAGGAGGAGGGGCCGGGGAACGGCTCCCGG